>NC_047528.1:70615143-71240143 GCF_012275295.1 Melopsittacus undulatus | reverse complement strand
CCTGCCTCTCCTTCCTCCCGGCCTCCCCTCTTCCCTGGCAGAGCATGAGCTCAAAAAGGCCTTGGAGAAACCAAACTTTTGAGCAGTAACTCAAAACATACTTGCTATCAGCAACCGTTCTCAGCCCGAAAGTCAAAACCCAGCACTGCACCAGCTACCAAGAAGGAGAAAAAATAACTGCTACTGCCCAAACCAGGACAATCAGGAATGTATCCACCTGTGATGTCCATCAGTGTAGTGCAAGTCCTTGGGCTCACAATGTTTCATAATATACAATAGTAGAGATGAATATTAGTTACTTTTTTTTAACTTTAAAACCATATTTTTCTTATCTTTGTTTCCAGTGATTCAGAAAATGCTTGTTAGATGGCTATTATCACCTTCCCATTGCTAGCCTGGCTAGGCAATCTATTCCTACCAGAATGTTTTCAGTCAGCCTGTGGGAAGTGTGTGTAGGACTGCACAGGTGGCATTCAGCAGGCTCAGAAAGAAATGTTAGAGGAGAACTCTACCTGTGACCATACGTTATTGTTGTTGCTGTGCCCACTCATCTTTGGTTCTTGGAAACGCATACAATGTATTTCTTTTACTGACAGGGTCAAAGCAACATGTGGGGAATTAATTAAAGTTAATGTCAGAACAGAAGAAAAAGCAATGTTGTACAGAGTGAAGTTTTATTCTGTACTAAGACCATATTATTTCAAAGTATATTGAATAAATCCTAAGTCTTATGAATCCTAGAAATTGTGATTTAATTTTGTTATCATTCATATATATCCCTATTCCAGGGGTATTTTGCCAGTGGTGTGGGTTTGCCTGAGCAAAACATTTTTAGGAGTTAAATAATGGTTGTCTAAAATGGGGATAATTTTGTATTTGTATTTTATTTACATCTTTGCCACCAAGAGGCAAAGTCCCTTTGTTGTGTTGGATGCATATATAATATGAACCATGTTACAGCTTTTATATATGAGGTTTAAAAGCAAATATTCTCTGACTTTTTACTGGGGTAGATTCAGTTAATAGAAGAACAGAAGAAGAGTCTCTTGCATTCACTGTCAATATTTAAGGCATTTTTATAAAGTACAACAGGCAATGTACTTGTTTCCTCTGCTGAACCCAGAAGTTCTTCTTAAGAGGAAAGTACTTTAACTACTACACAATGGGTATTTCAGAGTGGCTTTTCTTAGCCATTTTCATTTTGAGGGCATTGAGATTGTTGAATGTTTGTTGATCTAGACAGCATGGTAGAAAATGTTGTTCAGGTGCTGTTGAGGGAGGATATCTAGTTCCTAATTCCTTCTTCTGTAATACTTACCTATTGTTACCTCTAGGTGTGGGAAATGAAATGCAAGAAGAAAGCTTGAACTTTATAAGAAATAAATACTTCAATATAAAGCATATTGGTTACAAAGGCAGCTAAAATCAGTTTATTTTAAACCTCCCTTGAACTGTCAAATTCTTCTTCAAGTCCTCTTCTTAAGGTTTTTTTCTATCTTGCCACTTCTAAGATTGAATCTCTAGATACTTTTTGCTAGAATGCAAGTAAACTTCACTGCATTTAGTCCTCACTGGATTTCTCGTTAAATCTGGTTTCTTTTTTTTTTTATTTAGAATACTAAATAAGTAAGACTTTCTTCCCTTGAAATTTTCATTATGCAGATTTTATGCTTTACTCCAACCTAACACAAATATTAAATGCATTTTTACCCTTCCATTGTGTGGATAGTATTGTTTCTTTTCTGCCAGCAGCTTTTATGTGAGCCACCAGTGTTGAACTGTTTGAACAAAACCTTACTACCAGTGTGTATAGGAAAAACATAAACACAAAAGAAAATCACAAAAAAGTTTTCATAATACAACTTCAAACTAGCTTTTAATTTGGTACTGCAGAATCACTCTATCTTAATTTGTATATATTAGCAGATGAGATTCTTAAAAACAGAGAGCTGTGCCTTCTCTCTGCCCTCTCTGCTATCTAGTGTTATGAGAGCTCTTCCATGGTAATAATAAATAATAATCATTTGGATACAAAATATTTAATACTTGCTTCTTAAACATTTGGTCTTCTTTTCAATCTGCCTGACTCCCTGCCTTTTACAATATTTCCAGATCTTTCCATGCCTGCGTGGCAATTCAAGGCGTCAAGAAATATCATTGGTTTTGCATGCCAGCTGGGCTGGACTGGTTAATATGGTCATGCTGCTTGGGCTGCCAGTTGTTGCAGTAGAGAAGGTAGAATTCCTGAATCAATTCTTGTTTTCCTGAGAAGCAAAATAGCTTGAATCTCTGCTATGTATCTTTTTTGCCAACATCTTAGCTACCTAAGGCATTGACATTGACTAAAATTAATTAATGGTATAATCATTTGTAGCAAAGGAGACTTAATTTCAGGAGGCTTATTGGCCTGTGAAACCAAATGAAAAATGTAATTGCAAAATAAATCTTACAGCCTTTTCCAGGAAAATTCTACGTGAGCTATGCATATGGCAGTAACAGAAATTAAAACCTTCCATCCTGGTTGTCATGGGATGCTTCAAACCAGTTTGTGTAATTAATAAGCTTGAAAAAAAAAGTTGTTATTTGTAAAGAGTAACATATGTACTCTAGTATAAAAAATACAATTGTCAATATGTGTGGAATACGGAATAATATTGTTTAACAGTAATAACTAAGAGAGAATAGCAAAACTCTCAGGGGCTGAATTTACTGTTTGTGAAGTAAGAACAACACTATCATATGAATAACAACATTAGGTACAGAATAGCATCAAAAGGACTTTGCTTTCTCTTCTAGAACATTAATTAAAGCAACTGAGTAAAATGTTTTGCATAGAAAAAATTAATGCTGTAATTAGATTAAGAAGTTATTTCATTACTTTTTGTTTGGCAAATAAATATTTTTGGGGATAAATATTGTTAAATTTTGGACTGGAAGTTTGTTTACCATTACCTATTTTGATAAGAGGTATGACATAACCAGTGTTTTCTTATTACTATGTTGTTCTTGACCAAACTGAACACAGCAATAATTCTGTAGGTCAGAATGCTTGGGATAATTCATTTTAGCTATACTGCATTTTCAGAAATAGTTCCCTTTCTGGCAAGTGCCCAGTATTACAACAAGAAAAAATGCCAGCACTGTGAGGATACCAGTTTGCTTTAAAACTTGTCAAGATGGTAACTGTGTACAATTGTTTGACTTGGATGTTGCCGGTATTTCTGCAGAAGTAAATGCTAGTCAAAGCTGGATGAAGCAGAACATTATTGGTTTATAACAGGGAATACTGAAGGTACGTCCTTAATGCTTATATAGGACCCCTCCCTATTACTTAATTGTATTTCTTCGGGTGTAGAATTCGGATTTTTGTTGTTACTTAAGAATATATACCAGAATATCTGAGATAAATTACCTCAGACTTCTTGACATTAGAATCACCACTGAAAATTATCAAAAGAACATGTTATTTGGGACTGCAGTGGTTTGAAGATGTCTGAAAATAATACAGATAAATAAATGGTATGTTTTCTCTGAAGAACAGAACCAAACAGATGAGGTGAATTCAAATTCATTAGCTTGTATTTTCAGCAGTGTATTTTCAGTCATGTTGAACTATTTTAGCTGAATTTTCACAAATATATATATTTTAACCTTTGAAAGCAATTCAATTAAAAGGCTATCAAAAGTAGAGTTTACCAATTTTTACTTGGAAGTTTAAATTGTAGTGCAAGTTTAGACTTCTGAACTACATTTGTCTATGACTACATTTTTGTAAAAATGATTACTTTACAAGGGAAAGGAACTAATCTATAATTTGGTTTTTTATGTTCATAATAATTACAACAAATATTTATTTAAATAAATTATAAATGATAACTTACTTTCTTGTAAATGGTAGTAATTAACTGCCATCAATTAATGGAGAGTCATTAGAAGCAGATTACTCTGTGTTGCAGGTATTAATTTAAACTACTACATTTACCTCAGTTGTATCAACAAAAGCCATTATTGTACCACCATGTTGTTCCGTTAAATGGAACAAAAGTTGTATGTTTGCAATGCTTTAAGAAAAGGATTTTTTTTCTCCTGCATTTTTTCTTTTCTGTACTGTTTGATAGTACCAAATTCCTGGTAAATATTCAAACCTGATGCCATTAAAAAGAAAAAGATCTATTCATTGACTGTATAATTTTAGGTTCTTCATTTTGTTTAAAGAGGCTACTTTAATCATGACTTGAAGTTATATACATTTATATAAAAAGCAGCCCTTAGGAATACAAGGTGTTTCAAAGAGTAACTGTAATACAGATGAAGTTCAGCTACAAGAGGAAAAATCTTGAGGAAATGTCACTATAAATACAGTACTCTCTTAAATATTCTTATGCTTACCCTAAGCTTATCCCAGATAAACTTCTATATCTACAGTGTGCAGCGCTGCGTGGGGAACATAATGAGTTGCTTCACATAAACTAAGTGTTCTTGCCAATTATCAGAACTAATTAGCTTGAGTAGGCAGAATGTGATATAGTTCTGCTTCTAGTCACCAATAAGCCTATTCGGTGCTAGCTGAGGGATCTCTACAGTGCTGCTTCATACACTGCAGATGATCTCTTAGGGACTCATTAAAGCCATTTTATTTTTCTCTGCATTCGAAACTTACATGTGTTGCCTGGATTACCTATTTTTTAATGTAACCTATGTTTTACAAATATATTACTCTTCTGAAAGCTAATCTGGATTTTAGTATTACCTTTTTTTTCTTTTTTGTTGTCATTTTTCTGTCTTGTCAGTGCTTTACTGTGATGTAATCAGGAGCGTTGTGTCTCTTCTTTAACTAATAGGCTGGACAGTAGAAACTGTGTACACAAGACAATTTGTAGACACATGTTTTAGAATTAAAATACCTAGGACTCATAAAACCTGCCAATCGATGGTGTCATAAATTGTTTCCTAGAGAAGCTTCTAGTGCTTGCCGAGGGTCAGGTTTTTTTCCTTTTTTTAGAGGCTTAAGAGAGGCTTTGAAATTTAAAGTTTTTATGCTTCTAAGTATATATAGATAACTAGGCCTTAGTTCTCTGCTCCTTAGCTCTCTTGGTTTTCTGCTACTGCATAAGAAATGTTTCCTTCTGTAATTGCACTGATTTCTGGCTATTCCTAGTAATTTAATATGGAGTATATGGAAAGAGAGAAGAAATCTCACTTGAGTTTAGTTAGGAATTAACCCATATTCATGGAGTCATCTATATATAGGAAAAAAAAAACAAAAAAACAAAAAACAAAGCAGTAAAACAATTAGGGATGTGAAATCTGGAGCCTGGACTTGGAGCCACGTTAGACACATTGGACAACCTGATCTGGTAGAAGATGTCCCTGCTCCTTCAAGGGCAGTTGGACTAGATGAGCTTTGAAAGTCCTTTCAGGTCCAAACTATTCTATGATACTATGATTCTGTGAGTTGTTACATTAGCTATAAACTGGAGAAACCAAACATAGCTTCCTTAACTGGGGATTAGCATGCATTTGAGAATCTACAAGATTTAACAATATGCAGTTTAATTTTTCTGAGTGAATTTAAACCTCACATCTGTATTTTTGTCAGAAGCTGTTCAGGATGCTTTGAAAAAATAAAGTGTCATTGTGTTTGTTATTTTTATTAATCTGTTTCTTTACTGATAATTCTTAATTTCTCATGAAATTAATATTGTGCAGATTTCCAGTTCATTTGAATGTGTAGCTTATGTATTCATGCATGGATTTCTGACTTTTGTTGCTCTCTGACCCTTTCTGATGTCTTTGAACATGATATAAAATGTGAAAATGTTCCACTGTGACCATTTATTCTGAAGTTCAAACAGTTAACTTATTCTGCTAGAATTTCTGGTAGGTTATTGGTCTCCTGTTCAATTCCTGCCCCTAGGCAATACAACTATGTTGTATGATATTAGATGTAGACAGCTTATTTAGTCAAGTGTGGCACATGTGGACTTGGATTAAGTTGTCCTGGATTTTCAAAAGTAAACTTGACAGGAGCTTTTGGCCCATAGCCATCACCCTGTATCCAGAATAAGTTCCCAAGGGAACAGGATTGAAGCTAGTGTCTTGCAGTGAGATCTGAGGCAACTAGGTAATAAAGGAACGTAATCAAGAAGAACAAGCATTTCTTACTTTGCACACCACATTAGGGAGTAGGAAAGGTCTAATTGGAGGTTTCACATAAATATTACTTATTTTTTTTCATCTGAACTGTTAATTAAGCTCCTGTTGGTGAGACTTGCTGTCTGCTTTCTACACATTCTCTTCCAGTCATGTATGGCAACTTTAGAAAGGGACTTTAATGATGGAACTTGAAGGGTAACTTGTATGAGCAACATGTGTAGCTTGTAATGGATATTTGGGATGATGCTCTGATTTTAAAACAGCTTCTTCAAAATTCAGTCTCTGTAAAATAATGTCTATTTATCTACAGGTACCCCATTTATTTGGACTACCAGAAATAATGAGTTAGCAGCACAAGTTGTGTGGTTTCTTCTTGTAGAAATCTGCTATTTATTTTAAATTGCAGGTGGACTTCAGGATATAGTTCTCTGTTAAACTCCTGCTTTCCCTTCTATCATTTCCAGGTTTCCATTTGGAGTATGTGTATAAGTAGTACCTTGATACATACTTACTGTTTGTCATTCTAACAATGCTTTTACAATAAATATGAGTCACCCTATCAGGCCTTATGGCAAAGCTCACATCATGTTTAGTTGTATTGACAGTAAAGCAAGGGCCAAAAATTAAATAGCCTATTTGCCTCTTCTACCTGTTGACCCTTTTAGAACTTTTAGGATCTAGAGGCACACACTCATGTGCACTTACAATAGAATCCATTTTGGAAAAGAGAAGATGCTAAATTTAGTGAGGGCTGAGGACGTGGGATTTTAATGTACTAACTTTGTCTTTTTCTATCTTTTACTAGTTAATTTTTTCCTCAGCTGGTAAGGCCTTCTTTTCCCCTGCTATTTTCTTATTACAGCAAATAGATGCAATAAAATTGTCTTCATCTCACTCCATCTACCAAGATAGTATTGATATTTTATGTGGAAACAAACATATTGTCTCATAATGTTAATGGATGTTATCTGTGCCTGTTCTAAAGTCAGCAGTTGATTTTGCTGCTTATATGAAGATACATTTCTGCAAGTGCAATAAAGAAGAATGCTGTCACATTTAAAATACAGCAGTGAAAGTATGGACAGTGTAATGGGTTAGGATAAATAACTTTTAGTGTTTTATTCAGAATGCATGAGTTGAAAAGACTGTATCTACAACATTCAAGATAGTAAATCAAATTATACAGAAACGTCTGTGATGGGATCAGAAGTCCATAAGACTGGAACTTTAAAAAGCATTGTTAGTTTCCATGTGGACCTGCTGTATCTCAGCTAGTTATGCACTTCATTTTAAATTTCACATTTATTTGACCTTGTGTTTAGTTGGCAGGCGTGTGAATGAGATTATAAAAAAAAAAAATAAAAATCTTTGAAGAGGTAAATCAGTAAAAAAACCCCAAACCCACAGTTACCTAATCAGAATTGATTTTCTTGTGCCAGAATGCCCTTTTATAAAATTCTTTAGGCTACTTTCAGACTATATATTTCACCTGTTTTTTAATTGCAAATGTGAAATATGATACCACAAACTTAATAAACCAAGACATCATTTTGCCTGTTACTTCTTTTGCGGGTGAAAAACTGCTGAAATGTTCATTCTGCTAGACTGTACTTACTCTTCATTAGCAGAAACCTCATTATTATAGCAGCTTGTCATGTCATAAATCCTTGTGCAGGAAGGACTTAGTACTTTTCACTAAGGTGGTGGAAGATTCCATGATAAATTGTCCTACTAATTACAAGGAAATGTAGCTGGTTTAGCATAAACCTTAGAGCAAGTTCATATGAGTATTTCCTCTAAAGGCTTTATATAATCTACAAAGAAAGACTTTTCAGTTTACTTAATGTTTATCAGATTCTGACCTGATTCAGAGTTTAACATTCCTGCTTTAGAAAAGAATGAGTCTTTGCTGGAGTCAATGGTATGAATAACTGTTTATGGCTAGATTGTGCCTTTAGGCAAGCCTTGAGTGAGAGCTAATGCATAATTAGTATTGTCCCAAAAGGAGCCCTGGAAGGTGTAGTGCCTTAGGGGCAACCTTCAAGCTCAGTTCCCTTTTTCTTCCCTTCTTGCTTCAGGGATTCACTTATTATAACACAACCAAGTTAAAAACTGATTGCAGTTCAAACACAGCATTTAAAGATTGTATTTTACATGTAAAGCTACCCATATTAATACAACTAAAATGTAATCCTTTACTCTTTTTCTACTTTCAGTCAAACTGATTCTGTATTGACCTGATTTCAGAGATCAGTTTATGCTTGAGAAGTATATAGACTTTTCTGAAGGCCCAGTTCCAGAAATGTATTTTTTTTTGTCAGTCATACTTAGTCACTTTGACTGTCTTATGGTCTGATTCCAGGCATTTAATTAGGTTGTTTTGGAATTTTTTAATAAGGGTATTTTATTTGATTTATGAATAGCATGTCTTGCCATTAAAGGAGAAGGACAAGGAAGAATATGTACATAAATTAGATTACATATTTCTTTTGCAACTTGGGAGTCACATGTTTTAGAGAATCAGCTGCATTGAGTATCTTAAGGCTTGTCCTTTGTTAGCATCTACTCTTTTATCAGTTGTATCTCCTGCTTCATGATGACATAATACTACTCTGCG
The DNA here is from genome assembly GCF_012275295.1 of Melopsittacus undulatus. NCBI lineage: Eukaryota > Metazoa > Chordata > Aves > Psittaciformes > Psittaculidae > Melopsittacus > Melopsittacus undulatus. The sequence goes on along the minus strand of NC_047528.1, from coordinate 71,231,370 downwards.
TTTTTACTCCATTCTTAGAGATTGAATTAGTGTTTATCTTTCTCCAGCAAATTCTTAATCCTTCTTTCTCTGCTAATGACTTCTTACCTGCTTAGATATTTCTGTGAAGTGGATACATCCATTTCCTGCTGCAGCTGTACAAGCAAAGTCATTGCTTGTCACCCTCCAAGATAGCAATTGCTGCCTCTGCTAGTGAAGCTGCTCAGATGATTTTCTCCTAACCTATTTCAGTCAGTGTGTTTTAGCTTAATCAGTTTAAAGAGACGTTCTTTGTTAACTTGACACATTTTTGTCTGAGATGAACTCTGGAGAAATCACATGTGCAGTTGAATTAGCTTCTAGCAAGAAGACAGTAATAAGCAGATGACAGATGGTGCAAAAAGGGTAGGATTTAGTAAAAAAATGGTAAATGCTTTTATGACTATAACTGCCAGTAGAAGAGGATGCAGCTATTCACATCTAATTGAAAACCAAGTTTAGAAAAAGTACTCAATTTACAATCAGTTCTTCAGAAGAAAGTGGTATGATCTTGTGGTGTATGTGTGTGTGTATTTCATAGAATCATAGGGTTGGAAAGGACCTTAAGATCATCTAGTACCAACCCTCCTGCCATGGGCAGGGACACCTCACACTAAATCGTATCACCCAAGGCTCTGACCAGCCTGGCCTTGAATATTTGTATTTGGCCTTTTATATTTGTCCAAGCTATGAGCAAAGTGTGCAAGGCGAGGAGAAGAGCAGAAAATCAGCAAGACTCTTTACATCCTGTATCTATGTCATTTGCAAAGATAAGCAGAATGGGAGAAACATTAACTGGACATAAACAAAAACAACAGTAAAACATTGGTGTGCAACATTTGGCTCTAATTGCTGCTGCTGCCCCAGCTGAATATCCTTCTGGGCACCTCTTCCATCGTCAACCACAGGTCACCTGCTACAGACTCCAGCATGTCCATTGGAGATACTGGTGATGAGCCTGTTTTGATACCATCAGAAGCCTGCTACTGCATGGAAATAATTTCTTCATCTAGAGCCTGGTTTGGTAGTGCAAGAACATTAAACCCATGACATATAGGAAAAGCTTGCTCTAAACACCTACCTTAAAATTCTGTTTAACACATTCCATAAAGAAAATCTCTGACTCAAACTCTGACTGAACATTCTTATAGTGAGAGTGAAGCGTTTGGTATTCCTCCCCTGATTTACTTGCTCCTAAGTTTACTATGTAATATATTCATGTGGGTGGCTTTTCATTTCACCTAACTGGGGCTAAGCCTATCTGCATGTTATACACATTTTTTTTCATGTATTTAGAATACACTCCAGTTTTAATTGCCTTCTTTCTTTTTCTTAAAATGAGGAAATTTCTTTTCATGAACAACCAGAAATGCCATAGAAATACAACAATTTTAATTAACACAACCAAATCTATCTTGGCCACGGTGATCATGTGGACAAGCTGAAAAAGTGCTGATTGAATGCGATGTGTGCATTGCATTGCGACGGGTTACATCACTAGTCGTAACATGATGTAACCCAACGCAGCATGATGTAAGCGTCGTGATACATTGGAGGTTTAAAGAAACATCAGCATTCCCTTTTTGTCCCTTTGCCCCTTTCCAGGAATGTGCTGTCACTCTTCGTCTGGGAATGAATAACGTATGCCCATTGCCAGCCTGTGAATACTTACGTTTATTCTTACTTATATGAATGGTATGGGCAATGAAGCCTCAAGTCCTTAAAAGACAAATGTTATTTTTTCCTATGTATATATAGGTACAGTTGCTGTCTATCCATTATCATAGATTTCTGATGAAAATTCAAAAAAACATAATAATTCAGATCTGCATTTAGTACTTATTCAAATTTTTAATTGAGTAGCTAAATCCACAGAGTTTAAATACTTCTGATGTGCATTGACAGCTGCATGTGCAAAGGAGTGTGAGGACCACAGCTTTTTTTTTCTGACTGCAACTTGATGCATTTTTTTATGCCGCTGCAGCTCTCAGTCAGTTGAGTCTGTCTTCTGCGTGGATGTTAGGGTCACTTGCCTTGTGCTTCCCATTGCCATTCCTTCTTTGAGGACAGGTATTTGTGTATCACTTTTATTATTATATCCATTCTAAAAGTAAGTTTTCAGGCACATGCACTACAGATTTGAAGTAACCTTTGAAACCAAGATGCACTTCTTTTTGATACTTGCGTGCAAGTAATTGTATGCTTAGCTTTTGTGTTTTGAGAAAGTATTTCAAGACAACTGTGAAGCACACAATACTCTAAAGGTGAACAAAGGTCTGTATTTTATCCTGAAAAAAGTAGTAGTTATTATACTAAATTTGGAAGAGAGTAAGATGGAATAGCACAATAAGTTTTAAAGGTGGAATGAAAACAAAGCAAGGAGAAAACTTTCAGGAAACTTTATTTTGTGATTCTGTGATTCCAGGTGAGTACTAGGATCAATAATAAGTCATGTCCTGCCTTCAATCACTTTAGCGCTTGCTTTTGATTTCACTGCCGTCACATCTTGAATAACTACGTTGTTATATAAGTCAGTGTACTCTGTGATATCATTGAAAACTGAAGTTGTAAGTGGTGTAGAAGACTGCACCAAAAATTTGTATGCAATTCCTTTCTCTCAAACTGGTAGCTCTCTTATGCATCAAGGTAAGGAATGCTGGTGGTGCAAAAGACTTCTGTCTCAAGAAACTTAATGGGAATTTTCTTCCCAGTTACATTGGTGGCTGGTCTGTGCTGTGACAGACATAATTCATGGTTTCTGCTCCGTAAACTCAATTTGAACTTAAAGTAGTCCTGTTTATCTCAATGAAATTAGACATAACTGCCTTTTTTGTCTTCTGTTGAGTTGGTGTCAGTTACACAGGAACATACCTAGAAGTTAATACAAAATGCTAACAAATGTTCTGTATTTCTGTGCACTATGACTTCATTATTTTTTTTGGCGTTAACATTTTTATTGAGCTGCTAAAGATTAAGGCTTTTAATATGTATTCAGTTACTTAGAGGAACTTAACACTCCTGAATTTACCAAAAAATTAAATCTCACTTCATGCATGCTATAAATGAACAATGGTTTTGTTCTGGTTTTTTGTTTGGTTTTTTTTTTTTTTTTTTTTAGTTTTTCTGTTCGCTAGATTTAACTGAGGGTTCTAACTGAATCTTTTTTCATGCAAGACCGTTTTTGTCTTCCAGCAATACAGAGTACTGATGGAAGACTATATTTTTGCTGTGTTTTCTCTGGAAATGACACTGGATGCTAATGTTTCATCCCTGATGAGACCTGACATACCTTATTATTATGCACTAATGTACAAAATTACTATATTTTTAGAAAAAAATCACACTATCCTTTGACATTCTGAGTGTTTTATTTGTCCATTTTCTTAAAGTTCTCATTGCTATGACTAGAGTAATGCCCAAGCCTTTTTCTTTGGAAGGTATTGATAATTTGGATCTTAACAATTCTATATCTGGCTCAAGTTACTTTTTCCACTGTTCATGACTTTTAAGTTCTTAAACCTACTACTGTGTAGGTATCTCCATATCTGTGCTAATGTTACAGAGAGAAAAAAATTAAAAAGTCATACCTTGTTTTCAATTTATCTTAATCTGGGGCAGATATTTCACTGGCTGTAGTCATATTTCACAGGCATTTAGATGTATGTTTGACTTTAAAAAGTAGCACCTTAAGTATTGTCCATCATTTAACTTTATAAACTGTCTTTGAAGATATTAATGCTCACTCTGGCCTTGGCTCATATAGCTTCTATTACTGGAAAATTGTACAATATCATAATTCATCCCTTTTTCTAGATCGTTAATGGAATGTTACACAACATCAGATTAATATAGAGAATATTTCACTAGACTCTTAATCTTTTGATATGTTGAAAATTGACCTCTGGTTACAACTGTGTAGTTTGATTTTAATCTGTGACTTACTTCACCTCTTTCTGTAGGAATAATTGTGTTCTCATCATCTTCCCACAGATAAAGGGTTTATCGAAGACTTTTTGAGAATTGAAATAAATGTTATCAACAAATTTCTTCGATCAAGTATTCTATGAATTGGCCTAAAGATTTCTAGGAGATCAAAGAGTGATGCTTTTTCTTTAAGGACAGCTGTGGGTTATTTTCTGTCTACGCGTCTAATGCTCTATAGTGCTTTTAACTGCTCTTTTCCTTCAGCTGTTGTAACATTCTTTTTCTTGATTTTATATGCACATTATCTGTTCTCAGACATATCTTTTGTTCTCTATTATAGCAGCTTATTTCAGTTAGACACTGAAGTATTTTGCTAGTACATCAATAATTATATCCTTAACCCATTTTTAAGAATAAAATAGTGGTTTATCCTTAATGCATCTAAGGATATAGGTGCAATGTTTACTCTTCTGACACTTCAGTTTATCAAAATTTGTCGTAACCCTTTTTTATGTATCTTTAATTCTTGGGTACACCAAAATAAATGCATATTATTTTGTTTTTCCTGTAAAACTAGATACCCAGAGAGAAAAAAAAAAGGGAATAAATGTAGAACAAAGTAAAATTAAAAGATATGGAATCAGAGAAACTGAAAAAGTGTTCAGTTACTACTGAATGCTGAAGATGAGTAATAACTGAAGGCAGCATGCGATTGAATCAACTTTCTGTAGTCTAGTGTAGTGGAGTATATATTATGGGTAGTCAAACATGACCCTCGGGTAAAGTTAAGTGGAAAATAGACCTTTATGAAATAAAAGCATGAGGGAAAAGAAGGTTCAAAGACTTGTAAGGAAGAAGTAAGAGCATAATTTTAGAAAGATAACCAGTATGAAGAAAGGATGGTGCCAGAGAATACAAAAACGTGTAAAAGAATGAAGAAAGAGTTGGAAGAAAATAGCTTGTCAGACGATGTCAGGCTTCTGTGTGTAGAAGTCTGTGAGATACTTTTAGAGAGAGGGAATATTATCAATTATTTTAATGGTCTGTTTTGTACCATGCTGCTGATATTAATGGATTTGGAACCTATTTTCAAAGACAAGAGTCTGAATCACAAATGAGGGGTTACTGGAATTGCTGCTTTTTACAGCAGAAATTCATAATAAACGGAAGAGGAAAGCCATGTAGAGACCTGTGAAATGAGATACTAAAATGAAATGTAATAAAGTCAATATAGGACAGAGAAGGGCAATGCACTTTCATCACTAAGAAAATTATACCATCAGAGTTAAAATGTGGGTGACAGCAAAGGTTTATTTAAATGCTAAAAGGTGGAAGGATGTTTGCACTGAACTCTAGATGCAAATTTTGCAGAATGTCCTATCACAGTTTTGTTGCAGAAATAATTAAACATGTGAAAAAACTAATGTGTCATAGATTTTAGAAAACACACAAAAATAAAACCACAGTCCTCCTAATGGTGGCCACATTTCAGCCAACAGTATGATTTTCTTTCTTGGCTGGAAGCACACATTGCTGGCTCATGCCCAATCTTTTTCATCCACCTGTACCCACAAGTCCTTCTTCACAAGACTATTCTCAATTCACAGTCCATTATTTCCCAGTCTGTATTGATAATGGGGATTGCTCAGAATCAGGTGCAGAACCTTGCTCTTGGCCTTCTTAAACTTTATGAGGTTCACATGGGGCTACCTCTTGAGACTGTTAATCCCTTGGATGGCATTTCTTCCCTCAAGCATATCAGCTACACCACTCGGCTTTCTGCTGTCTGCAAACTTGCTGAGGATACACACAATCCCACTGTGTGTTCATAAGGATATTAAATAGTACTGGTATCAGTATGGACCCCTGAGGGACAGCACTGGTTACTGGTTTCCACTTGGACATTGCACTGATGACTGTAAGCCTTTGGACAGCAGCTGTGAAGCCAACTGCTTTTCCATCTAACAGTCCATCCAGCACATGCATATCTTTCAAGTTTAGCAGCACCAGTGTTGTTGGAAACCATAGCAAGGCTTACAGAAGTCTAGGTAGATGGCTTCCATAGCTTTTCCATTATGCAACGATGCATTTACTATGTCTTAGAAGGCCACTGGATTAGTCAGCCATAATTTGTCTCTCTTTTTTCCTTTCTTTATATTCCTGCACTGTCTGTGACCAATTTTATCAGGGTTTGATGGTAAGAATTATGAAATTACCCACTGTGGTGCCTGAAAAGCAAAACAAATACAATGGACGTCCTCAGCCATTCCCTGTGCTGTTAAAAGATCCAGGCATGGAAAGCTAGAAAGAACGTGAGAACATGGCAGATGTCACACAGAGGCACATGTGCAACCATATAGACAGAGTGAAACTAAAGAAATTTGCCTTTTGGCAGTTTCACAGCTGAGCAACAACTATTACAAAAATCAGTTTTCACCTAGTGTTTTTTTTCGTTGAAATTTTGCCTCAGGTGAAAAACACTTGGCACAAATAGGGTGTTTTTTAGGGTAGAGGGGAGAGTTGAAGGGCATAGAGTAAATTCATTCTGCTACATCATGTAGTCTTTGTTAGGAGGCTTTGAACTTGGACAGGATGCTTCACTGATGGCAGGAGAAAACTGAAGTAACAACCTGAGAGATTTGATCACAGCGATCGTTTTGCTGTGGTTTTAAGTCTGATAACTTCCTGTTGCTCTTAGTGATAGGAAAGTTGACTGTGGTGTTGCTATTTCCATTTGTTCTTGCAAGTGTATTTCAGTATTGATATGACTGACAAAGTAATGGCAACAGACAGACAGGTATAATTTGGACCAATGCTGTGCCAGCTCTACCTTCAACCTTACTTGCTCACTTTGTCATTGACCTTCAACACACTTAAGCTCCATGACTTGTTTTCCTGAGCAAGGCTGCCAATTATAGTTAATGTTCTCAAATAGGTGGTAGGTGTTTTAAATTGTAAATTGCACTGATTGAGACAAGGAAACATTCAGATGTCTTTTACAGCTGAATACAAATGCAGTACTAAGTTGTTTGGGTTTTTTTTTCCTATAGGAACTGAAGTACATATGACAACAGGTAACATCAGCACACATAAAATAATACTGCTTACATAAACCAAAAGAATAAAAGCTTGACTTGTTCCTTTTCACAAGAACTATTTATATTTAGCCAAAGACTGGAATTTGATTTCTCAGAAGTAATTGCATACATAAGCTGTACCATTTAACATACGATTCTATATTGTTCATATATGATTCCTTTAAATGCAAAATCCAACTTGTTTTCAGGTGGAATAAATAGTAAAATATTATAATGATACTTTATAGTTATATAATATAGTGTTATAACAAATGTCACTTGCCATGTAGTAACTATATCATACAGAAGTTTTTATTATTTTCATCTTACTTCCCATTTCTGTCACATAATGGTAACTGACAAGCTACTTTTGTTCCTTTCTATATTTTTAGTAAAGCATGAACCCCAACATTGAAAATACTAAGTTGAAATTATTCATGAAACATTGCAAAATGGAAAACCAACATGAGACACGAATTCTCATTAATTTTGGTCAATAGTGAAAAGATAGTCCACCAGAAGATATATAATCCACAAACTGTATGCATCCAAACTAACCAACTGTCAAGTTTGGATGGAGTTCAGATGGATTGGCTACTAGTGAGATTGATGCTATGGTACTGAAATCTGCAAGTTGAAATCATGATTGCAAACAGCTGTTTTGATGCTAGCTTAATATAATTAATAATTATAGAGCATGTGTGAATTGAAACGATCCTTATTCAGCTTTAAAATTTGTAGATAAAATCTCCCCATTTCATTATATGCTCTGAATTTATGCTTTGAAGAAATTAGAATGTAAATAATCTGGAATGCTGCAATTTCAATCTGTGCTGTCACCCTTGTCATATTTTTCTGTGAAGACATCTAAAAGTCTTCCAAGTTGAAGACAGGAGAGTACTGCCAGAAATATTGTTTTCAAGCTCTACTTAGTATGGACTGAATATATTTTTAAAAATTTTTGCTGGTATAGATTCATGAACATCTAAATCTTCTGATGACTTTATGCATAAAGTCCTACAGCTGCTTAACACTTATTAATGCCTTGTGCTAATTTTGTATGCCACAAAATGAAACCTCAAAACCAATAGCATTAACATAAAAGAAATTTCTGGTTTGTCTCTAGATTTTTTTGTTTAACTCTAGATTTGATCCATTTAATTTCCAGGATTTTAGTGAGATTGGGAAGTGGTATGCTCATGAACTCCTTGATTGTTACTCTCTAAATCAATCTCCTGACATTTGGATAGAGTTGTTCTGTTTCTAAGCAGCCCAATCCTAATATTTTGTGGTCTTCAACTATCTTTCTGTAGTAATAATAAAAAAAACAGAATGCAAGATTTTCTTCTTTAAAAGGATGGTTTCTGTGTGTTTGCTTAGAAGTCCTGACATTTTATCCTGTGCTATCTTCTCACAGCATAATTTCTTTGGGAAAGGACAGTAACTTTTGGGTTTTTTTTTTTCAGTCAGGTGTGTTTTCATTACTGAGTAATAATGAATAAAATATTTACATGAACTTTCCAGTTTGTATATTATTTCCTAGACACCTGCTACTTAATCTAGGGAAAACCTTTTCTATGCATGTATTATTTTGGGAAATATTAGAATAATTAAATATACATATTTCATATTATAAAGCTCTTCATCATATTCAACTTACATCTGGTTTTCTCTAAAATAGCTATTAGTGTATTCTATGCTATCCTTTTAATTTTTAACTCCACTTCTTTTTAACGTTTTCAGTTTTTTATAGTCTAATTGTTCAGTTGGCTTGATATTGCTAATTCCAGTAGGAATTGGTACATTGTGTATAAATGAAAATGACATTGAAATCTGCTAGAGGAAAAAAGTTTAAAACATTAGATTATGTGCTAAACCCAAACCAAACAAAAACCCCCAACCCAACACCAACAACAAAAAAAGGAAGTTTTGCATGTATCTCTTTTAAATAGAGTTACTATCTACTACCTCCTACTTATCTGTAACTAACAGTTCCGCGATTCTCAAATAAAAATCTAAGATGTCAGAGATGCAGTAAACATCAAAATTGGAAGTGAATAGCATGCCAGACTATTACAATATTTATTACAATGGAAGAAAATTGCATTCTCACAGGATCTACTGGAATAACAAACACAATTATTTCCTGAATTCTCTGAAGGCAACTGCAAATTGAGCTTGTTTTCAACATGAAGAATCAAAATAGCTGCACCAAATAATTAGAGATATTCTTAAGAACTGATTATTCAGCTCACACCTTCCAGTGTTGCCTGCAAATGCCCAAAGGGAGAGTTTGCACAACTTCATCAGCAGTTGTTAAATGCAGAGTATATGCTTGTGTTGTTCATCAGCTTGCAAGGGTGCAACAGTAACTTTTAGTTATTAAAACTGGCTGTTCTCATTTTTTTACACATACATTTTCATTCATGTTAAATGGGACATAGGTACTTATCTTTCTTAAGCTTATTTGAAAATATTCACACTTTAGTTATAAGTAGTGCTAGCTGAACATTATGGGATTCCTTCTGCAGACTAGTTACCTAGGTTACATAGGGTGTAGTTACATGGAGGTTTGGGAATTTTGCTTAATAACAAATGTTGAATTGTACATCCTAATTTAGAAGTCCTGTATATTCTTAGAAGCCTAACTGTAGTATGATCATCATATTAACAACCTTAAGTCCCTTTGCAGTTAATTCTACTTTACCCATATCTTACACTCGCTGACTTGCCAGTGCTGTATAATATATATACTTCTGGACAAATTTGCAGTGGGATTTATATATCCTACAGGGGCTTTCATATTCTTGAATCTTTACTGTAGTATTTGCTACTGATTTACTCATGTTGTCAGTCTTTAGACAAGACTGAAACTAGCTTCATGACAGTGTGGAAGCTTGTACATACTGTTATTTTCTTTGAATAGGACTTCTCATATGCTGAAAACTTTGCATGTACCCAAAGAACTGATTGTTATATTTTGGATGTTGTACTGCAAGAAAGTAGCATGTAGGTATCTTTGCCAAATTTCAAAATGGCTTTGCTGATGCGGGAGGTGAAATGGATGAAAGGAAATGCTGTGCTTCTACACAGCAGTATTGTGCACTCAGATGTTAGCATTTTTATGCTCACATCTCATCAAGTACACCAGTTTAATAGACAAATGTAAGCTATTAGAGGTCACTGCTTACAGTTTCATGACAGTGTTCCTTCTGTTGCTTGTACAAAAAAAATACACATCTAAATTAATTTAAATAACTGTGTGATAGATTTATGCTTTTTAATAAGTCTTTCACTATCCAGTTAGTAAGCATTGCAGTCTCAGTCCAGTCCTCTGTCAAATAAAGCAGATTCGGTTACACTGGAAGTTCAAGAAACACTCCCCTTATCTGTTAGGGGTCACTGAAAGGGTAGGCTGCACAATGCTTTCTTTCTTTAGAGCCATTATAGACAGCTATGTCAAAGCAGTGTTCTGTATTTAAAGACTTTCAGTTCTAAATGTTGTGTAACTTGTGTAACAAAGTTTTAAACCTTAATGTGAAAGTTTTAAAAATTGTTATTCTGAGTAATTTTTATTCAAAGTATTTTATTTTATTTTTAAAAATGTGCCAAAAGTAAGACAGGATGAAAGATAAAACTTAGTAATTTTACAGTTTTTATTCCAGGATGAAATTTCTCCAGTACCTCAAGGATATCAACAAGGATGCTGGAGAGGGACAATTCATCAGGGACTGTAGAGATAGGACAAGGGGTAATGGCTTCAAACTTAAACAGGGGAAGTTTTGGTTAGATATAAGGAAGAAATTCTTTACTCTGAGGGTGGCGAGGCACTAGAACAGGCTGCCCAGAGAAGCTGTGAATGTTCCACCCCTGGCAGTGTTTACGACCAGGTTGGGCAGAGCTTTGGGCAACATGGTCTTGTGTGAGACATCTCTCCCCATGGCAGGGGGGTTGGAACTGAATGATCATAAGGTCCTTTCTAACCCTAACTATTCTATGATTGTATGAATAAATACAATCTAAACGAAAATATTTTCAGACTAAGAAATAGCTTTCAGGTGTGGTTCATAGCTCCTAAGTGGTAACTGTTGTTACTATCTTTTGTAAGATGTTTTTAATTCTAATAGTGATTGGGATTGCATATCATCTATACATCTAGCTTTTCAATAGAAGTGTCTATATAGATTTTTTTTTCTCATAGGTTCTCTAAAACTATTAAAGAAGCCTGTGAAATAGCATTTTCTTTTCGTTCTAATCCTCATTAATGTATGGAACACAAAGCTATAGGGATTTTTGCTGCATTTTCTTACATTCCATTCAGTTTCAAATATCTGAAGGAAATTGTCTTTTAATTCCCTTTTCTTGAAAAGAAACATTTCCTGGCAATATAGCAGCATTTAAACTTTTGCTGTGGCCTGGAATTCTAGTGCTTTGGGGTTTCTTTTTTATGTGTGTTGAAGCTGGAGTCATTAAGAATACAAACTCAATTATGTTACATGTTTCTTAGTTAAATGTCGCTGGTATACGGAATTAGCAGCTGCTACCCAAATAGTTCTGTTGTTGTTGTTAATGGTATTAAAATAACAGCCACTATAATCGTGTTCTTCTGCTATTCAGTGATAATATAGGAATTAAAATAAACTCACAGAAATCTAATTCAGGCAAAGTAAAGTAAAATTCTGGGCTTTCATTGGCTTCCACATTAAAAACTACAGTAGGAATCAAAGTCTTAGTTTTATTTAGGAGAGAGATGGAAGGCATCTAAGGGCTGCTTTGAAATCATTGAGTGTGGCTGTTTACTGGGTTTATGCACACTGCTGACAGATTATAATTTCAGTTTAATACCTTTATGGGAAGAGTGTGCCAGAGAGTAAACCTGTGTTCAGACTATTAACTGTACAGAGCATTTTCATGTACATACATGCATATGTATTTACACATAGGTGTGGGAATTCTTAAAGAGCCAAGGCCATGTAGTGAGCGATCTCGATACCCTGAGCCTTATTACTGTAAAGTAAGAAGATTCTTGGCAGGAATAAGCAAGGTCAATTGTCCTGTTAGGCTTCTGTAATTTTCCACTGTAAACGTGCAGAGAATGATCTCTGCCAAGGTTGTAGTTTCCCACTGTATTTTTAGAGTAAGGTATTTAATTGCAATTATAACAAGTTATAAATATTAGCTTTGTAAATGGTATTAACCTCTAGACTAACCAATTAGAGCTCTGTATCCAAGGCTGTTACATAAGAAACGTAAGGGCGTAAGGGTATAAAAGGAGCACTGTATCTGAATAAACTTTGGCAATCGCTTGATCACATTGATTGTCTCCGCGTTGTCCGTGACTCCTGTGTCAACACATAGATATACACCCACACAATTGCACACACATTTTGCCAATATTCAGGAAATAATTAACAAATAATTGTTATTTAAATATAGACAATATGCTTATATTTCTTTAATTCAAATCAACAGGCTTCTAAAAGTGCAGGTATGTAGATTGTCATGGTTTAAACGCAGCCAGTAACCCAGACCCATGAAGCTGTTTGCTCTCCCCGCCACATTCCCCTATCCAGGCAGGATGAGGAGGAGAATCAAAAGAATGTAAACCCCATGCGCTGGGATAAGAACAATCCAGTAGCTGAAGTAGAGCATACTACTACTAATAATGATAATGATAAGGGAAATAACAAGTGGAGAGTATATAAAACTAAAAGGGGAAAAGGAAGAGGAAAACCACAGTAAACAGCAGTGATGCACAATACAATTGCTAACCATCCCCTGACCAATACCCAGCCCGACCCTAGCAGCAATCTGGTCCTTTCCAGGTAACTTCCCCCAGTTTATATAGTGGGCATGACATACTGTGGTATGGAATACCCCTTTGGCTAGTTTGGCTCAGGTCCTCTGGGCTTCTTTTGCCCCTCCTCACTGGCAGAGCATGAGAGACTTAGCAACAGCTGACACATTGGTGTGTTATCAGCATTATTCTCAGACTAAAGCCAAACCACAGCACTGCACCAATTACTAGAAAGGAGAAAAAATAACGGTTATGGCTGAAATTAGGACATAGATTCATAGAGAACTTCTTGGTACAGTTATAAAGGTAACTGGAGAGCCTTGGCCATAGCCATGAACCAGGGACAATGTTATAACCACAAAAGTTCCCCCCTGATAGGGCCCTCTTTTTGGACATGACATGACTCAAGGCTTGCCTACTAAGTGAAACTCAAAGTTAAGCCAACCTACCAGTCTTGAGAGAAATGCAGAAAAGAAAGTACAGTTCCACTTTGCTGATGATCCCTTGAGACTGTAATGAACTGTTGACTTGAGGTGATTGTGAAATTATAATAGCTGTCATGAGATGGGAAATCAAGAGCTTTAGAGATCTATTGAAATGACTGTATAAATAAAACATATCACTAAAAGAATGACTACTAAACCCTGTGTTAATCTGGTTTGAGCTGGAAGTTTCCAGAAAGTTGAGCATGCTCTTTGTGAAACTAGGAGGTCATACAACTAATAATGTGCTGTGTGGTTTCTGAAGACTGAGCGCTTTCCCAAAATTAAATGGGGTCAAAAGGTGTACTGTGTGACAGATGGAGCAATTACATATAATTTACAGAGAAATGGCGTCAGCTTAAGCAGTAGCTGATAATTTTTTGCTGCCATTAGAGGCTTCAGAATGGATACCTAAAATGCAAGGACTGGTAAACTGCATGCATGGGACCTGACTACATTACATATCTATATACACACACATATTATCACTATTATCCGAATAGAGGAAGATGTAGCATAAATAGTGTATACATCTGGGAAGACTTGCAACCCCAGAAAATCTGTTTCTTAATGAGAATTTTATTCATTATCAAAGGAAATGTGAGCCAGAGGATGTGCTTACAGTGGGTGACTTCTTCATTTGTGATAGATGTATGCATGGCACTGAGAATGAATCTCAGAATACAAGGTGACTTTATATCCACAGATAAATGAAATCAAGTATTCTTTTAAAGTTTATTAATACATGGTTCAGTGTTTCAGAATTAAAAACTTTAAAAGATAAATGCTTACTGAATTAAAGTTTACAGTTATATTGCACATAGAGCTTCTTAGGAAAAAAATAGCCCACATGACATCCAAAACTTGGATGTTGACTGAGATTTAGAGCCTGTATCTAATATTTCTCAATGAAGTTGGCAATTCAGAGAGCATCTGTATTTCATTAGCAGTCATATTTTATGTAGTGTGTGTACTGAATACATATAATTGAATGGATTCATATATTACATACACAATAACTATCGTACAGTGGCATTGAAAGTGTGAGCTTTGCATGGAGATGGAGTCTCAGCCACTGCTTTTCACATTTTGACTCACTAATCACCCTTACTCCATATATAATGGCAGTGTTTCCAGAAAATTTCTATAGAAAATCTGTATTCTGTCTGTATCAAAGAGAAGCAAACCAGTAAACAGAACCCCAAACTGAATATATTAAGAATTCTTAAGTACGGTAGTTGCGAATAACTACATTCTGCCAGTTTTACAATCATGGATTGAGATTTACTTGAAACCTTGAATTTTGAGGGATATGAGAGATATGAAGACATTTAAAATAATAAAAAAAAAGAAGTCATAAAATATTCATTTTAGCTAAATATGATGTCTCTGTGACATACTCAGGGTTCATACACAAACTCATGCATATAGAAATATAGAAATGCATATAGAAACATGGACAATGGAATTGAGAGTGCCCTCAGCAAGTTTGCTGATGACAGCAAGCTGTGTGGTTCGGTTGATACGCTGGAGGGAAGGAATGCCATCCAGAGGGACCTTGACACGTTTGCGAGGTGGGCTCATGCCAGCCTCATGAAGTTTAACTATGACAAGTGCAAGGTCCTACACCTGGGCCGGAGCAATCCCAGGCACAGCTACAGGTTAGTCAGAGAAGAGATTCAGAACAGCCTCACGGAGAAGGACTTGGGGGTGTTGGTCAACGAGAAAATGAACATGAGCCGGCTTCAGTGTGCGCTTGCAGCCCAGAAAGCCAACCGTATCCTGGGCTGCATCAAAAGGAGCATGACCAGCAGGTCAAAGGAGGTGATCCTGCCCCTCTCCTCTGCTCTCATGAGACCTCACTTGGAGTATTGTGTTCAGTTCTGGTGTCCTCAACATAAAAAGGATATAGAACTGTTGGAACAGGTCGAGAGGAGGGCCACGAGGGTGATCAGGGGTCTGGAGCACCTCCCATATGAAGACAGGCTGAGAAAGTTGGGGCTGTTCAGCCTGGAGAAGCGAAGCCTGCGTGGAGACCTCATAGCAGCCTTCCAGTATCTGAAGGGGGCCTACAGGGATGCTGGTGAGGGTCTCTTCATTAGGGACTATAGTGACAGGACAGTGGGTATGGGTTGAAACTTAAACAGTGGAGGTTTAGATTGGATATAAGGAGGAAGTTCTTTCCTGTGAGGGTGGTGAAGTACTGGAATGGGTTGCCCAGGGAGGTTGTGAATTCTCCATCCCTGGCGGTATTCAAGGCCAGGCTGGACAGAGCCTTGGGTGACATGGTTTAGCGTGATGTGTCCCTGCCCATGGGAGGTTGGGGTTGGAACTAGATGATCTTGAGGTCCTTTCCGACCCTAACTATTCTATGATTTTAAATTAATGTACTGCTCTTTTTCAATGTGTTCTGAGGACACACTTCCAAATAAAGACAATTCAGGAAAAAAATGGTTAACGTAGTGACCGTTTGATTTTTTTTAGAAGCCGTGTTTAATTAATGAGTTAAATTAGAAACTGACTTCCTATTCATGTTTCCCTCTTTATCAAGTAACCTTTAACAAGAGGTTTACTTGCTACAGGAGCAAGGACATCACAATGAAATGCTGGGTACAAAACAGAAATACTGCAGAAGGAAGTGAGTGGGAAAAGCTATGTTTATTTCCTCTTGCTCCCATAAGCACAGTCTAGGGCATGTATGGACATGTGTGTTTATCTGTGTGTGCATGTGTCTGTGCACATGTATACACCTCACAAGTATTTTGACAAAGCATACTGAATACAAATTAAAATGTATTTTTTACTGAATCTTTTCATAAGTAAGTGCAAGTTCTTTATCATGGTAAGTAACTGTGTTCAGTTAAATTCCAAGTTTTTTTAAAGAGCATGAAATGTGATATAAGATGAACTAAGGCTACTTCTCGATCAATTTCATATTTGGGATCGACTCAAATCTGTTTCACCTTTTTGCAGTCTGTTGTTTTAAATATATTCTTGCTCATATGGGAAGAGAGATTAAATTTCAAAGTCTTTATGGTTTGTCTTGGTCCAGTCATGTTGAGTAAGAGTCAAAGATAATTTCATTTGCATTATTTTTATCTAAAATTCAGGTTATGGCTGATTCTTCATAAATTCTAATGAGCATAAATAAAATGTTAAGTCATTGAAGCTAGTAACTAAAGACATTATTACTGCAAGGTTGCAGAACAGAATGAAGTAAATTGCATTTCTTAATTATAAAACATAATTTGGTCAATTTTTAATATAATTTTTGGTTTATATTCTTCTTTTTTAATAGCACATTAATTTTGTTTTTGCAGAAATCACTTTTAACTGAAGTAACTGCATTGTCACAGAATATGATACATTTTTTCAAGTATTTTAAATTTGTTCTTCTTGACATTTTATGTTTATGTGCAGTTTGCATCTTTTTTGGTTTTCAATTTCAAATGTAACAGATTTTGACTTTTTTGTTACATTTTTTGTACTAGTGTTTTTGGTTTTGTTTTTTTATTTTTTTTTATTTTTGAGAACCTGCTGTTTTTGAATTCTCTTTTTTCCCTTTATTCTCCTCCTCACTATGATCCCAGGAGCCAACACAAAGAAAAGCGCAGATGATATCACCAGTAATGATCGTGGTGAAGATGAAGGTATTTTTTGTTTTTTCAAAGCTCAACCCTGATGCATGAACATAAACTTTTACATTTTTATTATAATAGTGATTATTATTGTTATTGTCATTGCTGTTATTTCCACATTATTTTTAGTCCCTTATTTGCAGAAGCACACTTCAGCAAATACACACTTCAGTGTGCTTCTTAATTTTCTTCTTTAGAAATTACTGTCATTGTTTTTCTTTTTAAATTTCAAATGAGCATATAGATGATTGCAGTTCCTCTGACACAGGTGTAAAAGTTATTCCTGAATATTTGTGAAGTGAGTAACATAAATATTATTTGATACCACATTTTTTTTCCTTTATTCTTTCTTAGGTTGAGAAAATGGAATTTAAAAACATGCATGTGCTCTTTTCTCTTCTACATATCTTCTGAATTCACTTGTTTGAAATTCATGGAAAAAACTCACATCTATCCTTTCTTTCACTTCCACTGTTTCCCCAGTGCACATGCTGTACATTGATGCAGTTGAATTGTGCTTTGTCTTTTCTATTTTTATGTACTTACTTATTTTTTTTTCTCACAGGATGTGGTTTATTTCAGAACACAAAAATAAAGGCAGCTGTTGATGTTGCTTTATTGTTTTTTTCCTGTAATCAGCTTGCCTCTGAGATACGTTTGTTCTGACTCTGACCACATTCCCACTGAAATCAATTACAATCATTTTCATTGACTTCTTTCAGAATTGGATTGGATTCACTGAAAGGAAATGTTAAAGTTCACAGTGAAGTACCCAAAAATTTTTTACAAGGAAATACTTCTTTTTTGCCTTGGCACAGCCAGTCTATTTGAGATGCACTGATACAGAAAGAAGTCATGAAATCTCCCTCTATTCTCACCGTTTTCATTAAAGTCACACTAACAGTATATTTTACTTTCTATATTTACCAAATTAAGACAAATATTTTTCAAATTAATTGAAAAGATTAAAATCTTGTGTAGTTTATTGATGTACTGTTTGTGCAGTATGTTTCTTAATCCTCTTGTTCTTGGCCAATCCAAAGTGTTATTCCATGGTTTGGGGTTGGTTTTTTTTTCCTGTTTTCTTCTATCTGAATTCAGTTCAAATAACTGAAATATTTGTCTCTGTTATTTGCCTGAGAATCATGCATTCTGTATACACTATCTCCTCTTTTCCTGGGAATTCAACTCAATTGCAGCTACTCTATCTGTACACAAAATGCCATAATAAAAATCTCTGGTCTTTGATGCACACGGGTTGCCCTCTACTGTACCCCCTTCATTACAGAATTACACTATTTCTTATAAAAGAACAATGCTGTTCAAAATATTCCAAAATTTCACTGTTATTTTCTGAAGAGTACCTTCCTATTTCTGTGCAACATAGGTTTTTTTTTAATGATATAATAATTTTCTATATCAAATTCTGTATTTAATTTAAGGAAAAGATAAATTAGAAGCAAAACAAGAATTGCTTTAAAAACTTAAGATACATGTTGGATTATGAATACATTGTAACTAAGACTTATTAAAAATTATAAAATGCTAGTTTTTTTGTGATTAACAAGGGCATCCACTTTAGATCTGAAAACATAAAGTGTGGAGCTCATTTCCTTTATGTTGAAGCTAATCGTGTTCCCATTGAAGGGGAAGAGGAAACCTCCCATTGACTTCAGCAGTGAAAGATTCAACCTTGAGGTAGAACTATGTAATAAGGAAAGATTAAATACAACAAACCATGCCATGAAACTTTGGAGAGAGGTAATTCAGTAGCACAAATAATTGTGTTAAATTACTGTTTGCTTTCATTTTCTCAGGGCTTATCTTTGCTTTTACAGAAGAAACACTTTCATATAGTTAACTGAAAATGCTCAAAATAAAAAAAATACATTCACTGGAATGCACCTCATTGCTTTATATGATCTGTTTAATAGCTGCATTACTCTTATAAGTCACAACAATTAAGATCTTACCAGAAAAACTTTTGTTCTGCTGCTCAAATACGATACATAAAATACATGTTTTATATATGTGGTAATTCACTGCTGATCACATATTTATTATCTTTTCTAACAAAGTTCAGGAGAAGAAAGAGTTTTGGAAGGTTTCAAACCTAGATGCCCTACCTCTAAGTATTTTAGCTCAGCTTTTTATTTCACTACTTCCTTTTCCCACTATTCAGTATGCGCCTATCCTACCCAGAAAAGAACACTGCGTTTTAATCTCTGTTTTAGAATAATCAGAGACTCTGCCTTCTCTTGTATGTTTTACTTTATGATTGAAAGAAGAGCTCCTTACACATGCAGATACACCAAGTTATTTGTTTATACTCAATGGCAGCTTGCTGAATTGCCCTGTGCTTTTTAAAGGAGCTTAGTCCCTGTTCCCACTCTGTGGAGAATGTAACTTCCCAATTTAGGTAGTCCAAGACATCTCGGGGATCAGGAGCATAACTTTTTGGTTAATAAAGGAAGAGAGATGAATACAGTACTAAATATAACTCAGTTAATCTTTATATCTCACCATGAAGTATGAAAGTATTACTATAAATTTCATGTAACTTCCTTTATAAATAAAGATCCAGCTGTTTACCTCTTTGCAGGAAGTCGAGCTTTTCTGCATATAGAGGTCAACAATACCATTAAGGAGCATTAATTCAAGGCTGTTCTTTAAGACTTAGCTACTGTGACAAGGAAAAGCACAGCAGAGAAGACACCATTTGATTTCAATACAAAAAATCTGGTCCATGAATTCACATAAATTCTCTGTTAACTCCTATGCTATTGAAAGAAGGAACAGTGTACTATGTTTGCTTCTATTGGAACAATTTGATTTTGTGATATTATACTGAACTATTGGGACTATAATTTCGACAATAATGTCTCAGTGAGGAATGGGAAAGTATAGACCATTATTGTCATTATGATATGTACAGATATTTCTGTGCTGATATATACTTGGATCAGAATATTCTAAAAAAAGACAAGACTATTCCGTAATTTGATCTTTCTCTTTAGGCTTTTAGTTTTTATATACAAATTAAATTCCTTGAAATATTGAAGATATTTCAAGTGTTCAGAGAACATTTCAGAGGAAATACTATTTGAAGTAACCAAGAGAAATACATAAGCTATAACTATTAGACTGGTAGGATGACCCTGAACTGTGTTAACTAGCTGAAGTGGTGAAATTTCCTATTTAAAACATAGGAAACATTTTTAGCACTGTTATAAATTATTAATGCCATATTTCTATTTTTTTATTACTTTATTATGTTTTCTTTACTTGAATTTTTTCAGACATTCATGATCAGAACAGCAAGAAACCTGTTATGGTCTACATCCATGGTGGATCTTACATGGAGGGTACTGGCAATATGATTGATGGCAGCATTCTCGCAAGTTATGGAAATGTCATTGTTATCACTCTCAATTACAGGCTGGGGGTTCTAGGTAAGTGACTCTTTTCTTCATCACCAATTTCGTAGAAAGGTGTGATTGCTTTATTTATCTACTGATGAGCCCCACATCCTTGGGCTAGTTTTAAAAGACCATTTTTGCTGATGGATTTTGGATTCTGCTCAATATTTTATGGAAACTGGGCTAAGTTACTTTCTTTTTGACTGTTCCCTTCACCTTAGACAAAAATGAGTGGATATTTATAATGATGTTAGTGCTGGTTTATTTTAAATTTGTCATTAGATCATATTTGCTCTTGGCTTACTGATTTAACAAGTTTTGAAAACTTGCATCTTTTTCTTATTAAATAAAATCTTCTTGATTCCATGTAAAGAAAAATAAATTAACCAAGGATGAGTACTCACCAATTTGAAAACCATGGGTGATGATAGGAAGAGGAAAATGTTACTGTTTATCTATATTATTTTTGTGTGCAGGTTGTTTTTTGGGGTAGGTGATACCAAAGTAATACAGACAAAACAGGCTATGTACACTGATAAAATTTATGTTGCAGGTAATATGAAGTCAAGGAGCTTCAAGGAGTAATGTGACTTTATCTTTTTAAATATAAAGAACTCCATAATAATGAAATATAATATTGAGAGAAATTAATATTTCTGTCTCTCAGATAGAAAAAACTGCATCTACTTGACATTTTAAAAATTAATTTATCAGCACTAGATTGAATAACAAAATAACCTTAGATCTATGACAGTACACCACAAGTCTTTTCTGCTGCCTTTGTGATTCTAGCTCCTGGATGTTTGCACATACCAGGCTCCTCTCCACATGAAGGTTTATTTATTGAAGTTATACTTTTCCATAGAAATTTAAACTAAAAATTTGCTCATAAAAGCAAACTTTATCTTAATGAAAAAAAAATATACTTTGTATAGAATAGCCTATAGACTGCTCAAATGCTTCTATTTACAGCATTTTACATATGCAAGGTAAGGTGTAGTAATTTTGTTTGTGGGTTTTTTTTTTATTTAGAATGGTATTTACAAAGGGTTTTTTTAAATCTTTCTTAATAGCAAAGTTGATTTATGTTCTTGGCATGCACTGTTTTGAAACACAGGAAACTTCTTTTGCTGAGTTACCTATTCATGTGGTTAATGTGTTTCAACAATATTCTAGCATATCAGAGTACTATGCACAGAGGGATTCCTATAAGAAACAGAAAAGTATTGGAAGATTTTAAATGGATTAATAAAAAATACAGTTGTGTTTGACATTAAATACTGCTTTTCAACAGTGGCGATCACGCTTTTAAGACACTATGGTATTTATTCTTTGTTATAGAGGATACATGTTTGAATTAGAAGAACAAAAGATATTCAGATATACACATAGCATTTAAAAAATCCGGAGAATTGTGTTTTATGAGCATATTTCTGTTTTTTCTTCCTTGGTTAAATGTAAATGTGTTCCTGAGAACTCACTAGGTTCTGCCTGACATTGGAAGACAGGTGAATTCCAGGTATTTTTTACTTGCTTAACAAGTAATAAAAGAAAAAAAAAATCAAAAATTTCTTCAAGTAAACAACCATGTGGATAACAAACTGTTATTCATGAAAGTTTAAAAAGTAGTATAATTATTACGGCATGCAGTTTAAAAGACTGACAAGATTTGTATCCGTTCTAGTCCAGGTTATCTTCTTTTTGATATATATATTTCTGTAAATCTGCTGTGTTTCAGTTGCACTGAATTTGTAACTTTATACAAGAAGACACATGCAAACCTGATTTTAATGGCAGAGATGTGTAACTCTGTATTATCGTATCCTGTGGTGGAGGAATATGCATTGAATTGCTCACATTAATGAGTTAATGATGACCCTTGATAGATAGATAGATAGATAGATAGATAGATAGATAGATAGATAGAGCAATTGATCTTTCTTTTCTTCCTTTGGAAAATTATCACTTGAATTGAATGGACCTGAATGCGGGAGACATCTTACTTCCCATAAATGTTGGTTCTGTTCTTGAGACACATTACATTGTTTCCTTTCAGTTTATATTGTGTCATTAACAGCAGTAGATGGAAAATCTATTAGGAATGCATAGGCAATCACTGGATGATAGTAGCCAGACAAATCATAGAATCATACAATGGTTTGGGTTGGAAGGGATCTGAAAGATCATCCAGACCACCCCACCGACATGGGAAGGCGTATCTGTCACTACATCAGGTTGCTCAAAGCTCCATCCAGACCAACTTTGAATATTTCCAGGTGTGCGGCACAACTTCTCTGGGCAACCTGTGCCAGTGCCTTAGCACCCTCATTATGAAAAATTTCTGCCTTCTATTCAATCTAAATCTACCCTCTTTCAGTTTCAAACCATTACCCCTTGTCACTATAGGTCTTGCTAAGAATTCTCCCGTCATCTTTTTCATAAGCCGCCTTTACATACTGAAAGTCCTCACTAAGGTCTTCTGGGAGCCTTCTCTTCTTCAGGCTGAACAATCGCAACTCAGCCTTTCTTCTTAATAGAGGTGTTCCAGACTTCTGATAATTTTTGTGGTCATCCTCCGGACTCGCTTCAACAGGTGCATGTCTTGTACTGGGGACTCCAGAACTGGATTCAGTACCCCAGGTGGGGTCTTACAAGAGCAGAGAGGCAGAAGCACTTTGCTGGCCATGCTTCTTTTGATGCAACCCAGGATACAATTGCTTTTCTGGGATGCAAATTCACATTGCTGGCTCATGCCCAATTCTTTCATCCACTTATATCCCCAAGCCCTTCACTGCAGGACTGTTCTCAATGCATTCATCACTCAATCTATATTGATACTGGGGTTTGCTCTTAATGTGAGTACAGGACCTTGCACTTGGCCTTGTTGTCAAGGCTGTCAAGCTCCTTCTGTATGGTATAGCACATTAAGTGCTCCCTCTAGCATATGAAATGCACTACTCATCTTTGCATTGTCCACACACTTGCAGAGACAACTGCTCCTGATGCTGCTGCTGCTAGCATCAGCTTCCCAAAGTTTAAACTGTGTGAACAAATCACAGTTTGAGATCCTGGGATCAAATTGATAACATGATTACATATGTTTGAGAAAATCTAGATTTTGAAATTCATTTTTCATACAAGAGGAGAAATGAAAATTATTAGGGACCAATTTACCTAACTATCCTTCACTGAGTTTGGCCTAAAGTATTTGTCAAGGTAATAGAATATAAACTATACGTGTTTCTTTTACTGCCTTCTGATATAATGTAATTTTAATTACATTTAATGAAATCTGTGATCATCCTATAAGTTAGTAGAAGTCTTATGATTTATAAAGACCTGATTTTAATACAGCACACTGCACCCCCTGAACTTTAAAACTGTTTTTTAACAGGCACGATAAAGATTAGGTTTCTCCATCTTTAGTTGGCAGAATCTGGTTGCCTGTTAGCTAAACTGAGATACTGAAAATTCTAGTATCAGGTTAACCAGAAAGCAGACATCTTACACAGAAAAAAAAAGGCTTTACTTGACCTTAAGGACTATAAAACATTTTAACTGGATAATGAAGACAAATATCTTAATACCTATCTTTTCTTCTTCCATCTGGGTAAAATGCAAGGCTTTAGATTGTGCTGTAACTCCAAAATACAGACAAACTACATTTCATCTACATCTTGAATAACTTCAGAGCTCTCTGGGAGTAAGTGCTTCATCTCTCCCTTTCTCTCTCTTTGTTCCGGTAGCACCACAGCAAAATAGCAAACAACTGGGCCCAAGACTTACCAAATTATTAATTATCCCTCTCTGTCCTTTGAGTAAAAGTACTTCTGGAATGACTCTTCCTGAAATTTCTAGACCCCCCAAGCTTGCATGCAGCAATATGGGTTGTTGATGTTATTCAGAAGGCCTTATTTTGACTTTGAATATAATTTTGCATTTATCAAAATACATTCCACAGATAGGATGTTTCTGGGACAATAAAATAGAAAGATAAAGCTTTTCCTCTTGCTTATTTTAGTGGACACTTAAAAAAGTGGAGTGCTGCACTGCTAAGTTTAATTTCTTGTGCAGTTTAGAGTTTGGGAGGATCCTGCATCTGCCAGCCCATTAGTTTCTGTTGCTACTCATACCTCATCATGGTGACAACTGAAGACACTGCTGGAGTTAGAGGAAATTCCTAACTTGTCCCAGTGCAAGTCAGTGCTCCTGTATCTTGATAAGTTGCATACTACAACACACAGAAGTAATAAATTCCACTGTCTCCACCCCCACCTCCCATGCTTTGTGCACTGTGTAGGATGATAGAATTTTTTATAATAACTTTAATTTATTCAACAGTCAAGTTGCATTTTCAGAATTCCAAAAGTATATATGGAATTATTTAACTGAAATAATGCAAATTCAGCAGAGTGGAGAATTAGGCAAAATAAATATCCCAATTCAAAGAATGTTATAGTATTACAGAAAATAGGATGGTTTGAATATACTGACTCAGTCTAAGTATTGCTTAATTCCTCTTAATTATCTACTATCTTAATCTTCATGGATGTGCTTTAAGAAGAAATTATATCTTCCCAACCTATCTATAAACATAGTTTTAGTGCCCTTTTCAGGATTATGTTGTCAGGAAAAATACAGAAGTGGAACTGTGTTTATTACTGTTTTACAGTGACATGACCTGAATTCCCTCTTTCATGGTGAGACTTCAGTATGCTTAATTCCCATTTAGCTTGTGTATCAGTAAAAATTAAATCTGAGAAATCACCCTTCATCCAAAAAATAACCAAACAACTAACCCCCAAAAAACAATCAAACCAAAGCCGTAAAGTCCTAGCATATTTTTTATGCAGTTAAATTCAGTCATGTTATTATACACTTTGAAGAACAAAAAAATCCTATCTTCAAAAAAGTTACAATATTCAAATATGAATTTTACGTTCTTGTGTGAGCTATTAAAGGCAAACAAAAGATGAATTCCAGAAATGTGAATTGGGCATTTGGGAAGATAGGATCTTATTACAGAAGAAAGGAAAAGCAAAACCTGAGATAAATTCTATAAATATGAATCAGGTATTCTGGAAGCCAGAGTTAAGTGAAACATCTACTGCAGTAAATGAGAGACACTCAAGAGTTCAAAATTGTAAAATTGGCTTAGTGTTTCCGAGATCATTTTCAGTTTAACATTTTCTTCCTCTTAGAATTCTGAATCATGCAGATTAAAAATAGCCTATCTCTTACCTATCTGCCTTTTAGGCAATAATCATCCATTTTAAGTAGTCTGTCTAAAAAGGCTGAACTTCCTTTTAATAGAAATTATATCCACATGCAATTATAGATCATAGTAGGGACTGTAGTATAAAAATTTGCACTAAATGTTAACATGCTATGAGGTAGTTCTAGTTTACTTGATTTACATTTCCTAGTATTGCATGCATGTGAAAGCACAGCTGTCATCACTTGAACATTACCAGCAGCATCAAGGTAAGTGTGACTCTGTCTAGACTGAAATTATATATGAATTTATGACAAAATGTGACAATTCTTTCATAGTATATGTTAATTTAACTATTAATTTAATTATTTTCCTTATTTTTCCTGTAATAACACTGAAAAGTAAGAATTTTCTGCATTGTAAACTTGTTGCAAAAATCATGCTTTTAGGTGATTTATCTAAGTTTTTTTGTTAATTCCTAATTCCTTATCTGAAACTGTGTGATTTTATACTTGGGTAGTAATCATTCTGTATTAGTAATATGCCTCAGGAATTATTATTTCAGAATTTCCAGACAGGCAATAGTGAAAATCTGTGTTTTAAAAATAGTAAGTTTTTTTAGACTGGATCTGTATCTAAGTGTAGTTTCACTTTGTTAGGACCAAATGGAGCTTTTGCTTGAAAGTTTGCAAGAAGAGTAGGCTGAGTGAATGAAAAGCTTGGAGTATAGCCTGGCAACTATTGTTCATTTTTGTATTTAACTCATGGATTTTATGTTGCTATTACAAAATTCAGAAATTAACTCAGTGACAGTGAAACCTGCTATAAATCTAAAAATATTGACTTACTGTCATTGTCTTCATTGAGATAAATAGACAATAAAAGAAGTGTAACAAGCTATTGAAATAACCTATGATTAAGCAACTGTCACTACAAAATGATAGTTGGTAAAATAAAACATATTAAAGTTCAAGCAAAGTTCAAATTTCCTTCAACAACTAATACAGTATGTTCTGATTCAATTAAAAAAAACAAAACGAAACAAAAACCTAACGAACTCTTGCTATAAAAACTTCCATTTCATATTTGTTATTGGCAAATCTATTTAAACTTGGACTTAGAATTGTTCTTCTCACAACTGCAGAATTTCAGTATGAATTTTAAGCAGGTAAGTGAAAGTTACTGGTTGTTCATGCTTCCAAGGATGTGCTGGCCTGCTTTGCAGTTTTTCCCAAAAATCTAATCTTGGAGAAATTAATGACATAATAAACCATCCAGTTGATTTTTCTTTGACACTTATACAAGCTTCTGATAGCCAGCAGCCAGTTGTGCAGGACAGCTTGTGGTAGGGACTTACAGCTTACATACCACACTATTGTTCTTTTTCTTCCCTGTGCAACTACTACTCCTTTTTTGCAGGACTTAATCTGATTAAAGTTTGCAATTTTGGGAACTGTAAAAGAGGTTGGAAGCCACAACACAGCACAGGCTGGAATGCATACCATAACGCATGTAGAGATAAACTTCAATTTAAAATTGACAAGTTGGTCTTAGCAACTTGCATGAAAGCCCATTTCCAGATATATTTTTTAAATGCTTACTGCCAGCTGTCAAGTTTCTTAAGGCTCTCATTGAAATTAGATGCTGCTTAGGTTTGCTTGGTATTTTCATTTGTCTATACCTTGTGAATAGTGATAAAACTCTCACAAAAGCATAAAGCAGTCCTACACCGGGATCGGAGCAATCCCAGGCTACAGCTACAGCTTAGTCAGAGAAGAGATTCAGAGCAGCCCCATAGAGAAGGACTTGGGGGTGTTGGTCGATGAGAAACTTGACATGAGCTGGCTTCAGTGTGTGCTCGCAGCCCAGAAAGCAACCATATCCTGGGCTGCATCAAAAGAAGCGTGACCAGCAGGTCGGAGGAGGTGATCCTGCCCCTCTATTTTACTCTTGTGAGACCTCACTTGGAGTATTGTGTTCAGTTCTGGTGTCCTCAACATAAAAAGGACATAGAGCTGTTTGAACAAGTCGAGAGGAGGGCCACGAGGGTGATCAGGGATCTGGAGCACCTCCCATGTAAAGACAGGCTGAGAAAGTTGGGGTTGTTCAGCCTGGGGAATAGAAGGCTGCGTGGAGACCTCATAGCAGCCTTTGAATATCTCAAGGGGGCTTATAGGGTTGCTGGTGTCTCTTCATTAGGGACTGTAGTGATAGGAGAAGGGGTAACAGGTTAAAACTTAAACAGCAGAAGTTTATATTCAATATAAGGAAAAAGTTCCTTACTGTGAAGGGTGGTGAGGCATTGGAATGGGTTGTCCAAGGAAGCTGTGAATTCTCCATCCCTGGCAGTGTTCAAGGCCAGGCTGGACAGAGCCTTGGGTGTCATGGCTTAGTGTGAGGTGTCCTTGTCCTTCACGGGGGGGTTGGAACTTGATGTCTTAAGGTCCTTTCTAACCCTAACTATTCTCTGTTTCTGTGATTCTATAAAATCAAAATCATGGTTTTTTTAAGTAGTTAAGGAGTTATAATGTTCACACGAGAAATTAAAAAATGGTGGAGACTGTGGGAAATCTGAAATACTCTTGAATCTGTGCAAGAAATATTTGAGTGTAAAGGAAGGACTCTTTCATTGTTTTCTTTTTCTTCATATTTTGGAGAACTTAGTCAGAACATTGTACTTCTTTTATAATGCTATTCATATCTATGTGCTGGATTCTGTGGTGAGATTATAAGGACTCTATTGCATATTGTCCATAGTGTTCATTTGTCACTTCTTTTTTCTTTTTAGGATTTATTATGTGATATTCATAAGTTGTCTTGTTAGCTTGGATCATAATGATTTTATTAATTGAAACCTGAAACTTTACATTCAACTTCATGTCAGTCAAAAGAAGGTGAACTCTTTAAAATGCTTTTATATAATAGAATAAGCATAGGGGAGAAGGAAGTTTTCTCCTATAATTTAAAACATTTTGATGATATGGATGTAAAATATTTTCACAATTTTTTTTTTTAGATTCTCACAGTTTAATTCAGAGCATTGACCTGAAATGCAGTGGTGATATGATGGTAATACACACATTGCTTATATTGTATCTTATTACAGAAAAAGAACTGTGGTTGAAGTTCTGAGTGCATTGAAGTCCATAATAAATTTACTAGTCAACTTAAGTGTGCCAAGATTTCAGTGTATTGAATCCGTTTATTTCATAGGAAATCACCGATATGTTATTCTGTGTTTTTAAACAGTTTTATAGTTTCCTCAAAAATGTAAATGCATGCTTTTATAAAGATTCTGGCTGACTAAAAGAAATACATGTTAAATCTTTTGTTTTGTATTAAATCCTCCATAATTGCAGGGGGTTACAGTATTTTATAGAGAAATTAGAGGGGAAAAAGTATAAAGTGTAACTCAATCTAACCAACTCTTGGAAGTGAGCCTGACAAGCAAAGCAGAATGGCAAAAATGTGTGTGAGGTAGCTGGTAATTCAGTATGGTGCTCATAATGCATGAGAAGGGGGGTGGCATGGTGCAATAGTTCATAAAGTTGCGTGGTGGCACCATGCAACAAGATGTACTCATGGAAGGATAACACAAAACAAATGCATTATATCACGAATTGCTTCAGACCACCATGTCATTCCTTGCAATCACAGACTGTCAGGCACTGAAGGGTCAGAATATGTTTTACTGCTTTACAATACTGTATAAAGTCCCAACTCTGTTGTACTAGCCACTATATGAATATAGAGTGTAGAGCTAAAACTATTATCCCTGTGTGTTTGGGGGCTTCTGTTTCAGAACAGGCAATAGGGTTTTTTGTTTCAATAGCTCCAAATGCCTGTATAAGGTATCTGAGTATATTGAATGAATAAAGCTTTCCCTAGTGATGGATGTTAAGTGGGTATTTCAATAGATATCTGCAGGTAAAGGTTACCAGCTGAGACAGGTGATCAATTTTCATCTTTTCACTTCTGCTTTCTAATTGAAAATGATGACTTCCACTTAGGGAATAAAAAGAATGTGTGCTTTTGGCTCTCATTAGTGCCAGGTTGCCAGTAATAGCACTAGCTCATTTTACAACACACAAAAAAATGGTTTCAGAATTGTCTTTTTTTTAAATTATTTTTATTTATTATTTTCCCTCCATTTGCCACACCATCTGGGAATCATATTACATCTTTTGCCTAAAACTGGGTACCCCTTTTGGGAACTGGGAAAAGGGTAAAATAAATGCTTATGCTTAAGCAGAACTTAGGATAAGAGAATAAAACCAGAAGGATCATAGGTTACTTAACTGATACAGTATTAATTTGCAGAAAATCAGATCTTAGACATGTAAAGCAAATCAAAACCAATCTCTAAGTAAGCTGCATAAATTGTTTCTACTAGGAATGTCAAACTACTGTTTAACATTTACTCAGTTATGTGACACTATTTTTGCAAGAATATCATAAGTATGCTTTTTCACATTTTCTTTTTGTTCCATGTATAACAAACAATGACTGTAAATATTTTTCTCTGTGAAAATATTTTTGTTTGAATAGTAAGTATTGACCTAACTTCCTAGTGTTTCTGTTTATAATCTCATCTATAACTACATTTCCATTAAAATGCATTTGAATAGACTAAACTCAAATAGACTAGAACAGAGTAGAATATCTCTGGATCCCAGGGGGAATAGATCTCTTTAGAATACATAGGGGGAATAGATCTCTTTAGATCTCTTAGTCTTCATTTCCCCACCTCAGGAAACTGTAAAGAGCAGTGAGATCGCCCCTCAGTCCCTTCTCCAAATCAGAAAACCTCAGAATCCTCAGCCACTCCTCCTTCCAGCCGTTTCACCAACTTTGTTGCCCTCCTGATTGACCTCAGTGTTGCTCACAGTACTCAAAGTGAGGCCACACCAGCACTGACACAATGGGAGAATCGCCTCTTTTGAGCGACAAGTTACATGGTGTTTGATGCATCCCAGGATGTGGTTTGCCTTCCTGGCTGCCAGGGCACACTACTGACTCCTGTTGAGCCTGCAGTTGACTAGGAATCTCAGATCCCTTTCTGTAAGGCTGTTTTCCAACCACTACCAATTTATACTTGTGATTTTTTCTTGTGATTTTGGTCAAGGATCATTTGAAATGCCAGCTAATTTTACTGTCATCTTTATAGTGCCTAATGAAGCCAACTAGCCATGCCTGTGTCTGATACGAGAAAATCAAACCTAGCTAGCCTTTTATTGTTCTACAAGTGCTGCTGATTTCTCTTAGGCCCCTTTATGAAATTATTTATTAAAAATCTGTCTTCATAGAGAATATTTTTATTAAAATTCAGTAGTTTGCCCCCCTTATGACCTTCATGGAGGATATGTATATGGACAATATTTATGAGAATTATCTAGGGATTTGCTTCAAATGCAGTCTTCTGAAAGAGAAAATTTGTAGAGAAGAATATTTGTTGTGTATGCCTGCTAAAATAACACAGAGTGTGAATTATTATTTCATCTTCATAACTGCATTCAATATATTCAATAACCTGTGGGACAAATTTTTCTCACATTCATTATGAAATCCTGCTGTTTAAACCAATAGGGCTTTTACCTTTCAATTTAAGGCATCCAGTTTTCACCTTCAGATGTCTTCCTTAAAAGGCAACACCTTCTGTAACTGCAGAGTACATCTGCCTTTAATTTTAATAACTTGACTCTGTCATTTGCAAAGATAATAACAGGAAGCAAATCACTCAGACAAAGAAGTATCTCAGTCTGGTAATCAGTTACCTATATAGCTGACTCATCAAGGGCAAATTGTGTGCATCTTGGTATCTGTCAAAAGGCAGTACCTAGAAGAAGGATATATTAGAATTCCTATCTCTAAAAATATCTTCTATGTCATCTCAAGAAGAAAAATTTACATTTAGAAACATAAGAAGGTAAGTTACCACAGAAGTTACCAATTGATGACGTTTTACCCTTTCCACTTTCTGAAGGCAGTATTCAGTGTGCATGACTTTGATATACCCTGCCTAAGGGAAATTAAATTGATGGCTTAGGGAAATAATATATAGAGAGATATTGCTTTAGAAATTCTAATGCTTCTTTTATGTAAATCTCTGGTTATAAGAAGAAGTACATAAAAGACAGGATCAGAAAAATGAGAAATAGCAATTCTGTTTAATATAGTTGATATGTATACAAAATAATATATTTTATTTAGAAAACAACTGAGCTTTATTTTCACCCTGTATTGATGAAATGTAACATGCTGACTGTTTTTAATGGAAAAGCAAGATGACGGAAAAAAATTTTTGAGCAGGGTCTTTGGTTAGTCTTGCTGATCACTAATACCTGGCATTGGTTAATAATGTAACTGAAGCAGGCTGGTTCAGTGGAAACTTCCTGTATTCAAGAGTACCTTAACAGAAAATAGACGCTACTCAGCATGCTGGTAAGCAAGTTGGGATTATCTGACTTTCTTTTTTTTTAATTTGTAAAGACAACTGCAGGATCAGCTTGAACTATATCAGTATTCAAAGAACTACATCTAATGAAGTCTGCTGTTCATATGCTAAATAATTGCTTTCCATATTTCCTCTTTTACTTTTTCCTCCATATTTCCTGAAATAGAATTGTCAATCAAAAGTAGTTTACAATGACAGCATCCTACAAGTGGCAAGGCTGATGCACAGATGTTAATCAAATATGGTTAACTTGTCTGTAAGCAACTACTTATGCTTTAGCAATGGGGTCATTTCACAAAATCTTACAAAACATTCAGAAATATATTGTTTTAAAGTAGGGGTTTTGTTGCATCTTGAATATGTAAATTCAATTAAAAGATAGAAAACAGAAGAGTTCCTTCATGTCCAGGCATGCAAGACAATAGTCTGGAATATTTACAGACGATAGGGGAGATGTACTAGAAGGGCTATCAGAACATCAGATAAAAAAAAGAGAATTAAAAAAATATATATCAGGGAAGAAGCACTTGCGGATAAAATTACTCTAGGTTTCTTGAATGCCTTGTAAGCTATAGTTTAGGGGGTAAACCAGAATACTGAAGATCAGACACTCCAAAATTTACCCAATGGTTGCTTCTGTTGCTCGATAGTGATTGTGAGGTGGGACACTGTTAAATAGCTTCAAATTAATTTTATTCTACAAGACAAAAAAAGTATTTAAAGAAGTTTGACCCAAAATCTGTGAACTTTGTACATCATTCAGGAGAACAGGAAACAGAATACATCCTCTTAGCGTTTTTTTAATTAGGGAAATACAGTTTTGGAGAAATTGCAGTTGTGACTATTATATAATGACAACAAATATCCTCTAATACATAAAAAGCACATTGCTTCTGGCAAATACAGACTAATTAAAAACCCCCAACATTTGGCATATCTCTTCTGTGCCTTAATTGTAACATCTTTTACACTTTAATATTTCAGAAAAGGGTAATGTTGCCAACCAGAATGTATAGTTGGCAAATCCAGTGTTTTTTACAATATTGGCCCTTTTAAAATGCCAAAATAAGAGAAGAACCTATTGACTGGAATGTTAATGTTTTCCTATACTCTTTTTATACTTTTTGTTGTTACACAGTTCCCATATTCTGGCTACAGTTGAAATAAGGTCAGACATATCTAACAGCAGCTTTTACAAGAATTTTTTTTTCTTATATGAATGTTTCCCTAGGGCACTGACTCTTTTCTGTGTCCTAAAACAAGATTTCCTGGTTAAAGTAACACTTCAACTACTGAAGCATCTGCCAGTGAGTGCTGAATATAACAGTTTGTGACATTGTAAGCTCAAGAAATTACTGAAGGCCAACAGGTATTCGCTATTTGGAATCAACCGAAATTATCAACTCAATCAACTCAATCAACTCAAGGAACTTTTTTAACACTACTTTCTGTTTAGCATAGGGAAAAAAAATATCTTGTTCCACCACCCTGAAGTGGAAAAGAGATCTTTTGTGTAAAACCATAACTTCTGATTCTTGATTCTTTCTTCATACAGTAGTTGCTCTGTTTTTTTTTATTTTTTTTGTTAATATATATTATATGTAATATATATATTTTTTATATTTATATATATATGTGGGCTTAATTAAAAGTTGTAGCTTGGTTATGACTTTGCCTGAAAATTTCAGAAGATATGAAATGCTTGCTGGCATTGAAACTCCTGCAAGTCTTTGAACACTATATTTTTTCCTTCTTCCGTTTCCCTTTTAAAGATAGATTAGGACACAGGATGTGGATCTGTGAGGACTTGCCTGAAACAGTATAATGAGTAAATCAAATTTCTTTCCTTTAATCTGTTCTAGCAAACATGCAGCTGTGGGCTGAGAGAGGGCATTTCACACATCTGATTGAAAACAGTTTCTGCAAATGATAGTTGCAGATTTCATCAAACTCATTGATTTTACCTATGGTCACATAAGCACTAGAGCTAGCATAAGCAAGAGAACAGGAATGTGAGCTTGTATATTGCACCCTGAAGTTTAAAACAGTCATGAAAGTAATAGATCAGAGCGCCATTCTCAGATGTTTTCAATAAAAGACATATAAATTTTCAGTATCTAACTGTATCAGAAACTTCACAATCCAGGCTTGTGAAATTGTAGCCTTTTGATACAGAACTGGGCTGAAATGTGTTCATTAGACTCTTTTATCATGTGTTTGTTCTATCTCTTTTTCTGAAGGACTGCTTTAACTGTCATTTTGGTTATAATGTTCTTTGTCTTCTTGAGGTGCCAAGTAGGTTGACCATAACATCCCTGAAAAGATTATTGCTCAGATGCAGTCAAAGTGATCACAAATCTAAGCTTGTAAAAAATGAAGACATGTTTGAAACAGTGTGGGGTTTTGGTTTGGTTTGGTTTGGTTTATTCTGTGTAGACTTGGTCATGCTTTGGTCTATCTCATTACTATTTTTGAATGTAGGTTTTTTTTGGGTAGTACTTGGAACACGTAAAATGGTGATTATACCAGCTGCAATGCAAAAAAGAAAACTAAATTTTAAAAGCCATTATGGTTCATCAAGCTAATGATATTTTTATTCTTTATTTTGTGTATCCTGTCACATTTGCCATGTAAGCCAGTAATCTTTGACCCATTGATGCAAGGACACAAAATGTTGGATTTCCTGAAGTTAATTGCTTTCATGTATTCCTCCTATTTATACTGTGGGTCTTTGTTCCTTGTGGTAACCTAGGAATCACATTCAAATCCTCTTAGAGCTGACTCTTTTTTGTATGTATGAACATCAGACATTTCTTGAATGCTGCCTAAAGACAGCAGGGTTGAAGGTTACTTTTGACATGGTTTCAAGGTCTGATTGCACATTGTGCCATAACCATTTTCTGAAGCATGCTGTGTATCTTGCACATGGACTGCCTGGACAGTTATGTTCAAGGGATTGATTGGCTACTAAAAAAAGAAAAATTAATAATCAAAAGGGAAAGAGCAAAACTGAATGCCAGGAGCAGAAGAAATGCCTAGAAACCAGGTGAAAGAAATGACAGATGCAACCGAATCAGAACTAGGTAATTATCCTATTGAATTCATGCTGGATTTGTTGATGAAGCTTGAAACAAAAGGACCTCCAATTGTTAGAGTAGTTATTAAGTATTTATACATTTTTAAATATATTGTTTTAATATCATGCCCTTTTTGTTACTGTGTAGATTACCTCCTACTGCATTTTTTGTAACTGATTAATTATCTAAAGCTTCAATGCTTTTAGATGACGGAAGCTACACGGCGAGAATAGCCGTTAAATGTACACTGAAGAGAAGGCTTGTCATCTGTGACAGGATATTGTGTTCTGTGGCTATCACTAAGCTGGATGCCTAGTAAAAGCCCTGGTGACAGGCTTGTGTATTTAGAAATAGTCTGATCTGAAAAACTTAGCTTGAGCCAAGAACAAAGAAACAATTAAAAATATGTAAATACTGTTTACTTTCAAAACATCTGTCTTAAAAGTAGGCACAAATAACAACAAATTATATATGCATATATATTTGTATGTATTATCTTTTCTAAAGTCATGCCTGCCCTAGTGCTCAATCATGTTTGAGAGATGTTTATTTTTCATATTCTAATTACATTGTGTTATAAACTGTAATTTTCTTTAAATTAGCTGTTTTGAAATACTCTGAACATTTTTTGGATAAGAAGATCCAAACATAATTTGTGATAATGCAAATCTAGATTTTATGTAAGCAGGTTTTAGACTTTGTATGAATATGGAAAACAGAACAGGTGTCATATTTTTTATGTATACTTCTTAACAGTCATATTTTGTTTTCCTAAGTGATTCTAATCCTCATCTACCTAATTTTATGGACTTAAATTTCACTTATTTATTTCTCTGCGATGTTCCATACTTTGATTATTATATAACTCTTTGCAAATGCCATGATCATAATTGTGGAATGGGTTGAGATACACGCATTTATTTCTCTATGGAGAGAAAAACCTTATCAGAGACCATGACAGAAAAAGAAGAAAAACAGCTACCTGTACCTGAGAAACAGTTTAGAGAACAGGAAGTTTTTATGGTTATGGAACAGACAAACAGAAACTGTCACAGCTGTGTCTGGAGGAGGCTCTGGCTATTTGAAATAGTGGTTCCTTAAGCATGAATAAGAGCTTGAATACATGTTTGTGCATTAATGCCTTTGTGATCAAATTAAAGTGAATTTCATTTGAGTATCTTGAAGAAATTCTTATTTCACAATCAATATATACTTCATTTATGTGTTGAATTGTTTTACTAAGTTCTTGTTTGATGATTATTACTTAGTGGAGATTATATCCTAAAAGCTAATCCCAGCCTCTAATTAAAGCAGAAATGACTCCACTAAATAATTACCAGTGCGAACACATGCTGTATAAACACAAAAGGAAAAGGTTGTTGAGTCCTCCTCACTGCTATGAATGCTGACTGTGTTTATTAGTATATTATAGGCTAGTAACAAAAAAAGTGGTATGACATGTTTCTTATAATTTCTATTAATTCAGTTAGAAAATACAGTTTATCCTTTTATCTTGCCCTGAAGAATGTACTCAGTTGAGTATATGAGATGATGTGTTCACATAGATAACCACGTGAGCTGATCTTCACACTGGGCAAGAAGAGGGTCCTATACTGGGTGGAACTAACCTCAGAAGGTTAATCTTACTGAAACAAAGAGAAATGACATGCTAAAGATACTTAATGGCACCTTGTCCTGTAAAATGAAGGAGAGGAGACTGTGGGTGTGAATGAAGTATGGCTGAGGCCTTCATTCTGAGAACTGAAGTCAGGAACAAGACTACATGGAAAGGGTTCTGCATAAAGAGAACTCTGCCAGGACAAAGGATCATGTGAGGTATGGGTGTCTTCTGAGCCGTCAAATGGATGATCAGAAAAGCTCTGAAACCCACATTTTTGTTTTTATTTTCTCTATGGATATATCTAAGGTTCCTCTTGGAAGTCTCTGTTTTCTTTATGGTCCCCAGGAATTAAAAGGTAGACTGTAGTATCTCCATAAAATTAGATATCTTGGTTTTTCCATTCACATCTTTATACTACTAGCATGTCTGATGGACCATCAGGATTCTTACAGAAATCCACTTTTATGGTTTCCAGCATTATATCCAGGGGCTGGAAAACAGTGTGGGTATGAAGTAAGCAGAAGCATAGTCTCAGCAGGCTCCTTACACACACAGCAAGGGAAAGAGTGCTTCAGAACAGGAGCCTGGTTCCATTGAACCACCCTCTAGGAGAGCCCCAAGATATCACTGACTGTACTAGGAAAATAGAAAAGACTATGTCCCTTTAATATAAGTATTTACATTCAGTTGCTTCATTTAAAAGATGTTAAACACCCTCCTTCAGGAATAAAATACAATTTATTTTTTCCTCTCTCTCCTGCTTTAATAATTGTTGTAAAAGAAATCTTCATTTGTAATTTTGGGGGGTTTGTTTTTTTGTTTTTTTTTTTTTCTGTAAGAGCTAAGAACTCTTGAAGGAGAGTGAGGGAAGAGGATTACAGGGTATGAACGATGAACCAAGAGATACTGACAACATTTATATAGGCTTATGTATTTCTCTTGCAGTTGCAGTGAGCATAAACCACAAAAATGGGGGCAATAAAGTGAGATCGTTGCAGAAAAATATTTTAAGTTAGTAACTGAAGGAACAATTCTGTCCAAACAATAATGCCTTTGTCTGAAATACACGGAACTTCTAAGGTTGCAAACAGATTTTGATTTATTTCTTTTAAAATCTGAAAAATGTCCACAGGTCTATAAGAATGTAATAGAATGGGAAAAAATGAGCAAGATCAGAAACTGGAAGTGGCTGTTGGGCATGACATAACCCAAGAAATGTTTGGTGTTGTAGATACAAAAATATACATAAGGAGAACTGATAGAAAACATTGTCTGGGGACACAGATACCAGGAGTGTTGAGGGCTCCCCATGGTGGGTTAAGGGTAGGGCCTAGCAGTCAGGTACTGTCTCACCCCAGTCAGGATCAGGTCAGCCAGGGGCACCATGGCAGCCCCAGCCCTGGGCATTGGCACCTCCCTGAGGATGGGGAGATTGGCTGAGACATGGGACCAGCAGGGCAGGGCTGGAGACCAGCCCTACTGTGGTGTCACTGGAGCAGGGGCTGACGGCCTTGGGGGGGCTGACATGGGGTCCTGGGCAGTTTCAGGGAGCCCCATGGGGCCTGGGCAAGCACAGTCAGCTCTGGTGGTGCCCTCATGGGTCTGACAGAGGCAAATATCAATGTGAGGCCCTTAGTGACATGGTTTAGTGGTGGACCTAAGGTTGGACTTGATAATCTTAAAGGTCTTTTCCAACCTAGTGGATTCTGTGATTCTATAAAACAGCAGAGTGGCAAATAGAGAAAAAATTATATTAATACAGAAACAATAAGATTACTTTAGTCCTCTTGTTGTCTCCTTGTCAGTTTCAGCCAGTTGTGCCAGAGCGTATTAGAAGATGATCTGCCTGTAAAGATATATATGAGCTTTTCAAAATGACAGGCTCATTCACCAAATAAATTAATTTGACACTTGATTCTGTTAGGTACTGAGCAGTTGGCTCTAGTCCAGCAAAATGTTTCCCTTCTACTTCAATCTAATGAATCCCTCTGTTCATTTAAAATGCACTGAAAATTCATTGCTAGAAAAAAAACCCCAAACCTAAACAACCTCTAAACTTAAGGATGTAGTTATAGTAGATTCATTCATCCAGTGAAGCATTTTAGTGTGTTGTAAAGATCTACTTTTAAACTTGCAAAGGATTGCCGAAAATTTGAAATGATTTTTGTTTATTTCAAATGGATTATTATTTCCTTCACTATTTTTTTCCCCTGGGAAGGTATTTTCTCTCTTTGCATGCTCTTTTTTTTCTTTTCTTTTTTTTTTTTTTTATTTCTGTTCTCAGGAATAGGCCTGGTCTTGCCTAATACTTTTGAAAGATCACAGGAGGATTACTCTATTAAAAAGATACGTTGTGTGGATCTTATTGAAACATGTTAACATGAAACGTAAAATCTTTACTGAAATATTATCTGATTCAGAATATTTCACTGGTTCAAATACATCTAGACTCAGGGTAAGAAAGAACTGGAAAAGAAAGGACTGAGTCTCTAAAGATCAAGTAGTACTAAGTAGAATAGTATTTGTGTTTTCAGTGCTTAAGAACATGAAAAGTGATAGGAAAAACAGAAGCTGGAGAATAAACCGAACTGCAAACCATCAAATAACCATCCCTACCCCAAAGCAAGCTTGAACTCACAAGAGCTGATTTTGTAGCTGTAAACATGACAGCTTTTGAGAAAGAACAGAAAGAAAGAACCAGCACAAAACATAAGATTAGTTGTGGGTTGAGGTGCGAGAGAGGAACGTTCCCTTCCTACCTACCTTCTGTACTAATATCCAGTATAGACAATTTTTGGATAAGGTCTTGAGGACCTAAACCTCTTGGGGAAACCTTTGAAGCTAGACAATGTCAGGATTATAATTACCTTCTTTTGACTTGGTGGTTATGGTGTATAGCAGTCTGGTGGTTACAGTACTCAAGAGTGAAACTGAGTTCCTAACTACTGAATATTGTGGAAAATGTAGCTAGTAATTATGTGCTCATGTGGATTATAATCAGACTTCTGCCCTTTTCTACCCTAAATTTCAGCATGCTCTTCAAGTTCTCTGCTATTCCTGAAGTACTTCATTCTCAGTCACATATTTTCTCTACTTGATGAAAGGAACAGAGTGCTATGCAAGGATTCAGCATGTCTTGGTGGGTAGGACACTTACGAAAACAAGGTGTCTTTGAGTTTGAAACACCACTTTGTTTTACTTAATTTACTACTTGTCTTCAGAAGATGACACCTTAGCCTGAAGTTCCAGTGAATAACATTGCATGATATTTCCCATACTCAGTATTTATACTTCACATGGGTAGACTAGATCACCATTCTGTGTCTATGAAAACGGCCTAAGTTAGATACTAAATTGATGAAAGTTGATTACAATTCTTTTCTTTGAATTTCAATCAGAATGAAAATAAATTGGTTGTTAAATAATTTGGCTATGGAGGTAACAGACTGCCTGTGCAAAGTTCTGATATTAAAACATGAGAATGGAATGAAAACATTCTCAGTCTCTTAATCCTGATAGAAGATCTGGTCGTCTATACTGCCCTACATGATTCTCAAACTCGCAAATTATTTTTTTTTAAGTGTTCCTGTTCAGAAATATTTTTATTTGATGCTAACTGTATCTGCAAGCTTGGATATATGGAATTAGGATACTTTCTACATGAGGTAACATATCACTTCTTGAAGACTTGGGAGATAGAGACTATTCAGGAGCTCAGCTAGCTGAGTAGACTGGGAAAATCTAAAACTTGCTGTCTGTCTGTGTGTGATATATCCTCTCTGCATAGTACAGGTGGGAAAAGTTACTCTGATTAATTTTAGGCAGTGAATTAGGAAGTAAATAATGTCTCAGAAGTGCTTTCTATTCTGAACTTAACTGGAAAGAATGTCTTGACAGTTCAGATAGATACATAAATCTATATTTTTAGGTGAATCTTACCTTATATTTGCAAATAATATTCCACTGAGGTATTGTGTCATTTTTCTACATCACATCTTTTTCATACATTTTGGCCACAAAAATATATATATATATATATATATATTTTCAGGGTGTTGTAGTATCAGGAAAAATTGAAGTCTACTGGTGGTGGGAACTCCTAACAAAATGTTCCACTGAGTCTAATCTAGTGTCTAGTTACAATAGTTGTGGTGTTTTGAAGTAGCTTTCACTTTTTTTTGTGCATTTTTTTTATTATTGAAACTAATAATAATAGTGTACCACAAGTTTATTCATTTCCAGTCCTTTCATTCCTACATGAATCAATGTTAACAATATAATGTATTGCTTTAGTACAGTTAAATACATTCTATAGTATTTTGTTTCATTTTATGAATGATATTTTAATGAGAATTTTAATAAAATATGAAATTAGTAGTAGGCTAGTTGTGCAAAGCATCATAAAATTTGTAATGAGTTTTATGATGATATGTAATCAGATGTGTCCTTATGGTTA
Source organism: Melopsittacus undulatus (assembly GCF_012275295.1). NCBI lineage: Eukaryota > Metazoa > Chordata > Aves > Psittaciformes > Psittaculidae > Melopsittacus > Melopsittacus undulatus. The sequence goes on along the minus strand of NC_047528.1, from coordinate 71,190,192 downwards.
CTTGTAAAAAATACTTAGAATGCTTAAAAACCAATTATTTTAGAAATACAATGTCCTCTATACTCCGGGCATGTATACAAACACCTTCTTAGGGTAACTACATTGTTCAGAGAGTAAGAGGAAAAACATACAAATAAACAAAACCATCCCTCAAAAGTTTATAGCTATCTGTTTGTTAGGAGATGGTGATCTAAAAACATGACCTTTCACAATCAAGTAATAGCTTAAGGAAAAAAAAAAAAAAGAAAAAAATTAGCTTGTTTATCATTAATTCAAAACATGATCTTAGTTCTAATTTTTGTTTCCTGAAAGTTTTTTAAAAACTAATAGTAATGGAAGTAGTATAATTAAAAAAAAAATGACCTGACCTTTTTAATCCGAAGGAATTCAAAAGCAGTTAAAATTATATTGACTGACTTTTGAGGAGAATAATGTTCTTACATAAACATATTAAAAAATTGATAATTACTGTAGATAAAGTTGATTATATTGAAGTCAGAAAGTCTGTTAAGAAAAAGAAAGGATTTTTCTCACATGCTAAATGTAATACAAAAATAATAACAAGCTTGCAAGCTACAGATCCTGAAAAAAGAGTAAAAAAATTCAATTTTTCAGCACTGTCACTTTCAGGTAATGACAACTAGCAATTTGACGCAACATTCAAGTAATGGTAACAACTATTTGCACTTTATGAAAAAAAACTTCATTGGACTCCAAAAGACCTGAAATGTTTAGGGGATTATAATTTGTATATAACGGAATTCAAAGCACATGCTTGTCACTGGAGTCAAATAGCTCTTTTCAGTTTTTTATACAGGGTAACCAGCAAGAAAAGGATAAGGACTGCAGATGATTCAGAATCACCTGTTAAGTCAAGAAAAAAGAAAACACCACAATTGGACTCATGGAATATTTTGTTTTGTCTATGATGTGAACTGAGCCATGTCACTATTTGACAGTGTATGCACAGGCATCATTTTTCTGTTAAATTTTTGTTATAAGGTAACCTAAAAATTCAGTGCCTTTTGTATTCTTTCATTATGCTTTATGTTTATTTTCAAAGTGAAACTGTTTAGAGACTTACTTGAATAAGAAACCTGGAAATAATTATTTTAACTTTTGGAGCACTGTAAAGAGGAATTTGGTTTAATCTCACTAGTCAAATAACTGTTCAACAACAAAGGTGGAATAAAAATTTACATTAACTCCAGATGCATTTGAAGGTAGTCTCCAGAGTCAGCTGTTCACTATCGTGGTAAGTAATTTTTGTTCCTGGGAAATAATTTGTTGGTTTTGAATAGAAAAAAATAAAACCAAACCAAAGTAAAATAAAAACAAAGCAAAACAAAACAAGCAAAACCCAACAGAAAACCAAACCAAAACAGCAGAATATGCAAATGTATTAAACAATGTAAGTCATTTTAGAGCAAAGTTATCCTTTCTGTGCTTGGCAATCTAATAAGCACTAATTCAATGAGATTCCCAAGAATATCGGATCTTACATGACAGTTATCCAGTATCCTTACCCAGCCTTCTCAAACTATATATTCTTCTGACTTGACTGAAGGAATAGTGAAAACAAGATGTAAACTTTGGAGATAAAAATAACATTGTATGTGTAAAACACCAAATAGAAATGTCATAATGACACACCCACTGGTGCCCCCTAAAATGCAAGACATGCAGAATGAAAGGAATCCTGACATAATATCTAGAGGGGACAATGTACACAATATATAATGGGAACACTGCACCTCAGTTAAGAAACATGGAGAAGACCTGACAGCTCTAACAGCTTTGACAGCAGAAGATGTAGCTCCAGTGTATGGCATCTGACCTTTAAGGAAAAGGCTGTCTCCCTAGTTGTTAAATGCAAAGAATAAAAAAGATTTGTCAGAATGGGGTGACTGAGTCACTGTTTTCTTAAGCATGACTAAATCCAGGACAGAACAGGATACAAATATGTGCATATACTAGGTTTTTATTTTCTTCCTCCCAAAGTTAGTGATTTACATTATTACATGATAAGTAAGCATTAAACCAGAGGAACAGAATACTGAAAAATATTGTAAAATTTCATATACTGTGAGACCAACAAATTGAAATGAGTTTATTTTGTATGTGACCCCAATAGCAGCTATTTCTTACTCACATATTGGTCTTGTAGTTGGTTTCATGGCATCAAAACCAATGAATAAGAGAGTTCCTTGTATGGCAGAGGAGAACATCTTCATTGTAACTAAAAGATCCTGGAAAGATGCCTAAGAGCAATAAGACAAATTAATAAAATATTTTGCATACAACGTAATTTTCCTATTTAGTCATGAATGTATAGCAATTTTCAGTTTGCAATTGAGATGTTACATGCATGACTTTCAGTTTACATTAGACATTCTAGTATAAGCCGCCTCAAAAAAGTTTTTTTGTGTGTAAAAAAGTAGTTAAACTGTTGCATTCAGCTGATGTATAAGATACTGAAGCAGCTCAAGAAAGGAGAAAGGAAAAGAGAATCAAAGTGGGAAATGAAACGGGCTAAAAAAAGAATTGCAATATTTATTGCTCTCATGGCTTGTTCAACAGCCTGCATTCTGTATACGTATAATGAATAAATATCTTCCCTAGAAAAAAAAAGTCTTCTAGCTTATCACTTACTTTGTAATAATCATGTGATGTTGCTTTGACAACTTAAGCCCAGTTTTTAATTACTGCAGTTACTAACAATGATATATCTTCTAATAGCCTAGTGGGGAAAAATAAATTATATTACTAATGAAAATAACAACTTGCAGTCATGAAAAGGAGACACAATTTTCCTGTTCCTTTTTTTCTTCAGATGCAAGGCAGTATTTCAAAAACATAAAAGGAGAATATATGGGATATAGCAGTATTGAAATAATTTGAATTTTTTCTAACAGATCTAATTTTAGTTCTCACACAAATTTTTGATTGTTTTAGTTACCAAATGACCACATACATAAAATATTTTCTTCCAGAAAAGTAACTGTAATGAGATTTATTATTTTTGAATTTTGATCCTATTCTTCTCAATTCTTTTGCTCTTAAGACTTAAACTACCATAGAGTGAACTCACATTCTACTGATGTACTGACTCCTTTCTCCAAGTGGGATGTTATTTTGAATTCTAGCAGATCTGCAGTCCAAAAGAACTGGAATTGAAAAGGGAATGAAGCTATGGACCACAGTCACAACAGCCTGCTTAAAAAAAAAAAACAAACTGGAATATATCAAGCAAAATTTCATTTTACTTGTTAACCTCTCTCTGTTTTTCTATATAAAGATGGAGAATCACTTAGATTTATTGAAATGTATACGGAATTGCAAGACAGTTATTTTTCACACATAAGATTACTGGAGGAAAGTTGTGTAAGTGTATGAGATTTGGAGAAAATTGATGATATTCTGCATTTCTAGAATGATTAGATTTACAGGTTCACTGCCGCTTAATTTGCTCAAACTAGAAATGGTATTGCTATGCAGAGTATTTTATTCACTAAGATCCTCTTGAGACAGTCAACAAATGGGAAAGAAATGGGAAACAAAAAAAAAAACCCGTCAGCATACACATCAGCTACTTGTGTAAAGGGCATATTAATGATATTTTTAATTTTCTTGATTTAGAAGACATCCTCATCTTTGTCTGTAAGTACAGGACATGACAACAGTGACAAATGTCTTCCATGTGATTGTGCATGTGGCCTGCCCAATTTATGGTAATATTCTTACAATGCACCTCACCTCCCGTGTTTTCACACCAAATTACCAGTAAGCCTTCTTGCTGTCCTTAAAGGTTTTTAGTTAATGCCTGTGCAAGAAATGCCCTATATTGGTAATAGTTTGGACTAAGGAAAAGAATGTTTGTGACTATTTATATCCTTACCTTTCTCTGCAATCTCCTTATCACCTTGTTTTGCCTACATTCAGTTGGCATGTGCAGCTGGCTTTCACACAGGATCGACAAGATGAGGAAACAGTCCTGCTCTGGGGTTAAGCCCGGCATATAGTGTATGTGGTTACAGACCTTGCTCTGAGGAGTAGTCCTGCAGTAATCCAGGAGGTTCAGAGATTGATGACTGGAAAATATTTGAATGGGTGACCCTTTAATTGCAGGGACAAGCCATTTTAAGATGCTTTGAGAATTTTGGCTATGGGTTAAATTGTCTGTATATGCCTAGCCGCTATTCATAGAGCACAATGCTCAAAGAAATACATATGGTTTAAAGCTATGTTTTTGTATACAGCTGTTGTCTGATGACAGTACCTTCACAATATAGGTGGAGTGTACAGAATGTAATACAGTGTGATATACATAATCAAGGTAGTTTAGCTAGGCTGGTTTTGAAACTTTCATCTGTTTAGAAGCAAATGGTTGCGAGATGAAAGGTGTTGTTTATCTTTTGGGTTGTATAAAAATGTGTAGTAATATAGTAGGGAAGGGGCAGTGTGTGTCTATATGTATTTCTGATACGTACGACTTAATATAAATAGTTGTGAACTGTGTTCTGTGCTGTTTCTATTAGGTATTGTAAGTGGCATTTGCCTAATGTTTCAACTTTCCATTTAAAATTTATATTCAATTTAGAAAGAAAAAAAGGACCTTGAAAGAAAAGAGAAAAAAAATACGATACAGCTTCTTTATGTCCTGGCTGAGCTTTTGCTTTAGGAAATTACTTGAATAACTTCTTAAGCTGAATTGTTTTACCACCTTTGAATCAATTAATATTTCACACTTTACATGAAAAAATGCATATAAAGAAATAAAATAGTGAATACTCTTTAATTAGGGAAAAGCTATAAATCATTGTAGCAGACAGCCAATCTGACTGGGAGAAGTGAGAGCTCAAGGCTAGATTCAAATAGCGTAATTTAGATGTCTTCATTGTGGGTTTTTGAATGTGAGTTAGGTCCAGTCAGTGAAGTCAAGGAAGCCATTCAGCCATCACTAGGGTGGATGCCTACATTTGCCAACCTACTGATACACTCAGTTCCACTGCCTGCATAGCTTAGAGCTCTGTTGCTTACAATGTGAGTGCAGACACCTGTCTTCAATGTTAGCCTTGAACCTGAAGAATTTGATACTAGATTTCCTTCTATGAAATTAATAAAGTGCAGAACATGTAAATTCTCTGTGACAAAGTAAAATAAATGGAAAGAGAATTTTTGTGTGGTAAATAAATTCAGCCCTAAGCCTTTTTATTACGCTCTGACCAGATCATAATTTTCCAGCCAAAATGCAAAGATGGGAGTTTAGACAGCAAAAAATTCAGATACAATAAAGATTCAGGTAGCCATCATAAATATTATATATTGGCAGGGTCTTAAATAATATTTTATTTCAAAATCATGTAACAATAGCTTCAAAAATTCTTAAAATTGGCCTCTGCTGTTAGAAGAGAGGGTAATGTTTTTATTTTCTTTTTTATCCTATGTGGTTATTTTTTTAGGAATAATTTTGAGGCTTTTGCTGATTGCTCTATTTAGAGTCCAAAGCTTATTTATGGGAGAATATACTAACCACAATGCTGTGAACAAATCTGTTTCACAGCTGAAAATTTTAATCAGTGGATTTTAAGTCCTTTAATTCATAGATACATATATAAAACAACGGATTGAAAACCAGAGCTCCTTAGAACATCTTCTGTTTATTACCTTCTCTGGTTCTAGTGAGTGTCCTCATGCCTCTTGAATTCCTATTTGTTCAGCTACGTGTCAATAGGAAAACAAATACCATAAGTAGGATTTTTGCTTAGAATACTGTCTGGACTAATGTTTGGAACACTCTTCTGGAGTGCAGGAAATGGTATTTCAGTTCCTGAGTGGCTGAGCAGAACCAAGAATCTGAGAGGTATTGTTTTAATTTTCTGACATCCATCTCAGCTTCCATTGATGCCCTAAAGATGGCTAATGAGGTTGACGCAGTGACTTACAGCGGATGGAGTAGAAAGATGGAATTTGGTCTACCTGATAGAGATACTGTGGCCATAATATTTTGCACTGCTTGTTCCAGAAAGGCAATCTAGCTAAATGCCTGGCATTTTCCATGAAATCTCAGGAAAATGCAGAAATTCAGTCCTTATAGTACGTTCACTTTGTATGCTAGAGAGTACTCTCTTTTGTCTCCTTTGGTTTTGTTTGGGGTTTTTTGCCTGTTTGTTGTTTTTTTGTTTTGGTAGTTTTTTTGGTGGGAGTTTATTTGGTGTTTTGTTTTGTTTTCTTGTTTGGTTTTGGGCTTGTTTTTTTTTTTGGCGGGGGGGGGTTGTTTTTTTTTTTTTGTGGGGGAGGGCTTGTGTCGGTTTGGTTGGGTTTTTTTTTGCATAAGATTATTTTTAACACCATTTTCTGTTAATATAGAGGTCCTATTATGTCATTTCACAATCCAAGTATTATCTATATTGCTTTGAATAGATCTCTGACTCAGCTGTTGCCACCAGGCTCTACCCCAGTTGACCCCTACACACCAGCTTATTTTCTGCATTAGCGCTGCGTTATTTTGGCACTGGTATACTGCATTTGTCTTTGGATTTCACCTTATGATATCGCAAAACATTGCCAACATAAAATAAAACACCTTCATTGGTGTGGATGAAGTGTTGCCCATTTACATTGGCAGATGATTTTGCCAGATTTTTAGCCATTTGTAGCAGAAGATTTATTAAGGAATGCAGGGTTATTGGCTCTTTTGCTTTATCAGAATGCTGAACTAAAACCATAATATACTTAATAATTACATTACCAGTCACAAATTTGTCTACACAGAGTGGTGGTCTGATCCCTTGAATACATGAAGAATACCTGCTGGCGATATTCAGCAAAATGATTTTTCCTAATGGAGGGATATCCCACCAGATTTCTTATTGCAACTGTTCATCATTATGTACAGTCACCTATTCTGTTGTCACCATCATTCACATAAAAGGCAATTTTGTATGTTTCTCCCCTTCAGAGACAGCACAGCACATCAACAGGGTCTTTACACCTTCTATAAATTCTTTATGAATACGTGATCAATTGCTAAGGATTTCTATTTTATTGAAAAGACTACCACCAATTTTCTTATATGAAATTCATATGAAATACACCCATTTAAATAAGTCAGCAATTAAACTTTAAATGACACTTAAAGTGAATGTATATTGAGTTGTGGAGAAAATGTTTTTCCTCCTTCCTAAAAATAAAGACATAAGGAACTGTGAAGAAGAAATGTTAAGTTTACACCTCATCTTCATATTAGTATTTCATTTTTATTGCAGAAAATTGTTGAACTTTCAAGTGTGGCTTTGGAATTTGACTCGAGTGCTTACTATTGTGCTCAGCTTTGGACAATGTACTTGTTCACAACAGTTTTTATTGTTTATAACAGTTTTTATATTTATGAATATTTTCTTTTTGTGATTAATTGAAGAGAGGAAATGACACAATGTATTGAGGTGATCAAATAATTCATTTAGAAACTGAAAACTAGCGCTTTCAATCTACAGGACTTTCTGTACTGTGACATGAAAGAATTGGAGGATTAGAGTAATGTCTAAAATAGATATTGCTTTTTTGTTTGTGGGGTTTTGTTTCGCTTCTGAAGATTTCACACAAACAGATCTTCATTTGAGTGTCCTAGTGCATGAAATACCTTCCTAATCTTCTAAAAATTTCTGAGTGTCATTGTGGGAAAAGTCCTGACCTAACAGAAAATAGTTACAAAATGTTTTCCTGAATTAAATAAAACCTATTTAGAATCTATTGAAGTTCACTATTACTAGTGCTACTTTTACTAATGCTATTGGTATCATTTGCCATGCAGTATTTTGGTGCTAGATACACAGATTTCCACTGATAATCTCTGAAAACTGAGCCTGGCTTCTTACAGGTGCAAGATTCACACATGATGCATTCTAGCTATAGGCAGGAATACATATTGCTATTTCTCACAGGTGCTAAACTCCCTTGCTGTAAATTCTGCGTTTACATATTTTTTCATAAAATTTGCAAGTGCAATTCTGTTCTTTATGTTTGCTTATGAATATGATAAAGACAAACTTTTTGGAATATTTTCTTCATAATTTTGTAAGAGATTTGTCATTTCTATGGTCTCTTTTCCAAAGACTGAAACCACTATTTTCTTGCTCTGCTTTGTGTTTGTATCCTTCTGTATAAACTTTTGACCCACAAATTTCTCAGGGAAGACTGTCAATGTCATGTTTCATAGCCATTGTAGAAGTGATTTGGGAACCTTTGAAAAAAATATATACTGACTGATTTTTTCCCTGTTCAATTTGAATGAGAACAGAGTGTGCTTGGGGTTTGGCTCTGCGTTTGCTTGGGTTTTGTTGTGTGGTTGTTTTGGGTTGGTTTTGGTTTTTTAATACTTATATGCAGGCTGAATATATGATATGAAATATGACTAACCTTGGTGGACTCAAGGAAGATATTTTTCTGTCTTTAGGCAGTGCCTGCCCTTAGGATTAATTATGTTTTTTTCCTTTTGGACTAGAGGAATTATACCTGTCCCTGCTGAAGAGTGCACAAGATACAGAGCAATAAGAGTCTTTCTCCTAAAACCTTATTTTAGACTGGCAGTCACAGGATACTGAAAGAAGGATAGAAAGGCACATAAAGAATACAGTAGTGGGAGAAGTAATAGGTAATAATTTATTTGAAGAGAAGGTATTCTTAGGACAATCCTGTGGAAAGAAATAGGAAATAGAGAAGGATGATAAGATGAGGTGAATATGCTAATGAAAGAACAGCTAAGAAAAATTAAAATTGGGTAGGAGATTTAGAAAAACATAGACAAATCTCATTCAAAAGCAGCATGTAAATTCATGCCCAAATTTGGCTTCTATTAGTCTAATTTCTTTGTTGTTTTCCATTTTCTCTGCTGACAGAGAAGAAATGTGTTATTTGATATTTTTTACATCTGGGATTTTCTTCCTCTAGAAACTTGTATCAAAGAATATCAGATGGGAGGAAAGTCTTTAGGCAGTGCAGGTTTTGTTTTGGTTGCTTGTGCTTTTGCTAGTTCCAGCTAATTCTTGTCTGCAGTCTTCTTCTGTACCTGCTTTGCTTTATTTGTTTATCTACTCAAGTTTAGAATTCCTAAATAACATAGGGATGTAATGGAATAACATACATAGACAGGTAAGCCAGCTGCTACATGAAACAAAAAAAAAGTGATTTTCTGTTTTGATTCAAATGGTTTATCAATTTCTTTTCAGTATTATAATAAATCTTTGTTATTTATTTGTTTCCAAACCACTGCTTCAGTAAAACTGATGCCATGCTGCTTGCACATAACAATACTTGAAAAAGTAACAAGAACCAAGGAGACAGATAGATACTGTTTTGGAAACACACTACAAAAAAAAAAAAAAAACACACACAAAAAAGAAAAAACACCAAGGGGTAAAGAAGATAAATCAGATGATAGGTAACAAAGAAAACTAAGGGAAAGATACCATTTGTTTATCTGTATTTATAACAGGAAGCTATACTTTTTTTATGTATGAATGATTTAATCATATTTAAGGGGGGGGTTATTTTGTAAAATTTCTTCTTTGTTGAAAATATGCTCTTCATTTCCTTGTAGAGTTACAAGTAATACAGTTTTTGTAAAAGTTAAGTCCACAGTAAAAGAGGGTGAAAGACTTTGCTATTTCTCCCATTTGCACACATTCATTCAGGTAAACATTCATAAATTCTGTATTCCACAGAACTAAAACTGGAAGAAAAGGTATAAAGCAAATACAGTTAATTTTAGTCGATGAAACATGTAAAAATTGGATCTGAAGAACTGATTTGCTTACTAGCAAGTCTGTTTTCTTATTCAATTATAACTCAGTTGTTACCTGTACGAAGGGTGGGTCCTAGCAAAGAATGCAAATAAGGCAAATAAGTTACATTGAACTGATCGTACATTATTCTGTCTAGTCTCTTCATCTCATAGTGATCTTATTCTGTCAATTTCACTTTTTCATATGATATCCAACAGCATACTGAATTTAATCCTTAATTTGGTAGGGATCTTTTAATTCATCCTTTCCCCTCAGAACACAGTATTGCAGGAACTGATTTGATCTCTTGCTGTTCTTGTCGTTGTTGAAACATTTACAGTAATGTTTCATTTCATGGAAGTAATAAAAATGGAAATTATGTTTTCATTTGTAATCTGGAATGAATATTTTATTAGAAATTAGCATTTTCCTTCAGTGTTTGGGTATCCAGCCACTGTATCCTTCACTGATAATGCTTAACTGTCAGAAGGACTGGTTTACCAAATCAGATTTTGGTGATATTTCTGGGAAGTTGGGAGAGTTATTGAGCAAAAGGAGACAAAGCCTATAGTTTATAGGAAGCTTTTATGAGTCTCCTGTGGAAAGAATGTTTTAGAAAGATACTATAAGATTAGAACAATATCTCTTCCACTACACGTTTTTTAAAAATTTGGCCCATTTTATATTTATTTAATCATTGAAATAATCTAGGTTTGTGTAACAATTTCACTGTGAGAGCCCCATTACTAAAATGAATTAGAGGCCATTGGTATTGCTGTCCTTTTTTCTGAAATAGGAAGTAAAATGTGAAGTGACTATGTGTCTTTATGAGAGATTAAGTAGCAAATAAAGTGGGAATTGAAATAAGAATTTTTACCAAAGATAGTAAGGTGAACAAGAACGAAAATACTTATCTTAGAGACCACTAATAGTGGAAATATAATAGACATCCAGATACACCATTATTGTTAAGCATATTATTATGTAGTGTCAGTTTAGACTTGAACTAGAAATGTGGCTGGTAATGATCTGTGTACATAGTATAAATATTTGCCTAGCCTTGAGCACAGCAGATTTATTGACAATCTCAGTAAACTGTTTTTTTCTTGCAGTAAAACTTACCTTCAGGTTTAAAAGACATGGACGATTTCTTTTTTGTCAAGTTTATATTCTCATCCTCATAAATGAGACATCTTATGCAGCAATCATGAGATGGTCAAATTCAAGATCTTCAGGAGAGTGAGATGTTAAGGATAACAGGAAAGGTTTCTATAGGTACATAGCAAATAAAAGACAGACTAGGGACAACAAGGGCCCTCTCCAGAAGCTAGCAGGAGAGCTGGCTACCCTGGATTTGGAGAAGGCTGAGGTTTTGAATGAGCCTTCTTTGCCTTGATCTTCACTGGCAAATGCTCTGACCACACTACCCAAGTCTTGGAAGACAGACGAAGAGACTGTGAGAATGAAGACCCTAGGCCCCCTGTAGGAGAGGATCTGATTCAAGGCCATCTTAAGAACCTGAACATACACAAGTCCATGGGACCTGATGAAATCCACCCACAAGTCCTGAAGGAGCTGGCAAATGAAGTTGCTTAGCTGCTGTTCATCATATTTGAGAAATCATGGCAGTCAAGTGAAGTTCCCAACGACTGGAAAAAGGGAAATATAACCCCCATTTTCAAGAATGGGAAAATGGATGACCCGGGGAATTACAGACCAGTCAGTCTCACCTCTGTGCCTGGCAAAATCATGGAGCAGATTCTCCTGGAAGGCATGCTAAGGCACACAAAAAACAACAAGGTGCTTGGTGACAGCCAGCATGGCTTCACTAAGGAGAAATCCTGACTGACCAATTTGGTGGCCTTCTATGATGGTGCTACAGAACTGATGGAATTGACGTCATTTATGTGGACTTGTGCAAATCATTTGATGCTGTCCCATATGATATCCTTGTCTCTAAATTGGAGAGACATCAATTTGATAGGTGGACCACTTGATGGGTAAAGACCTAGCTGGATGGCCACACGCAAAGAGTTGTCGTCAATGGCTCAATGTTCAGCTGGAGACCAGTAATGAGTGGTGGCCCTGAAGGATCAGTATTGGGACTGGTCTTGTTCAACATCTTTGTTGGTGACATGGACGGTAGGATTGAGTGCACTCTCAGCTAGTTCGCTGATTACACCAAGCTGTGTGGTTCGGTTGATACGCTGGAGGTAAAGGATGCCATCCAGACGGACCTGGACAGGAAGAAACAGGGGAAGTTTATATTGGATATAAGGAAGAAATTCTTTCCTGTTAGGGTGATGAGCCACTGAAATGGGTTTCCCAAGGACGTTGTGAATGCTCCATCCCTGGCAGTGTTAAAGGCCAGGTTGGACAAAACCTTGGGTGGCATGGTTTACTGTGAAGTGTCCTTGTCCTCGGCAGGCGGGCTGGAACTAGATGATCTAAGGAACTAGATGATGTAAGGTCCTTTCCAACCCTAACTGTTCTATGATTCTATGATTCGAGAAATGTAGATCTAAAGTGAAAGAAAAAAAACACAACGGGAAAGAAACAGTCCCACTCCTATGTCAGTGTAAATGTGTCTGCAAAGGGAGCTATTTTGAAAGGCATAAGAAGGAATACTTCAAATCTAGCATCCAAATGATCTTTATGCAGGGATACTTGGCTTCTTGCTTTGATGATAGAAAGAAAGTAATCCTCAAGATTATTTCTGTTTGCTTGTGCTTGTTATTTTAATTTTTTCCTTTTCCCAGACATCGAATTCTCGTGTATACAGTCATGATAATAAGATAATTATACATTTTATGGCACTGATTATATGACATGCCACTTTACCACTGAGTTTGCTTGGGAAATAAGACAAGAATATGAAAGGGTACATCATTCAAAACATACTGATATTACTTACAAATGCCAGTCCTTTGGCTGTACTGTCCAGTGCAGGATTATGTGAGAGTTCTGAAGATCCTGAATGAAATATGTGTTAAAAATTCTGCATTTTTAACTGTGTAGATGCTCATCCAGTATTCACATGTATGTAGATGCTGTAGAATTTAGCATAAAATAAGTAACTATATTTTACTTCACCATTCATTTCATAAATTCGGAGAATCTGATAGTAACCTCTTTTACTAATAAAACAAAGTCTCGTATCTCAGCCTGCATAAAAAATGTGCAGAGTTGCTGTTAGGCAGTTTCTGTTGTCTGACTGAAAGAAGAACCCAGATGATAAGATTCAGCAAGGTCCTTAACCTTTTTAAAGATAGATGAAGAGGTATCCTACCTTTAAAAGCTTGTCTGAAGTCTCTAAGCTTGGTTAAGCTCTTTTAATACCTTAATACCTTCATTTGAGCTTATATGGACATGTAATTTTTGTCACTACCAAAAGGAGAATTTTGAGGCCCAGTGTCAAGAATTCATTTCTTTAAACTTTTTACTCTGTGCTGTGTATGTGTTCAGATGGTATGTATAAACAAGGTCTCATAAGCAGAGCAGGATGATCGAAACCTGACAGGAAGAAAATACCCTATGACAAAACATTTCCAGTTGGATTTTCACTTGTTATGTTAAAAAATATTTGAAGTAAAAAAGCTTATTAAACTGACTGAGAACCCATTAAAAATATATTGAAAGTTTGAACTCACTCATGTTTTTCAGTATTCAAGGCAAAAAATTACTTTTCCACTGCTAATAGGGCTTCAAAATGACATTGATATTTTAATGTAGAAAGTTTATCTTTTTTCACTCCTGTGTTTTCTGTCAATGGCTGAACAGAAATGTAACATAATTAATGCTCTACATAAGGCCACAGAGCAGAGCCTCTTAAAGCTCTAATTTAATATTTTAAAAGATTACTGTTGTGCTAATTGTATGGTACGTCTCATTGACCTTCTCTCTAGGGCTGAGCATGGCTGTTTCCTTTATTGTACTGTAACTTAGTAATATAACAAATATCTTTATATCAAATGTAAAATACATCTTATATAACAGATAACAATATATATCTTACTGTATCTGTGTCTTTGTATCAGAATTCAAGTATTTCTTTGGAATTTTCCTTTAATACTAATGTACTCTATTTTATAAAGTTTCAAGTTTGGGTCATTTTCTTAGCAGTGTTTCTCATTCTTAACTTCTGTTATCTCATTTACTTATCTGTGAAACTTTTTATACTGGCAAAGTTTACTGTGAAAGAGATGCTGTGCTATGGTGCTTCTCCTGTGGTCTGATAGATTTGGTTACTGCAGGAGGACATGCTTCTTAACTCTGCCTTTCAGTTTGATAAACAGGCTGTCATCTGGGGGAGTTGTTCCTGTAATATAGATGTGGTTCCAACTGGAGAAGAGAGTTTCACATCATTTAGCTTTAGACTAATCAGAGGAATAAGTAATAGGAAAACCTCTTCTCTAGTGGAAAGTGCATAATAGCCTGGTATTTTTAGATAAAGCCCAGTTTGCTGGCAGATGGTAAACATTAAAATTACAGCTACTGGATTTTACATTTGGGAAATGGTTCCTACAGGATATGCAGTTTGATTTTGCAAACAGTTAGGAATGTGAGGGGGTCCATTTATTTCAGAAGACCTAATAATTTGTGAAAAGCTATCCTTGTCCACAAGTATTTGTAAGACTAGGATTTACAGGTTTTCTTCCTTGAAACAAACATAAATAAAACCCCCAAACCAACCAACCAAAACAAAACAACAAATAAAAACAAAAACAACAATAACAAAACCCAAACAATAACAAGAAGTAATTATCATGTTATCATAACTGTGTTAGGCTTTAAAAGTTAATTCTTCATTTCAGCATTTTATTTTGTTCTCGCACAGGAGGCCTGTTAAGTTGCCAGTGAACCTGTTGTTTGTTTTGAGCTCTCTTTTAGTTTTAATTTCTTTGTATTCCCATGGCAATGTCTTTTTTACAGACACTGTGAGGCATTTAATAATAGGCAAATGCATGTAAGTTCCACTATGAATTGAACTGCACAGCTTAAAAGATACAATGAATTTGTCTGTACTGTTGTCTTAAAATTAAATAACTAGATACTGAAAATGCTTGTTACAAATTCATTCTGTATTCTCTGTTGTTCATTCCATGATATTTCTCTACATCCATTGGTTCCTTGTAACAAATTAGTTAAAAATCCATTTTAAGATGCAGATTCGAACCATATTTTTTCCCATCATTTACACTTGTGGTCTAACCAGTTACTGTCTTTATTATTATGTCTTATATTTAAATATAATAGTTTTGGGGTGGTTTTTTTTCCATTCTCTTTCTCAAATCATCTTACAGAAAAGAGCTAGATTCTGTGTAAATCCTTTTTTTTCTAGTTCAGTGACTGGAAGATCATGTAAATGTGAATATTCATAGAATAGCAACAGTGTAATTATTTTGTCTTATAGTCTTTACATAGTAGTAACAGTATACAGTATACAGTGTTACATTGTAAAAATTATTACTTTTAAAGGCATATGGGCCTCTTTACCAGGCTTCAATTTAAACCCTGAATTCCCCTCCAAGTCCTCTTGAAATATGTTAGAAATTTATTCTCTTATTTTTTCTCTTTATTTCCAAGAACTTTGACTACTTTTAAGTTAAAAAAAAATTATCAGCAGAATAAAATGATCCTCAGATACAGTTGCAATTAGTAACACAGAATCCATATGAAAGATACTAGGAAAACTGGGATAGTTGTAGCATGCATTAAGAGGAAATCATAGGCAAGGCTAATATCCACTTTGTTATGCAGTTTAATGCATTTCATTTAAATGGATTTAGTGGTTTGTGTTGCTGTAACGAAAAGGCGGTATCTCACAGAGATTCTGAGAGAAGTACCATTTCATGCAGAACTGTTGATGTAATGCCACATAGGAAAGCAGCTGAACTGCCATCCTAAGCAAATGGTGCAGGACAAGATGAAGGGACAAATTCTGATTGTTGTATAGGTGATCAGAAGGTAGCACTTGATAATCACTTTTAAAACTGAGTAGCAGCAGTACACATTCACAACTTTGTGATCATCTGCCTCTGTTTAGGACATGAAATGCAAGAAGCTGAACTGAATACATCCCAATGCCTAGCTTTAATATATGAGGGAAGGAAAAATTTTGTCAGGAAAAACATAGCTACAAAATAAAGCAATTGAATAGTAATAGAAAAAAAAATGCATGACAATAAGAATTATTCCTTCCTTATCAGAAAAGGGGCTTCCACTAACCTAAAAAATTGAAATTCTAAAGGGGCAAATATGATGAGTGGTCTCCTATGCAAGTACTTTGTTTCATGCTGCCAGTTTAGTTCTTGCTCTATAAGGGTGTATATTCCCCCGTAACTGCTACTAGTGGTTTCAGTTAACTATACAATTCACTAGTTATACATAGCAACTTATATATAATTATTAATGCATGAGAAAATTTAAAATGAGACATCTTGGTCCTAGACTAGAACATAAATTACAGTTCACTTTATTGGCAGGCTAAAAGATAACCTGTGCCCATTGAAGTTGTAATAATATAGCATCTTCAAAGATGCCCTTTGTTAGGTAAGGGTATGTTTCATGAAATAAAATAATTCCTCACTTAAATTTTAAGCCACTAAATCTGCTTCTCAGTGGGGTTATATCAACATCATGCACTAGACATTAGGTTAAAGTATCATCATTATGTTCTTTTAAAAAGAGCAATTTACATCTCATTTGAATGTGTCTCACTCTAACTTACAGCTACCTTAATTTTGGTTTTAGGACTTCTCCTTGCTAAATGAGTTCTTGTGATCGGAAGAGTATTTTTATATTTCTTTTAAGTCATGTCTCAATCTTCTTTTTGCAAAATGTCAGGAGACTTGGGCTCCAAAGTCTAAAGAATAAGATTATTTTTTTTAAATGTGTACACCTAAAATGTAGTAGATACTAACATTGACAGTAAAGGGAGACCTAGAGGTATAACAGCTGTCTATGCTGGCAACATTTGAAAATAGGAGAGATGATTCTTACTGTTTCTCTGTCATTTTCCTGAGTTGCTATGGGGTTTTTTTTTTTGGCTTATCCTTTACTCACGCTGATAATCTTTTAAAATAAAAGCCTCAGAATGGATGGCAATGTTCTTGGTAGGGATGTCATCCCTCTTTTCTTACAAACTGCTTCCTTCTTATATACCCAAGATAACATCAGTCTATCACACTAGAATCTTCTCTTGCTATAAGAAAAACTTCAAACCCCCAGGGCTTTTTTAGTCATTGATCTGTAGTGTGCTTCCCCATTGCTCTCCTCACATTCACATACATTCTGTAGCTGTAGCTTCAATTACTGTTCATGTATAAATCTGTGCTTTGCTTTGGATATGGAGTTTTGTTTGAAGAAAAGAGAACAGAATACGAAGTGGATTTTTATTGTGCTGCCTGGATGTTTTATCCTCATTGGATCAGTCATCAGTAAGATTTATTATCAGTAATTTTCTATTTACTTTCTGATCATTTATGAAAACACTCACTTTACAGTGTGCTGAGCTTAGGGCGGGGAGCCCTGTATTTCTTTATTATTAATTCTAAAAAATGTTTTCTCTATTTCTCAGGTTTTCAGTTTCTCTGATCCAGATTCTTCATTTGTAAGATAATTCTACTTTCTAACTCTATAGTGTTTTTAAAAAAAAATAAAAAACAAAAAAAACCCCACCAAAACAACCCTTAAACAAAACAGCAAAAGTCTGAAAAGCAGAAGAGTTGAAGAGGAGGGAGTGAGACAAAAGTAATCTTACCACATAAATTGTTATGTAGGCCTGTACTTAAGCAGATGGTAGTTATGGTGTGGCTAGAGAGTATTTATATGCACTTGTATGTCTCTTCCATATTCACCTTTTCCGTCAGTCCCTTTTCCAGAATAGCAAAGCAGTAGATATTTGTGCACTTACTGTACTTATTCCAATCTTAAATATCTGGGTGATACCAGAAGAAACACCAATACACACTTGCAATAATTTTATAGGATGGCTTTTGGTATTAAACTGTCAAAAAAGATCTGGGCTTTTTTATCCCAAATTCACACCATTTATTTCACGTGATTTGAAAAGTCTTAGCTTCTTCAAAATTCTGTGTAAACAGGATGTTTTTAAATCCACCAGATTATGGAGTGAGGGAGTTAGGAACCCAGAAGTAGAAGGGAACTTGGAACCTTTCTCTTTCATATTTTAGTAGCTAACAATTTCTACCAAATGACATGGATATGACCTAAAATTTAGGACCCTGGAAGTATAGATACAGTGTACTTCCCAAATCAGCCTATAAAAATTAAAATGCCTGTATCACTCTTATCTTCTCAGCAGAAAGGATATTTTTGGTGTGTGTGTGTGTTCAAGTACTTCAGATCAGGCAAACTCATTAAAAATACATTGAGCTTTTGTCCAGGCAGTTGGGCATTTTACTCTGATTTTCATTCTCAGACACTATTCTCTGGTATTAAACAACACAGATAAATATATCCATGCATTGATGATGCATCTTTGCAGCTCTTTCTCAGAAGGCTCTTTATGTGATGAGAAATCTTGGATAAAAATAGGGGAAAAAAAGAAACACTGTGAATGGGCTCAATGACCCACTTACAAAAATATTTGGTGACCTGCCATGAAATAGTTAGAGAATGAAAAAAGCACCATCAAAATTCTGCATCCTGTTGGGAGCTCGCATATCTTCAGTAAGAATATTAGTACAAAGACTTGTTGTTACAAACAGACAAATAGTGCTTGTGAGTCATTGCTTTGATCCCAAAGTAGCATGCAGGCAAAATTGTCTCTTTATATAATGCGACAAATTCAGCAAACGATGACAAACAACTCACCAGCTCACATAAAAGAACATTCACAATATCCAGGCTGCTTCAAAAGTTCCACTAATTGTTAGGTAAATACCAATTATCACTAGCTGTTTTACCACTACTCATGTATTCTGCATGCATTTGTAATGAAAAAGCAAAGCCTTCTATATCTAACATGCAGATCTAAACCAGGGAGATTTCTAGAAGTATTTGACAAGTTGTTGTTTGGTTTCTTTATTATTTTTTTTTTAATATTCCATAGAAATAAGTGCTGGAAATTATTTCTGGAGAGATTGTATGTTTGTTGAGATGTTTAGTCGTCAGACCTTTCTTTTAGTTACTTGTTCTTGACTAGATGCTTAACTTAGAGCATCTCTCCATGGAGTTTGCAGATGCCTGACTCCACAGTTCAGGTCTGTTCTGCAAAAATAAGTGTTTAAGTTAGTTAGTAGTGCAGTCACTGGAGAAAGATAGGTAACTCTGAAGATCATAGCAAAGAATGACTTTTTCTAATGCAGGTTTCTCCTAAGTTAAGACAAAGTGACCATCCTACAGAAGGGAGATACCACTGGGAACCTTTCCCTTAGTAACCAGTCAGATTTGCATTCAGGAGCAGGCAGTGTATAGAAACAGCTGTTTCTCATCTTACTCTGGTATTTATCCAAGATGTGGGAAGCTTATTTTACTCACTTGCTCAGCCCCAAAGGTGATATTCCAAGTGATGATAGACTATAAACTTTCTGGTAAGCTGGGTAACTATTCAAACAAGCTAGAAAAATTGTGGGGCCATAACATGAAGAGTCGAAAGGAAGCTGCATGCATGAATGATGAAAACATTTAGAGAAGGGAAAAATGTTGTATCAGAGTATTTTATATATATATATATGTATTTCATTTTTATTAGTGTTTAAATTCCCATGGTTAAAAAAAAAAAAACAAAACAACAAGAACAAAACAAAGCAACCACAGTCCAGAGAATCAGTTCTGCAACCTTCTCCCAATTTAGCAATTTTTTTTTCTTACGTTTCCTTTTCTAGCAATAAACACTACCCAATGGGTTGAAGTGTTTGAGAAAAGGCAGGTTTTTTTAATTGTTACTTAATAAACACTCCACACACAAACATTTATATAAAAATTGCACTAGAGACCAAAAAACACAGATAGGTCCTAAAAGTACAGTTCAAATTAAAAACAAGAATGGGAATTACAATTTCTGCATAATAACAGAAGTTACACAGTTCTTCAAACACATGTTTGAAATAATGTATTTTATTATTTTACATTTTAAGATGACCATAAGAGAGAATAGACTTAGAGAAGGAGTATTTCTTTTAAATTGTCTCATAAGTTGGAAAATACAACATTATTTAATGTTATGGATTTTTAACAAAACTAAAGCAGTAAGTAAAACTAGGAATGTTGAATGCCATAGCTTATCCTCTTCTTTGTGCCAGCAATCTAGTGAATGGGTGCAATAATCTATTTAAAAAATTAGCTGGTGAAATGCTTTGAATAGAAATGAAAGACCATAAAATCCTGCTAGAGTTGTAAGAATTCAGTAAAAATTATTTTCACAATATATGGAGCAATGTTAACAAAAAAGGACAGAGAAGTTTAAAGAAAATAGTAGAATAATTTTCATGTGATTGATTGCTTTGTTTATTCATGTGTATTAGGTGTATAAAGTAGCCTTCTGTTCTGTATCTAGGCAACATAAAATTGTTTGATTTTAATAGTGAAACATGAGAGGAAATATTTTTAATAGGCACATACTGCAAATGAAATGAAGGACTGGTTTACCCATGTGTTAAAGGCAAAGAGAAACAAAAAAAAATTTTTTTTTGAAAAAAGGTCAACAATAATCAGAATTTCTAAAAATTTTTCATCAAAGTACAACCATAAACATTAATATGTCCTTAATTTTGTCTCTAATACCATAACATGAAGAGGCTTTTGTACAAAGTTACCCTCAATTTTGCTTCTCTTCATAAGGAAGAATGATTTAATTCCTATCAATGATGTACATAAGCAGGTCAGAAATAGCTATTTCTGGGGATCAAAATATCAAAACAAATTCACAACTTTTTTTCCCCAGATTATATTTAATACTTAACACTTTATTGTTACCATTCTTTACAAGCAGGATAGAGTGGAGGAAAAAATGAAAAAGTTCTGTCTAGTCATTCCTAGGTATTCTTTATTCTGCTGAACAATAGTAATACATAACATGAAGTGAGAGTGCTTTTAGTGTGGTTATTGATAACATTTTTTGTTTCAGTGGACTGAATTGTTTCTTAAGCTTAGGATTATGTTCTTGAATACATGATACTTAGGAGAAATATTAAGTATAAAGACGATTTGATTTTGGCAAGAACTTTTCCTCTCTTCAAGCTTATGAATTCCTGGAATTAAAGGATAGGAACAACCAATCATCTTTGGCTTTCTGTAGAAACCAGCACAAAAACCTTAGCCAAAACTGCAGAATGTGAACTCCTGTTCTTCAGAACTAGTTTCTAAAAAAAAAACACAATTATTTCTGTTACAGTCTTTGGTTGGAAATAACAAACAGAAAATTAGAATACTATTTGGAAACTTTTAAACTGTGAATATTGAACAGTTTCTAACCTTTTTTTTCTTCTCCAAAATAACCAGAATAAAACTTCTGATTCCATAACCAGAAGAAAACAGGATGAAAATATGGAAAAAAAGTCCACGCACTCAGCATTTACATTTCATAAAATAAGATGTATGTGTGCAAATCCAGAAGCAATTTCAACTTTTCTATATACGTAATGTATCTTTCAGGACCTGATGCCTTAATCTTTTACTGTCTTCTAGAATCTGAAGGCATCAGAATGGTTTCAGGTAATATATATCTTTGGGTTTATAACCAAATTTAATCAAGGTGTTTCAGGCTTCTCGGATACATTTTCTGCTGTGAAGAAGCATTTCTGAAGATCTGACTTTATCTCACCTGATTAATCAATCTAAAGTCTGGAAATGGTCGTACTACATTTTATAAAATACTTCCTTATTTTCTTTTACAGCAGACTGATTTCTTTCTTCATTTTTTATGCCCAGTACTGTTTGCTGTTAGTTGTCATATGCTGGCAACTATTTTGCTACATTTTGAACCCTAAACCCCTTAGATCTAAGTTAACTTGAACACACCAAGGCTCATTTCAAGTACAAATTAGTAAGGACTCTTATCTTTTACTAGTAATACATCAAGTGTGGGTGTAGCAAGAGTGTTTGCTGTTTCAGTGCATGCCATTTAATGCCAGAAGAAGATCTGGATTGGTTCTGCAGGAATAAGATTCATGTGGGAGACTTTGCTAGCATGTTTCATTTTTTGTAAAAGAAGTGGTAGTACAAACTAGGAGGTGAAATACTGTAGATTTGAGAAGCATGTTAACTGCTGTCACAACCTTGCCTGGCTCTGAGGGGACGGGAAGCAGTCTTTCCAAATATCCTTGTAACCTGTACTGCTTCCCAAGAGGAATCTGTAATTTCTGTCTTCCTCCTGACATTAAATGAACAGCTCCTTTCCTGCTCTTTCAGCACCACTTTTCTTGATTGAATTATCCCATGTGATACACTTCTGTGGGTGCTTCCATTCCTTGCCCCTGTTATGAGGGGTACTGCCTCCCTTGCACATACCAGGAGTTGTGCTTACTGTGCTCTTAAGAGATTACTTCCATTAAACTCCTCTTGTCAGTGTGAAGGTGATTACTTCAGTGGCAGTTCAGAGCAGGAGAGTCATTCAGTGTTTCAATTTGCCCTCTAAAAAAGGTTTATTGTTTTCTCTTTCTAACCCTGTAAAACTGTAAAATAATGCTTTCTAGCTACTGATCAAGGATTTGTGTTATTTTGGTTTTGAAATGTATTGATTTGTGTACAATGGCAGTGTGTGTGGGGGAAAGGAGGAGCAAGGTATCCCCTCAAATCAACTCCAAGAGTAGGGGATTGTCACTGAACAATTTCCAGTAGTCTCTCAGAAATCAGCAAAACTGAAAACATTCTGAATTGAAAATTAAGAGCTAGAGCATATTTTGGAGATACTTAGAAACCCTAGAATGTGTTCTAAAGCTAATTCTAGTTCAATTTTTTTATTCTAGTATATCTAGCTTTCTCACGTAATATTAAGATCACTAAATAGATGCATAAATATAAACAATGTAATAACTAAACCCATCATCAGCTAATGAAGTTTAGCCTGAGATTCTTTAAACCACATTTATAAAAGTAGAGAATAATTTATTATTGTTAACCTTTTTTAGTGCTATAAAATAGACATTATTACTTAGAGAAGTAAGGACAGAAAAAATGCTCAACTCAAACACAAGTACAAATATACTAGTGGGGAAAATCCCACATTATCTGGAAGGTTAAATTAAACAAATATAATTGTAATTTCCTTTTCTAAATTATGAATGTAGGCTGGGAAAGTTGGGGCTGTTTAGCCTGGAGAAGAGAAGTCTGTGTGGAGACCTCATAGCAGCCTTCCAGTATCTGAAGGAGGCCTATAGGGATGCTGGGGAGGGATGCTTCATTAGGGACTGTAGTGACAGGACAAAGGGTAATGGGTTAAAACTTAAACAGCAGAGGTTTAGACTGCATATAAGGAAGAAATTCTTTACTGTGAGGGTGGCAAGGCAGTGGAATGGGTTACCTAGGGAGGTTGAGGATGCTCCATTCCTGGTAGTGTTCAAGGCTAGGTTGGATGAAGCCTTTGGTGGCATGGTTTAGTGTGAGGTGTCCATGGCCATGGCAGGGGGGTTGGAACTAGATGATGTTAAGGTCCTTTCCAACTCTAACTATTATATGATTCTATTCTATGATTCTATGAATGTAATAATTGAAAATGTAATTTCTCCCTAAGGCCCAGAATAATTCTATTAGGAAGCCATTATATACCACTTGAGAGAAGGAAGTTTATGCAGTTCCTATGAAATGATGGATATTGTAGCATGAACTCAGCTACCAGGAGGTGATTTTGATATTAAAATGTCTAAAGAAAAGCATGAAAGACATAACTAGATACAAAGACAAAAATGTTCCCAGATGAGTAAAAAGTGAACAGTGAGTAAGACAACCTCCCATCAAGACCACATGTTATAGAATAGTAGACTTAACAAGTCACTTCTCCCCTCTAGTTTATTTTTATGGTTATATTGTTACTTACCTATTATATTTCTATAATCATATATTTGCTATTTAGGCTTATATAGAGCACGATTGAGATCGAGTCTAACTGAATGCCATCTAGGATCTGCAAAGTGATATTTAATTTAAAATTAGGAACTGCATGGTTGAATAAGGGTTATATATATTTATTTGCTAAATCATGAGATATTGTTCAAGACTGGTACAAAACAGCAAAAATATTTCACCTCCTAAGATAATGTGGCAGGGCAAGACTGATCAAGACATTCAAAATTTATTCAGAGCATTATAGAAAATTTATGAAATAGTGTGATGAAACAAAGAAATAGATCCATGGTTTCATTGATTTGAGCATAACATGTTATTATCCTAAAATCTCTTTTAAAAAGTTGATGAAATGCCTCAGATTACCAACAAGCCCACCTATTTTATGATTCCACTTTAAGAAACTTGTTTGGCAAACATTATAGTGATAGGTTTTTAGCTTGATGTTTCTCCAAGAATGCTCTAACTTATAACTGTTAAAGTATGCTTCAAAACGTTTAGCTTTGCTTTGTGTAAATGATTGGATTACTGAGGCTATGGAAGTGTTAAAAAGGGGTTTACACTAGCTTTTTTCCTTTAAAGAATAACAACTGTGACACATGATATTTCTGCTGTTGTGGTAAACTCCTCTTTAGAAACACTCGAGAATATTCCATGTGTTTCAATGTGCAATAGAACTGCATTGGTTCACTTTATTAGAGCTGTGAATGCTGAGGCACATTATTTAAATCCAGTTATTTCTCTCAAGGGATTCGTAGTATCCAAAACCAATCTGAGACAATCTATTTTACCATATTCTGGGAACTTCAGTGTCAAAAACTTATTTTAAAAAATAATTTGCATATAGGACTTTTTCCTATCAGCAGAAGTCACCCTCAAAAAAGAAAAAAAAAATCAGTGTATTATTAGGAGATCTAGTAACCTGTTAATGTAATTCCTGAAACATTACCTTGTCTTGTTCCAGTCTTCTGAAGCTCTGTTTTAAATAGTAGATGGAGATAGAAGTGTGTGAACACTTTTATCGTATAAAAATTTCATTTTAGCCATGTCTGAAGCTGCTGAGTAGACCACTCAGCAGAGGCAACACATATGAGATGTAAAGGTTAGGAGATGTAGTGACAATGTTACTCTCATCTGTGGCTTTTGGCACTGAGATGGTTCCCCAGAGCCCTGCAGATCAGTGAAAGTTTAAGCTTCATCACAGCCTAGTTAGCAAACCTATATCTACACAGTTGTGGGGTCTAACTTTGGGGTACACCTGAGACATCCTTGCATACTAACCAGACTTTCAGTGAAATGTAAATACACCCATGTGTGATCGTCCTGAACACTGCCATTTTAAATTCAGCAAATTCATAAGCTTTGCACACTTGTTTACCAGTTAGCCTTGATTAAACACAAAGTTTAACAATTTACTAAACATGTTAAGAAAGAACAAAACATAGAACATCATATTTTATTTTTCTTCAAACCATTCTTAAAACCTGATGCCAGAGGAACTTTGGTATTTGCATATGCCAGTATCTGCCAGGACAAGCAAGCATTTTAGATGTTGGACAGGAAATTTCATTTTATGGGATTATTTAGTACAAAAAACCTAGTGGTTCAAGATAAAGAATTGTGAATTATTTACTCTGTCTGAAAACCCTTTGTGCTCTGCTTTTCTCAAAGGGGTCTATATAGTATAATTATTAATTTTTTTTAGAAGATATATACAGAATATGTAGTATAAAAAGACTTTTTAATAACTTTATGTTCTTTATTTTTGGCTCCCAGTAATGTTATTAAAGGTTTTATCAGTGATTAGTCACTGTCAGACTAGCAAGTGGTAAAGGTCATTTCTCCCCAGTCCCTTTACCAAGTGCTTTGTTAAAAGAGCTGAGCATTTTTCAGGTTATTAAAGAGACTATAAATTCTAGTCAAATATCAACAGAGTTGATTTTTCTAATTTTCAGAAAACCCTTCTGTATGACAGGTGATTTCACAACAGCATGCTACTTAATTCGTAGGTTATTGACACAATAATTCAGAATAGTATGCACCACAAATAAATAAGGCAAGGGTATTAATTTTTTTTTCCTAAAGAAATCAGAATGTAATTGGTTTCTTATAATAACCATTTCTTAATTAAAATAATACCACATACCTGCTTATTTTTAACAGTTCACTACTAACTGAAATATACGTACTCACAGGCTGGTTTAAAAGTCCACCACACTCCACATAATGAAAAGCTCAGCTGTTACGTAAGCCTAAGCATAGCATTATTTGCGATGCAAAATAAATGTTTATGATTTTTGTTTCATGCACTAGTAGATTTTTTTTTTGGAAATTAAAATCACAATGGAAGGTAGAGAAATAATTCAAGTGCTGCTTTATTTGTGCAGAGTCAATTTAGCTGTTCTCTCAGTACCATATGTGCTTGTTTTCTGTGCTTATCAACAACAACCATTTTGCTTCAGTGTTCAAAGTATGTTTTTGAAGGCAATGTCTAGAATTGATCTATAACCAATGGATGCCTCCTGCACAGGGCACTGATGAGTGTCCAGGCTTCAAGCCAGCCGTATATTACCAACGCAAAATCTTTTTTCTGAAAGAAGGTTCAACTTGGATGCTTTTTTCATCATAAATTAACTGGCACTGATGTGGTAGCTTCTGGCTTTCAAATGCTGCTGAGTGAATAATAGCTGGTGCATTAGGCCAGGTACAGTTGTATTTCAGTTCTGCGCTTGTAAGCATGTTCTTCTTCTGCCAGAATAAGACAGGAAGAAGCAGCAGCTTTAATTTGAATAGGTTTTGAATTCTGCAGCTAGTGTTCTGTATTCCAGATGTATGATATTTTTCTGTATTTTAATCTTTCTGGCTAAAACAAAAAAAATAAAAAAGCACAGTTTCTGTTCAGTTTTTTTTCTAAGCTGTGTAAATGTTATGCACTGTTTGCTGATTCAGGGGAATGGAGATTATACCTGAGAACAGGAAGCAACACAGCCCAATGAGATGGTTATTAAGACTGTTTCTTGCAACTGAGAATGGTGCTTAAAAGGATAAGACGGCTGTCTATGGAGCAGAAGATAAGTGAGACCGTTGTCAGTGATCACTTGTTAAACATCACTGTCTTGCAGATGGTCAGTCCTCATAAGAAGTCTGCCATTTGAAATCACATAGCTTTTTATAATGATTCATTATGTTAGGCCATCTAGTAGGAAAATATTGTTTGTTAGATGCTGCACTCTCTTCCTTGCATTTTGCTACATTTTGCATTGAAAAGTTCTTACCTCTTCATGTAGTCCATTTGATCAAATTTATATCCTCCTTTTATTTTTCTTCATCCCCCTCTTTAAATGATCTGCCTTGTTTGTTATATTAGTTGTCCAATATGTCCTACTGCTCTGCTTTCTGATATTTAGCTGCATTCATTCTTCCAACTGTGGGTGCAGTCTTAAGCTCAAAATGAAACATACAAGAAAAATGTGAACAGAAGCACAAATATACAGCTTCCTTTGAGGGCCATGCATTGTGGCTTGGGGACAAGATCATAACTGACCTTTGTATTCCTGTTTGTTGTGGAGCAACTGTCTTATCAGAGAGTGAGCCACTCTCTTATCAGAGGATGGCTCACTGGAAGTCACCGTTTCTGCCAGACATAGATGCAAGAGGCCATAACTAATCCCAAACTATAGTAACCTTTGCCGTGCTTATTTTTGTTCTGCATTACTCTTTTCCCGCTATAGGGCCAGTTCAGAGAGCATTATTCTGCTTCCATGTTTTTGCCATCCATTGAATTATTAAACGCAGCTCATCTTCCTGCAAGAAACTCTGTGAGCTGGATTTTTACCTGTTGTGTCCCTGTTGCATCACTATGAATCTGCCTCAACTTCACTGAATTCACAGAATCAAGGTTGCTCTGCTATATTTAATAGATAACAGCAGTGCTATTTTATTTATTTAGTTGTTTATTTATTTACAGAAACATTCATTTCCAAGTGTCTTTCCATTGTACCAATGTAATGGGCATGTGTCTAATTCAGGCCAGACAAGTTGAGTGAAAATGATTGTAGGCAATTAGAACAATGCACATTGATTGGCATGTTAGTGGCCCTTATCAAATGTGTACAAAATGCTAATTCCTTACAAAACCTCATTTTCTAATAGTTTCATTCACTCAAGACAAAGTGATTGCTATAGGTGCTGGCAGTTGCAATGCAGTTCTTACATAAGACAGCAGTATTCTTCCTGAAGAAGAGGTAGTTTATGCCATCATAAGAAAATAAAACTGGAAGTCAGAAGATGTATGTTAGTGCTGGTGAGTACTTTGTAAACTGCCAACAGGATTCATTGGAGGGCCACTTAAGTGACTTAATTTCATTGAATACTAAACCGAGTATTTAGCTTGAGAGGATGCCTGCCTTTTTTCAGAGGTAATAGTACCATTATACTAACAGCTTATTGACCAGTAGAGAAATGTATGTTTCAGTGAATTTCTTTGAAGGTCAATTTTATTTCTCTTAAAAGTAGCATTATATAAAAACAACAAACTGTTGGTTAATTTTGCTTTAAATACTAAACATAAAGTAATTCAATTAAGTTCTTAATGTTGTGAGCCCTTATTTTTCATTTTTGTGGTGACTTGTTAGCACTTGCCTTTTCAAACCAGTATATTAGTGCAAAAATGTGTCTGCTTGGTCACTTGTTTTATGGGGGTTTTTTCCTATCAAGAAAAAATTATGCCTAAACCCTTTTATTGAAGGACACCAATCTTTTGTTGCTGATAATTAAAGATAAAAAAACCCTTGCTGTTTTTACAGCCGGTTGCCATTTATGTCACACAGTTTAACCTGTCATTTGTAGGTGTAAACGTAGTGTCTTTGTTACTCTTTAAAATGCGTAACTTTTTTTTTTCTGTGTACTATTAGGTTTTCTCTAATATGGATGTCTAGCTAAAGGTGTCAGGTCTTCATAATAATATTGATTATTTAATTGAAAAAAATGAAGTGTATTAGTTTAGTCTTAATTTCATGCAGGTTTGATGTGGTACTGCCAGCTGATACTCAGTCCAACTCAAGCAGTGATCTGAGCGACTCCTCCCAGTCTATCTAGTGGACATTATGTGCTGTGGTATGGAATGCCCCTTTGGCTAGTATGGGACTGGTGTCCTGTCCTTGCTTCGTCCCGGCTTCCTGTGCCCCTCCTCACTGGCAGAGCATGAGAGACTCAAAGGTCCTTGGTCAGGGTGCACGCTGCTTAGCAACAACCAAAACATTGGTGTGTTATGAGACAAGGGGGGCACAAATCACAAAATGAAATATATAAACCTTTAGAATCAGTTTTAAGAAATGTTAAGTTTGATGGCTTTGTAACTGTATGTCGTGGTTTAAACAAAGCCACACAGTCTTTTCTCTCACCCCCCCTCTCTTTCTTTCCTTCCACCCCCACCCCGCTCCCAGGGGGATGGGGAGGAGAATCGAAAGAATGTAGGTCCCACGGGTTGAGATAAGAACAGCCCAGTAACTAAGGTATAACACAAATCACTACTGCTACCACCAATAATAATAATGATAAGGGTAATAACAAGGAAAGAGAATGCAATACCACCCACTGAAACAAGCCTGACCCAGAAGAGAGTGTGCCCTTCAGATTAACTCCCAGTTACCTCCCCGGGCATGACGTGCTGTGATGTGGAATACCTCTTTGGCTAGCTTGGGTCAGGTGTCCTGTCTCTGCTTCCCCCCAGCCTCCCCTCCTCCCTGGCAGAGCATGAGGCTCACAAAGTCCTTGGTCAGAGTAAACATTGCTTAGCAACAGCTAAAAACATCGGTGTTACCAGCGCTGTTCCCAGGTTGAAAGTCAAAACCACAGCACTGCGCCAGCTACTAAGAAGGAGAAAAATTGACTGCTACTGCTGAACCCAGGACACAGTAGCAATGGAAAATTACTGATTCACAGGGGGAAAAAATAGAGTATAGCTAGAGAACATACTGAGAATTCTTATACAAGATAAACTGTTGTAGTTGAGGTAGTTTGGGGTAGTTTATGACCTTAGTACAAAATGAGTGTAAGAAAAACAGACAAGAAGAATAGGACATAAGGATAAGGAGTATCTGGGAATGGCAGGTGTCCAGGGTGGGCTGCAGTTAAACTAACTGATAAGTAGAAGGACATGATTATTGTTATGTCTGTGGTATTAACGAACCAATTAAGCTGGTATAAACATCTACTGGGTGCACTTCAAAGGCTGCCAGAAGTGATGAAGATTGTTGGAAGAAGTAAACGACCCTCAGAGATCACCACCACATTTTTGTATGCATGCAGGGAACTTCCTGGAAAATTATGTAATCCATAGGTAGCCTCATGAATAGGCATGTATGCCCAGTGGCTATATGAGGACGGCTTGTGTAGCAATATGAGGACACAATTTAGGAGGAACTATCCCCCATGTCTCCTGGTGCCACACTAAAGAATACCTGCTTGTCAACTTGAAAACTTTTGTTGGCAAGTTTGTTCCTAGAGTTTTCTCCAAATCAGTTATCAGCATTGCTCTTAGACAAAAGCCAAAACACAGGACTGCACCAGCTACTAAGAAGGAGAAAAATAACTGTTAGAGCTGAACCATGAAACAAGGTTTCATCTAAACTTGCTAATAAACCCCCCCTATTTCCAGGTTTAATAAGCATATAGCACAACTCTTCTTGATTAAATAGGCACTTATAAATTCATCAGAACCTTTAGAAGCAGAGATTGTGCCACAGCTGTGGAATTACATACTGGGTCTGGCTGCATATAGCACAGTGTTTTGATTTTATGGCTAAAAGTGTTGATAACACACCCATGTATTGGCTGTTGCTGAACAGTGCTTGTACAGAGCCTTTTTTTATTATTTTATTTTTCTCAGTCTGTTCCAGAGCCAGTGAGCTGGAGGTGGTCAAGAGGCTGTGAGGGTAAGCAGCAGTCAGGACAGTTGACCCAAATTAACCAAGGGGATATCCCATGCCATGTAACATCACACTCAGGGGACATAACATCAGAGGAAGAAGTGGGGTGGGTTTGGCTTCCAAGTAGCTGTTGTTTAGGGACTGGCTAGGCATCAGTCTGTTTGTGGAAGGATGTTCTTTCTTTCATACAGTTTTGTTTGTTTGTTTGCTTGCTTTGTTGTTGTTTCAGTTTGATTTGGGTTTTGGTTTGGTTTTGGTTTTATTTTTCTTTCTTTCACCTATTGCATTGTTTTTATTTCAACCCACAAGTTTTGCTGTGTTTATTCTTTGCATTTTCTCCTCTTCCTTTCTTCTGCATTTCTAGGGGCAGAGGGTGACTGCATTGCAGCTTTGTGGGTGCTTGGCTGCTGGCCAGGGTCAACACATCACAGAGAAGCAGTGACTCATAAAATTGTTTTACTGTAATCACAGTGCATTTCTCTTGTTAGATACCTTTGGATTTGACCCTCTAGGTCAGTGATTAGAGAAAGCATAGACTGACTGAATACACCAGATATTTGTCAGTGTCTTCTGCAACACACATATTTTTGTTTTAACTTTTTTTTTTTCCTGGAAGTGACATTTGTAGAAAAGTTGATTTATTTTAGCTTGGGGTTTTTATATTTTAATCAGACTGTTTATAATGCATTCAGCAACAATCTTTTTATTGGACCTGCTGTTTTATTGTTTGTATTTTGTGTAATAGCAGGTTTTACTTGTGAATATTTGGATAAATAGTAAGAAGAAAACAGATCAGTTAATGTGTTCTGCAAAATTTGTTGCTGTCATCTTTATTTACTATTTAAAAATAAAAAATCTATATTCAGAATATTTGTCAAAAGGTTCTTTAATGACACTTCACATAGAGTTATGTGCTACTCATCATGAATAACAACAGAATTGAATGTTCAATCTCTAGTGCTTTAGATAACATCCACTGACGTAACCTCATTGCACAGTGGTTTCAGAGCATTTTACAATGAACAAAGCAAATTTAAAAGCAGTTAAAGTGTCATGTACAATTTTTAATTGGATTCATTAGAAGTATTTCAT
The DNA here is from genome assembly GCF_012275295.1 of Melopsittacus undulatus. Lineage (NCBI taxonomy): Eukaryota > Metazoa > Chordata > Aves > Psittaciformes > Psittaculidae > Melopsittacus > Melopsittacus undulatus. Next base: position 71,158,364 of record NC_047528.1, on the reverse strand, counting down.
TGTAGAAATAACATAATTACTTAAATGAAGGAAACTTGTTGACCTCTGTAGTGCTCTGATAAATTTATGCTAAGAAACTTTTCATGGCTTACAAATGTGTATAAAAATAGGTTTTAAATCTTGTTAAAATGCATTCTATTGTCTGTTATTTCCCTCTCCCTTCCCAGCTGTTCTTATAACATATGCTATCCAGGGCTTTTTCAAGACACTGTTATGTATTTAAGACTATGTATTTGCCTGAATTTTAAAGAACACACTTTAGATTTCAGTACCCAAGCAATATAGAAAAAAAATCATATTCTCTCTTCACCCTGTCGCTGACCTATTCTTTTGTTCTGCATGTGGTAATGAGACATTCTTACTAAACAAGCACATGTAGGTTTTGTCCTCACAGTAAGTAATTTGAAAGAATTCATAAAGGTAAAATTATGATAGACTTTATTGTTGTGTAAGCCTGAGTTAGAAAATTGGATAAAAGACATCACTATCCTTTATATTTTAACATAATCTATATTATGTTAATATATAGGTATATATAATATACATAATATAGATATATATAATATGTCTAGGTTGTCTAGAACTGCTTAGGGTAATTAGCCATAGCAGACAGAAATTTATTTTGGTTACTGCTACTTTATCAGGCCATACTACTGCTTGAGTTGCTGAACATTGCAGAATTTGCCTTGACAGTAACACCTGCAAATAGCAAACCATTTTGTAGCTGAAGAAAAAACATTATTATTTTGTTTTCAGGATGAAGAATTGTCTCTGTAACTATTTCTGTACAGATCCATATATGGCCAGTCCAGAGTACTCACATTTGTCTTACTAGATAGTTGTCTCAGATTCTGCACAGAGTGAGTCTGTGCAGCAGTGATGCTTACTCAGTTTTGTATGAGCCATTTGTGCTGCAGGAAAAATTCAGCAATGTTTTTCTTTCTACTAACTCTGCGCCAAGGACATGATCACTCCATCTTGCATTCCACCATCTTTTCAGTAAAGTTTAAATGGTGCTGTTAAAGTTACACACAGTTGAAACAAAAAGGAATATATAGTTACATTGATTCCAAATAAAATATCATCTAGCCATGCTTCCTGTCACCAAAGACAGTTGAGGTTGTTTGGGGACAGTTAATGAAGGGTAAGCATAATTCCTTCTAATATTTCTTTATGCTCCAAATATTTATGTCTCAGAGAGTCCGTGAACCAACTGTAGTCTCTATGTACTCTGTAATCCCCAGTGGATTTCACTTTATATTTGTATACATTAGCATTTGAGCTCAACAGATACACTTTTATGGTAGTAAATGTGATATATAGACAAAAGCTAATAGAAAATATATTCTGTTGTATGCTTGCAATTTGCTCTTTTCTTTAAACATGGCCCTACCATGACGCTTCACTAAAGGAGAACAAAAAAGATATGATTATGCTTTAAAGCACAGTCTCCTGTATCTTACTTTTATATCACTTATGTCATATTTCTGATCAGATGTACAAATCAATCTTACTTGTGATAATTTTGCCTGACAAACAAGTTGCAGCACATCTGAGCTGCTGTTGTGAAGGGGCATAAAATCAAAAGAAATGTGAAGCCAGACTTCAGCAGTGGTTTAAAAAGGAGGAGACAGATCATAATGCACTAGCTTGTTGATCTCATACAGATTTCCTGACAATTAATTTCTTGTTGTGCTATCTTGACTGCTCACTATGTTTTACTAAGTTTGGTATTAATTTTTATGTAAGGTCTATGTCTCAGAAATTAAAACATTTTGTTTACTATAAGTACTAGAGATTAATTTATTCTCTAGGTAGGGACCTACTTCACCTAAATTTGCCTGAAATGTGGGTGTCAGTTCTAAGCTGGTCACCTACATTTGTCTATTTTCTATGGAGAATTAAAGTTACTTTAATAGGAATTTGACCAATCTAAAGCTAGAGGTCTAAAAAGCTGAAGCTACTTTTAGAGGGATTTTTTTGTCTCTCCACAGTAGCTGTCAAGTTAGTACAAAGGTAACAGATTAGACACAGGTTTTTTAGGTGTCTACGTTGTGATCCATACATCCTTACATGTCTCCTCTGATCTGGAGCTCAAATATGTCAGTTATGATTGATGTCGTTTCTTGACATACTCATGCTATTCTCCTCAAATTATCTACTCAATGCACATGAATCATCACATAGCTTTCAGCTGAAAATACTTTTGTCTAAGTATTAGGATAGATTATATTCCAAGATCATATTTATTACAAATTTAATCCATTATAGTTGTTAAGCAGCCTCAGAGTTATTTGCATATTTGGAATATGTCCACAGCTGAGATGCAGCTGCAGCTGAGCCTCCTCTTTGCAAATTGAAATTCCATGGTTGGAAGAATATCATTTTGATCCCGAGCATGTACACACTAGCATTTTTAATTCCAATAAAGAGTTTCCACAGAAACCCCCACTATTCCTACCACCTCCTTGCACATTATTTGCATTGCTTCACGTTGCTGAGATGTTCTGTAAAGTACAGCCTGGATTCTTCCAGTTGAACCTCAGCTGGAAGATGTGCTGACCTTTATGCTCTGTCCACCAGCGTCATTCATTCATCCCATGGGACTGGACAAGGGTAGATCCATAGTAAAAACAGTATATAAAAAGTGTACAGTGTAGACACAAAGTCCAGCTATTCTGTTCGAGACTCTAGACTCAACACCTGTAGATCTGCACGACATGCTAACGAATGGATGGCCTTTGGCCTCAGGGCAAGGCTGTATGTAGACCGAAGTAAACTGGGTGGATTTCATAGATATTGGCGTCTGCTATTTGTCACTGTGGGTTCTCACATAACTTTTTAGTAATTAAGGGGAAATATCACTGCTGGTTTCTTGGGGTTTGTTAATTCTCTCAGTAAGATTTTTGTGGTGTAGTGGCAAAACCAGCGCTGAAGATAAAACTAGGGATTCCCTCTTGTGTAAGTGGGATTTAAAAGAGTTCTGCATGTAGTTTTGTATCTTCACTGCATTATTAAAACAGTGCCAAGTGAGAGCATGTAGTTTATGAGTCCATTCATTTTTAAAGGCTGTGGGAAAGGAAAATTCCCCATTATTTCCATGTGTAGTCTTCTTCCTCCTTGACTGTAGCTAATCTAGTAGATTAAAATATTAATCTAGACTGTGTCCCATAATAGAATCAGAGAAATATGCATAGAACTGTTACTTCATAAACCTCAATTTAAAAAAACATTTATTTTCTCTACATGAAAGAATGTAGAAAATATTAGATATGATTATTACAAGTAACAAAGCAAAAAATAAAATAAAATTAAGAATTGTTTGTGCCTCCTCTTCTAAAATAATGCATTGTTAGTTTATTTTTCATTATTAAACTGTCATAAGGGAAAAGCTGCTCAATTCATGTGGTTTAAATCAAATCAGATTATTCATTTATTAATGACATGTAACTAACCAACAGCCAGTGAATATCAGAATTATAAAATTTAAGCTACAATCCTTGACACTTAAGAAAGATTAGTAAAGAGTCGCAAGTTTCTAAACACCCTTCTATAACTAACTAAGAAGTTCTAATCACAGACTGTAATGGATGGGAATCTAGCTGAGAGCCAATTGCCTGTCATGACTGAGAAACATAACAATGTTTGCCATAGCATATTCAGTAGAGTATATATGTTTATGTTAGTTGAGACTATTTGTCAAAAAGACAGGAAAACATAGGTGTGCAGCTGTTCTGTGAGCTTCATACTTGTCTGCACTGGGGGCGTCTGGCCAGTGCTCTCAGAGTGGATGACGGTGAGATCATGAGAAACTGCACGGTCCCACCAGTAAACAATTAGAGATCTGGTGTAAAGCCAGATGTTTTGATAAGGGTATAAAAATGGGACCCTCTTGTGGCATGGCTGCTCCATCAGATAAGCTCCTACCACTCACTCATCGACAGTGACTAAAAAACACCCCACAAGACCGCACACATGCCAGGAGAGTCCCTGGGTGTCAGCACACATGGACAGCCCCTCGCTGGGTGCAGGCACTGTGCAGGCACAGGCAGAGAAGGATGCTCTGTCCAGGCTGGAGGGAGTTCGCAATGTCAGTGGCCACTTCTCACAACATCAAACCATGTCCAGCTGTTACACTCTTCCCACCTCCCCCTCTCTACTTTTACAAATTGTCATGCTACTTTTGCCCTTCTTTTCAAGCTGACCTTTGCTTCACAAAGCTGTAATTCCCTTGTTATTACTCAGTCCAGGTAGTAGTCATCTTTCCCTCTGGCACAGTAAGTTTGGAGCAAATGTCCTTTAAGACAACTTGGTGTATGTTACTCAACACATGTAGGATGCCCTCACATTCAGTTTTTAAAGCTGTTGCTGTCCAAGTAATTTTGAAGTGGAAGAACCATGTGATCACCCTTCCATTTCACTGTGTAAGGGAAGACAGGTTTCTGAAGTCAAGATCTGAATATTACTGTTAATACCTTTCTGTATTATTATGTGGAAAAACAAAACAAAACAGATCTCTCTGTTTTTCATATTCTGATATTGCCATTCTTTGTTGCATTAGGCTAGTGAGAAGAATTTCCAGGTTCTATCAAAACCCTAATCTTATTTTCAGATCACAGAATGCCCCTCAAATCACACCAAATCTTAAAATATGAAACATATTGACTGCAGTTAAAAAAAAAAAAAAACATAAAAGGCACGGACTGTAAATCCCCATCTCAGAAAAAAAGCTGCATTCTTTGATGAGGATTTTAGAGTCACACATGAAGATCCTGTTTCAAAATATTCACAGTGGTCACAAAAAAAAAAGGTAAATATTAAGTCTTGTGTATTTCTGGACAGATTTTTTTCTTTGCCTGAATTTCTTGAGATTGCTTTGAGCAAATATTTTGACCTGGTATTCAGAACATGAAAGAAAATGTATCCTCATCAAGAAGAGACAGATTTATTAATTCAGTTTATGTCATGTGGGGCTGACACTTTGCCATGATGATTACTTTTTAAATCAAGAAAAAATGTTCTTGCAATTAATGAGAATCAGCAGAGAACTTGCAAACAAAAAAAATCTTCATTTGTCTGACATCAGATACTCATTGACTGGAGTTTTACTCAGTCACCTTTTAGTACATTTGAAAAGAATTCAAAATCACAAAGATCAACCAGCTTTAGCCTGATGCTGCTAGAAGAGCTAAAATGTGTTTAGGCTTTGAATACTAATTAACATGCTGTTTTAAAGGTTACAACAGTCACTTTCTCCCAGGGAGGTCATAGTTCTGATTGAATAAAGGCTTAATTATAGAATATTATGAAATATTGCAGTGAGCAACAAATCCAGGAAGTGAAATTCTTTCACTGGCAGTCCTAAAAAGACAATAAAGGCATTTGAAAAAGAGAAAAATACATTTGTCAAAAAAAAAAAATAAGGCAGTTATGGACTTTTTGTTTGTTTGTTTTTCTCCAATAGAATAGAAGAGAAAAAAGATGTTAACTGCTATTCTAACCCCTGTGTTTGCCATTATTAGAGACTTTTTTAAATGAGAAATCCATATTAAATGCTATTTAGCAATAAAGATATTATTCTTATTACTGCAATTGTAGCAACCATTTTGTAAAAAATACAAGGACTCATCAGATATGATACTTGCTGATACTGATAAATAAGTACTAATTAAATATGAAAAAGATTCTTTTGGGTGCAAGATAATGCATTACATTCGATCAGGCTTGACCTTGCATGAGGAAATTTATACCACCATAATGCAGGCCATATAGCATTCCATATTTAGAACTTAGTGCTTATATGATCTTGCTTTTAAACTTTGTGGCTGGTTATTGTAGGAATTTCACTACAGAAAACATTATGGTAAAAGTCTGACAGATGGAAATGTGAGACATCTAATTTCTTCTTCTTTTCGCATGCCTTTCCTCTTCTTCCACTTCCTCTATATTTGAATCCCTTCTACCTAGTGAATCTTCATTCTTCCTATCACTGAAAAAATAACTGCAGCCAACACAAAGAGATCTGCCAAAACAGGTGAAATGTACTGCAAGGCCTTTTTTTTCTCTAAGGACCTCATGCTTCCATTGTATTCTTCCGTAAACATATGAAGGTTTTGTCAGGCTAAGGTGGCTCAAGATTGCAGACTCTCATCTCTAACTGCTCCAGGACTGCAGATCTTGGGAGTCCTGGGGCCCTCTTCTGGCAAATTTGTCTGAACTGATAATTAGCTTGGAAACACCAGCTGAGTTTTGTCTTGATAAGCAGCTGTCAGCAGTGCCTAAATCAGTAATATCCATCTGAAAACTTTGTATGTTTTAAGGTAAATTCTAATAGACTTATGAATTCTAGTTGTCTGACAGGATAAGGTCTGTAGGAGTTAAAAAGTGAGTAGCTGGCTTAATGTATTAATTTGGACATAGTTCAAGATCTTAACTGTGAATGATGGGCAGTGTGGGTAACTGCAGTGTTTCACCTTACCTAGTTTCAGAAAAACAAAATGAATCCTAGTCCTACCTTTTTGGTCATTTTGTTCTCAGTTGCAAGACGAGCAGCAAATGTGTCCTGCTTTGTTCCTAAAACCTGATAACCACATTACAGGAATAAAAATCAACAGTGCAGCTCTCCCTGTAATTTCCAAGGGAAGAGAGAAAACCTGATTTGTTTAGATAAAATCTCCCTACTAAAGGCTGAATTGCCAAGGGTTTACCTGCTATCTTCCTAATAAATATCCCCTGTGAAATTGGAATGTATTTTTTCCTAGGCTTTTTCCTGCTCCATTTACAATTTTCTTTATGCTTCTTTTTCTATTTGTGAGTGTGTCTATCCATTTTGCAATTACAATAATTTAAAGAACTGTGTAGTTGAGAACCATTTTGGTCCATAGTAAGAAGCATTTAAATTAATGTGTTATGGAGCCTTGTTCTCAGTAAAAAAACTGGAGATAACACTTCTTTGCAGAAAAATTATCTCCTAAGTTTTTTTCACCTTACATACAGTTATCAAATGTATAAAATCTTCAGTCTGTAGTGTTGTATTGATACAGAATTATTTCCAACAGGAAATAAGTATTTTTCTGAAATGTGGCCTCTGCAGTAAGGAAAAACAAACTGAAGACAAACAGCATACACAATAAGTTCCATTGCCTTCATGCCTTCACTGGAGACATTTAACTAAAGACTGTGACCTTTAAAAAAAAAGAAGAAAAAAAAAAAGCCCACAAGATGAAAAGATAGGAAGATGTGTTGTGAATATGTGGATACCCTGTAGCTGACTCTGTATCTGGTGAGCTAAAATTATCTTCTGGTTTTTTTTTTTTTTGCCTTATAGGGTTTTTAAGTACTGGGGACCAAGCTGCAAAAGGTAATTATGGATTGCTTGACCAAATCCAAGCTTTACGTTGGATTGAAGAAAATATTGGATCTTTCGGAGGAGACCCAAAAAGAGTTACTATTTTTGGATCTGGGGCAGGAGCTTCCTGTGTCAGTCTCCTGACACTCTCTCACTATTCAGAAGGTAACAATCCTCTGAGCAAAGTTCTTTTTTCCTTTATTTTTTTTCCTTTACATTACAGTATAACAAAAATGGCCATACCAGGTAGGCTGAATTAGAATCATATGAAGTCTGTATTTTTTGTAGAATACCTACTAGCTAATATTCTGGATTTGTATTAATCAACATAAATATTATTATATGAAAAATGAGATGCTGTTATAGCATAGATTTCATGCAATAAATGCCATGGGCAGTATACTTTTTTTGGCTTTCTCAGCAGACTCCAATGGCTCTTCTATCAAAGAATTTGCCTTAATTAAAATGGAAAAGGGAAGTGACCTTTTTCATTTTTTACACACTCTTGTCTGCATTTCTAACATGCATTTACATGCTTTTCTTACTTAATAATAACATGACTTAACCTTATTAAAATGTATTTAACTTCCCACAAGGGCTGTGTGATCCCATACAGAGTTCTTACGGCTTTCATCAGTTTGAGGTGTGGGATTTCTATCCTCAATACTTTACCCTTCTACTCGCCCACCCCTTTCCCCCCCCCAAAAAAAAAGACAAAGCTTGACAGTATAAACCATGTGCAGAAGAGGCCCTGGCATTTCAGTTTAAGTATAAAATAGGCCATATTAGTGATCTTACTATGAAAAAACAGATGGAGTAGATTCATCAGTAAGCTTTTCAGTGCTCTGACACAAAGCTGTTCAGACTTAGTCTTTTGTCTCTCCTTATATTAGTACATATAAAAAAAACAGAAAGAACTATTGAATCACAACCTACACACTTCCAAAAATAATGTAAATATATTTTAATTCAAGGCATATATAGGCAATGCTCACTCGCACACACACACAAATTGAAATGGTAAAGAAAAAATCATGTCAGAGTAGAAGACTCAAGCCTATTAAACTGGTTGTAGCAGAGCAGATTTTTTTTTCAAATTACGTGATACATGGCTTCTGTGAAGGAAATGAGAGTGTGTAATTTTCATTTGACCTTTAAACTACTGAAGAGAGCATTTATGAGAGTCATTTACATGGCAAAGAGGATATGATTGCTTGTAGCTGCCACTCCTGTAAAGAATTTCTTACAGGACTACCACTGTGCTAAAGCCAGGGGACTTCCATTAAAGATGCAAGAAAACTGCAGAGCAAGCATGATTTTGTTCTTGAAACAGTAACCTGAAACCATCATGCTTTATGTGTGTGAGCATCAAGAACAAGAGATACTTTACTTAGTAGGCTCTTAGAGATACTATAAAAAAGTAGCAGTGAGTAGGATATGTGGAAATTTAATTGAAATTTAGGTATATGCATCCTTTAGTGATTGTTCAAACAAAACTTTCTTTGCTTAGTGAAAGCTGCTTTTATATATATATATATATAAATGGATTTGCATTTAAACAATTTGTACCCACAGGCTTATTCCAAAAGGCAATCATACAGAGCGGAACAGCCCTGTCCAGCTGGGCAGTGAACTATCAGCCTGCCAAGTATACTCGGATATTGGCAGATAAAGTGGGCTGCGACATGCTGGATACCACTGATTTGGTTGAATGTCTTCGAAATAAGAATTACAAAGAACTCATTCAACAGACCATCACTCCAGCCACATACCACATTGCCTTTGGGCCTGTGATAGATGGAGATGTGATTCCAGATGACCCTCAGATTCTCATGGAGCAAGGGGAATTCCTTAACTATGATATAATGTTGGGCGTGAACCAAGGGGAAGGTCTAAAATTTGTGGATGGCATTGTAGACAATGAAGATGGTGTTTCCCCCAATGACTTTGACTTTTCTGTGTCCAATTTTGTGGACAATCTATATGGTTATCCAGAAGGGAAAGATACACTGCGAGAGACCATTAAATTCATGTACACTGACTGGGCAGACAAAGAAAACCCCGAAACAAGACGGAAGACCCTGGTTGCTCTTTTTACAGACCACCAGTGGGTTGCTCCAGCTGTTGCTACTGCTGACCTGCATGCCCAGTATGGATCTCCAACATATTTCTATGCATTTTACCACCATTGCCAAAGTGAAATGAAACCCAGCTGGGCTGATTCAGCTCATGGCGATGAAGTCCCTTACGTGTTTGGGATTCCTATGATTGGCCCCACAGAACTGTTCAACTGCAACTTTTCCAAGAATGATGTCATGCTCAGTGCAGTGGTTATGACATATTGGACAAACTTCGCCAAAACTGGGTAAGTTTGACCCCCAGCATTCCTTTTTGTTGATAGCAAGGCTCTAAATAGTCAGCATCCCAGTGTGATGGCTTCAAACCCTGATCTTGCAGTAGTTTTATAGCAGTATTTGCATAAGACAGAAGGTAACTGGGGCTTATTCATATTTAATAGATTTTTAATTAGTGTGTTCCCTCTAACTATTTTCTTTCAGTAGCTCAGTGAGAATAATAATGCACTGTATTTTTTATTCAAAAAATAGGGCAATTATTAAAACAAAGCATGTCTCAGAAAGAAGAGGGTTCACTAAGATACTGGAAAATCAGAGGCAATATGTCTGCTACTTGAAGAAGGAACTGTCAGGCAGATAGCACTTATCAGCTACAAAAGAAAGGAAGGTGTTTTAGCGACCTTCACAGGGATGGGAACTCAGGGAGGAATTGGAACACAAAGGCAGACACTGGAAAGAATTTTCCCTCTGAGGGCTGTAATGACAATAATAAGTACTTGACTGGAATGAAGATAAGACTCAGATATAAATTTTGCTTTGAGAAGGTTAAAAATTTTAAATTAATTCTGGTTATGAAACAAAATAGGACATCAATGTTTTGCTAAAATAGTGTTGTAAATATCAAGGAAAGAACTCTCAAGGCAGCATAATCTGCAAGTGCTTTTAATAATTTCTGTACTGTTCCTGTCACATTCCTTTGAAAAGTATTGCAGTGTTTTACTTGAGCAGCAAGGCCTTTTTTTTACCCTTGAGTCTTGGCTACTGAATTAAAACAAAGATATTTGTGGCACAAAGGGGCTATAAATCTTTCCTATGAATGTTGAATGGCAGGATTGGGCTCTGGAAACTGCAGCTTTACTGCACTGCAGAGAATGCTGTGCAGCTATACAAGATGCCTAGTGCAGTCAGAGGCTTTAGCAACTCTTGCAGCCTTTAATGAATCCAAATGACGTTCAAGGGAGAGAAATGTTGCAGTCTTAACAAAACCCTCAGGCATTAATTCAGTAAAAACCAATCAAATGCTTCAGATCAGTTTAAAAGGCAAAAAATAAAGCTTTTGTTGCATTTTTAACAAACAGGTACTTTTGCATGGGGAAATCCCACAGTAATGCAACAATAATGAATGAACTGTGGAATATTTAAGTGCATTTGGCAACAGGAAGTCATCAGGGCAAACTTCAGGATGAAAGTGAGGTTTATGGACAGAGAATGCTGCATGCTGGCTATACCACACACCCAGAAAGATGGTTTTCCCATCAGTCTGTCTTTATAGATGCAGTGACACATATACATAGAGGACTTCAGATCCTTAGAAATATGTGTAACTGGAATTATTATGAAGATGCAAGATCACCACAATCTGTTGCTTCCAATTACTCTACAACTATTCCCTGTAGAATAAGAAGTTATACTTAAGCAATTATTTTGAGGCTGTCAGGAGCTTCTCACAGGCCCAGCTGCCACCATCACGCACAATTGGAAGCCCTTTCCAGCTGTTGCTACTTGAAAGTTAATTTCAGCAGGCTGTACGTTCCATCACCCAGTTCTCTGGTTGTGAACCCATTGCCATATTGTACCTAAAGGTGCAACAGGTGCTTTGGGAGAGCCATTAGCCATTTCTGAAACTTTGCTGTTGCTGATAACAGGAATGGGGAGTGTATCTTCTATTACAAACTTGCTTCTTTATAGATGGTATGAAAGATGTGTCATTAAAAAAATAGCTGTAAAATTTCAGTTTTTACAAGGAAAGGAGCAACATGAAACAGATGACTTGCCATTTTTGTTTGTTTATACAAACAAAGATTAATTGTTCTGTATAGTGCAAATTACATTTGCTGTGCACCTCTGATGCCTTCAATGCAAAAGGAAGGTTGTAGCATCTGAAGCCCAAGGGAACAGGGAACATACTGGGGTAACCATTCTCCTCTCTATCCTCCCACATGTAATTTGGAATCTGTGTGCCCACTCAGGCCTTCCAACTCTCAAAAAGATTGATATAATTCAAGACTGCATTGTTGGGGGCTTTGTTTTGTTTGTTTTCCCCACCCGTTTTTTAATTGAGCGTTTCCCATCCTCATTCTGATAGAGCTCAGCTTGCTTTGTGTTTGTACCCATAGCAACACATATGAAAAATCTGTTAAGTGAAAGATTTTTTTATTCCATTTTTTTCATGTTGATGAGCCCTGAACATTAACACTGAAGTTTTATGTATTTAATTTTAATGTTTCTGAGAATTTTCCAGTCTTGATGAGTCTCCCACAGAGGTTGCATCCAGGTACTTATTGTATAATTATGGCCCAGGTGGTGCATCGTTCTGATGGACTGTGCTGTGTGCCACCTGCTGCTAAAAATCACACATTGTTTAATGGGCCTACTGCCAAAGCTGGGTTTGGAGGTCAGGTCAAGCTTGTAAAATCATTAGGTGTCAAAGAAATAGCACAAGGCACAATGCTTTTATTGTGTTTTACTTTAAAGCCAGTTACTGAAGCTAGCAAACAGGAGGTGACAATTAGAGTGTTTAATGGCAAGTGGATTGTGCTTGAAATGAAACCTGGAAGCTGCATTTTGCTAGTCCTCCATTTTCTACCTTTTTATGATTTTTTTTTTCTTACAGTGTTTTGGCCTTTGGAAAACTATGTTTCTAACATGCCTTAGAAATCAGAAAGCAATTTGTTACAGATTAGGTTTGAGAAACTACATCTGGGATACAAAAATGGCATGAAAATACAGCTTTTGATTTCACTATGTGCAAAATTATATGTGAGAGCTTCATTAACAGCTGCCTTTAAAACTTTAGTCTGCTGCCAGTAGTAGTATCCTCAATGTAAGGCTAATTTTATATGCTCAAATGCTCTGCTATACACTAGATCCTTCACAGATGCATCAGCAGGGGGAGAGTGAACAACATGAGGGGATGTGTGCCAGTCCTTCACAGATACCTTGCCAGACACACTCTTGTGAAGAAGGATTTAAAGTTTCATAGAGTAGATAAGAAGCCATGTTCTCATTAGAGGCATCTGTTGAGGTTTCTAAAAAGTACCTTCTTTTAAGGAGTTACAGTACTGTTATTTTTGCTCCCAGTCATCCAGGTTTACATTGTTTAGTGAAGGGAAAGTTAAAGACCTAAAGGATATATCTTTGTTTTTCTTGTAATTCAGATAAATACTCCTGAATTATTTTACTACCATTGATTCTGAAGCAGAAACCTATCTGAGCTATTAAGGATATCTGTGTTTTATATTCAGTTTGGCTTTCAAATGGAAGACACAATTAAACTCACAATGATTAAAGTGTATTTTCAAGTCAATTTTCTGAGAAGCCCTTTATGAGGCTGTTGTATCTCTTTTTGACTGTTTCGTCTGAAGAAATAACTGTCTCCAATGGCCAATCTGTGTTAGCCAAAAAAAACTACTGTATTTATGGTTTACATTCCCTAGTAGTTATAATAGCTGATTGGGAGCATGGCAACACTGGGACCTGGTGATAAGTGAGGGAAGGAGGTAAGGGAAAATATGTTTGTGTACCAGTGCTTCAGGCAGAAATGGCTGTACAATTATAAATATTATGACAACATGAAAAATCAGTAGAAGCAAGAAGAAATGCCACAGAGTTTTTCTTTTTTTTTTTCTCTCTCTCCTTTTTCATCTCCCCTCTCCCCCCTTATGGAGAAAAGAGGACCGCTGAAAGAAAATAAATGGTCAAAGGGGCCTTTCAGTGTCTTTGAGACAGACTCAGTATGTAACTGTTATGACATTTTGCTCTCCAATGCAGTTAGAAAACAACGAAAAGAATAAAACACTGAAAGTGCTTTCATGTAATAGTTCAATTGTCCTGTATAGGTAGTTAACACTGTTGCAGAAGTAGTTAAAATGATACTTTAACAAGTTATATGGAATTCAGGATAAGCGTCAACTTCTTAAGATTCCCCATTCTTCCTGTGCTAATATCACCAGATATGAAATACTCAGTTCCCTCATTTGCCCTTCAGGTCAGTTACTAATTCACCTTGTGAGCAGGAATGTGTTTTGCTCTTCAGTCAGCATCCATTGCAGGCACATTTACTTTATATCTTGTGAGAAAAAGTCAATCCTTTGAATATACAGCATTTACAGCTGTTAAAGTTTTTAATATATAGCATTTGTAGTTCTTTGAGTTATGAATTAAACATCAATAAATAGCAACATGTTAAATTGAGCAAAATCATTGCAGACTGAAAGCAGGGAAAAAAGTGGTAAGTGAAGTCAGATGATTCTACACATTAATAAAAAAATACCCTAGATAATACAAGAAAGACTTCTTGTCCTGGTCTGTCACATGGATGACAAGTTCAAGCATTGCACGATGGGGCATTTCTTGATGGAGCAACTGTTTAAATTGAATTCTAAATGTGATAAAATAAATAATCAGAGAGCAAAATGAGCAACAATAATAATCAATTTTATTCTAGCAATAAGATGAAGGAAAAAAAAGGCCCCTGCTAACAACAAGTAAGTCATCCAATTCCTGTGAGATTCATTACTGGATTAGCGTGACTGCAACAGGTTTTTAAAGGGAGGTTTCCTAGCAGCTTTTTTTTTTCCTGCAGTTGCACACTTGAGCATCAGATATATCCACAAACACTGAGGTGATGTGACAGGCTAAAAAAAGCAAATTTGATGTTAAAGTAACAGACCAAAAGTGTTACCAAACAGCTGATTCAATAGGAGAAATGACTGTATGTACATCTATAATTTACGCCTGTCTATAATACTGGAAGGGTCTTCGTAATAGGATGAACTGCCCAGCTACCTAAAGAAAAGACTTAATCTGTCATAAGTTGTAACATGATGATTTTATGAATTGTGTCCAGTGTACATAGGAGGAGGGCCAAGGAAAGTAAAAGTTCCTCTTATTTATATCCACTGAATATTTCTGGTGAATTATCATTACTCTGTAAAACTGATCCATGGATCATTAGATCCTTTATTTAACACTGGACTTAGTTATTATAGTTGCTAGTTTTCTTCTTGTAAGAAGAGAAAATCATTTCTGTACCTATCCTCCAATTTCAGAGAAAATATTCAGATCATTTATTCAGTTATCAAGTGATCAACCCTAGAACTCAGGCCAATGGTAGAGTTCTGATACCCTCAGAACAAAAAACCTCAGAAAAAGATTACTTGCTGTGGGGCTGGCTTTTTTTCCTTCTGTTCAATGGACAGTTTCATGCTGGCACACAGGCAAGTACACAAATCTTGAAATACAAGACTATACTCATGTAATGTAATTTTCTCTCTTGTGTTTGGAGGACGTGGCAGCATAATTAGCCGTTCCTGACATATGTTATAGTTAAAAAGGAGAAATGGAGGTAGAGAAGGAAAGAGAGGGAAAGGAAAGGGAGGTTGATGTTTACTTGCTTTGTATGCTGTTTGTAGGGGAAGGGAATGCTAATTTAAAAGATTAGTTGCTAAAATTGGCATATACTATCATTTTTATGGGGCCATTAAAAAAAAAAGTGCATGTCCAGCCTGGCTCACTGAAATGAGTGCTCAGCTTCTTCATCTCCTGTACTGTGTATCAAGTGCAACTTATACATGTGAACAATCATGTTCACATGAGCTAGTTTAATTTGCATGTTTTGTGTAGGACCCTTCGCAGAGTCTTTTGTGCTGTTAACCAGAATAGCAAAGGGGGAGAACATAAGATGGATTTTGAGTTTCTGTAAAGAAAAATGCTTTCATTTTTATAGTCTTGCTGATTCTTAGTTTGTTTTAGAATTTTTGTGTTGAATGCCAAAGTAATACAGTAATAGATATATTTGAATGGGGCCAGTATCTTCTCCTCTGGATTGGACAGTTCTTTCAGTCCATTCTTTAAGAACAAAGGACATACTTTTATTTCCTTCTTGAATGCATGTTATAATCCCTCAAAGTAGCAGCATACAGCTGCTGCTGTACTGCTTGGAAGTGGATATTACTCCTTGAGCTTTGACTAGAATGAACAATTGCTGTGCAATTTTCTTTTAATTCAGAATTAACACAAATTGGGTAACTTATTACATATAACGAGAGATAGCTTTGATACAGTAACATAAAAAAGAAAAATATCAAAACAACACCCAAAAAACCCAAACTCCCAAACCCACAAGTATAAGTAAACCAAAGTACCAAAATTGTATAGAAAAAATCCTCATTCTTTCACTCAAAAAAAGGTAAGATAAATTCTTTCTGGTAAACAGATGAAAACAGAAGTCATATGATTATTAAAGTCAAATTACTAGTCTGGTTGAAGAACCAAGGAATCGCTCTTCATGAACAGCAAAGGAATGCTAAAGTAGGCAATCGTGTTCACAATCTTTTAAAAATGGGGAAAGAAAAAACCAAATGCTTTCAAATCTATAGTAGTGGGTCTTAGTATTCCTGTGACATACATAAGAGTATACTGGAAGAAAAGGAAAATACTAGAATCATTTTAACAGAAAATAAATTAATGCATATGGGAATGGAAAGGAGAATGGAAATATCTCTCAGTAATTCAGAGAAAATGAGTCATGTACACAGTATAATATATCGCAAAGTCCCATAATATACTCTTTGCTGCAAAAGGAGATTGAAAGTCGTGCACCACAGAATATTAAAATTGGTATTAGTAATCTTAAATTTCTGTATTTTTTGCATGCCAAGAGGAAGTAATATTTACATAAAGCTTATCAAAATTATAAGTATATATAGACATTAACCACATTTAAATGTTTTTGTGCCTTTGGTTTGTCTTTATTCTGAACCTATTAGAAGAAAAGCAAAAGAAAAGATGGAAAAAGCATAGTTTCAATTAAATATTTGGGTTGCCAATTTTGAAATAATCTCTGAGTCATGTACTACTCTTATCTCTACTGCTACTTAATTACTGTAAAGCTTATTTATCTCAGCTAATATATTTCTCATCTCTACAAACTGGGATGGAATTAAGGCTCACTGTCCTGCACCCATTAAACATAGTCTTTCAGAATCAATGAGCACACAGAACTTTCAAATAGTAATCTACTAATGCAAATAATAAAAAAGATTTGTGACATGCAAATTCTTCAAAGTTTTTTTTTCCCTAAAATAGGTGTTTAAACAAGAATGGGGACTAATAATTCAGTAAAGAAACACAAAGATAAATAGTTCCGAGTTATCTATTAGCCCTGCTACTTCATGGTTTGAATTTTTTTAAGTAATATACACAGCTAGTGTAAATTATTACAGTCACATGGACTTCCAACATTTCCATAGGGATTAGATGCCCATATTTTACTATTTACAGCAGTGGAAGTAGTGGTACCTTAAGTGAGAAAAATTAATATCAAATCTTGAGAAGAGCTGAGCCCACACCTTTGCTATGGATAAAGGTAGTACCTCTCTAAGACATCTTCAGAGATCAATACTGAAACATAGAACTTCAGATGAGCTTTTGCGAGCTGACACACAACCCTTTCTCCTTCTTAGTGTAAAAACAGTATTACAGTGTCTGATATGCACTATACAGTAAGTAATTTTTCTTTCGTTTATTTATCAACTTTTTAAGTTAGTGAGGGTTTTTAGATTCCGGTTTTAGGTTGCATTAATTACCAGATAAAACACTAACTGAAAGATAGAGGGGTTTGGGCGTTTTGCTTTTGGTTTAGTTTTTTTAAAGAGTATAATATTGCCTGTTTTTATTTCTGTAGAGATCCAAACCAGCCTGTTCCACAGGACACAAAGTTCATCCACACAAAACCCAACCGCTTTGAAGAAGTGGCCTGGTCTAAATACAATCCTAAAGATCAGCTTTACCTGCATATTGGTCTGAAACCCCGAGTTCGTGATCACTACCGAGCAACAAAAGTTGCATTCTGGTTGGAGCTCGTACCACACCTTCACAACCTGAATGAAATATTTCAGTATGTTTCCACAACAACTAAAGTCCCCCCTCCTGACATGACATCATTTCCTTATGTGACTCGACGTTCTCCTGGTAAATTGTGGCCAGCCACAAAACGCCCAGCAATGACACCTGCCAACAATCCCAAGCATTCAAAAGACACCCATAAAACAGCTCCAGAGGATACGACAGTTCTCATAGAAAACAAGCGAGATTACTCCACAGAGCTGAGTGTCACCATTGCTGTGGGGGCATCCTTGCTGTTCCTCAATATTTTAGCTTTTGCTGCATTATATTACAAGAAGGACAAGCGGCGTCATGAGACTCACAGGCGCCCTAGCCCCCAGAGGAACACAACCAATGATATAGCACACATACAAAATGAAGAGATCATGTCGTTGCAGATGAAACAGCTAGAACATGACCACGAATGTGAATCGCTGCAGGCCCATGACACACTGAGACTAACCTGTCCACCTGACTACACGCTTACTTTGAGAAGGTCCCCAGATGACATCCCGTTAATGACACCCAACACCATAACCATGATTCCAAACACATTAACAGGAATGCAGCCTTTGCATACTTTCAACACCTTTAGTGGAGGACAAAACAGTACAAATTTGCCCCATGGACATTCAACCACTAGGGTATAGCTCAGCCCTTCCCCCTCTACCCTTACAAGCCACTTGGAAGAAAGAAAAAACAAACAAACAAAGAAGAGGAAAAAGTTATAATACCGTCCTTTGAACACCTTGTCAAAATCTAAAGTAAAAACAAGTTAAAGAGAAGGACAGTCATTATTTTCTTACTGATCCTTCCCACAGAAACTCACTGATGTTAAAAGATCAACTACAAACCCTGTGAAATGTGAAAAGTGTACATTGCTGTTATGATACTGCTTTAAGATCTCAGCCAATTTGATTGAAAGTTGAGGACAGAA
Organism: Melopsittacus undulatus; assembly: GCF_012275295.1. Taxonomy (NCBI): domain Eukaryota; kingdom Metazoa; phylum Chordata; class Aves; order Psittaciformes; family Psittaculidae; genus Melopsittacus; species Melopsittacus undulatus. The sequence continues at coordinate 71,139,838 of NC_047528.1, read as the reverse complement.
GAAGTCACTTAAAATGGTGTTCTGAGTGTAACAAGCAAAGCAGAGTCTTCTGGAATGCAGAGCCAGTGACTGTACAGGTGTTTTAATTTTTTTTTTAATAAAATAATAAAAAAAATTCTTTATGTGCCATACCATGAATGGCCCTTGCTAAAACAAAGACATCACCATGGGCTTTTACCCAGCATATGAATCTGTAATCCAGATTGGGGAAATAGAATTTTATTATTAAAAACAAAAACAAAAAAAAAGAGGAGGACTGACTATGCAGTAAAATAGGTATAGTTCTGTGCAAAGAGATGACTTGCCAGCATGAACTATATTTAAAGAAACTTTGTAAAATTGTACATAGCTGTGAGTTTAAAAGCAAAAACAAAAACAAACAAAAAAAGCAGCTTTTATTGATGTTTTCAGTTTGAAAAGAGCTTTTAGAAAGATTGTGCATTTGGTTGTGACCTATGTGTATATACATTAGTCATATCACCTCTGTTTCCTCCAAGCCCAAAGGAGGAATTTCTTCTTAATTACTAGTGGTAAACAAAAAACATGAGTTTGTTCTAACATGTTTCATTTATATGAGGCCATGGTGTCATGCAGAGGATACAGTTGTCTGTGTGACCTGTGTATTTTCTCTTACAGGTTACACTAGTGCATGTTAAAGTATTCATAGGAGATCGTTGTTCTTTTCTGAAACTTTTTTTTCTATAATTTAATTTTGTGTTAGCCTTTGTTAAATTGCAACACGGCAATGGATTGGAAAATGGAGGAAAAAAAAAAAAAACACAAGAGAAAATAATTACTATTTTAAGCTTGTTGGACTGAACCAAGAAACATCCAATAATATATATTCAGAGTCCAGTTTATAGTTCTTGGTTATTGTGATACATTAGGAAGAGTTTTGTGCCCTGACAAAAGCAAAGAAAGCCTGTGTTTTGGTCAGCCTTTTCTGAGGAAAGCTAGCTCTATATTCACCAGCAGTTGCAGCAGAATCTCAGCTGAGAAAGCACCTTCTTAGCTTTGCTAAGTGAAACAAAAACACAATTTGAAAGTGGAGAAGTGGTGAGTTGTTTGGCTGGCTGGTTTTTTAAGTGTTCAGAAGTGATCAGTGTGCAAAGAACTTCTCTGCCCGGTATCCTGTTTTGTGCTTGAAAGTGTACCTGTCTGAAAATACTTTTTCTTCTGATTTATCACACGCAGTAGTCCCATAGTCAGTGAACACTGAGAGAGAAGGAGAGACATTATCAGTTGTTCTTCATCTGAACAAAAATGAAAATCCCAGCAAGCATCACTCTCAGGAAGGGCAAAATTCATAGCTGATTATTCCCTTCTGTCTTTCCTTTGCAGAGGCATGAAAGCAGAGGTATAAACATAAGGAACTTAGCAGTTTGATTCAAACAACTGATTCAAATATTAAAAGCTAGAAATAAGTTCTTACAGATGAAGATTGCTTTATATATTGTCTTTGAAAGTTACTCCATCATTGAGAGATAGTAACCAAAGATACTTGAACTAATTGGTCTGCACTTGAATATGATTATCCCAGATGTATATTCTGTTATTAATGAACAACTAAGCTGCATCAATATCATATGTCCCATAAGTATCTAACACAAGATGCCTTGTACCTCTTCTTGTTTTCTATGCTTTTTGTTTTCTAATACAATGTCTTGGAATAGTCACCCCTACAAATAAAATTAAAGACAAGGTAATTACCGATTCACTGAGGTCTATTCATCTGCACAACTCCTTGTTGTAGCAGCAGTAAAACAGATTCTGAAGGGAAGAAATAAAAAGTTAATTACATGATAAAAATGCAACATGTGGCTGATATAATCCTTTATCTGTCATAAATGTGCTATAAACCTGATCTGGATGCTCAGGTTGGAATGTGATGAAGCAACACCCCCAAAGTACAACTGTAGCAAATGGAAAACTGTTTCTTTTGGGGTTTTTTTCCACTGATCCATCACATAATATTGATTAATGCTGACTCCATAGTAGCCCATTTTCACCACCTATGTAATGCCTCAGCTGAGATGCACCAGTTCACGTCTTAAAAAAAAAGGTAAAAAAAAAAAAGAAAAAAGGAAAAAAAAAAGTAATGAGGCTTGGCATCATAATCAGTTGGGAATATTTGTAATGTGAATTACAGTATTTGTTTAGTACTTCAAATTGTTCTGTGCTAGCAATATGTACACTACTGCATCAGGCTTGTGACATTTGGGTAAAAAAAAAAAAGGTCTTGTAAGTGAATGATTTTATCTTTGAAAAGTAATTGCAATCAAGTTGATTTAATAATTTGATACATCTGGAATGATGTATGATTTGTAGAGGGAACAGCTTTATACAGTCTTCATAGAATTCTATAATAATGATATCAGAATATACTTTGCAAACTGTAAAAGAAAAACAAAAGTACTTTCCCAGGCTTATATTCTTGACCTTAAGAGGCACACAGGGTTTAATGGTTTCTTCTGTTATTGTTTTGCAGTTTTTTGGTTTTTTTGCCTTAAGTAATGATAGAAGATATATATGGCTGGACACATATGTATAAACTTTTCAGCAGCATTTTTAATAATAAAATATCACAGTATTTTCTAATGCTTTGTGCAAAGAACTATGTGTTCATCCTTTTGTGTAGAAAGTCTTTCAGAGGTGTGTTTTCTGCCCCATCTCCATTTCATTATCTAATGTAAAAGATGCCTTGATACACAGTACAAAGACACTAAAGTAACAGAGGTTGCACTTTTAAGTTAGCATTGAGTTTTCATGGCTTTTGCAGTTCTATAAGCCTGCCAGTAAAAGGAAAGAAACTCAGATGATGATATAAGAAAATATATTTATTATCTGCATGCAGTGCAGCTCCCATTGAAGCAATGGTTTAATTGTGTTGTTAGTATTTTCTGTAGCACTGAAAAAAACAGCTTAGGTGAGCAGCTTCCCATGTTAATGTATAGCTTAGCACATGAAAAACATATCTTCCGAATTAGGAATCAGACTAATTCAGATAAATATTATACATCTAGCCTCCACAAGTAAATATACTTTTATTTTCTATTTAAAATTTGGATGAAGAGTGGGTTTTTGTTAGGGGAAAAAAAAAAGTGGGAGTAGCAATGTAAGTTACTGATATATTTATTTAAAGAGATTTACATGTATTGCAGGTATGCTAATACTCTTTCAAAAGTTGAGTAAGTAAATATAGTTTGCTCTTTTATGCTGTTTAATTACAGTTAACAACAGTGTTTCCTTTCAGTGGAAAGGTACATAGACAGTAATTTGAACTGGGTGTTGTTTGCTTTCTGTAACTATTCTGCTGACTAGAGGTACTAACAATAATGTTTGATTAATTTTGAGCATATTATTGAAGAGTATTTACAAAAAGCAAATTTTGAATGAGTTGTAGCAGATTTCTGTATGAAGTATCAAGCTTCAAGATAGAAACATATTATGTGCCTACTGATCTAATCAAGCAGCTTGAATTTTGAATATTGGATTTGTATATAAAGCTCTTGCAAATAAACTACAGATTTAGAATTGTTGAGCATATATGTTTAATTTCAGGTACACCTCAAAATTCCACAGCCTGCTCTGAGATAATTCATACAGAAGAAAAGGGGTTACAGTTATGTCATTTATGTGAACTGTTCACCTTAAATTGCTGGGTGATCTTGATAAATTACTTTCTTCTCAGTTAATCAGTTTCACATTAAAAAAAAGAAAAAAAAAGCTTCACAACTCTGTTCATGTTAAGTAACTACTGTGGTTCTTTTACTTCTTTACAGTCTGAAATATAAATCTGCAGATTAGTATGTTCCTATTTGAGTCTGCTAAGAATATGACAATTTAATGGTATTTAATATCACATAAAATTCATATGGAAATAATAGCATAAAATTATATGCTTTTCTCAGTTTTGTAGTTTTACATTTGTATTATTTGATTATTTTCAAGTGTTTTTAGTATTTTTCATCTACAACTGTTTGACATAACAAACCTCATCAGCCTGAATCTCTCCAGAGGCCGTTAGCAGCTGGTAAAACCTGGGATTTTCATCCCACTAGAAATTATTATATTATGTATTTAACATCATAATATGTTAAAATGCTTCTCAGCACCTCAAATCCTGAAAACAAGACACTATGTTTTCATTAATGCAAATGAGAAATAAGGTAGGGGTTTGGAAATGTCTAAACGTCTTGCTTGAGCTGTAGCGTAATAAATAATATTTCACTTTGGGATGGTGTTTTGATTCAAACCATTTTGTTTGGTGCTCCTCTGTGGCCACCAAGATCCTGACTGTGTCTACTTTCTCAGTCTTTTGTAGTCCACCTGGACTACTTTATCCAAATTTTACTGCTGTAAGGAACCCCAGATCATTCAGGGATGACGTAGAGGCAGTCCAGCCACTAAGTCCAGACCAGAGAAAGATTTTTGTCAAAAACCAAGTTAACTGCAGAGACAATGTTAATTAAGGCAAATATGCATTAATATTCCAGCAATTCAAATGCAGAAAAAGCATGTGATCAGTTAGGTTCATTACACTTTTTTCAATGGAAAGTTGACAAATTCTTGCAATACCTACATTTTCCACCCTTTCCCCAAAAGAACAGCAAAACATTTTCAGCCGGTTATAGTCACTTCTGGAATATACACTTAATGGAAATGAAAAATTAAATAGATGGCATCTTTTTGTTTTCCCTCCTCTATGAAGACCCTCAAGTACTGAAAGCATAAAAAGTTCTTCCTCTACTGCCTTTTTTCAGGGATTATAGGTTATGCAGATGCTTCAGAGTAGTCCTGTTCACAGAGCTCAGTTTTAAATACAAAGAAAAAGCCAGACACAGAGCTGGCATATGTTGATTTTGACTTAAGACTACAGAGCAGAGCAATGTCTATCATCTCACAGCAGCCAGAGATATGGCACAAAAATACAGTGAAGTTTATCTATGTTGTATTTAAAAAATATTGCATTTCTAGGAAGCACTTTCTCTTTTTTCAGTTTTTAATATCTGATGTCATACTTTTTACCATACCTAATTCACAGCCATCACTCATTTCATGTAATCTCTTTTATTAATATTTCACCAGTTAGTTCCCCAAAAGGTACAGATATGTAGGGTTTTTTTTCTGTCACACAGTTAAGTTTGGCCCCAGATTTGTTACATTCTGTGTTTCATTTGACATTTTTCTTGCTGGTTTTGGTGTTATAAAACTTCAGCTGAAAGAATGCATATATGACAGTATTCACTATCCTTGAAATGCATCAGTCTCTATGGCTGTCTACACTTTGTGCCAGCCCAGCAGCTTTGGTTTGACACAGTGTATGTTTTAGTGGGAAATATCGGCTTGGAGACAGGCTCTCCTGTTACTCTGAAGTTTATATTACTGTTATTACTCACTGTTAGCATTTATTTGTTTCCTATATCGATCTTTAATCAAAGATAAATTAAATTGCTCTGTTGTTCTATTCCACAGCAAGATTTCTCAAACCCTGAAAGATCAATGTTCTTAATTCTTGTCAGATAGACCTAATTACGCCATGCCATCAAAACAAAAAAATTTCTAACCCATTCATATTTCCTGATTCTCTCATCCGTGCTGGCACAGTTAGCCTTGTATGACAAGAATTCGTGGTGTGCTGCCTTCCACTTACTGGGCACTTGGTTCATATATCTGAGGAAATAATAAAATTACCATTTTCATGCATCAAAATCTCATTATGTCATGTCAAAGATAAGGAAGACCTAAGGTAAAATTCATAGAAATTGCTGATACTGAAGGTCACACTCTAATATCCTGCACTGGTGGTTATTTTGTACAGGCAACAATTTGCAGGTCAATAGAGAGCATCTACATGAGTACTTAGGACGCTTCAGTCACTGAATATATCACTTCAGAAACTAGAGTGGGATTTGTGGGTATCAGGGAATGGACATGATATTGCAGAGGTATATTTCATAGAGTTTATGCTTTCAAGAATGCCTGTAAGCAGCAGCAGCAGCAAAGAAACTGCAAGAAGAATGTGTTAAATAGGAATCAAATGCAAATTGTTTTTAAATTAATTTGACGTGAAGAAATATTATACTATGTGATATTATATGACCATATAATAATGTAATAGATATCTTCCATGTGAAGGGCCAACATAAAAGAAGGACAGGTATCTCTCAAAGGATGCATTTTACAGGGACTAGTCAAATGAAATCACTGCAGATAATGAGATTATAATGGGACTTTGAACAGAGATGTTGTGTCATAATGCTTTGCCATATGGATTTAGAGATGTTGAATATAATCTCCAGTGCTCATCTGGGTACTGAGAAGTACAAAATTAGATCCCAAGATGTCCTACTTTAGCCAGGCAACAGTGTTGCTGTGGTAGATAATGCAGTAAAGTGAAATGTGCACTTGTGTCAGAGAATGATGAAAGAAACATTCAACGCACTTTATTCCAAGAAAGGCAAAGTGCCAGACCCAGTAAATAGGGAATAATGACAGTACAAGCCAGGCACAGCTCCTACCTGGAGAACCCATCTTCCATGTCAGGGTTTTTACCAACAGGATTATGCTCCAAATCTGTTTTATTTTTAACTCACTTACCTAGTGGCACAGCATGGAGAGGGAAGGTACCTGGAATATGTTGTATTCCAGTAACGACTGGCCCTTGAGCCCTCAAAAATCACTGACAAATGCTGTACTTTTAAGTGCCTCTAAGATGGAGCTGGGACCAAGAAACAATAGGAGCTGTTCATTTATTACCATCATTTTTTTCCTTCTCAGTGAAGGTCAAGAAGTAAAGGAAGAAGATCAGTGTGCTGCCAGCATTCTCCAGTACTGTGGGAGAGTCAGCCAAGCTTCTTACCCACTTTTCAGTTGGGCTACATGAGAGGAGGCACTCAAAGAACAGTGGTCATTGAGGAGGTTGATAAAGATGGAACACTAGTCACTTGTTGAGTTGATTTTTGGGGCGTGAATGCCTCTCTCTCCCCCATTATTATGGGCTTATTAAAATATTTCTATGCTACTCCCCAGGCTGTAGATTCAGCACCTTTAATTTAGCAGACAGTCAGTAAGACTGTGATTAAAAATTAATCAAATAAAATTCTTCATTACCAAAAACTAAAGCTCCAGCACTTGCAAAAGTCATACTTAGTGTGGCATGAGTCTTTTGATCTGGCTGCAAATATGTCCAAATCAGACACTTAAAGAGTTTTGATGGAGGCACTAGTATAAATCATCAGGTGTAAATGCACACAGCTAGGATGTGGTGTTTCATTTGCAACATTTTCTATACATTGCTGCTTCAATAAAGTTATCTTTTCCTGCTGAGTCTGTGGGATGTGATGCAGTATATGCCAAGGACACATGGACCAGCTGCCAGCAGCTCTCAGACCTACAGCACACAGCTAAAGAAAAATGTCATTATTTGCTGGAACTTTGGAGAGCTCAGACCCTATATTAGGAATGTGGTCTTCACCTCCTGCTACCATCCAGGCATTACATGTAATGAATTTTCCTGTGGAGACCTGTTTCTTCCTCTGGAAGGCTGCCATGTAACTTGAGATGTGGATTGAAAAATTCTTCCACAGGGTGGTGATATTTCAGTGAGTGCGCTGACCTCTGCAGAGCAAGTTTACAGACTTCCTTGGCACTCAGTGGTTTACTGACAGATGACTACTAGGAAATGGCAAGATCTATTCAGTAAGTACCATGTGAGACAGAATACCAACCACAAAATGGAAATTAATTTTTTGTTCATAAAATCACTGCTGTTCATAAGCACTTCAGCCATTTCAAAAGATCCTTATGAATCTGGCGTATCACACTTTAGAATCTGGACTCTGCAGGTAATCCTGGAGGAGCAGGTAAACACTAAAAAGCACAGATGTGTGCAGTTGTACCAAACTGACCATCATTCTACATTTTGATCTCAAGATCTGATCTTGGCTTTATTTTTCACCTGAAAAAAATTGGGTTTTGCAGGGTGGGGGAGTAAACACATTTGAATTTATAGGGTTTTACTGTCATCTCTGCTTTCCTTAGAAACAGAGTAATTAAAAATAGGAAAATTAATATATTTTAGCCCTCTTAATTATTGCCTGAAGGAGACAGTAAAGTTGAGAAACAACATGTTTGAGCATATAGGGTTTTGCAACTGTCAGATTCTTACTGTTCTTTGTCACTGAGTTAATTATTTCACATTTGCTAAATGATACCTTTATGAATATGTAAGCTGGAGATGTCCCTTTTAATTTCACAGGAATAGTTGCTTTAGGTCTAAAGGAGATGACTGATTATTACTTTCTTTACTGTTTTCTTTTCCAGCTGTTAAGAAAACAAAGTGAAGGTAGAATAGCATTTTTTTCTTTCCTACTGGGGTGGAGTGTCATCCAACTTGACATTTAAGACTATATTTTTTTCCTCAGGAAGAATTTGCAGACTTGCAAAACAAATGCAAACTGATTCAAAAAGGTAAACAAGAACATTTATCTTCTCTTTCTTTTCTTTGTTTCTGAAGTAGAAAATTTAAATTTATGAAAAAACAAATCAAATTGTGTTGCTTTTAGTTCTGGGGTTATTATATGCCTCCATAACTTTAGCAGTTGGTTTCAGAGCAGTTTCTGCATTGCAGGGTTTAAAATGTGGAAATATGAAAACAATTTTATAGGATATTAATTTGGACAAAGAAGATTTTTGGTGGGTGAACCATTTCAACTATTTTAATAGGTAATGATATGATTTATGTGCAAATATAGAACCTCTGTAGGAACTCTTGCTAGCTGAAATTTTTTGGATCTAGAAATCTACATTTTTAGTTATCTGGGATGTATTTCCACATCTATCTATATGTGCAGACAGAATTATTTTATATATATATATATATTTTAGTTATAGTTGTTATAGTTTAGTTATAGTTACTATCTGCTTCCTCCATGACACTTTTCAGTTGCGGAATATAAAAGCTATTTTCAATTAATTACAATAATACAATAAATAGAATATAAAAAATACCAATGCATTTATGCATTTCAAAGGTATTTTAGAACTGGTACTTTTAAACACATTTTTCTTCCAGAGATATACGCAAACTTTTGTTCAGAAGATGCGCACACACAAACGTAATCAAGGGAAAGGTGAGCAGCTAACTTATCTTCTCTGTTTTCACATACTTGATAAAACTAATGCCTCAACTGCAAGAGTTCTGTTACAGAATCTAGTCCTCACTTGTTCCTCAAAGAAAAAAGGGTAAATCCCGTTCATCTGTGAAGAATCAGGTTACAGAAATGTGGGTAAATAGAGTGGTGCATAATGGACAAAGCCAAAGAGGACAGCAGAAGCTACAGAAGAAATGTAGTTACTAACTAAGGACACATGAAGAGGAGCTGGGAAATTACCTGAGCCTAGGTCATCTGAACTCAGAGTTCAGAAGAAGCATAAACCAGAAACAGGGAAAAGACCCAGAAAGCACATAATGCTGAAAAGTTCAGAAAATAATGCACAGGACAAAGAAGTAACACTGGATTCCCAAGGTGTATTTTGGGGGGATTGGCAATATGGTGTTAAAGGAAATTCCCAATCCCCATTTATTAAACTTTCCTCACAAAGTAAACTTTGGTGTGCATTATTAGCAACCTTAGAATGGATGAGATGGATTCCTTTTTCAGATATATACTGAAAGATACGATCCAGGAGAGCACCCTATGCTGTCAAGCAAACCACTGAGGTTTGTGAATGCAGACCATTCTCTGACACTTCCCCACAGCCCTGGCACCAGTCCTTGTCCCTGTTGTATTTAACAGGCTAGCAATTTAACAATATGTCCTGAGGGTATAAAATGATAAAATCTTCCCACCGCATCAAGGCTAATTCATCATGCTAAGTTCAGTTCATGGCACGGTGCCTTTGATTTCAGCCCCAAGATGCATCTTAAACTGCCAAGTCCTAGAACCATTTGCAAAACACTCATTTTTATATGCTGCTCAACATTATGAAAAAGGGAAAGGGTGGGTCCCACCATTGACTTTGCACAGATTATACTGATAAAAGGATATTTCTTTTTTCTTTTCATTTAAATAAAACAAGCACACATTTAATACCAAATCTAATTCTGTTCCTGGTTATTTAAGGATCCAGCATTGCACTGAAGTTTACTTGTTGTCCACTTCAGAACATGAAATCTTTTCTTAAATATTTTAGTGGAAAAATATGCACCCTTTATATTATGGTATGTGTTCCTAGCACTGACTAAAATGCTGGCCACCTGTGGATGTTGGGTGTGGACATGTGTAAGATTTTTTTTAAGAAAAAAGCAGTTTCACAGTTTTAAAGATTTTTATTTTCTTAATGCCTCATTTAATTTTAATCCTTTTTTCATTATGAAAACTAAGCACTTCCTAGCATATTTTTTCTAAGTGCTATTTTACTCAGTTTGATAATTATTTTCATGACAAGATGTAGGAGGAATGAACTATGAATTCAGTGTTAGATTGCATGATCCTTCCCTGCTTACGTCCTCTGAGTAAATATTACATCCACAGACAACAGATTCATCCCTCCACACTGCAAAAGGTACAGTTAAGTACCTCTTCCGATTTCTTTTCTCTACCAGACATAGTGAGGATCTTTGTGTCAAAGTTGGGCTTTTTATTGTCTTATTCTTGGATACACCAGTTACAAGCCCCTCTGTTAACTAAGAAAAAGACACAGAACAACACATGCTTTCCACACTTCTATGACAATTATGGAATCAGATCAAATGAGAGAATTTCTAGGATTTTTCATTAATTACTGCAAAGCCTAAACTTTGAGACTTTTCTCTATTTAAAGGTACGTAGGAAAAAAAAAAAGAGCAACCAAACAAAACCCCAACCCAAATATTTACATATTTATGAAGGACACAAAACTATGGAAGGATTTTTACTCTCAGAGAAAACAAAACTTGCACCTAATACTGAATCTGACCCACACTGTATGTCATAACTACTAGTCTAAAGACAGGTCTTTGCAGTCTTCTTGCATTTGTACTTGCAGAAGTACAAATTAACAGAACTATTTTAAAAATTTATTTTTCTGTGTTAACTAATCCAGAGATTAATTTTGATTAAATTTATTTCTTTTAAAGATGGCACTTTAAATCTTCTTTAAGTTCTCTTTTTGATCTACTGAATAATCATTAGCTTAAACTTTCAAAGCTAATTTCTGAAGATCTTTTCTATATGTGTGAAATTTTTAAAAGAAATAATTCATATAAAATCACTCACCAGTTCAAAGAATCAAAGTAAACCAGCTGATTATATAGAATTACTATGTTGTATACTCTTGCTGAAGTTGCATTAATAAAAAAAAAACCCACTTATATTTGTTAGAAAAAGGCATTTTAACCTAAAGTGATATAGCTGCATTGAGTTTCTGCTGCATTTGTATATCTGGGAGACAGAACATCAATTTATCTTGATTAAGTAAAATGTCTTCTGTTTCATTTTAGCAATTTGATTTCTCCATGCAAAAGTTTAGGATTAAGGAGGCTAAGAATGTAATCTATGTAAAATAATTTCAAATCAAGCAACACAATTAAACAAGAATATTCTCAAACTTGAGTGAAATACATAATTTTCTTTACTGAACAGTTGAATTATGACAACTTGATCATTATTTATTTCTGAATATCTGAATCTCCCATGTAGGAATAAAATTGTTTATTGCAATGTTTTAATCAGGCTAATTCTCTCGAAACTGATTTTGAGGTATATTAAATAGACAGATTTTTTTTATAACAATAAAAAAACCAAAATAAGAATGGAGCAGGGTGGTCAGTAAAAGTAAGAAATAATTGATGGCTTTAATTAAGGGTATATGGGAAAAGTGTTAAGTATTATAATGCCTCACATAAAAGCTGAAGACATTAAAATTGTATATTCACAAAGAAGTTTTGACTCTCAAACAGCAAAATTTCTGTTGTGGAGGTGTTTTGTGAAGTTCTTGAAATATTTTTGGAATATCTGTAGCCCCTGCAAACACATTAGCCATAGAATGAGAAACAAAAATATTTACATAGCACGGATCTGTATAAATCCCTTCCCTCTAATAAGAAGGCAATATTTAGTTAATTATAAGAAAAGCAAACATATTTAATTATTATAAGACATTCCAAGAAAATCAGAACTTCTGTATCTGGGTATCAACATAATTATTGGGTCTGCTTTTCATAACCCAACACCCTATCACAATAAAATCATTTGAAATTATTAAAGGTCCTTTTAATCTTTATGAAGGGGAAGCAAATAATAACATTGTATTAAAGGAGACAGTGAAAACAGTCCTTCTAAACTAAAAGTGGAGTTTGCAAACATTAAATTAAAAATCATTCTCAACAGATGTTCAGAAATATATGTTCCTATAAAGAAAGTGCTTTTATTGTTGTTGAAGCATTTGGAAAACAAAGATATTCTTTAATTCTCTCTCTTCATTAATAGTTTTTTCTGTGGCATTTAATATCAACAAATCTGATGATCTGCACACTCAGATGATACTTGAACACTTCAGAGCACAGTGATCCGGAGATTTAGGAAATACAGGTATTAATATGACAGTCTTAGTGGTTTAGGAAATTGTCTCTTACTGACTACTTCCTTGTCTGTAAATGAGCAAGATTATTGAATGCAGCAAGTGGAGTTCTTTCTTCCTGTTTAGATGCTCAGGCAGAAGAAAAATAGAAAGCATTCAGCAACTCAGAACTGCAGCATTCTGGTTCAACTGCAAACATCCTTCAAGCTATCCACACCTGTAAATGAAGAAATTGTTTTTTATTTTCTGTTCTGTGTACACTACTAACATCTCACCTAAGAATAATGAGCAATGAAATAAAGAATGGAGAATGACACTGCAGTCCACTCACTCTGCAGTCATTCAGCTATCATGCAGAAAAGAAAGAATGGGAAGATGTAAGAGGAGAGTAAATCCCAGAGGAAAAAAGCACTTATAGAAGAGGTAGGAACTGAATAGATATGGTGCTGTGCTTTGACACACTTTCCTGTGCTAGAGCAGGAAAGACAAAGAACTGTGGAGTCTTTAGAATAAGAGCTAAAACTGATGGAGAAATTGAGAGGGCAAGATTGAGTTGGTGTTTACGTAAAGAATTAATTTTCAATAATAAAAATTGAATGGAAAATGTAGATATAAAATATTTTTTTGAAGACTACTATAAGCACAAAAATGTATGTGCTTAGTGAAGGTTAAATATATATATATATATTTATGCCCAGCTCTGATTGAAACAGTGAGCTGGAGTAAAGCTCTTCCACTCCATCTGGGAACCTGCTCACCAGAGACTGAAGCCACAGCTTTCATGGGATGACCATCCTTGACCTTTGTTCTCCTCTTCAATTCATGCACCCATTCCTCCAGAGCTGAGGTAGGTTTTCCATCCCACTCTCTCATGTCTTCTCTGTGATCCTGCAGGTAAAACCATAGGGTGGCCAGTGGCATGTACCTCCTATATGTTCTCTCTCAAGAGAAGATGCCTTTTCTTAATAGCTGAGACATGGGTTGGTACATGTGGGGGAGCTGGATAGATTGGATAGATAGTCCCTCAATTGTTTGAACTCCTGGGACAGTTTTTCCACAGCTGAAATAATGGAAGGAATCATTAAAGCCTGCAGACTTTAAGACATAAGTACCTGTAGACTGGGACAAGGACTGCATCATGTAGATGGTTTGATAGCATGGCAGCTGCAGTGGTTTTACCCAACAAAAAGCAAAAAGAGTGATCCAGCAATGTACAGACTCCGTTTAGCAGACCAGTCTGAGACCAGTCTCCAGCAGTCCAGTCGCCTTTCTCTACAGTTTTCATACTCAGTGAATCAGTTTTCTAGTGGCCCATTCCAACAGATATAGTTGAAATAAAGAACTTTGGTGAGAGAAATTGAAAATGTAAGTTACAGCCATGGGCTGCCTGCATCAAGTAACTCTTTAATTTCAAGTAGCTCTGAAGCAGCATCCTGTGACCTTGGCATTTGTGCTGAGATTTCACAACGAAAAAGAAACTGCTCTTGGGACAAGGGGTAAAGATACAAAAGATTTATGACATAAAACCTCTGAATAGGTGAAAGTAGGGTTTATATTTACAGAGGTTTGATACTAGCCATGCATGATGACAGAGCAGAAGAATGAGATATGGTTTGTGAGAGAGATCATAAGGGAGATAACTGCTAGGAAATATATAAAACAAGACAAGGACAGAAGACTAGAAGAAGTAAAATAACAAAAGATAAATAATGGGGCTGAAAAAAGTTCTTGCATTTTTTCTCTTACATTTAGGTAGAAATTGAGAAATACTATGCAGATATGTAATTTCAGTGTTATGAATCTGGATAATGTGTACATAATATTTATAATAGTAAAAGGCAGCAGAGGCTGGTGAAATTGTGGGAAGGTGTAAATGCAATAATATTGTGCAATTGCACGTGTTCCCACATTGGGGTGCTGATTGATGGCCACTGAACATGAGCCAGCAGTGTGCCCAGGCAGCCAATGGCATCCTGGCCTTCATCAGAAATAGTGTAGCCAGCAGGGCCAGGGTAGAATCATCCCCTATACTCAGCACTGGTGAGGCCACACCTTGAATTCTGTCTTCAGTTTTGGGCCTCTCACTGCAAGAGAGACATTGAGGTGCTGGGGTGGGTCCAGAGAAGGGCAACAAAGCTGGTGAAAGGTCTGAAGCATAAGTCTGATGAAGAAGGGCTGAGGGAACTGGGGATGTTTAATCTGGAGAAGAAAAGGCTCAGGGGGAGACCTTATTACTCTACTCTCTACGACTATCTGGAAGGTAGTTGTGGTGATGTAGGGATTGGTCTCTTCTACCAAGTAACAAGTGATAGAACAAGAGGTAACAGCCTCAACCGGCAGCAGAAGAGGTTTAGACTGGACATTAGGAAAAATTTCTTCACCAAAAGGGTGATCAGGTATTGGAACAGTCTGCAGAGGGTAGTAGTGGTAGAATCGCCATCCCTGGAAGCATTCAAAAGACATAGATGAGGCCCTTAGTGACATGGTAGTGGTGGACTCAGCAGTTCTGGGGTAAAAGTTAGACTTGATGATCTAGAGGTCTTTTCCAACCTATTTGATTCTATGATTCTAAGTGGTATAGTCATGTCAGTTCTGGCATTTTCTAAAACATAAACTGTTCTAATTCTTTTTTCTTATCTTTTCTGGTAACGTGGGCTGTAGTGGCAAATCGGTAAGGCTGGTGAGTCCAAAACTGTACAGTCTGAGTTTTCTATAAAAAAGGTGAGTGACTGCAACCTGAGGATGACAAAGCATTTTTCATATGTTCTAGAAAATGAGGTACTGTATTCTGCTCAGAGTTTTTCTTCTAAACATACAGAAGAATATCTTAATTCATCTTCACTATCACAGTCTATTCTTTCCTGAAAATGTAGATTATAATGTTTTCTACACTATCCACTACAGAAAGCCAGCTATTCCAGCAAACCCTTGGTGAATAAACAGCATTCCCTTTTCAGTTTTTTTTTTCCTTTCTAGTATTTAATTATAGAATCATAGAATCATAGAATAGTTAGGATTGGAAAAGACCTCAAGATCATCTAGTTCCAACCCTCCTGCCATGGGCAGGAACACCTCACACTAAACCATATCACCCAAGGCTTCATCCAACCTGGTCTTAAACACTGCCAGGGATGGAGCATTCACTACCTCCCTGGGCAACCCCTTCCAGTACCTCACCACTCTAGCAGGAAAGAATTTCTTCTTTATATGCAGTCTAAACCTCTGCTGTTTAAGTTTCAACCCGTTACCCCTTGTCCTATCACTACAGTCCCTAATGAATAGTCCCTCCCCAGCACCCCTGTAGGCCCTCTTCAGATACTGGAAGGCTGCTATGAGGTCTTCACACAGCCTTCTCTTCTCCAGGCTGAACAGCCCCAACTTTCTCAGCCTGTCTTCATATGGGAGGTGCTCCAGTCCCGATCATCCTCGTGGCCCTCCTCTGGACTTGTTGCAACAGTTCCATGTCCTTTTTATCTTGAGGACACCAGAACTGCACACAGTACTCCAAGTGAGGTCTCACAAGAGCAGAGTAGAGGGGCAAGATCACCTCCTTTGACCTGCTGGTCACGCTCCTCTTGATGCAGCCCAGGATACGGTTGGCTTTCTGGGCTGTGAGTGCACACTGCTGGCTCATGTTCATTTTCTCATTGACTAACACCCTTTTTGCCCAACCTGTAGCTGTGCCTGGGATTGCTCCGACCCAGGTGTAGGACCTTGCACTTGGCATGGTTAAACTTCATGAGGTTGGCATCAGCCCACCTCACAAGCATGTCAAGGTCCCTCTGAATGGCATTCCTTCCCTCTAGCGTATCAACAGAACCACACAGCTTGGTGTCATTGGCAAACTTGCTGAGGGCACACTCAATTCCATTGTCCATGTCAACGACAAAGATATTAAACAAGACTGGTCCCAACACCGATCCCTGAGGGACACCACTCGTTACTGATCTCCAGCCGGACATTGAGCCATTGACCACAACTCTTTGAGTGTGACCATCCAGCCAGTTCTTTATCCACCAAGTGGTCCACCTATCAAATTGATGTCTCTCCAATTTAGAGACAAGGATGTCATGTGGGACAGTGTCGAACGCTTTGCACAAGTCCAGGTAGATGACATCAACTGCTCCACCCCTGTCCGTCACTTTTGTAGCCCCGTCATAGAAGGCCACCAAATTGGTCAGGCAGGATTTCCCCCTACTAAAGCCATGCTGGCTGTCACCAAGCACCTTTCTCTTTTTCATGTGCCCTAGCATGCCTTCCAAGAGAATCTGCTCCCAGATTTGCCAGGCACAGAGGTGAGACTGACTGGTCTGTAATTCCCCGGGTCATCCATTTCCCCCTTCTTGAAAATGGGGGTTATATTTCCTTTTTTCCAGTCATCAGGAACTTCACCTGACTTCCATGATTTTTCAAATATGATGGCCAGTGGCTTTGCAACTTCATTCGCCAGCTCCTTCAGGACCCGCGGATGGATTTCATCAGGTCCCATGGACTGAATTGTGGAATTCCACCTAAAAGGTGTAAGAGAAATAGCCAGTTGCTGCTTCCTGTACTGTATTTCATTTTGTTGCTCCTCTAAGAACAAAAAAATGCCTCAAGATGCAAGATTCTTATCTTGCAACATGCTTCACCCTCTAGGCTCTGCTATGTAGTTAGTACTTATATGTCCTGTCCTTCTTTCTCCTGCATGCACACACATGGTGGTATGCATTTTAGCCTGAGACTTGAGGGAACCAGGTAGAGCACAAATGTAGACTTAGGGATATGTCCAGAGGCAGTTTGGGCATAGTGTATGTGACTGGCTTGTCTTGGCTTGCTTGTTGTCTTCTCACCACTACCCCAAGGGACCTATTAGATGGGTCCTCAAGTGTTCTTGGCCCAGTGAGGAGCAAAAGCAATCTTTTCCTTTCTTGACAGTTTCTTCAGGATGAAATAATTGATTCATGCTGCAATAACAGCTCTCATTTCAGTTACCTGGACAATAATTCTCAAGCAGTAGAAGCTCTAACAGAGGGTGGAGTAGTGAAACATTATACCAGAGAGAAAAGATTGAATGAAGAGTAAGAACTTCAGTTATGAAGAGGCACATTATGCTAGAGACTTACCAATAACCCTGTGGTGGTCTTTCAAGGGTTCTCTTGGCCACAGTATACCACTGAGAATATTCCCCCCTAGCTCCCTAAGAGGATGAAAGCTGTAATTCCTTAAATTGGACTACTTTGAAAATATCTTATTCCCCCCCCCCCCCCTTTTATACTACATTTAAATTTGTACTTCAGAGTTTGAGTTAATTCGCATCAAAATTGACTCTTGAAGACAGTTAAATGTTATGGGAAAGTGTTTCCCATTATTCATTTAGCTGTCATAACAGGTTCATCTCATACAGGGTCAAATGATCAAATAATATTTGGACATAAATCCTGCAACAGCTAGGTTTCCATTAGTGACTTTGGAAAACACTTTATGTTCTCCTACAAAGCTTTAATTCCACTAATTCTTTAATCACAGATGTACATATTGGTCTAAATCTCTTCTCTCTAAAACCCAATAGCAATAATTCCACTGAATTCAACGCTGCTGAACCAAGAACAATACTCATGCTCTCTTTAA
Organism: Melopsittacus undulatus; assembly: GCF_012275295.1. NCBI lineage: Eukaryota > Metazoa > Chordata > Aves > Psittaciformes > Psittaculidae > Melopsittacus > Melopsittacus undulatus. The sequence continues at coordinate 71,121,664 of NC_047528.1, read as the reverse complement.
AATAAGACAAATTCATCGCAGTTGCTTTGTCATTTATGAACAGGTCTTTTCTGTGTGTTTTTCCTCTCTGCTAGAAGCTGAGGAAAAAAAATGCTGGTGCCATATTCTATTAATACATTTGAACTTTAGCTTATCCATAGCAAAATATTTACAGTTAAGACAGTATTTATCCTGTGTTAGCAGAATTTATTTACAGCTGTCTAAAAACATTTGGTAGTAAAGTTTTTTATTAATTAATATTACTAGAAGTGGTAAGTCTCCAGTACTAAGTCTCCAGTCTTAAATCATATAATGGTCATAATTTGTCACTGAAGATAAGGAACAATGAAAATTATTACAAAATAGCACCCAGTTTTTTACAAGCACTGGGCTAGATGAAGTACTATAGAAATACACATTCAGAAATAAAAATTAAGCCTAAGAAAAAAATTATTTCTTAAAGAGATGTTCAGATTGCTTTACTGAAATCAAAGAATAATTTATTCAAGAGTCAGCAAAACTGGTTGGTTTTTGTTTTTTTAAGTCATCAAAGTTCTGTATAATATCTATATTAGAAAGGCTTCCTATTTACACAGAAAAGTTTTTCATAGTTATACAGGAAATCTGTTAGTTGGATACATATTCGTAGTTCTCACTTCAAATTCATAGTAAAATGTAGTAACTGACACATGAGGCAAACTGCAAAAATCACAAGATTAGACAAAATACAGATTAAATTTCTCTCTAAATTTTAAGACCTGCCTGCTTCTCACAATGTGCAAATTTTACCATTTAGAGTCAATTCACATATTAATATTACCATAGAATCATAGAACAGTTAGGGTTGGAAAAGACCTTAAGACCATCTAGGTCCAACCTCCCATGGGCAGGGACATCCCACACTAAACCATATCACCCAAGGCTTCATCCAACCTGGCCTTGAATACTGCCAGGGATGGAGCATTCACAACCTTCCTGGGAACCCATTCCAGTACCTCAGCACCCTAATAGTAAAGAATTTCCTCCTTATATCTAATCTAAACCTCTGCTGTTTAAGTTTTAACCCATTACGCCTTGTCCTATCACTATAGTCCCTACTGAATAGTCCCTCCCCAGCATCCCTGTAGGTCCCCTTCAGATACTGGATGGCTCTTATGAGGTTTCCACGCAGCATTCTCTTTTCCAGGATGAGTAGCCCCAACTTTCTCAGCCTATCTTCATATGGGAGGTGCTCCAGCCCCCTGATCATCCTCGTGACCCACCTCTGGACTTGTTCTTACAGTACCATGTCCTTTTTATGTTGAGGACACCAGAACTGCACACAATACTCCAAGTGAGATCTCACGAGAGCAGAGGAGAGGGGCAGAATCACCCCTATTGACCTGCTGGACACGCTCCTTTTGATGCAGCCCAGGATACGGTTGGCTTTCTGGAATGCGAGCACTCACTGAAGCCGGATCACTTTCATTTTCTCATCGACCAAGAAAACCAAGTCCTTCTGCACAGGGCTGATCTAAACCTCTTCTCTGCCCAACCTGTAGCTGTGCCTGGGATTGCTCTGACCCAGGTGTAGGACCTTGCACTTGGCATGGTTAAACTTCATGCCCACCTCACAAGCATGTCAAGGTCCCTCTGGATGGCATCCTTCCCTCCAACATGTCAACCAAACCACACAGCTTTGGTGTCATCGGCAAACTTGCTGAGGGCACACTCAATCCCACTGTCCATGTCACCAGCAAAGATGGTCCCAACACCAATCCCTGAGGGAAACCACTCATTACTGGTTTCCAGATGGACATTGAGCTGTTGACCACAACTCTTTGCGTGTGGCCATCCAGCCAGTTCTTTATCCACCAAGTGGTCCACCCATTAAATTGATGTCTCTCCAATTTAGAGACAATGATGTCATGTGGGACAGTGTCAAACACTTTGCAGGTAGATGACATCAACTGCTCCACTCCTGTCCATTATTTCTGTAGCCCCATCATAGAAGGCCACCAAATTGGTCAGGCAGGATTTCCCCTTAGTGAAGCCACACTGGCTGTCACCAAGCACCTTGTTGTTTTTCATGTGCCCTATCATGCCTTCTAGGAGAATCTGCTCCAAGATTATGATATTGTCTGCAAGAATTTCTTGCCTTTTTTTTTTTTAATGAGGAAAGGGGGAGTGATAAAATGATTGAATTTTTATTACACTAGATTTTTTTTAACTGAATTGTATTAATATTGAAATTTTCAGTATATTTTTTTTTTTCCAGAAATAGAAAAATAAAACTTGGTTATCTTTGAAGAATACGAAACCAGAGTGACTGATTTTTTTCAATGCTTTATAAAATCAGCTGTTTTTAAAACCACATAGGACATAAAAAGACTAAGATAAATGAACAAGAAAATTATTCATTTTATCCTGCAGATTAGTAAATTATGCTCATTTGGCCCAAAGAATTAAGAAATATAAATAAAAGATTAAAATATTACACCAAAGAAACACAGTCACACTCAACATGATATTAAAACCTCTGCATTGTACCATGACTTACATACTAATGCATTCTTAAAAGCTTCAATAAAAATCACAAAAGCATAAATGAAAAAAAAAGACATGCTGTAGTTAGTGTAGCTTATCAAATTGTATATGAAAAAGAACTCCATTTAAGACTAAAAATGGATGAGAGGAAAAAAAATCACGTATGAGTTCTGATATGTATGTTTGATTTAAAGTGAGCAAGGTGATTTTTTTATTATTTAAATCTAAAATAGATAAATAATTGTCAATGTAACAAGAATGTGAGTGTTTTCTGTGACACCAGTGACATGTCTAGAAAAATAATTGTCCTCATTAGAGTATGTTTTCACTTTATGCTTCTTGCTTCACAGAAAAGGTTGAAAGGTGGGTTTGATTTGATATGGATGTTGCAATAGCATTTATTATAGAAGCAAAACAAAAGGAGCAAAGTAAAACTAGTTTGTGCAAGCAAGAGTACAGTACCTTTTCTGGTGGCAATATTGAAATAGCATGTATAACTCCACTGAATTGCATAGAGCTCTATTTATGGCAACTGAAGATTTGTAACAGAAAGTCTTCCTTGTTTGATTTTATTACAGATACCTTTTTGTTGTTATCTGCTTACTGTTAATGAAGATAATAGAATTGCTTGTACTCTGTGCTTTGAAAGAGTAGAGTACTTAACAAATGATTGAAAATGCTAGTTCCCATAGTACTGCAATTCTCAGATCAGGTTTTGCCTCTGTGTCACCACTGCCACCCTATTTACCTTAATTTAAACACAATTCATGAAAAGAGCCTGACCAGACATATAAGGGCAGTGTTTACCCATATTTTTTTTCTTCAATTTAGCAGCAGTGTTGATATTTTGCATCTTTTCTTCTTATTTACTTTTTCACAGTTACATGGCTATTCCACATCACTGTAATTGATACCACACATGATATAATATTGTTCTGTGGAGTTTTGGTTGTTTGTTGTTTGAGTTTTTTGGTTTTGGTTTCCTTTTTCTTTTTTTTTTTTTTTTTCTCTTAAGGGAGCCATTTCCATCACGTTATTTTACTGATATTTTTACAAGTTTTTTAGTGCATTTTCACTCTTTAAAGTCAGCTTTTGTCAGGAGTAAAACACATAATCTTTTCCCTGAGCCTCTCAATTGATTTGGTGTTTGTCTTCAAATTAACCTGCTAGAATAATGTAAAATCACAACAGGAAACAAATAAATGAACATGACTTTTACATCAAGCTACAAGAAAAAGTGTGAAACACTGCAGAATACTTATCCATTCTCCAAGCAACCTGGTTTGAGAGTAGAAGAAGTCAAAATATTTCTATCTGCAGGGAAGTAATTGCTCTAGTTGTTCTCCAGTCCTTCACATGTAAGGTTCAGGTCTTGAATTTACTCTTATTGACAACCCTCAAAGCAGAAAACTGTTCCCAAATAAAATACTCATACCTCACATTTTAGGGAAGAGTATACTCTGCTCTAAGCTACAGACTATTGCTGTGGACTTTAAAGTATCCCAGGATCATAGAGTGGTTGAGGTTAACTCAACCTGGTTAACCTGAGACCATCAGTTTTTTTAAAAAAGCCAAAGCTTCACAAGAATGTTTCTCCTGTCTCATCTCTACTGAGAAGTTTTTCTTTAGAAACAGAACAGAATAAACTCCCATATGGGACCTACAAGGTGTTTTGAAAATATCAGTTCTCCTGGATTTCTTGCTGCTTTTGAAAGGACAAAGAAGACTGCCTGGATTGCTTTTGGGGTATTTATGCTTTGTAGCAGAATACAGAGAAAGTGTATGAATGAACAACAGGTAGAAAATTTTTTTTCTACTGAAATCTCTCTTGGTTTTTGTCATCCAGACTTTTGCTGTGTTTTACTCAGAAGAGACCAAGCTGCGTTAGTTCCTAATGTTAAATGATTGCATTTCTGTGCTTCAATACAGACACTATTCTATAGCTGAGCAAAGAAAATAAAAGGAAATATCATGGCCAAATCATCTTTCCTGGTCATGTACTACAGAATATTTCAGGATTTAGTCAGGCACTTATAAAAGATCTGCCTCTTTCCTCTCCAGAGCTTGTTTTGTAGTCTCTGAAGAAAACTGATCTTTCTGTTTCTCAAAGAGCTTTTCAAGAACCTGAACAAATAAAGTCTGTACTATGTTACACAGTTTCTAATTTTTACTAAGCCCAGGTTCATCAGCAGATAGAATTTGAGAAAGCTATGCCTTAATTCGTAGTCCTCAAATTTTGTCCTGTACTTTTTCCTTCAGAATTGGCAGCAGCTCTTTTTTGTGTTACTACTAGAGCCTGGTATGAAACAGAGCTCTATTAGCTTTAATTCCTAGTAGGATATCAAAACTTGTAACTGAAGACAAGACAAGCATAGCCATGCAATCTAACCAGAACATCATGGTATTAAACTGTATAATTTTGTAATCCCCCCAAAAAACATTGTTATTTGTCCTTATAAAAGGACAGAAATAAAGTTACGATAATTGGGAAAGAAGCAAATAAAAGGATTACGCTATATGTTGCATTCCTTTAATATTTTTTCCCTTCAAATGATTCAACTTAGCATTACTATCATCTACATACTTCTGGCCTTACATGCCCTGTTACATTAATGAAATCTGCTAAATCTATGCAATGCCCTGACAATATCAGCTTGGCAGATTACTTCTGATGGTAATAAGAAGAGCAACAACATCTTCCTGCCTTCAGCTGACTAATGCTATTAATCCTGTGGCTCACGATTCCTCATATTTAAACAGGACAAAAAAAAATCTTCACAACTGTCATTTACCCATAGATAAAAAGCAGTCAGTTTACATAATAGGAAACTTATTTTCTTTTTCTTCCCTATCACTATGTCCCTCAACATCTTAACTTTCTCTAAAGAAGATTTTAAGTCAAACTTTTTATATCAGACTTCCATGTCTACAGGTGATGTTAGTTTACATCAATGAAAATAATACATGAATAGTCTCAACCAGATCTCTGAAGTAATCTATCACTGGTCAGTATTGCTGGAAAGCTAATATATGTAAAAAGCAAGTATAATTTTTCGAACTATATTGATGTTACAGCTAAATTGACATTGTAACTGAAGTCTTTGATGAGTTTTACAGGTATTATAAACTCATCTATGAATTTTTCTTAGAAATCTTTATTTTTTGTCTTGATACTATTCTCTAGGATAATGTCAGAAGTTAAAACAAATAGCTTTTATGATTTTATGATTTTTATGATTTACAAACTGTATCTTTGTTTTACAGTTATACAAGATATTTCATATAATCTGAATTAAATGGTTCAATTTAAGACTAGTCACAAAACTTACTTCTGTGGAACTCATTATGGCCCCAGACTTCTCATATACTTTCACAGAATATCCTTCAACTATACAGCCATACAAGTTACTATTAAGAAATACTGTGTAAACAAGAATAGAATTATTTCCCTCTCTTTCTGGTTATTGTACTCTTCAAATCAGAAGAAAAGTAGCAAGGAATCAAATTATTTAGTTTTTGCAGAGTGTCAAAATATTGTGATTGTTTCTCCCTCTGATTTTATTTGTTTTAAAGATTTGATAGGCAAAAGCAACACAAAGATAAGGAATATATTCAGTGATATTGCCAAAATTGTCGTTTCTGTTTCTGCTATTTGCAGGAGGAAGAGCCATTCTAAAAGGAGAGGAACCTTCACAGAGTGTAAGGAGATAAGGTTCTCCCATTATTCTGATAGCCAAATAATTTATAATGAGCATCCCATCTGCAAAACATCGAAGTATTGAAGATAAAATAAATCCCAAAATATTCTTATTTGATCCTCTAAGGAATCTGTCCTGCATTATTTCTCTTAGACCATTTACGAGGATATTGCCGAATTCAATATCATATGGCTTGATCAATGAGACTTAGTCACTTCCTTTGGGAATTCGAAGATCAACAGCAGACCTTATCAGTAGGATGTCTTTCTTTGTAATTTCCCTTACACATCATTGCATTTAATCATTTTTCTTGTCAGAGCAGTTTCATAATTTGCCCTTATTCAGTGCTGAATACCTATCTGTAGATGTCTGTGTTAAAGTATTTAGTATGTTTCTGAAAAGCAATCCAAACGTGTTGGATTTCTGCTGCTGAATTGTGTCACTTTACATTGCAAGCTACTAGCATTATATAAGATAAGCTTAATTACTGCTACTTGAGATAAACAAATTAGAAGAAACTTTACTGAAAGAAACAAAGTAGATAGATACCTTTTACTGAATACACCCAACCTATTGTTTTCTGTGAAAAGTTATCTTTGGGATTGAGTCTGTAATGATTAAATTTTTTAACAGTGTTCTGAATGAAATGGATGAACACCTTCCCCATCGTCTTCTCCCAGACTGACATTTTTTCCCAAGTGTTTGGATGGAAAGATAAGAAATAGGAAAAAACAGTTTCAAAGTACTGGATTTTTTATTGTTTGTGTGTATCCTATTTTGAAATCAACATGTAGGAATTCCTAACATAATGTTTTTTTGATTAAAAAAAAAAGTCGTCCAAATAAAAGATAGTAACTTGTAACTCACAGTATTTCTGCAGCAGAAAGAGCATTCACTAGGGCCTTACTGCTATTCCTGGGTAAATCAGAATTATTTTAGTACATTTTGTATTCATCAAAAGAACCAAAAGATGTTAACTCTTCATACAGCATTGATTTTAGTGTTACATAGCATTCTCATAAAACACCCCAACTTTGTATTTTCTTAGTTGCTTTCCCTTTCTTTCTTTTTTGGGGGGAGGAGAGGTAGTTATATAAAATATATACTTTCTTAGCAAATTTACTGATGCAGCAGCTTGGTTTTTGTTTAATAGCTTTTGTATCATTCTTGTTTACTAATCTTTGTGTAAGAAATATATGGCTAGGGTATCCGTTGCTTATTAAAAAAAAATGCAGTTTCTCTTAATTAAATGCTACTCAAATTGTATTTACCTGACATGCAGGTTTTTTTTACTTTTACCTTTTTTACTTTATACTTTTATGTATGCTATGGATCAGTCTGTCACATATCCCCAAAATATGTTCAAAAATGGGTCTCTTATATTGATATAATTCATGCTTGCTATTTTTTCATGATGTAAAGGTGATCAGGCATTGGATACAGGGAAAGCACTGCCAATCTTTCCAACCTGTTTCCACTCCAGCAAACCCTTCCTACTACATTTGGCTAGTCATGTTTGCAGAAACATTCATTTCAATGCAACATTCTTTATCCCCCAGCAGACAGGTAGTAAGATGAAGTCATCACCTGAGGGTCAATAGCAACAAGATGATTGACCTTGAAAGAAGAGCACAGGGAAAACTTGTGTTTTCAATATAGCTTCTGACTAACATGCAGAAAGTTGCTTTGTATGGATGAGATGAGTATTTGTATGTCTTAAAGTTCTTCTTTTTATGCATTCAGGGAATGGAGCCCTGGGATGAAGCTGTGACTTTCTGAGTGTGGGTTTTTCCTAACTGAAAGTATTTGAAAAGAGATTTTTTCCTGGTAAAATTTTTCCTGTGCTTTTCTTACACTGATTTCTTCTCCATCTTTCTCTTCCCTCAAGTGGGTTACCCTCTAAATTATAGGTTAAGCTTTTTCCCACAGAAACCCGTCTAAGCTTCCATATTGCTTTGTGACTATTACAGGTCATGAGACTACAGGTGAAATAAAGACAAAATGCCAAAAAAGCCTGTATGAGGAAAGAAAAATGCTTTCTAGCATAGTTTAGAGGAGAAAATGGCAACAGCATTAGCTGAACTGGTTAAACATGGAAGGGACATCTAGGAGTCAAACATTGGGAAACTCATAGCTAAAACACAGCAGGGCATTTTCCTTCCAGATCCCAGTGAAGAGCTCGAGAAAGCTGAGTTTTGTGCTTCTCTGGAGACAGAAAACAGTCCTGTCTTTCTCCCACTAACACAGGCTTCAGCAAAAAGCAAGTGTACTTTCCAGCCATGTGGGCTGTCCTTCATTCTGGATGTGTGAAGGCGTCCAATACATGTTGTCTTTCATACACTAGCCCCATGGACACAGATATATTGAATATCAAAAGGCATTAAGCAGAAATATTCAGAAAATAGAATCCAGTCATGCATTACGGAGATCTGCTACATCTGTAGTACAGTATTATGTGTTCTTCTGCAGATGTCTATTGAGAACAAGTGGTAAATGAGAAAGAAATTCTCCTTCAGATTAAGATGCTTAAATATAAGTATAATATTGGAGTCTACAGTACACTTTAGACTATGTGTAGTCTTGTCTGGAGTCAACTGAATTTACATAACTAGTGTATTCATCCTAAAGTAGAAGTTTACTGGTCAGATGGGGAGCTTTTTAGCCTTCGGTGACAATTGCCTAGACCTCTAGATTGTAATGACACTTTACAGAGACCCCTCTTACCTGCAAATTCAGGTTCCAACAACCTGGCTCCAAGTCTCATCCCTGGTGTTCATGGCGAAGTGGAGCCACACTCCCATCAGCTCAGAAAATCCCAAGTATTTCCAACATTTATAATAAATAGGAAGACATAGTACTATCTCAGCAACATACCTTAAAATGGGAACTTATATGCTACTGGATCACGATGGCAATCTATTTATATATTGTTATTTTATCATTATTTTTATTTATTTTTTTTATTCCCCACTGAAATATATACTGATCCCTGTTTAATCCTTATTTCACATTGCTTATCCTTTTAGTTCTGTTTCTTCAGCTAATTAACATTTCACATCTCCTAATTTCTTTCCTGGATTTGAGCAATTTAGTCTTATTAGCACTTCAAAATCAGAGGGAGAACTTTGAGCATATTGCTTAATTATGTAAGTAGTTAATTTGCCATTATGTAGAAATTCATACCTAGTAAGTACTTCACCTTTTAAAATTTTATATGAAGACTGCAGTATGAAAGAATTATTATTTTTTTTTTACTAATTGTTCTTGTGCTGTTTTGAAATTAGTTATAAGAGGTTAAATAATGTATCTTAGTACTTGATTTTATCAAAGCTTTGTGTAAAACTAAGAATACACCAGAGGTCCCTTAACACTTTATCTCTTTATCTAAGATACTCTGAAAACAGCTATCTATGAGACTTAGCTTGATAAGAAAGAATCTCTATAAAGGTATTCCAAGTCAATTTATAAACTTGGCAATATCTTTTTTATATCCCCGGGGAAAAGCCTTGTCAAATGTCTAACCTAAATCTGTATAACAAATTACAGATAGTGTCTTCTTTTAAAGCTTTTACTTCATAGTTGACTGCTTTTAATTTTACAAGTAGATTGTGATAAGGTCCTGGACATTCAGATACAAGCTCTTTCTTCTTTCCTCTTTCAAAGGAGTAATGTATGAGAGCTGCTACCAAACAAAAAGTGTCAGAGATTACTTTCAGTCATAAAAAAAGGCTTTACTCTTATAAATTAACCTACCCAGTCTGGTGAAGAGTTGCAAACCATGAGTTTTCCTACACAAGCAACTTGGAGAGGGACAAGAAGAGAGAGATAATTCTGAGCTAGAACAAAATACTTAGTTGAACTAGAGTACAAAATGTTTAAGGTATTTTAAATTACAAGGCTACTTAGACTTGTGCTGTCTGAAGATAAGGCTGCAGATGGATGTAGATACATTCCACTGTAATCAAGGGGAATAGTTCATTAAATACATTTAAAATGCCTGTCCAATAGCTCTGACTCACACAAAAAAAACCCCCAACATTCAAAATCTAGTACAAGTTGCTGTGTCTCAATTCATCCTCTCTTCTTCTGGGCTCTTCCACCTCTTTTTTGCTGTTAGGTTTTATCTGAGACAGATCCTGAATGAGCAAAGTATGCAGCCAGATGTATTAATTTAGTCAAAATCTGTGCACATTTCTTTTTAAAAAGAAGCATGATCCAGTGAAGTCTTCAGAAATCAGGTATGTGATAAAGATAGGAATCTCTGAGGGAAGGGACTACACTGGAAGACAGACAAGCCTCTTCCTCAGAGTAAGTCATCTCCACGAAGGAAACAAATCTGTACATCCCAACTTTATAAATTAATCTGGTATGAAGAGTTTTAGTAATATAACTCTTCTGTAAATTATTTATTCATAAATATGAAACCTGGAGAAACTGAAACTATTTGTGAACAGATTTAGCGAGAAATAATGTTTTAATTGAAGTTTTCCTATTAACATTTTCAAAGTGATATATTTATATTTGATTTTTTTAATAAACTCCTTTTTCCATGTTGAAACTATTTTAAATAATAATAAAAAATAATGTTTTACTGTTTTACTTTCTCCCTATACAAGGACAATTTTATCTACAGCAAATGAAATGCTTTGTTTGACCTTTGATAGTTCTGCAAAAATTAATACAGATATGTTCCTAGTCATCCCACTTTTTTTCTCTTTTAAACCTAATTAAAAATTCAGTGCTACTCATAAAGAATCAGTTTCTTGTACAGCTCTGCTTAGGATTCTAATCCCCACTGAGTTTCAATGAGTCTTTGTGTTTAATACTGTCCCAGTGAAGTCAATGGGTGTAGGATGAATCCCTTTATCCCTCATACACTTTGTAAATGCATGAGTCACACATCATGCAGCCAGGGAAGTGAGGATATCAGCCAGAATTGTCAGGACTGAAGCCAACACTGCTTTGTTGATCTGCTCTTAGGAAGAGCCATAGAAGAATGCAAATTAGTCCTTGCCCTTTGCTGAAACGAAAAGCACTACTTAATGTTTCTAGACGCCTCAGTTCTAAACATCCCCCAAATGCTTCTATATTCTGATTTCCCAGAATATGTTTTATTAAACTGAAAAAAAAAACCCACAAAAAATGGGAGTTCAGATTTATTTTTATTAGCATCTTTACCAGTGAAAAAAAAATAGTTCTCATTCTCTATATATACTTATATATATATTACCTTTGATATACATATTCATATGATGCCTTCATTGTTTCCCCACTAGTTTAGAGATAGCATTTAATAATTCTTGATAAATAAAACACACATTAAAAAACCCACCTATCAATGTATTAGGTTTGAAATTTATGACAATACTTGGCAGAACCTAGGTATACTGACAGGGACTATTACTGTCCTTTCCAAAGTATTACTGAAAACAAGTGAAATTTCATCACAGCTGCTCACCTACTTCAAGAGATATTCATCCTCTCTGCGTGCACATAGAATATGTAGAGGACCTCTGAAAACAAAAAACTTGAGTGTAGAAATTATGGTGCTGAATATAATGCTATTGTAGATGTATTTATCAATAAAAAAAGCAGAAGTAAAAAACTATTATATCAAACTTGAATAATCAAAAGGAATAATTTAACAAGAATACGACCTATTTATATATGGTTCAGTTTCCATGTACCACGCTTCAGCAAACCAAAATGGGGAACACTTCCCTATAATGAGCATCTCCATTGCTGTGGAGCATTCTCCTTGACACTGTTAGCTGAAAAATGAGCCTTTTAGTGACAGAGGAGTATTATGTTCAGTGTTTAGAATTAATCCAACTCTGAGCTGGATTAACTGGTCCACAGATTCTTTGGGCAGACCACCAGAGCGCAGAGGACAATGTATATAATGGAATTTTCTGGAATTATTTCTAGTCCAGATACATTCTCATGTCTTTACATTTATGAACTACAACAGGGAGAGCTTGAAGCCTGCTGGCAAGTTAGCAAGTTTTTTGCCAAAACTCATGTGTGCCAGATAATGATGAAGTTACATGGGCATCTTGGTTTTGCATTTAGAATTACCTGTTTCTCAAAGCTAATCATTTATCCCTTCCAGCTCTGTAAAACCTCCAGATCACAAGCTCCTGCAACCAAATACTTTGTTAATCCCTTTAAGGCAATTACAGACAGAAAATTAAGTGACAGGAGAATAAAGAAGTGGAGGAAATTCCTTTTTTCCTTCATTTTCAGTCCAATTTTATACTTTAGATAAGGGGACATACTGGAACACAAGATCAGCATTTTATAGGTAGACAAGAGACTGGTTCTATCAGGACCTTAGTGACAGTCTTCTGCTCTGCCTTCACAGAATAAGGGAAGTAGGATTAAATGAATACTGTTTTGCAAATTGGCAAAGACAGCACTTGATTCTTTACCATGCTCTTCTCTTAGACCCACTGAAACCCCCAAGGGGCTTGAGGAGAAAATCACCATGTCTGACACCAGTGAGACAGGTAAAGTCACTTGCATGACAACCCTCCCTTGGGGTAGGTAAATAAACATTGTCAGTGCTTATTTACATTCATTTCCCCCTGCCATTTGAAAACTTTTTGAGGAAGAGACATGTAGAAAAGTAGTTTTAAAGATGTTCCTGACAGCCTGGATCCCACTAGAGAGACAGAGAAACAAGAGCCATATGCCCACCCTGAAATACCCTATTGCATCTTGAACCCCTGTGGCAGAGTGGGTGATTCTTTGCATGTGGACATTTTGACATCTGGTGTAGTGCCAAAATTAGAGATCCTGCATGTTCGTGTAAAAGCCAGCTGGAAAAAACAATACAACATTAATCTGTTACTGAACAAAAATCCCACACCAGTATTAAATGATTGTTTTTTCACAGATCTCAAGCTTGCTAGCAATTTGGCTTCACTGAAGATAGGAATAAAGGAAAAAAAATCTTTTTCTTTTATTCATTCTTCTAGGCTTCATGCAAGTGTGATTAAAACCTTTAAAATAATGCACAAAGTTTCAAAATTAGTTAACTGAGTTAGTAAATTGGTTGTTGGAGAAGATTCTATTAAATCTAATAGAACATATGTGATAGAAAGAAGAAATAATGGAAAGCATCCGCAGTGTGATTTCTTTAGTAGATCTTGGCACCATATTAATAGGTGACTTTGTTCAAATAGAGGGGGGTTGTATGCATTGTCTTGTCAGAACTCCATTTTTTTTCTACCATTCTTCCATTAAGATTTCCTGACAACAGTGAAAAGCAAATCTTGAACTATAAGGTGAGTTATGTTAGCACCCAAATTGTTTGCTTGTAGCAGTACAGTGTGTAAAGTGTGCGTTATTTATTCCAGCCAACTGCATTGCTTGTCCATTTTAGTCCAGTGTGACTTTAGTGAAACTATGTCAGTCAGGCTTACTTGGGTAGATATTAACCAGAAATCATCTGAGAAAAGAAACAACAGAAAAAAAGAAACAAACAAACAAACAAAAAAAGAAATTAGTAGCATTAGGCTTTTCATTTCCAGTTGTATTGAAGAATACTGAGGTCTGTTTCTGGGCTACAATTAGTTGTACAAAATATAAATATTACTTGACTGACCAGTTTTGTTTTGTTTGTTTTTTTCTTTTTTCGAGACGTCTTCTTTATGTCTAGAAAACAAGTACATGCAATATACTTGTTATCAGTTACCTGGTTTTCCAATGAAATATCTATTTAAAAAGCAAAATAAAGGTATTATATCCAAATTACAACTCATGAATAAAAAGTGGCCATGAAGGAGGAAGGACTACTGACAGAGAATTCTAGTGCTCTCATTAGCAGAAGTTCAAATGCATTTCTGAGATAAGAGTTTAGCTCGAGAGCTTTGTATAGTTCTGATCATTAAATAGTATGCAGAACAAAGCTATTTTCATAACAATTTCATGAACTTTTCTGCTTTTGAGAAGCAGAATATTAGATGATGGTCTCCAGCTATCAAATCCAACCAAAAATTTCTTTAAAGGGCATGCATGAACTGATCTAAATTGAAAACTTGCAATGGTATGTCCTAGAGTACTTGTACTGATATCCAAGATTCAGGTTTTTGTTGGCAGGCACTTTGTAATCTTTCTAGTTTCATACACAATTCCATGCAAACCCAGAAACCAGGTGATAATTTCATGAGCCTCTGTCATAAAAAAGCAAAGCACTATGGACATAAAATCCATAAACAGTATAATACATTAGTTACTAAACAGAGATGGGAATAAATACATTAGAGAAAACTTAAAGTCTCAGAAAAGCATTGTAGCAAAACAGTCTTTCCTCTAAGCTTGGAAGAAAGATATACAGTATATTTTTCTGATCTGAACCCCATCTGCATTAAAAAACATGGAGAAATCAGAAATAAATAATTTAAAACTGTTTTTTTCAGGTAGTCCCTAAGTTCATGTAATGTCTCTTATTTGAATTATTTGCAGTGGAACAATGATGGCTAATAGCTAGCCAAGTGGCATAAATAAGCACCACTCTCTTTTTATCAAAAAGGGATAGACAAACAACATTTCATGTATTGCTTTTCACATCACTTTCGTTGCTCCAAGTGGCATCACATAAAAAATTGTCTGTTCTTTCTTCTTTTACTTCCTTCCTTCCTCCCTTCCTTCCTTCCTTCCTTCCTTCCTTCCTTCCTACCTTCCTTCCTTCCTTCCTTCCTTCCTTCCTTCATTCCTTCCTTCCTTCCTTCCTTCCTTCCTTCCTTCCTTCCTTCCCTCCCTCCCTCCCTCCCTCCCTCCCTCCCTCCTTCCTTCCTTCCTTCCTTCCTTCCTTCCTTCCTTCCTTCCTTCCTTCCTTCCTTCCTTCCTTCCTTCCTTCCTTCCTTCCTTCCTTCCTTCTCTCTCCCACTGGGTTTTTCTCATTCAGGTTCTGCCTTTTCCCCTATTATCTATAATTACTTATTAATTAATAATTATTAAGTACTAAGTACTGATTACTAATAATATTTCAGTGAATTATGTGTGCTAAGAGGGGAAAAATTATCCTGAAACTTAGTAATATGGACAGGATTTACAGCACATGTAAATGTTGTTCATAGACAAAAAAAAAATGTGCAACTCCTTCATCAACAAAACAGAAAATGTTTAGTCTGTGTATTGGAACTAAAGTATACCTACATGCCCCACAGTATATACTCATGTAGCTAAATAAAAGGGCTAAAGGATGCCTGGCATTGAGGCCAGCTGGCACAAGCAAATTCATGCTGACACTACACTGAACCTATACTCCAAACATGTGACTTGTTTTGAGGAAACTATGTTTTACAGCAAAGCTGAGGAATGCCCTAACAAGGCTGAGGAATGCCCACCTGAACAGCATGGTCAGCTTGGGACCCAAAGTTTAGGTTTGATCCTCAATTATTCAGCAGCACATGTTCCTACTGTGTTGCTAGTTAAAGGGATAGGCATCACTTGAGGGGTACCTAGGAAAGTGTTTTCAGCACATAAGTAAAGCACAGTCATTCATACAAGTGAACTAATTGATTGCTGTGGATAAAATCGATTCCAATATCAAGGAAAGTGGCATATATTTGTCAAAAGGGCAATAGAGTCCTTAATAATGAGAAAGCACTGTTCTAAGAAGAAAGCTATTATTTAACAGAAGCAATTAGCATAAGGCTGTTTAATTGTCAGTGCACAATATGCTGCTTCAACTTTGTGCATCTCTGAAACAAAAAATGAACAGCAGTTGAGCAAGGCACTTTAGCTGATTATTATCCATTTGTCTGCAAGTAAACCACAGTATCTCTTAATAAACTCATTATGTACATTTTAGTAATAAGACAAAAATTGTCATAAATATTGAAGAACTTACCTGAGACACTAATCAATCCATGTTATTTTATACAGATTGAAAGGGCATCCTCGTTTCTAAAAATACTTAATCAATTTATGGTGGCATTTAATTGTTCTCCCTCTGTGTTGCAGCTCTGATGAATTGCACGGGTGAATTAATGCTCCAAGGGGAAAAGCACACAATAAGCCCCTTTGAAACAACTTGAGAAGAACTGAATATATCAGTTTTACTTATGTTAATGAGACTTTGAGGGGACAGTTCAGCTAGGAATCACAAAGATCCTACAATAATGTTGGTATGCAGTACCTAGTTGGAAATCCCTTTCATAACTCTCAAAGGCATGGCATCATTTTCTTATGATCTACAGACTGCCAAGACCTATCATTTTGTTTCAAAGGCAGTATATTATTTGTCTGATGGCAACAAGGGGCATGACTTTAACTGGGATAGAAATAAAAAACCCAAACCCACCAAACCAAAACCAGAGCAAACAGAAATACTCAAATAGTTAGTAATTCCCTAATACTATTATCTTAAACATGGGTGTTTTGTTCCAGTCCCGTGGCAAAATTAAGTATTCTACCATAGAAAACTCTATTAGCCTTCCTGAAAGTTGAGTTCATAAGATAGGATTTCTCCTGTGAAAGCTTCTTAATTTGTCATTTGTTACACTAATTCTTTTCGTACTTATTCATTTTGAGGTTTATTTTCTTCAATAAGTCTGCTCAAGGTTGTGCACAGAATGGTATTAACAGATTAAATCCTGACAGTAGCAGTTACATTTTTACCTCCTTTTCACTATTACATGGTATGCCCTGAGTTTAGTAAGATTCCCCCGCCCCCCCCCATATTGCACTGTACAGGAGGTTCAGCAATCTGTAGTTCTATATCTTTTTCCATCTTGCGTTGTATTTTGGGAGTACTTTCACTGCAACAGTCCCCACCATCAGCCGAATGAAATGACCAGCCTTAGGACCAGGAAGAACACAAAAAACTAAAACATAACACCAAGAAAAGAGGTAGAAACTAAGCATGTGTATAACAGTTTTACCTGCATTATTCCTATTTATATGTGTATAACAAATAGATATAGACTAATAGTGATTCTTGAGTTAGACTATTTAAACTACAGTAATAATAATTTCTTGGATTTACATAAATACTAGGTGTAGATTTTTCCCATAAACAAGATTTTGAGCTCAGCCTACACATCTTTTGGAATCCCAGCTGTGTGTTGTGCTGGGGTAGCAAGAGTTTATGATGGATTTATCTTGCCTATTCTTGCATACTGCTACAAAATAAAGCACTTATACAAAGTATAAGCATTTCCTAATTGTCCTTAATTATAAAGGTTAGGTGTTTTTAGTGGAAAAAAAAAGAAACAATCCAGACCAACCCTCAAACACACACATGCAAAAAAGGAAAGAAAACAACCCTCTCCCAACTTCCTTCTCCTGAAAGAAAAAATTCCTTCCTGTTTCTAGAAAGCTGACTGCTATCTGATTTGTTATGTCTATAAAGATGATGGAGATCTGATTCCTTTTGATTTATGCCAAATTACTTCCTGAATAACATCTAAGAGTGAGCAGAGTTTTACAAACTGTTTTTGGAAAAGACAAAAAGTAAGTCCTTTCCTCATTTTATAGTGTAGTCCCTTCTGAAATGTATTTGGTATTCTTTACTTAAGATAGTGTAAGTAGAACTGCTCAAGTGCCTTTTAATCTCTGTGTTCATAGCTTAACTGTTTTGCAGTTTGCTTTGTTTCTGGTTCAGATAAAAGTTCTAAACATATAGTCATTATCACAGATTTTTAACTTCCTGTCAAAAAAAAGCCTATATTAATACTTTGTGTTCTCTTACAGCCTCACTTATATTAACACAAATTTGGATATATAATTCTGTTAATGAAGTATATGATATCTTCAACACTAATATATTTTAAATTCCACTTTTCTGACAAGATGTATACTTATCATAGAATCATAAAATCATAAAATGGTTTGTGTTGGAAGGGACCTTAAATATCATTTAGTTCCAGCCACCCTGCCATGGGCAAGGACACCTTCCTCTACACCAGGTTGCTCAGAGCCACATCCAACCTGGCCTTGAACATAAATTCTCTGGGAAACACGTTCCAGTGTTTCACCACCCTCATAGTAAAGAATTTTTTCCTGGTATCTAATATAAATCTACTCTTTCATCTTAAAGCCATTCCCCCCTTCTCCTATCACTACATGCTCTTGTAAAAAGTGATGCTTCAGATTTTTTGTAGGCCCCCTTTAGGTACTGGAAGCTGCTCTAATGTCTCCCTGGAGCCTTTTTTTCTCCAGGCTGAACAACCCAACATCTCTCAGCCTGTATCCATAGATGTGGTCCTCCAGCACTCTGATCATATTTGTGGCCCTCCTCTGGACTCACTAAAACAGGTCTGTTTCTTCTTATGTTGTGGGCCACAGGTCTGGATGCAGTACTCTGCAGGTGCAGTCTCACAGGGGCAGAGTAGAGGGGGAGAATCAAGTTCCTTGACCTGCTGGCCATGGTCCTTTTAAGTAGAGTATACCTGCTAAAGCTAATTACTGATATCTTACTGATGTATTATTCATCATGTATGAGAAATAGGTTTTTAGCAAGATATCATGATTTGCTAGGAATTCTATTAGTAGTGTCATTTTTATTCACACTGTTCCCATAGTCTCACAGGTTTTCAGTAGCAAAGGGTAATACTGGCACAACTGGGACACTGCTTGTTTATTTTATTGATGTTTGCTTTTATTTTGATCTCCTCTGTTATTATAATGATATTTGAAAGTTAATATTTGGATGTCTCTCTAGTATTGCATAATTCCCTGATACACATCCAGATTTTAACTTTAAGATCTAAGCTCATTCCTCCTCTAGTGTAACTGTCCCATTCATCAAAAGGCATTTCAGGTAATGAAAAATGTAAAACAAATTTCAAGAAGCATGTTCTTCTTTTTATCCAAGGAAACTTTTGATATGGGCATACCCCTTTATGGCAAAAGGGTATAAAATTATTTAAGAAAAGACTATGATAATTACTAATAAAAAACCCAAACAAAACGAACCTCCTCAAAGCAGATGTATTTTTTTTTCAAAATTATAGAGGAAGACCAAAAACCCCTCACAGAAACAGCTACCTAAAAACACCAGAAGTCACCCGTTTTGTGAACAATTTATACTACATATAAAGCATGTAAAACTTTTGTACCCTACATATCTAACAACATTCATGAACAGAAAAATCTTTTTGGTGTCAACACTCTCAAAACCAGAATACTTAAAACCCACCACTTACTCTAGTAAACAGGAACACAATGTTTCTCAGTGCAGAATGACTAATCATAGCCTGGAAAGAGTGCAGTTGAAGGGATTTTTTGGTGGTGTTCAGTCTTAGGGGTTTTTATTAGGTAACTGGTCACTAGAGTTCTTGTTTTGCTGTTTTCTCTAAGCAACGGTTTTGCCATGTGTAGCTATGATGAAAAAAACAGAAAATTCAAGCAGGTTCGAAGCAAGACATTGCTTTTTTAAGGTCAAAAATGAGCTAAAAGAAAGAAATGTCAAAAGTGAAAGTATGTTTGAGACTGGTATTTGCTCAGTTAAATTAAATGTTAGTTTCTATCTCAACCTGATGAAGGATATTACTAATTAGTGTTTAGCAGCTCTTGTAATAAAACTTCAGGATAGCCATGGATAAAAGCTTAATTATAACAAGTTACACATCTTAGCTAAAAATGGATTTCAAAGAAGAATGTTAGCTCTGCTTAAGATGAATTTGAGAGACAAGTTCTTAATGAAATTATTTAATATCTCAATAATGATCAAATTCATTAAACTTAATCATGAAGCAGTATAAATGCCACAAAAGTACAAAATCAAGAAGTAAAAAATGTAAGCAATTCACAAGGCTGAAAATGTTAGAATTTATAAAGCTTGACATAATGTCCATTTTGTGCAGACATAGCGGAAAAAGTATATAATTTCATAATATCTAACAAAAATGTACTTCTATTCTTGAAAGAAAAAACAAAACAAAACAACAAAGAAACAAAGAAAAACAGTGCAAAAGAGCATTGGTGCTGGGGTTTTTTCAAATTTTTCAAATCAAGCATTTTTTTTTTGAGAAAAAAATCTCTCCAACATTGGTACAGAGGATATCTGACCTCCTTTTCTGACTCTGTTCTTCTAAATTAAATTCATGTGCCCCTTTTTGTCTCTCACTCCTTGTCTTATTTTTCATATTAGTGCCCTAACTCCTGCAGAGACCCTCCATCTCTTAATGACTATTTAAAAAAAAAAAGTTCTTGTGGTCCTAGAATAGATTTTCTTCAATGAGACAGAGCCTGCAGGCATTTTTGCAGTTCAGTGACTTTCATCTGAGACATTTTTGTGAACATACCCTACCTAGCCAGATTTTTGTTTTCATTTGCATCAGACCTTCCGTCCATCTTTGCTGAATTTCATGCCACTATATTGAGAGAATGGAAAAATTTCATAATATTATGTCCCTTGTCTGTGCTGCTGTTGATAAAGATCTGTAGTGAGACATCACCATACATTCTGAATATTGTAGCGCAGAAGATGTAGTTTCTTCCTGAGTTCTGTAAGAAATAAAACCTAGCCTCAGCTTGCTAAGTATCATCTTCTATTAAGAAGTTCTCTTCTAAACAGCATTTTTGCTTTGACATATAGTTCATACTGGTTGAGTTGAAAGATTTCATAGAAAATGCAACAGTTTTAATGAAATTCCACTGGAACTTCAGAATTGGGAATGTTTCCATAAGAAGAAAATACAAATATACCTTTGCTTTCTTTTAAAGCAAGGGCTCCTCTTTCCTGTCTAAGATAACGCACAGGTGGCAGAGAAGGAGCAAGTAAAGCATCTCAGCTACCATAACAGGTATAAAGGATATTGTAAAAATTAAACAGAACAAGAAATTGAACTGGGTTAGTATTAAATAGTAGGGTCTGCCATGAAAAAGAGGGGAGCTGATTCATAGAATCATCAACTCATCAACTGGTTAGGATTGGAAGAGACCCTAAAGATCATCTAGTCCCAGCACCCCTGCCACCTCCCACTAGAACAGGTAACTCAAAGTCTCATCCAACCTGTCCTTGAACATTTCCAGGGGTGGGCTATCCTTTAAAGATATCAGTCTCACTTCCTTTTTGCTGTTGAGACATAGAGCTGTATCATGTAAATGATACCACCTGTTTTCATCCCTTGGATTTTATTATCAGAATGTGAAATTATGAGAAAAACATGTTATTATCACAATATTGGGGTTTAGGCTAACCTACTAAGGAAATGACAAAAAGGGTATAAATATACCATGACTCAAACAGAAACACTCTGTGATTAAAGATAATGTTATCTTTGTGCAACCTATGAAGCTAATTCAGTGCAAACTGGTTCTGTAGTTAAACAGGAAGTTGGGATACCATATGTCTGCCAGAGATTTATGAAATCAAACCATAAAAGGAGACAAATAAATAAGAGGAAGGGGCTTACTAAATCGAGTAAAGGGAGATGTAAACAGGGAAGAGTTAACATGTAAAATAGATACACTGGATAGGCTGTAAAACTTGGAGTACCTAACCAATGGGGAAACAAGGTGGGAACTTGAAGGTGTGATAGGAAGTATAAGACAAAGTTCTGTTTTTACTGTGTGTGCCTACTTGCTAGGACACCTATTTTTGCCAACGTTAAATTAATATCTACTTCAGTGCTGTGTCTGACCTGAGCCTTTACAATAGTTTCTAACAGATGTGGGTTTGTTTAGTGTTTTCCCAATGAGTCCTGCCTGAGCCTAGAGACATTTCTCACACAATAACTTCAGTATGTTTCTATAGTACATCAAACTCCATACTGAAGAGCTTTGCTTGAACTAAGGCATATACTTGAACAAAATTCAATAAAACATTTATTTAATATTCAGTAATGATTAGTCCAGTCACAGAAAAGCCAGCATATCCTTTATGATTTATTCTAATATTTAGCTAAATTTTTGACTAAAAATATAGGTAAATTTGTAAAGCAAATTATTTTAATTCTAACCAATAGTTTTAATTAAATTGTTGTGGGCTAGACAGAGAAAACTACCTAACATGTTTTTGTTAAGAAGCGGTGTATATTGATAAATAAGCTAGAACAAATTAATTAAGAATTCCATGTAGCAACATGATTTACTAACCTTTTAGTCTTCCAGTCTAAACCCTTTGCTTCCTATTTTCCAAATACTCCATGCAGCCTCTTGGATGTATGCAAAACAGGATAAGGCAAGCTACCTGTTAAGAACTTCTTACGTCTCTGGAATTCTTCATTGGTGATTTTTAACTCACATTGGTGATTTTTAACTTCACTGGTGACTTTTAACTTGTTTGAGTAGATGCTGCTTGGGATCATTTGCCTCATTATTTTGTTTCACTCTTCCTACATTTCATGCAAAATTCCTGAGCTTCACATCATCTGTTTTCATCTTGGCCAGACCAGTTTCATGCACATCTCTCAATGCTTTCTTTATGTGGGTGTGAAAGCATAAAAAGGTAAAACCCCCTTTTCTTTCCATAAGATGTCTCACTGAACTTTTTTAGGCTACTTTTCAGACGATATTTCTAATTCAGAATCTGATTTCTCTTGTGTTCGCATAGCCCAGCCTTTGAAAAACGGCCTGGATAAAAACAGTTGCTACAAGAGAATGTGTGTGCAACCAGTGTGTGAATGAAATACCCAAAAATATCTGAGAGTGTGTTTGCCTCAGCTTGATAGTGATAGAAAGATAAACTTATTTTTTATTGAACAGGAAACAGGAAATTACAGAAAGATGTGTAAATAAAAGAATCCACTTGCAAAAACCAACAAACAAACAAAAAAAAAAAACCCAAAAAAACCTTGAACATTTGTAACAGGGTGACAGACATCGCAGTGAGAAGAGAGCAGCAGCCAAAAAGTCTGACACTGTGGGAAGTCCAGCTTAGAAGGAGAAAGGAGAACCCTGCTGTGGGGAACCTGAGACCAGCCTGGGACCACTCATACAGGACAAGTGGCGATCCTTTCGTGGTGTGTGGAGCTCTGTGGGATGTTTCCCTCCTAAGCAGTTCAGTGAGCAGATGGGAGAGGTGGGGGCAGTAGTGCTTAACATAAAATGCAGAGAATACAAGAAGATTATCTTGGGAATATTTTTATATCCTAGGATTTTCATGCATGTTTCTTTTCCTCATTATTTCATTTTTTCCATTTTTTTATCTTTACTACTATTTTGAAATTGCAGTAACTTTTTTCCTGGTGCATCCTTGTTTGTTTTTTTTTTTGGGTGGGCTCTTAGAGAATAGATGCTCCATGTGACATCTTCCATCTGTACATGCTTTTTCTAAAAAAAAAACAACAGATTGCATTGATGATGATAGTCAGGGAAAAATCAATCTGCTAATGACATTGTTTCTCTTTGTATGTTCTCCAATATGATTTTATTCTACCTGTCCGTTCTTACCAGACAACTCTATCATGCATAATGTTTTATATTTTTGCACTTCTAAAAATATATAAAATTTCAGAAAAGAAGTGAAAGGAATCTTTATAGCAACATTTTCTTAAGATTTCCCCTCCAAATGATTAAATAATTCCACAGGCTTATTTCATGATGATAGCTAAGTATTTACATTATTATTCAGTTATTAGAAAAAATATAATTGCAGAAGTGCAAAGTATTCCAAAAGAATTTGAATAATCAACTAATTGGTTTTCAATGGTCCATGAAATAGATGAATTATTCAGTCTTCACAGTCTAAACTCTTCAGATTTAGATAAGATAAGCTTTCCAAAAGTACAGGGTCAAAAATGGGATAAATACTTGCATATCTCTATTATCTTAAGCTTTTTTTCACACAACTTTTGTGAAGAAAATTAAAGTATTTTCATTTTACTGTTTAGTTATTTAGTGTAAAAAGGCTTGCTAGCAAAAAATGAATAAATGTGTGACTACATTTACTCCACTGCATGTTGATGTTTCAGTACTAAAATCTAAATACCTGATTCCAGCAAGGCAGAGATCTTGAAACGAATATAGGGGCTTCCTATCTCTTAAACAGGTAATTTCTTCTGGAGAGAGCTACAGATAGCTCAAAAAAGGAAACATCTATTTTGTGTAAACATCTGTCTTATGGGGCTGGTTTTGAGTCTTGTGGGGAATTCACAGCTTATGCACATTGAATGAGATGCACAAAAAAATAGCCAATATAATCTCATAGAAAATCAATCACAGAAATTCCTGTCTTCCTTCTATAGTTCCCTTTTGAAAGTGTATGCCTAAAAGAAGAAAAGCACACCTTTGGATAAAAATCTACTGTTTGTAGAATTCATGGGAAAAATACCTGGGTTGTCCATAACTCTCAGCTATCAAGATTATTTCAGCAAAATATTTTTACTCCTCAAGCTCTAACCACCAGGCAGGATGCAAGACAAGACCTCTTCTCCACTCGTCTTTTTGGAACACTAGAACAAATGGGAACCTGACTTGGTAATATGACAAGGACAAATCTAATCCAATCTTTTCTTTCACCCTAGTGTGGATCAGACTAAATCCAGCAATCCTTAAAGCAACACAGCATGCAACATTTATCAATGACTATTAACTGGTTTATACCTGTTTTTACACATAAATTTCTCACAAAACTTTTATAGCCATATTTGCAGGATTTAATCTCAAATTTAAATTCAGACTCCTGCAGTGAAAATATGTCAGTGTTTTAGACTGAAGGAAGACATTTTACAAGCAGTTCCTCTTATCTTAGATCTTCATATTATGGTAGATCAAAATTTTGGGATTCTCTCCAAAAGCAACTTTATTACATCTAAGTAGGCATCTCAAGGAAAACACTGACAGTGGGTATGATTCCATTTGATTCTACAATTTCCATGTATCGCATCTGAAATTAGTGTTTCTCTTTCCTTATTTTCTTATTTTTGAATGAATTTTTGAAAGCTATAACTTTGTCAGGATCTTGGAGAATATTATTATCCTTTAACACTAAGAAATAAAATTGATCTGTTAGCACTTTTAGCTTGTCTCTCTGCCAAATGCCAAATTGTTTCCTACCTGACTTGAGACCATCACCAGCCTGCTATACTTTTAAAAATCTCATATGACTTGGTATCTTATCACTGCCTTCAGAAACAAGTTCAATGCCTGACATATTTAATCTGTCTATTTTGCTATCTACGTTTATTTCTAATAATGTTCTTTTAGAGGAAAAACATAAATCCTTTCATCCCTTGATATTCATGTGCTTTAAATAACTCTAGATTCATTATCTACATAATAATTTCCCCATGATCTTTGCTCATCCATAGTACCATTTGGTATTATTGCTATTAAATACGGACATTTTCCAACACTTACTTAAGAGATCCAATTCACACAAGGTCATTTTGAGGTAAAATAACTTACTTTAGCATGTATGAGAAAACCATTCCTAATGAGATTAAAAAAATAGCAGTTCTGTTCCAGACTTGCCATGACGACAAATATGTCAAGTCTGTTAACCTGGATTGACAGCATAGCACAGAAATCTGTATACCTGTGCTACTTCAGCACTGTGCTTTTCTGACCTAGAGTCTCACAGAGAGCAGCAGATGTTCATCAAGATTCTCTGTAATTGTCAATATTTCTCTGAAGAAGACACATCTAGCTTGAAATACAATTAAATGTGCAAGCACAGGCTTCATCAGTGTTCAGGCTTTGATATCCAACAAGTTAAAATAAGACCTTAGTCAGTTCTATCTCTCTCCTTCTTTTAGACTGACAGGCTAGAAGTACAAACCAAACTAGTAATTCACAGCACAGATGGTGCTGAAGACAGAAGGCTGTACTGGAACTAAAACAAACTAAGCATAGAGTTTGGGGATTATGTAAAAACTGGGACAATTTATCATCAAAAGTTGCAACAAAAGCAGCTTGAATTGGTGGGAATTGCCAGCATTGTTTGCATCTTGG
Source organism: Melopsittacus undulatus (assembly GCF_012275295.1). NCBI lineage: Eukaryota > Metazoa > Chordata > Aves > Psittaciformes > Psittaculidae > Melopsittacus > Melopsittacus undulatus. Next base: position 71,095,610 of record NC_047528.1, on the reverse strand, counting down.
TGTGACATAAGGTGGCTGAGGCAGGATTAATCAGATGGAAGAAGTTTGAATTTGCCTGCAGGTATTTTAGTAGATTAGATAGACAATGGCCAGATATTGATCACATTCAAGGGGCATGTGTTATGACTATTTTACTATATTTTTTTAAGAGAACAGAAAATGAAGAAAAACTCAAAAGTCTATTTGACAACGATTCTGAGACATCTGGATTGGTCAAGCAAAGATATCATTGCTTAGAAATTTGGACTTATATTTTTACTAACTTAAAAAGGAAAACAACATGTACTTGGGGATCTGTTTCTGATTCTCCAAGAAAAGTTGTGGAGGCTGGTTTAGGTCAATATTTTATCTTTTTTTTTCAGTAAAAGAATGTAAGGAAGCCTTGCAAAGCAAATTTTTTTTGCATTCCACCTGCTGTTCTAGTTAAGAAAAGGTAAAGATGTAAAGCTACTCGGCACAGTAGGTTTCTACTATAGAATAAAGAGTACAACACATTCTTGCATCAATCATAATTTTAATCAAAGAGCTTTTAAAGATAGTAAATTACTTTGAAAAATACAATAAATTCTTAAATAATTCCTTATAAAGAAAGAATTCTAAGATTCAATGAAATATGCTTTATATTGCTCCATACTGAAAGAGGTCACTTACAATAACATGAGCCAGAAGTCTATGCACATTGGCATTAACAAGTTAAATCTTTCAGACATAATGATAGAACTGTATCCTTCCTAGAGAAAATGGAAGTACCACAATAGCCCATTCAAAAACCCTATTCAGTGAACAAGACTGGATGAAAGCAAGATGTTGACACTGTTAAGAAAGAGACAAACATCATACACTAATATGGAAAATGTTAGAGTTTCATTATTATTGCAGTATTTCATCCATATGTTAAATGTTGTGTCTTTTTAAAGTGATATTTCAGAACTAGACAAAATTTATATAATAAATCTAATTTTCACTGGTGAAGAGGACAGGGCAAAGACTTTATTCAGTAAAGCAATGGAAAGACTCAGGTTATATGATTTGCAGAAGGAAGGATGGAAAGTAAATGTGATAGTATAACATTCAAGTAAGGCTAATAGAATTGCAGGATCGATTGTGTCAAATCTCTTTATCTGATGTTAACATAATGATGCTTTATTTGATCTCACTAGTGGTTCGTATGACATTTATAGCACTGAATGGTTGAAAAGAAAATAAAATCTGGGTTTGATATTCAGTAGGGAAAAAAGGAATGTATGAATGTATATAAGGGGCAATGAGGACAAACATATATCTTGCCTGGATTCCTGTCAGCATAACTACACAGACAAAATAATGATCAGTATTTTCTATTTACATTATTTTGTAAGAAATGTATATTAATAAATTGATCCCACTAAGAAGCCTCATGATAAATTCCTCTTATCATGTCAGCTAGAATAAAATCAGGCAAAAGCTTGATAAAGTCATCCCCCCCTTAAATTAAAGATCAACCAAACTGCTAACTAAACTTGGTTCATGTCTTTCCTGATTGTAAAATCATTTGCATAAGAAAAAGAGCATTTTAAATTGTTATATTGCAAGAACTAAAAACAGTTTATTGAATATTTTTCTACTACTGATCTTTACTAAAGGAGACATATTTCTTCAGCTTCAGAAAATGTGTCATCTAGTAGATTTGTTTTTCTTAAGGCATGCTTTATTAAGTCTTTCAGCTTGAAGATGCATCCAAAAATGAACTCCAGATTATCTAATTTGTAACACCTTAGGTGTTCCTGATGTAGAATTTTTTCACATGTTGAAATAGCAGTAGTCCTTGTTTAATATCATTCCGTCTAAGAATAATGTAATGAAAGTGGCTACATTTCTTAAAACTAGGAGTTATACAATAGGGTATGAATTGATAGTGCCTTCTATCCACTGGATCTCTGAATGAACAGATAAGGTATATAATGTCTACTATACAGTAAAAGATGTGCAGTCAGTTATTTAGATGTAAATTCACACTTAAAAATTTTGTATGTGCAGTTACTAATGGATGCTGTTAGAGTATATGGAAGAAGACTGCCTGTTCCTTAAAATGCACCTTGTCAAAGTCTGTCTCAATGGACAAAGGCCATTTCAATGCAAAAAGTCATGTTAAGAAATGGAGGAAGCTATGGGCAATACCATACAGAAACGCAAACAGACCAGTAGATGGTAAGAGAGATAGTGACGAGAGCAAGCTTGACAAGACACAGTAATTGATAAGGATTTGTGTGATGTGGAAATGTTTATTTTTTCCAGTAGGATTATCTAACCTTGTCAAACTGCGATGATAAAGAAAGGGAGGGGAACAAACATGCAAAGACATAGAACCTAACCATACCAGTACTTGGAGCATCTGACTACGTGTGCTTGTGATCAGAGAGCATGCACACGTGTGTGTGTGTCTGTGTTGATGTGTGCCTGTGTTCTTGTGTGCCTGCACCTCCTAATAGACCATGTCACCCAAGGCTCTGTCCAACCTGGCCTTGAAAACTGCCAGGAACGTAACATTTATCACTTCCTTGGGCAACCTGTTCAAGTGCCTCACCACCCTCACAGTAAAGAACTTCTTCCTTATATCTTATCTAAACTTCCCCTGTTGAAGTCCAAACCCATTACCCCTTGTCCTATCACAACAGTCCTCAGTGAAGAGTTCTTGTGAGCCCCTTCAGATCCTGGAAAGCTGCTATGAAGTCTCCACGCAGCCTTCTCTTCTCCAGGCTGAACAGCCCAACTTTCTCAGCCTGTCTTCATACAGGAGGGGTCTCCTTCCCCCTTATCATCCTCATGGCTCTCATCTGGACCTGCTCCAACAGCTCCATGTCATTCCTGTGTTGAGGACACCAGAGCTGTACATGGTACTCCTAGAGAGGTCTCATGAGAGCATAGGTGCAGGATCACCTCCTTCTACCTGCTGGTCATGTTGTTTCTGATGCAGCCCAGTAAAATGTTAAAACATAGCTTTTGAAGAGCACAAGGCATGCTTTTCTATCACTTAATAGATGCCATGGAGGATAATGTTCAGAACATTGATATTTCTTATGTTTTATAAAAATATTTTTTCTTTTCCTTTTTATGTTTCATGTTTCCACTGTACAGTTATGAGGGAAATGCCTCTCCTATAATCATGAAGTCATTGTTGTCTTTAATTTATTTTCATTTGGTTTCATCTAAGTGGCATTTGGCAACTGCAGAGTAGCTAGTTGTTGATGTTTTCTAATTGCTCTCTGTTCCTACACAATTTGCTAGATTTTGTAGTTATTTTCAACTATTTTCACCAGTCGGAAGTCTCACTCAGCATTGGAAGTGCCCATTAAGTGTGTTCCAGGTTTGCAGGGTTCATTCTAAATAAAATTGTAAGTACCAATAGATATACTGAATATGAGTTCTAAATATTTTTGGTAGATTGCAATTAAGAGAGCGGATTTGTCTCTACTGGATAGAAAGATACCAAAGCTGCATATTTCCATTTGCTTGTTTGTCTGTGTGTTTGTTTTAGTTGATTATTTAGTTATTTAATTGCTTATGCGTGAAAGCTTAATTTCAAGGTGTTTTCTTGTGTGAGAGGTTAGGATGCCTGTATAGTAGTGCATCAAGTAACTACCTAGTCTTATTTCAGAGAACACATTTTGACTTTTCCCCTCAGGTCTTATGTCCATTTCTGTGGCAAGAACATTTCATTGTGCCATTTTAAGAACTTAATTTATTCCTAAAACTGCTCCAGCAAAGCTCATCTGATTATGTCTTATTGAGGACAATATGTTCCTTCTAGATGATATTAAAAAACAAACAAGCAAAAAAAAAAGTGTGTTTCCTTATAAGGAAAGCTTAAGAAACCTTAGGTTTCCTAAGAAGGCAAAAGGTTGAGATGCTGGAGTGGTTTGCAAATGACTGACAGTATGTTGCTAACACCTTTCTCCATACAGCTAAACCAATTTTCTTTGATCAGGCTAGGCATCTGGAGAGGCCAGTCAACTCATGTCAAGTGAATACTGTTGTGCTACAGTTCATGCCTTTGCTGTAGGACTACTTTTAGAAGTATTTTAGGAGACATATTTCTGACTGGAATATTGGTTCTTAACATTGTTTGCTTAGTCTGGAACTCCAGGCTGGATTATGTTTGCCCAGGAGCAAAACAAATGTTCACTAACCTAATCAGTTCTAAAGTCACATCCTTTCCTTTTAAAACAAATGAGATTGTCATTGATCGCTTATGTTTGCTTTATAGTAACATTCACTTATGCTGTTGGAATCATACTATGCACTGTTTTCCAAACTCTGTGTCCTGCTGTGCTCCAAAGTGGGAGAAGGACAGGACCACAGACGTATGCAGTAATGTTCTTGTGTGCCTGCTCACAGGCTCTTACATTCAGAGATTCATTATAAAGGGGAAGAAGAATCATAGGAGTAAAGCACCTTTAGAAATTGTGGATTCACCACTAATTTAAAAAAAAATAGAAAAACAAAAAAACCCAAACCACAAATCCAAAACAAAAAAGAAAAAGCAATTCTCTCTGAAAAAAAAAAGCCAACCCCAAACAAACAACTAGAAGAAAGCTACGTAGAATATCTGCTCACAAGGGAAACATAAGTGTCTGTTTTCCTTAAACATCTTCATAAACAATTGTGTATATATCTATAGATATAGATATGAGAACTAATTAGGACAATTCTGTCAAAATAAAACTCTTCATAAAAACAACAGGCACTGATTGCCAGCATAGATAGATCTTTAATTATTATTCCTTAAGCAAAAGTATTTTTACAGGAAATTTCCAATTTACTGGCTACAGCAAGAATTTATAAATAAGCTCTTTAGATGAATGTGGGAAAAAAGGAAAAGATTAAACAATATGGTCATGTCACCTGTTAAAATCAGACTGAAATTAATCCTATATTATCCAGGGTTGCATCATAGGAAATCCAGCTGTGAATTGTTTCTTTGTTGGTTTTATTGTGCCTTTTGTATGATCTAAGAAAGAATCTGGTTTTGTGCGTCTTTTAGGAGAAATGGTTTAATTTATCCTGCCAGTTAAGGACACCATCTTTTCAGAAAGTGAGTGGGTAATTAAAACTGGTATTATTTGTCATTTTACGCCCAAGCATAAAATTCAACATTTCATTTCACCAAGGGGATTTACCATTCTGCACGGATGGATATGTCTTTGAAGAAGATGAGGGCAAAGATTCCCTGAAGAAAATGTATTAATCACTCAGTATCTTTTGGAGACACAGCATAAGCTATATAATATAGGTCAAGAACAAAATACATATAAATGCTAAGCTTGTCTAAAAGAAATTCTCTGTCTCTTCACATTAGGATTTGTACTCAGGTTGGTCTGCAATTCTATTTAAGAAAGCAGGAATTCCTACTGATGCAGAAAGCCAGTTCAAGTACTGACCCCCATTGACATCCCACATAGTCCATATTTGAAGGCTTAATATAAAGCCTTGTCTCCTTACTGCTTCTGTGCATAAATATAGACTTCCTCCAGGGAAACGAATACAATATTTTCTTTTGTCAATCCCTTGGCAGGAAAAAAAACCCAAACTTATAATCACCCAATTCCAAAAAGGGTAAGCTTTTTTATCCCTTATGTTATAGGGTCATGAGAACAGATAAAGAATCACCCAGCTCTTCAAATTTTGTTTCGGTTTTTGTCTGTCAAGAATCAATGTTCTTCTTAGAACATTCAAAGCTTATAGGACATGTCCAATTCATTTCTGTATGTAGAAAGCATTTAACCTTACATAATCAGGACTGTGTGTTCCCTTATCTCTATTGCTCTGCTTTTAGCTATAAATTCCTGTTTAACAATGCTGAGAAAGTTAGAAATATCAAGGGGTGATCTAACCCACTTCATAAAGACCCTGTATAAATGTTAGGGTTTTGTAAAGGTCTTCAGCTTGCTGCAAAGTCTGATAATATAAATTAAAATCCTTTTCCTTTGTTTAACTTCTGTGCCATGTGTAAGAATATCAATAAGAATATGGAGTCTAAATACAAGAATATGTGAGGGGATTGATTTTACATATATAAAATAGAAATGAGGAGTACTAGCTATTTTATTCTGTGTGGCCAGTCCATATTACAGTAGTGACAAGTTTTTTCCTTTTCAGAAACTGAGCTATATTCAGCTATTGCTTATGGATACATTTGTAAAGGTCATTATTCAACAACAGTCTTACCCATACATTGCAACATATAAACAGTCCATTGAAGCATTCTTCTGAAACTGTTTTTATTTTGAAATGTGTTTTCTCTACGTATTTTTCACATGCCATTTCCAGAGGGCACAACCTGTCAATACGTCATACTGCTGCTGGATTTCTTTAATTGACCCAAGCCAAATACTTCTGAGTGATTTGGTAAGAAGCACTCAGTTGCATTGAGAGCACTGCATTCCCATGTATCTGATGGGAACTCAAGTCCAAATTCTGTTCTTCCATTGCACAAAACTGCTTTTCATGCCTCTCAAGCAGAACCACTCCTTCCTACTAGAAGTGCTTTCAGCATTTGAATGTAAACTCTGTGCTTCCCACTGCAATGACTGTAGGAATGTAATGAACTTCTGGCCTTGTATGATGTTGCCATGCACTCTGTTAAGGGAGTAAAAGCTAGTTGCTCAAGAAGACAACATTATTATGCCTGAGATTTTGTTTGTCTGTTAAATAATTAATTTCATGAAGAAACAATGGAACATTGGCTAAATGAATGTCTGAGCAAAGATATATCCTTCATAAGTACTATTCAGTATTATTAAATAAGTTCCTGACCAGTCTGCCCTGGGCAGAACATCTTACTTTCAAGTAATGCATATGCAAAAATCATTAGTACTTTGCACATTTATAATACTATAATATACATAATGAAATGAAAATTACTAAGAATTCAACATTAGTTCCTCTCCTGTTATTATCTTAGAAAAGATTAATTATAAACCAATTTCATAGAAATCTTTGATCACTATTGCAAATATTCTGATAACATTTTTTTTCTTTTTCAGTGCAGATGAATTTTACAAAGGGATTTGCCAAATTTAAGATACAAAGTTTTAAAGTAATTCCTCACAGGAAATTAGGCCTAAACAGTTTTGAATAGAGGAGTTAAAATGATTAAACCATGAAAACACTAAACAACATAACAGTCTAGGTGTTTCTGAAAAAAAATATACAAAAATATATTTTTTATAAAGCTCTGAAAATGCAGGAAGAAAATGTAGGAAGAAAAAGAATTTTAACATATTTAATACTCCACTTGCCATCATTGTATTCTAAACTTGTTCTTATGGTTTTCACATTTTGCTACAGCTTTTTTTCAGACATCTGATTTTTTTCTGACTCCTGTTTTACAAAATTCTCCGAGTCCTGAAATCCAGTGACGGTTCAGCTTGTCTTCATGTAATTCATACAGAGGGTGACAGAAACACTGCTATACCACCATCTTTTGAAGCTCAGGTCTGAAGTAAGTAGTATGAAGCAGATATCTTTCCTTAGCAAAGGAATGCAAAAATATGTTTAAAATATTGGAAATCTGATTTAATCTCCAATTTCAGAGAATGAATCCTATTATAACCTGACATTAACTTGTGGCCTTTCTCCTTAGGGAAAACTTATAGCATATACATGAATCAGCCCAATGCTAAACAGTCAGGACCAGGTTCACTAATTAGATATGAGTCTCATGTATTTCTCTGAAGTACAGAGGGATAGGAAATGGGATGAAAATTATCATCAGAGAATTCCGTTTATATTAGATAATTCCCTCTGATTTCACATGTGGCAGATTGAGGCCATAGACCTGCTGTTTACGAAAATATTAAAGTAAAAAAAAAAGAAATAATCAAAAAGCTACAGTTTGTTATGCTTTATATTCCCACTAATAAGCTGAAAAAGAACATTTTGTCACTGGTAGAGTTGGTTGTCATTAGGGTTATCTGTGTTCATTGGGTACTCAGTGACTATTCCCAAGAAATCCTGAGAAGTGAGGACACTACTTTTGCCTCTTGTTTGGTAAGAGGGGAAGCATACCAAGAAAGGACCATTTTTTTTTAAGATTATTATGTACTATCTCTTTGTAGTATGTAGTATGCAGTGTGTATGCAGTAATATGTAGTGTGTAGTATGTAGTATGCAGTATCTAGTATGCAGTACTTAGTAAGTAGTATGCATATTATGCGCTACCTTTCTGTAGTTGCTAACAAGAATTTTAAAGTAAGATTATTACCATATTGAGAGGGGGAAAAATAAAACTTTCATGCATTTTTTACAAATTAAACAACATTTAAAATTTTAGTGTTCAACACTTCATATATATGAGTATATATATATATATATATGATATATCATTAGAGCAAGGAGATAAGACTGAGAATATTAACCCTGGTCATTCTGATCATAGCTGGACCTAAATGGAACCATATTTTGCAGTCTTCCCTGATTTAGTAGTGCTTGATTTGGAGATTGTTTCAACATTATGATTAAATTTTTGCATAAAATTAATAATGCATACTCAGCTTCGAAGAAAGTTTTTATAGGGATTATTAACAGACATATTCTGCTCTACATCTGCTGCCAAATCTGCCTTTTTCTCAACCTTCTCTTTATATGTTAATAGTTGTTTAGGAGAGGGAGTATGCTTTCTCTCATCCCTTTAATTTTTATCTTTCATTCACCTGTCATCTTACCTCCTATTCATTTTTAATCTTTGTATTCAGCAATTATTTACAAATATATTGACTGAGTAATGAGGGGAGAATAACTTTCTAGTGTTATTATTTGTGAAATGTACAGTTACTCTGCAGGCTAAAATCTGATAGTCATAGAATAATTATTTCACTATAATGTACTAGTAAGTCTCCTTCACAGCATGAGAAAGTAATTAGCTTGAAGTGTGAAGCACGAGCACTGCTGAAGGCATAGCTTTGTGATACGGGTTTATTTTTTTATTATTATTATTATTATTGCTTCTTCCTTGTAATTAGATTAAAAGGTGTTGGACATTTTTATAAATATTAAATAGTAAAGATTTTTTTACTATAGATAAACAATAATGCTTGACTACTGAGTGAAAGATAAAACAAAATTTTTGTGCTTAGGACTATAAAGTATTTGCAAGACCTAACGTGTCTACAGTGAGTAGCAATTCAAGACATTTAGAAAGGACTTGCTTCATTCCTGCAGTTGCTTTTGTGCTTGCTTTCTTTATCCCTTGATAATATTGCATTCAGCTGCCTGTGGTTTCTCTTTGTTAAGCTCATTTGTAGCTGCCTTTTGACCAAAGACAAATTAAGAAATTAAAGGATATGCAGTACTTTCTTTTTTTGCCATCTCAGAACTCTTCTCTTTAGTCAGCTTAGGCTTAAGAAATCACCATTTCTTTCAGGGTGTGTACCTCAGGTAAAATTTTATTCCTACCTATCACACTTGGGGTCAGCCTTGTAAAAATATCTTCCAGTTATCTGAACTAAGTTATGCTGTTGTGTTTCATGCTTTCACTGTATAGGCAAGGATGTGCATTTATTCTTCTTTCTCTTCTTTTTCTGAGCATTTTTGTGTAACAAAGCAAATGAATGGTGAGGTTCTGTCGCTAAGAGTAGCATTCAGGTAGAATGTCTCAATCTGATCCTCATCATGCCAGAAAAAAAGATTAAGCTTTTCACTCCTTCCTGAGCAATTTTTGGCATTTTAGAAGATCCTAACTGATATATTTCATCTATATCTGATTTAGAATCAGTTTTCTTTTCAATTGCTTGGTTTTTTTTTTTTCTTGAAATGGTTTAGATTTTCTCTTGAATATCTTTTTGTCTTTTACTTCATACAAGGGAAATCTCAAGGGCATTCTGAGAAAATAACACTGCTCAGAGGGAAAAATGAGTTTCTAAAGGAGCTAATTAATTTTTCTATAATGGTACATATGAATATAAAGTGCATATATCAAATGGATATGTATGTAGGATATATGCTTATGTGTACATTTAAGTGCATCTGTGTATACACATGTACATGTGCATGCATACATATATCTAAAGTTATATGATTTGTATTTAGGCATATTTAAAAATAAAACTGATTTCTTTTTTATGGATTTCTTATATGCTCCTACAAACAGACTCAAACATACATGTATGCACGAATATTTATGCATAGAAATCCTGGGTGTAAAATACTGAATCACTGCTTTAGCAATTTATCTGAAATATGGTAATGTCTACTCATATATTTCCTCCACCCACTTGTGAATGAAATGTTTCTTATGGTATAATTATTTTCCCACTATTTAATAGAAAATTACAACTGCTTAGTCTAATGCCCTGTTAAGCCAACTTCAACCATTAAAGTTAAGCTGGCTGATGTAATCTAAAATACAAGTTGAACAGTTAAGTACGTGGCTGAAAAATTATATCTGGGTATCTGCGCATCTATTGATGAAATTAGACCTCATAGCAGTCTTCCAATATCTGAAGGGGGACTACAAGGATGATGGAGAGGGACTCTTAACAGGGAGTGTAACAACAGGACAATGTGTAATAGGTTCAAACTAAAACAGGGGAAGTTCAAGTTAAATATAAGGAAGAAGTTTTTTACTGTGAGGGTGGGGAGGCATTGGAACAGGTTACTCAAAGAAGTGGTAAATGCTCCACCCCTGGCTGTTCAAGACCAGTTTGGACAGAGCCTTGGGCAACGTGCTCTGTTGAGAGATGTCCCTGCCCATGTCAGGGGGGTTGGAACTAGATGAACTTAAGGTCCTTTCCAACCCTAGCCATTCTATGATTCAATAATTCTATGATTAAAGAAAATATTGTGACACAGGCTATAAATTCAGGAACCAAAGGGGTATAGCATGGGCAGTTGATATTTGGGATAACATATGTGCTGAAATCCATTCTAATTACAATGGAAGTCTTAACCTATTACACGAGTAAACAGAAAAAGGTCAAATACAGCTTGGAGGAGCACTTCAAACATATTCAGCTAAAAAATTCTTCTATCTTTTTATACAAATTACATTGCCAAATTACAAATAGTATTTCTTCTATCTGAAATAGTAATAATACTATACCAATCTATTGTATTGTTTAATAAAAAAAAATCTTCCCCTTCCCCTGAAAATTTAAACTTAACAAAACATAGAGAAAACACTGAATATTTTTCTGTGTCATTTCTGTATAGTTTGCAAAGTACTTCCAAATACAAAACATACAATGCTTAGCATTGTTGTTTAGAATATATACACATTCAAAAGCAGCCAGAGAAGTGGTCTTTGTATGATCTGTGCATTGTGCTCTCCCTTGAGCAGAAAACCCATGTGAACCTCATGAAGTTCAACAAGTCCATGTATAAGGTTCTTCACCTGGATTGGGGAAATCCCCAGTATAAATGCAGGCTGGAAAACGAATGGGTTGAGTGTATCAGAGGTTTTCATTATAGATTAATAAATAATGAACTAGCTGCCAGATCCCGGAAAAGGTTGGATTTTCAGATAGATGAAAACTTGTATGTTGTATTAATATATGATAAACCATAAAGAAATCACCTTATAGTTAAGTAAAAATAACATGGTAAAGAAAAGTTTGATGTTAGTTATAAGAAAGAAAATCTTGTCATTAGACATAAACTTGAAATTCTTACTTTTGCTGCACTGAGAAATACAAAAGCTGTGTTATTTTGCTGTTGCATGGGGTCTTTTTAATTGCATAACCAATAAAAACTACCACAATAGGGATTTAATTTCACATGTTAGGAAGAAATGAGTGCACTGATTATTCAAAAGATATTTTTTTTTTTTTTGCAAAGATAACTGAGGTCTGCAAAGAAGAAATTTTAAAGAAAACTTCGTCATTTTCTTTTTCTCATTATTAGAAACATTTAAAAAGTAGTAAAAACATTTCCTTAACCTAAGGAATGTCATGGGTTGAGCATGTTTTTGAGGGTGTTTTTTGTTCAAGGTTTTTTCCAGCCAGGTGGAGGAGGGGAGTCCGGGAGGAAGGAGAGACAGGATACCTGACCCAGGCTAGCCAATGAGGTATTCCATACCATAGCACGTGATGCCCAGGATGCATACTGGGAAAGAGAAGGCTGGAGGGGTAGAGCTCTGGAGGAAAATGGAGGAGGGAGCACATGATGCTCGGCCGGGCAGGGTGGAGTGAGTTATGGGTCGGTGGCTGGTGGGGTGTTGTATTCTTTTCACTTGCTGTTTGCTGTATCATTATTATTTGTAGTAGTAAATGGCAGTAGGGGTTTTGTGTTATGCCTTAGCAATTAAACCGTTCTTATCTCAATCCGTGGGGGCTACATTCTTTACATTCTCCTTCCTAACTCTCAGGGAGTTGGGGGACTTGGTTTAAACTACGACAACTGTACAGATAAGTGCTTCAACATTTATTTTTACATTTTCTTTTATTTTAAATATACTTTACTCTGATGAGGAGTTTAGAGATTAGAGAGTTGCAGACTGAAAAACAATTAATTTCTTTGAACAGAATTAATAAGAATATAATGATAACATACTTAATGAATATTAGGTGCATCATACATGATGATCTAAGTTGTCTGCAGTCATTACTAATACCTGTTCAATCCGTGTTCTCTTTTTTATGTTCACACACACCAATCCTCAGGGTTTTTTTGATCTTTATGGTTGCATCCTTATTCTTGATTGACATAATTTCAGTGTTCTTAAACTGTTATTTAGTAGATTTATTTATTTTTTTTCCCATCAAAGTTATCGAAATTTACAAATACAATACTTAAGAATTCTGGAGTCTTATATTTGCCTGCCCACAACCACCACTGGACATTAGTCAGAGAATCAGTTTCTCGCTTTTTTCCTTTCTCGACCAGTGAGCAATTGAGTATGTAATACAAACTAGTACAGCTTTAACTGCAAATATTAAATGACATAGCCTCACTGCTCACTGTCTGATCAACGGCAAGAACACTCCCTTTTGAAAGAGCAAATTCCTGTGAAACTCAAGTCCTTGATTTTAATCATTTAAAGAAGAATTTTCCACTCCCCTGTGGGACCTGTTTCACTGTAATTTGTAAGTGAGCTGAATATCTACTTTGCAGTCCTGGAAGATCTTCTCTTATACTTGGGTGCCTTTGGAAATTCTTAGACTTTAAGCAAGTCTTTTAAAGTTTGAATTTGGCATCAAAGGCAGTTCAGGAATCCTATCAGCTGTCATTCCTCCATCCAACTGTACTTTGAAGCAAATGTTCACTTTAATAATAAAAAGCAGGATGTATCGAATACTCTATAAATAAAAGGACAAACATAAGAACTAAAAAGAAAAAACAAAACAAGCCACCAAAACCCAAACAACACTGTGATCACATTGAAGACTAGAAAAATTAAAAAAGGTCATTAAATTTTTCTCTTAATTTTGTATCTAATGCTGCATCATGGTACATTAGAAATGACAAAAAGAAAGAAATAATTCCTTTCCTTACAGCACTGCCATCAGAGTGGAACAGATTAAGATCTGTGTCTGATAAACTTGGACAATGTAGTATTTGATCTTTGAACCTTTTAGGATTAAGCAAAAAATTCCAACAATGAAAAACCTGCAAGAAAGTCTGTTATAAGAGATATCCATTGGTCTGATATAAAGAGTTCCGCAGTCTTTTACCTGAGAGCCTTAAATAGTTTAAAACAGAGATAAATACTGTTAGATCCCTATTATGTGCTAGCTATATACTGATTAAATACAGTGAAGATAAAGTGCTTGTACAGGCCAGAGCTCTTCAAACATAATTTAAAGATTCACCTAGATAAAGTATGCCTTGAGGCCTTCAAATGATTACCATGTATTCCATTATCTTCCATGGTACACACTCACCTGAATTCAAAGTCAGAATCTATTAGAATGTTTTTAATGATAACAGTACTACTATACAGCATGATCAAAAGGAGTTGGTATTAAAAATGATATCAAAGATGACCTGCAGAGTTGGAAGCAATTAGTGAAGAGGCAATGTCCACATTTTAAAGGTCATGTTCACTTATTCATCAACAAATATTTACAGACCTACACACACTGAATTTCACTCACTGCTGATCTAACTGGTATGTCCCAGCTTTTGTTCTGCATGGGCAGCTAGCTACCTCTTCTTCACCAAGATATTAAAATACAACATTACGATTCTTAAACACATTCCAGCTAAATTAAGATGTGATCACTCTAATAATATTTACTCGTATGAAATCTCATACTGGGTTTAATTATACTGTTTGAGTGTATGTATCTAAATACATATGTGTAAATATATATATATACACACATAAGTGTAAAGAAATAGACTTTTTTTATTTGGTATATCTTTTTTTTTTCCATTGTCAGGATGTTATCAACTATATGTTTTTGGTGAACACTTTTCTCTGTAGAGCAACAAATGCTCTACAGTTAAATCCTATCAAGAAGTGTAAAAGCTGAAAATATTTTCTGGAACTTTATGTTCATGTGTTTATCTGAAAAACATAGCAATAGTATCTGTAATGTCATACATCTATGTCTTGTTATCCTTGTTATCTTCTTCTGTGAAGCAGATAAATTTAAAGAGGTGAAAAATAGATGGTAATGTCCTGCATCGGTTTTATTATGGAGAAAAATATCCCACCTTTTGACATTTTATCCTCATAAGTTCAATTTGAAAGAGTTCACTATTCATAAATATATACAGGTTTCATTTCTACTAAAAAAATGTGATTTCTAACAATGCCATCTGTGTAAGGAAGTCTGAATGAAAACACTAAGAACGGCATGAATATCGCAGCACAGCATGCTGTAAGTAGTCCATGAGATTCATGGAGTGAGCAGAGGATAATTTCTTATTCCTGTGGGTGGACTGCCCAACTAGAATAGAATCATTACTAGGCCATACCTGCTGCTTACCAGCACAGGTGAACTCATAAAAAATGTCAAGACTAGTGGCAACCTGGGCTGTAGTGATAATCTCCTGGTGGAATTCACAGTCTGGGGTAGATGAAGAGTAGAGTCAGGATGCTAGATTTTAGGAAAAAGAACTTTCAGGTTTTCTAACGATTTAGTGGCTGGGACACCCTGAAAAACTGCCCTTAGGATAAAGGAGCAGAATGGAGCTGGAGCAATTTAAGTTTGACCAGAGTTCCTCCTGGTCAAACTAAAGTGTAAGAAGGAAATGTACAGGCAGTAGAACCAGAGATATGTATTCTAGGAAGAATACAGGGACACTGTGCAAGTTTATAGCATTGGCACCAGGAAAGTCTAGGCACAGCTGGAGCTGAATTTGGAAGGGAATGTTAAGAATAATAAGATGAATTTCTACAGGTATGTTGCTCAAAAAAAGGAAGATGTTCCCCTCAATAAATAAGACAGGTGAACTACTAAAAAATATCATGGAGAAGGCTGAAGTACTCAATAATTTCTTTGCCTCAGTTTTCATTGGCAGTCACTCATCTCTCAAGTACCTGAACATAAAAGCAGCGACTGGAGCAACAAAGATGTTCTCACTGTAGTAGATCAGATTTGAGACCACCTGAGGAACTTTACTGTGAAGGTAGTGAGACACTGGAAGAGGCTGCCCAGAGATGATGACCAACCTTATAGCCTTCTATGAGGAAGTAACTAGGTGGAGGGATGATGGTAGAGCAGTAGATGTGTTTTTTCTTGATTTCAATAAGGCATTTGATATTGTCTCCCACAGCATCCTCATAGGTAAGCTAAGGAAGTGTGGGCTTGATGATCACGTAGTGAGGTGGATCAAGAACTGGTTGAAAGGAAGAAGGCAGAGAGTTGTGGTCAATGGCACAGAATCTAGCTGGAGGCCTGTGACTAGTGGAGTCCCTCAGGGGTCGGTGCTGGGACCAGTGCTGTTTAATATTTTCATCAATGACCTGGATGAGAGAACTGAGTGTACCCTCAGCAAGTTCGCTGATGACACTAAACTGGGAGGAGTGGCTGACACACCAGAAGGCTGTGTTGCCATTCAGTGAGACCTGGACAGGCTGGAGAGTTGGGCAGGGAGCAAGTTGATGAAATTCAACAAGGGCAAGTGTAGAGTCTTGCATCTGGGGAAGAACAACCCCATGTACCAGTACAGGTTGGGGGTTGACCTACTGGAAAGTGGTGAAGGGGAAAGGAACCTCGGGGTCCTGGTGGATGGGAGAATGACCATGAGCCAGCAATGTGCCCTTGTGGCCAAGAAGGCAAATGGCATCCTAGGGTGCATTAGAAAGGGTGTGGTTAGCAGGGCAAGAGAGGTTCTCCTCCCCCTCTACTCTGCCTTGGTGAGGCCGCATCTGGAATATTGTGTCCAGTTCTGGGCCCCTCAGTTCAAGAAGGACAGGGAATTGCTTGAAAGAGTCCAGCGCAGAGCCACAAAGATGATTAAGGGAGTGGAACACCTCCCTTATGAGGAGAGACTGAGGGAGCTGGGTCTCTTTAACTTGGAGAAGACTGAGGGGTGACCTCATCAGTGTTTACAAATATGTAAAGGGTGGGTGTCAGGATGATGGAGCTAGGCTTTTTTCAGTGATATCCAGTGATAGGACAAGGGGCAATGGGTGTAAACTGGAGCATAGGAGGTTCCACGTTAGCATCAGGAAGAACTTCTTTCTGTAAGAGTGACAGAGCACTGGAACAGATTGCCCAGGGGGGTTGTGGAGTCTCCTATGTTGGAGATATTCAAGGCCCTCCTGGACAAGTTCCTGTGTGATGTACTCTAGGTTACCCTGCTCTTGCAGGGGCATTGGACTAGATGATCTTTTGAGGTCCCTTCCAACCCTTGGGATTCTGTGATTCTGTGATTTGAATGTCCCACCTCTGAGAGCCTTAAAAGACAGGTTGCACAGGGCTTTGAGCCACCTGGACTAGTGGGAGGTGTCTCTGCTCATGGCAGTGGGGTTTGAACTAGATGATCTTTATGGTTCCTTCCATCCCAAACCATTTTATGATTCTATGAACATATACGAATCCATGGGAGACAATAAGATGAATCCTATGGTCCTGGGGAACTGACAGATGTAGTCACTAAACCACTTTTCGTGATGTTTGATAAGTCATGGCAGTCAGGGGAAATCCCCAGTGATTGAAGAAAAGCGAATATTACAGCAATTTTTGAAAAGCCCAATAAGGAGGACCCTGGGAACTATTGACCAGTCAGCCTCACCTCTGTGCCCAGTAAGATCATGGAACAGATCCTCCTTGAAGACATCTCAAAACATATGAAAGACTAGGAGGCAATGTCAATACAACTTCACCACAGGCAGGTCATGCTTGACTAATAAAATAGCCCTCTATATCAGAGAGATTGTATCAGTGAACAAGGAAAGAGCAACTGATGTCATCTACCTGGACTTCTGTAAGGCCTTTGATATGGATCCGCAAAATATTTTTGCCTCCAAACTGGAGAGGTATAGGCTTCGTGGGTGGACTGTTAGATGGATAAGGAATTGGCTCAATGGATTCTTCTGCATTATCTGAGTCTTTGATGTCTATTTTAAATGAATAAGTTTTGCTTGTAGAAGACAAATCATGTTCTTGACAACTGTTTCCCCCTTCTTTCCTTAATACAGCACCATCTGTATTTATGCATGTACTGTAGAGCATTTATTCATTTTAAGTATAGAAAAGCAACAGCATACTTATATCTGTAGATTAAGTATTTTCTGCTACTATTTCTTTTTTGCTGAGGATGATAAAATAGAGAATAGACAGAAAGCAGAATACAGATGTTTTTCTGGTACAAAAGGTCCTTTTTTTCATTGTGCCTTTCAATATTTAGATATGTGCTTTTATATATTATTCATATTTTAAAAACAATAACTTTGTGAAAATAATAAAATATGTAGATACATATGTACACAGTAAAATACAGTGTTTCCTAAACCTTTAACTATAGTGAAATCTGTTAGAAATTCTTTCATTTTCAAATTAGCTGACATTAGATATAATCTCTTCAATGCCTTATTTCATTCCTTAAGTTTGCATGACTGTTTGATCTGTCTTCTTAATACCCACATCCCTGTATGTCAGATAGCTCAGCAAACAGTGGAGCAGACACCCAGATGGGCCTGACACGTCAAGTGGCTGGAGTGAGCACCCAGCTCCCTTGCACCGATGTGGTGGCATAGGGCCATCACTGGTGTATGTGGGAGTGAGCATGTTTGTGTTGTGGAATACAGATCCTGATCTGTGGAAGTAAATCTGTACAAAAAAAAATGGCTCCATGAGGAAAGACAAGACCACTGAATAATAAAGGAATTACCAGCAGATATGATAATAATATGCTTTCAAATGTTATTTGCCATCACCATTTTTGTACACAGTCAGTTTTTGAGCAATTAAAAATGCATGTTTCTTTTCTTCATTCAATATCTTTAACCTCCACTCTACAATTTCATCTGAACCATTAACATCTTGATTATAATTATTGTGTTCCCAGTTTTACTCCAGAGAAATTCCATTTACTCTCTGTGGTTTCTTCTGATTTATATCAAGATGAGGAAGATGAAATTCTAACCATTTGTTTTCCATTGTAATAGAATGAGGAAAACTGTGTTATAGTCTTTTGACATAGTCTATCCTGTTATATCTTCAGGAAATGAAAGCTGTTAAAAAACCCTCTCCATTCAATTTTTTAATGTCTGGTTTAACCTTTCCAGCCACATTAACCTTTGTATTACTATTAGTGGTTCAATTATTCATAAACTCCTTATTCCTAAAATGCTTGATATTACACATATTTTACAGCTTCCATGACTTGAAAATTCTTATTAATTTACTTTTCCAAATTCTTGACCCTAATAGAAAAGGTTTTTTCCACTACTGAGACTGAGCTTATGTCACTCAGTTTTGACATGCAGAATTGCATTTTGTCTACTTGTTTGCTAGAATTCACTAATTGGCTCATTAACTGATTTGAATCTTTCTATACTAGTGATTCAGGTAAGCCAAATATATCCAGTGATGGAAAAGAGTTTTGATGCTAGTTCTGTGGTTGGTATCTTTATTTTTTTTTTTTTGGGCAGTTAGTAAATCTTAGTTGTTCAATGGTCAGTGAGTAGTTAAAGAACAATGTGTAGCATTGGCTATAGTATAAACCAGATGCACTATGAAACATACTGGACATTTTTATGGTGAATAAGTGATTTTATCTAGGTAGCATTTTCCAGCACTGACATGAAGTAGGACAGAGATATGGTCACTGGAGCCACCTGACATATGTACAAGGCACTATATATCACTGGTAGTTTTATAGCTTCCTAGTAGAAATAGGAAAAAAAAATAGAGATGAATGGGAGCAGGTGAAGAGAGGAGCTTCCTCCTTTGATATCTTGTCTTATAACAGCACTATTGGAGGAATGGGAGGTAGGACAACTCTTCCTTCTGTCACTTCTACTGGCCTTATGGTGATTTCAGGCACTGTTAATGAAGAACTATTTGCTTTGTTCTGATTGCAGTCACTGATTTGCTGGCCACTGCTATCTTGGACAGGATGATTAAGAGGAAGGAGAGACCATGGAATGTGAAGGGACTACCTCTGCCTCCTACTTGTCCCTCCAGTTCTGTTCTGTATCCTGTGAGCTGGCAGATGAAAAAACACTTTATCAGTGACTATGAAATGTCAGGGCAGGCAAAATCAAGCTGTTTTTCACAGGTGTTTCTCATACAGAAACCCAGAATATGCTTTGGCTGAGCAAAAGTCTATAATTTTAATGAGCTGATTTTCTTGAGTAATAGCTTGTGACTGGCTTACCCCTACTTTCTTTCCCATATTCTGCTCTCTCATTTTTCCAACTCTTTCTAGTTATTGATATTTCATCTGCAGAAAGTCTGAAAAAAGTTTCTGAAATTATTTGCACTGAAAGGGAAACAAAGAAGCTGGATGAATTATAGAGGCTGCATTGTAATATGCATAATAACAAATACAGAATAGGGAATGTATATGTGAAAACTTGTTTATCCCATACATAACATTAAAAGATGTTTCAAGTCAGAAAATTCAAAATCATTAGAAATAAATTTATTTTTATTCATATAATTGCACAGTTAAATTCAATCCCACAGAAATTTGATGTGATTGAGAATTTAATGACATTTTAGTGTATTATACAAATATCAAGGAAATCTACAGCTGCAAAAATGGACTAAAATAATAATATATGTAAGTGCTACAAAACCTCATGCCTTAAGGCTCTGACTAATATCTCTAATAAAGATCAAAATGGAGAAAAGAAAACAGTTATACATTAATTTCTACACCTTTCTTTAAAGCAGTTAAAACCATCAAGTATCTGAAACGAAACTGGTTCAGGCTGTTGATCCAGTGAAGCAGATCTTGTCTTCCAATATGTTAATGCCATGAATACGTACAACTGAAATATCTCATCAGCTATATTACATTTTATTTTAGTTTTTTAGCAATCATCTTCCAGGTCCCAATAACTAGGGCAAGAATTATCATCATGGGCATTGCAGGACATTGCAGAAACACCTCTCTTAAAATTAACATCATGCTTTTAGGAAGAAAGTTTTTCAGGTTTTCAAACATTATTGACAATTTTGTAGAGCAACCAGATTTTCTATAAAATATCTGATGTCTGAGTCTGCTAAATCTTGTTTAAGCTGTTTGAAATACTGATTCTCACTTGGATACAGACATGGTGTTTCTTCCCTACGAATTAAAAAAATAAAATTATCAGATACTTTTATTTAAATTACCATACACACAAAATCTTTGTCTGGTTCCTTTTGAGCTTCTCCTATACAGATTTCCTGGAATACTGATATTCAGTTATAGTTTTTGATACATAAGTTATGTGCCAGCAATGTATGTGTGAGTTAAGTTCCAAAACTCTTCTATTTGTCAATAGAAATTCAATTAGTAATACTATTATATCAAGAGACATGGCAAAGGGACCATGAGAGACCTAAACTCTGCTGGACCAACAGCTGTATCACCTCAGATGGCACTTCTTGGGTCCTGTATGACAGGCACCCACCCTGTGCCCTAGTGACTGAAACACCTCACCTCCAAACTTCTTCCCAAGGTATCACTGCTTGGATATCAGAATCTCTTTGAAGTCCAGGGAGAGGCTTTCAGAGTACTATAGACGGGATATTACAGTGCAAATCATCACTCTATGTAATAGTTTTCTTGTGTTAAGTGCAAACAGATATGACCACTTGTGAAGACTTGGGAATGATTAAGTTCTTGCAGGCACAGTGCATAAAAGTGAATTTTATCTGTTGTACATCATATGACATATTTTACATGATTATTTCTTTGCTATTCTTTTAGTCATAAGAGATAAGATTTACTTTCCTTTGGGTCTTTGTTAGTTTACATTGCACCAATATAATTTCAGAATTCTAGTTCATTATAGTAATTTGTGGACTTATGAAGAAATCCCCACCATAGATGTAGAAGCAGTTCATTTCTTAGATAAAAACAAGGACTATTTCAAGGAAAAATTGAAAAACTGTGTATATTAAAAAATATTTTTAGTAATAAGAAAATCAACAGATTTATTTCCAAAATTTAGGTTTTCAGTTAATTTAACTATCATCCTATAGGGGCAATGTCTTATTGTTTATTTGACATGCTTATAAGATCAGTATTTAAATGCTTGGTTGCTAGTTCACATCTCATATTTCAAAATATAGATATTTGAAAACAAATGGTTAAACCTACTTTCCAGTTCTTACATAGTTTACAGCTGTTAGACATGGGTAAGAATAGACACAGTACCTTTCAGAAACACAAGTTTTAAATATAAGGCATGAAAAGCAATCCATTTATTTATTTATAAAACTTTTTAATACTTTTTTTAACCTCCTTGATAAAGTTAATCTATCCTAATATATCCACGAAAAAAAGAAGCCAGTTAAAAGAGCAACTTCAAATGTGAACAACTCTTGTGATAGTGCACTTTGCATGTCAAAGATAAAGGCACATTTTCTGCCTACGAACTAGTAACCTTTTAATATAACCAAGTAACCACTGAATTTTCTGCCCTACATGTCTTGAGACTTCATTTGAATCTTACAAAATACTCTGGCTCTGACCTTTTCATGCAAGAGAAGTCAAATGTGGTGACATTATCAAAATCTGTAATTTATTATTTTTATATTTATCACTTCTTCACACTGTGTGAAAAATTATGTCAACTTTTTTCTTCAAGTGCAATAAAATAAGACTCTTCAAACATTTATTAATATTCCACAAGGTATGTCAATACAGAAAAGAATATTTTAAATATTTTTTTTTCTCTTGGTTTATATATTTACTTCACTAATACAAAACCAGTTCCCAAGTAACTGAGTTACTGTAGATTTTTATTTGAATTTCATGTATTGAATGTAAGAGCTACTAAGTATAGGCAAATCTTACTAATTTAATATTTCCCATATAAATATTGTATTAGACATGCATTTTTTAAAATTGAATTGAGTTGAACCTATGTAATTTCCTGACTGAAAAAAAAAAATCAGGTGCAATGATTCGGCAGAAGAAAGACCATATGAAAAGAGATTCCTAGAGAAACTTAAGTTAATTAGGAAATTTAAAAGCCTGAAATAAAATCAGAACAGAGATATTTAGATGCAAGTGCACGTAACAGTGTTTTCCAGATTTCCAAGATCATATATGATACAGTAAAAACCAAAATATATTCATGGAAATTCATTGTTTTCAGTTAGGCTAAGAGGGTTTTTTTGTCTTTGTTCATCTTTGAACATGTACATGTCGTATATGTTGTGGATGAAGGTCACAAACTTGTCATTCCTGTATTTCAAAGAAATAGAGCGAAAAATAAACCTCTTAACTGAATTATAAATTAATATTTTTGTGCTGTGATTTTTTTTTGTTGTTGTCTAGTCCGGTCCTGTTCTGTTGTCCCACTTCCCTTGCGTGTAAAAATAAATATCGGGGGGGGGGGGGGGGGGGGGGGGGGGGGGTGGCGGAGGAAGAGGTGAGCAAACAGCTGTGTGGAACTGAATCTCAAAGATTCATCTTTCTAGCCAGTCCATAAAACACTGAAAGGTTTGGGATTTGACTCAGGTTAGGTTGGGTTTTCTTTTTTCTGGATAAGGTGTTGTTTTTAATTCAGGTATTTACTGTAGTCTCATTAATACATTTCCATTTATATTTCTTCGTTAAACTTGTGTAGGAAGGTTTTATTCTAATGGTGTCTCACCAGATTTACCTTTTACCTCTGTGTATGTCTATTTCTTAAATCAGCACTTGTTTTGAGGATTCTGAGGAGTTAATTTTTAATTAAATCTCAATTTTGATGAAATAAAGTATGGTTAAACAGTTTTCCATGCTACCATGCCCTCAAGCCTACTGCTTTTAAACATTTATCTTACAGAATCCTATTTGTGACAAAGACAAGGTTATTGTATAGGTTTGTCTTCAGGAGCAGCCTGATACTGGATCAAGACTCATGATTATGAGAAAGCATTAACCCATATCTGTGTGGTTAACTGAGCCCAAAGACGAGGGAGATGCAGATTTGAAAAAAAAGCAAGTATTTTTTGGCATTTATTGCACAGGAAGAAGTATGTTGTGGAGAAAGTGATGGTCTTAACTACAGCCTAACTTGGTGGAATATGTTGTGAAAATTCATATCTCAGGGTTTTTGATCAAACATCTTTTCTGAATGTGAGGAGTCACTGATTTGGATGCCCTGCTTGCCCTCACCAGATTACAGGGTTTTCTCTGCCCATCACTGCTCCTTCACCCCCCTGGAGTCTTTGTGTGTGCTGTGATTGGCCCTTAAAATATGACAGAACCTTAAAATATGATAGAAGAGGTTGGTTGTAGGATATCAGCCTGAAAAGAAGGACTGACAAAAGTGGAAAAAGCCTGCAACCCTGCTGCACAGGCACGTTCTGCAGAGGGATCTGGAATTGTCAGAAACATGTATATGAAGTTAGATAGGATTAATGTCAACAACATAAATTAAAAATACCTCTTGTCTTAAAACCCCAATGTATCATTAACTGTTCTAAATCTTATCTGTTTTACAATTTCTGTAGAATTCACTTACATATAAAATACTTGTTTTAAAATTTGAGATAATTCCCATTAATTAAGAAAAACGGCTAAAGTTAAATACTTATTACACTGCTTTAGTCTCATGAAACGATTTGTATTTATCCTAGTATTAAAAAAGTGCTAACACCCAGGAACAACTGCTTTGGATACTCAGACCAGTAGCCTTCTTTAATATGGTGGATGGATAGCATTTCCTGGCCCCTAACTAGTGTTGTCATGCCAGGAAATGTTTCACAGAATCGCAGGAGTATTAAGGCTGGAAGGGGCCTCTTGAGAACTATTCCAGAGTCCAAGCAGGATCAGTTAGAGGAGATTGCTCAGGACTGTGGCCAGTTTTATTATCTCCAAGGCGGGAGACTCCACCACTTCTCTGGGCAACCTACACCAAGGCTCTGTCACCCTCACAGTAAAAATGTGTTTCCTGATGTTCAGGGGGAACAGGTCCTGTGCTTCAGGTTGTGACCATTGCCTCTGGTTCTTTCACTGGACACCACTGAAAAGAGCCTGGCTTCCTCTTATTTAGCCTCACCCCACCCTACTAGGAATTTATACACCTCAATAAGACTCTGTGTCCCACATAAAGCCTTCTCCTCTCCAGTCTAAACAGTATCAGCTCTCTCAGCCTTTCATTTTGTGAAAGATGCTCCAGTCCTTAATCATCTTTGTGACCATAATTTCACTGACTTCCTGTAGATTCATTCTAGCAAAATACTACATTAGATTTTTTACCTATTTCTTCATTTGTTATAGCTGGTCTTCAGTTAATTTCCTCAGTGCTTAGTACTTTTTCTTTTGTTTGTCTTTTAATGTTAGGCCATATGTTTTTTATTTGATCTTACTTTGATCAGTTACCCAGTCTGGAATACAAAGGAATAGCTGTCAGTCAATAGTTTCTAAAATCTGACCAAGTTCATAACACTTCTATTTATAAAGCAGGTTTTAGAAATGCAGTAAGAAAGAGACTAAAGCAAACCTGCCCATGGCAGGGGGGTTGGAACTAGATGATCTTAAGGTCCTTTCCAACCCTAACTATTCTATGATTCTATGATTCTATAAAAAAAAAACAACACAAAAACAATATCAAATCAGCCAACCAACCAAAAAAAAAAAAACCCAAACCAAAAAAGCAACCAATAAAACATACAAGCCTGATAAATAAATACAAAGAAATTATTAATCCTGATTTTTTTCTTGGTTTTTTTTTTGTCTTTTTTGTTTATTTTGCTTTGGTTTTTTTTGTTTGTTTGTTTGTTTGCTTTTTTTGTTTTTTTTTTTTTTGTTTGTTTCATTGCTATGGAGAAGTAGCTTTTTTTTTTTTTCCCAAAGGTTATTTCATCATTAACATTTCCTAAGACAAGAATGTCTTTCGAAAAGAGTTTCTTAAAGTCTTTAAGCACTATATTTTCTATACACTAAACAAGTAATTCTAGAATGCTGAAAAAAAAAATTCTTGTTAATCTGGAAACACATGAGAAAGTCTGCTTATCACCAAAATAAATGCTTGTGATATGTTCTTATAAAATATTTCATAACACATGAAGGCAAGAGTGAGAAGGTTTTGCCATGGAAAATATAAGAACTAATTCCTATCAAGATAAATCAAAAGACAGTTCATGCAGTTCGATAGTCACTTTGGGATGTTTCAGCTTTTCAGTTTCTGATAAGAAGGCAGCAGTAGTAATATAGAGATAACTGTGAAGACAAATATCAATGATTTGTAACATGTGAGATTTTGTTATTTCAGAATTCATGTTGCTAGTTGCTGCAGCTAGGAGAAATTATGTTATAAAGCAGTTAGTTACACAAGTTATGACTAGGCAGTATATTTTGTTTAGCTTCATTTTCTTCTGGATATGTAAGTGATCATTAATTTAAGTTACACTAAGTTTGAAATTTTCATTGTAATTTTTCCTGGTAGGTATAACAGTATACATTGCATTAAACTTGCCTTTACACTGACTTACTCAAAATCAAGCAAAATCTGCCAGCATTATACATAATGGCACTTTCGTACATAGAGGACTATGATAATTCAGAAAATGGTAAAACCTGTTGGACATAAGTTTCCTTTGATTTTTCCTCTCTTTTCCTAGTAGGATATGGTCTCCGTTTTTATTTCTGTGCTTTCAGCAATATTTCCGGCAATCCCATGTTGTCTGAAAGACCTTATAAACTTCATACAAATATCTACATGGGCAGTTGTTGAAAGCCAAACTACTTCACAAAGTGAGCTTTTATCAAAGCCTTAAGCTGTTAATAAATGAAGAATGTTTATCCTCAGAAGAGCTTCAAAGAGTGTTTTGATGAAGATGAGCCTTCTTTCTCTCTTGCAGCTGTCCTTGCTTGTGGAGGGGAGCTGGCAGGCCAGATAAGGCTTGCTGCCAGAGAAGAATAAGTAGGAGGAGGTGGGCAAGGTTTCAGTGCAGGTGTTCCTTTAGAACTTGCTGTTTGATTGCATCCTAAACTGTATCTGTGAAAGTGAGGCTGCTTTTGTTCTTTTATGTCTGCCCTGTGCTATTTTTAAACATGATATAGCCCCCAGGAAACATTTGCACTTTTTTAGATCACTAATTAGAAAACAAAAATCAAAGTGAACAAAGACACTGACCAGGAATCATTTATAACAGATTCATATTCATTTTCTATCTTTTCAGTCATGCTACTGAGGTCATTCTCTTCTATAATTCATAAGTAATAATACTGAATGAGGAGATTCATCTGTAACCAGTTAAATGAAGATCGACAGAAAAGCATTAAGTTTAAAAAAAGAATTTCTCACAGAAGGGCAGCTTAATAAGCTTAATAGTTACTTAATGTTGGCAGAAGGAGCTTTTCAACACTTGAGTATTTCCACCTTCAAGCACAAGTTGAATTGTTTTGCTGCTTTCAATGTCTGTTTTTTCAGATTTTGTTATAAATATAGCTCCTAACTTGAAAGACGGCTTCTCTTTTTTTTTTTTTTAACTTTTTTTTTTTTGGGGGGGGTGGTGATGGTATTATTTTCTTCACAGGTGATTCATGTTTTTACCCTTTGTTACACCTACAGTATACATCTATTTCAATCTGGCCAAAATTCTAAGTCAAGTCCTTGGAAAAAGTCTTTCTAACTTGAATACTGATCATTCCATTCATCATTTGATAGATACAAGACAAAGGCAAAATGACCTGAATATACCACACATAAGGACTTAGATCTGTAATAAACCCAGTTTCCAATAAAGTCTTCGTGGTCAATGAACCATATCATAGAATCATACAAACCAGATCACAGCATACACATAAAATAATGTTTTTATAGTGGGTATTTCATATCTGAATCATAAAATCATAGAATAGTTCAGGTTGGAAAGGACCTTAAGACCATCTAGTTCTACCCCCCCACCATGGTATATAGAAGTACAAAACATCATCACAAAAGCTACAAAATACCATCCAAAATATAGCACCAAGAGAATTACAGTGATTTCAGCCTGCACCTGGAAGTGCAATTTTCCAGCTCTGTTTTCTCATTGCAGTGCCAAACTAGTTGAAAAGAAGTGGAAACTGGTCATGCCCCTTCAGGTGCATAATGCTCTGCTATGATGAGATACCTGGGAGGCATAAAATTGGTATTGGCCTTTCTTCAAGTTTTTTTTTTTCTTCTGAGTGGTGTCAAAAAAGGCATACTGGTAATACAGAAAAAGGATTCAACTATGAAAGTTGAATGAACTTTCTACATTATCTACATGAAAGTAACTTGTTTCCAAGGCCCAGATAGAATTGAGTCTGGCCAGGAATGTCAGAGTTAACAGGAAAGGCTTCTATAGGTATATTTCTAACAAATTACATGCTAGGGATAATGTGGGCCTTCTCCAGAGGGAAATGGAAGAACTGGCTACCCTGGATTTGGAGAAGGCTGAGGTTCTCAATGACACCTTTGCCTCAGTCTTCACTGGCAAATGCTGACCACACCGCCCAAGTCTTGCAAGGCAGATGCAGACCCTGTGAGAATGAAGACCTTAGGCCCACTGTAGGAGAGGTTCAGGTTCAAGATCATATGGAGAAACTGAATGCGCACAAGTCCATGGGACCTGATGAAATCTATCTGCAGGTCCTGATGGAGCTGGCTGATGAAGTTGCTAAGCCACTGTCCACCATATTTGAAAAATCATGGCAGTCAAGTGAGTTCTTGATGACTGGAAAAAGGGAAATATAGCTCCCATGTTCAAGAACGGGAACATGGATGACCCGGGGAATTACAGACCAGTCAGTCTCACCTCTGTGACTGGCAAAATCTTGGAGTAGACTCTCCTGGAAGGCATGCTAAGGCCATGAACAACAACAAGGTGCTTGGTGACAGCCAGCATGGCTTTAGTAGGGGGAAATCCTGCCTGACCAATTTGGTGGCCTTCTATGATGGGGCTATGGAACTGATGGATAAGAGCAAAACAGTTGACATCATCTATCTCGGCTTGTGCAAAGTGTTCAACACTGTCCCACACGGCAATCCTTGTCTCTAAACTGGAACTATCAGAACATGTCCAGAGGTGGGTCACGAGGATGATCAAGAGGCTGGAGCACCTCCTGTATGAAGACAGGCTGAGAAAGTTGTGCCTGTTCAGCCTGGAGAGGAGAAGCTGCGTGGAGACCTCATAGCAGCCTTCCAACATCTAAAGGGGCCCTAACAAGGAAGCTGGAGAGGAACTCTTCATCAGGATCTGTAGCAATAGGACAAGGGGTAGTGGGTGCAACCTTCCACAGGAGAAGTTCAGGTTATACATAAGGAAGTTCTTTGTTGTGAGGGTGGTGAGTCACTGGAAAGGGTTACCCAGGGAAGCTGTGAATGCTCTATTCCTAGTGGTGTTCAAGGCCAACTTGCACAGAGCCTTGGGTGACATGGTGTAGAGGCACCCCTGCCTATGGCAGGGTGGATGGAACTAGATGATCTTAAGATTCTTTCTAACCATTCTATGATTCTATGATTTGTCAGGCAGCAGGTGGACATAAGAGGAGCAAGTTTCTTACCTAACTCAGTATCGAGAGATTTAATGCTGCATTTCCCAGCGTCTAAGAGTATATCCTGACATTAGGCTGTCTGGAACTGCAGGTGTTTGACTCTGCTACTTTGTGTAGTTGAGCAGTCTTTGTCACAATATTAGGGCAGTACCCTGACAACTAATGCTCTAATTCCATGCTCTGGAAGACAGGAGAAGGTGCATATTACAATGCTTTGTAGATTTCTCTGCATTTTATGAATAGACACTGGAGAACAAAAAATTTTTAACTGTAAGAAAATTGGACTGATTTTATCAGTTCAACTTATTTCAGGCAGGACCCTTTGATTGCTTGTAAAGGTCCTTTTTTTCCATTTTCCTTGACTATAAACAGGCAAGACTTTTAATCCTGATTCCCTCTCCTCAGACCACTTTTCACTCACCTTGAGGTTTTTTCCCCTTTCCTTTTAGGGAATTTTAAATTTTAATTAATTTTATTGTCAAAACCAATTCCCTCACTGAATTATTTAAAAGATGGAATGAGTCTATTGTTTCTAACACATGGAAGCAAAACCAGTAAAAGCAAAAATGACCTTCACTTTGGTGATATTTCTATACCATTGTTTGGTTTTTTTTTTTACAGGAAAATCTGATTTCTAAGTTAATATGTCAGAAAAATGGCTCCCCTTACAAGATGCTGATGGCTTCTCTAGCTCTTGGAGAAAAAGAGAATAACAAAATTAAATAGAAGGTCATTGTAACAAAAAATATTTTATGTTTTTTTTCAGCAGAACAATTAAGCACAGAAGACTAAAAAAAATTTCTTCTGAGATTTCCTTGTTTTTCAGAAAGGATATATTGAAATATATTTTGTAATACTCTACATCTTTTGCATCAGCTTCAGTGGTAGAGCTAAACAAGTTGATACTCTGAAAGCTGTGAAAAGGTATCAGACCAAGATTATGTGCTGCCATGGTCATAGATCATAACCACTTTAAAGAACAGATTTAAACAAATAGAAGGCCTTTAATTCATCAAACAAATTCTACTGACTGAAAGTGAAACTTGTCAATTTCAGATAGGAACTGAGCACACATTACTTACCAAGGAAGAGATCCAACTTTTACAAAAAAAACATTATTCTAAGGTATAACACAAACCACTACTGCTACCACCAATAATAATAATGATAAGAGAAATAACAAGGGAAGAGAATACACCACCACCTGCCAAAAATGAGCCAGATCGAGCAGAGAGTGTGCCCTTCCTGGTAACTCCCAGTTACATCATGGGCATGACGTGCTGTGGTATGGAATACCTCTTTGGTTAGTTTGGGTCAGGTGTCCTGTGCCTTCTTCCTCCTGGCTTCCCCTCCTCCCTGGCAGAGCATGAGGATCACAAAATCCTTAGTCAGTCTAAACATTTGAGCAGTAATTAAAAACATCAGTGTTATCAGCACTGTTCCCAGGCCAAAGTCAAAAATACAGTGCTGCACCAGCTAATAAGAAGGAGAAAAAAATACTGCTACTGCTGAACCCAGGACAGTGAATAAAGATATTTTCAGTGTCATAAAAATCCACTGATCTGAACATTTTTCATGTGGTTGCCTAAAGATGATTATAAAACAAAAAAGTCTTTTTACCCATATATCTTTATATTCAGTAAAAGCAGAGCAAAAGGTAAAATAAATGGCTAGATTTAACTACTTGTCATTGGAAGACCCAGCCAGGTAGGAAGTGGCTTTGAAACTGGATCTTCTCAGTCAGAGCTGTGCTGTTAAGTATTTCAAGATGAGTTTCTCATTGTCAAATTTCATTGACTAGCAGACAGAAAAATTTCAGCTGAAAGAAGGAAAAGGAATATGTTAGGCCAGCTGTTGTCCTGCCTTTACAGAGTTTAAGACCTCTATTATGTTTTATTCTCTTAATGAAACAAAATATGAATTTGTGCAAAGAGATAAGATGAAATAAACTCTTTCATTATTGTGTTAAGTGTACTTGGAAGGCTAAGCTGAACTGCAACAAAATGAGGAAAAAGACTTGATAGTACAACAGTCCCACTGCTCACTAGAGAGCTGGCAAACAGAACATAGGTAAGTAGGGAACATAGGAGAGACCTCTGTTCAGACTCCATAAAACCCTTGAGCTTGCTTACATTTTATGAGCATCAGGAAAAAAGAAATACATTAAAACCCCTAGGCATCCAGGAGTGTATACGATTCACAAGTTCACCCTTATTCATGAGATGTAAAAATGCCATTTTTATTTTATTGACTGTTTGTGCAATGTACATATTTACCATTTTTTGTTTATATGTCACAACAGCCCTTTGAAGGAGACCAATGAACTTGTTACACTTTGTTACACTTTCCACTTTTTCTACTTTGACTCTCCGCCTAAAAGCCGGGCAATTAAACAGCCCAGTGGGTATCTTTTTAGGGAGATTTTCAGTATGAGAACATACTGAACATATTTCAGCATGAGAAATTACATCAAACATGACTTAGAGAAAAGTCAGCAGGAGGAGTAAGATTCAGAAGAAAGGAAGCAGAATGTCAGTAATAATGGGATGGTGGATTGTTCCTTTCATAACAGGTATTATCTACAACTTTGAATTCAGATGTTATGCATTGAAGAAGTCGTATTTTATCCATAGCTTTTTGGCAGAATATCTGTCTTGGTTGGAAGTTTTGTTTTGTTTAGTTTTTTTCAAACAAAAAGTGTAGTGAGTAAAGAAAGGAAGCTTAAAAGTATAATTCCACTTACAGGCTGTATGACCACAAAAGGAACACTGAGTTATTTCTTTCCTCCTCATCTCACCTCTTACAATGCCTTTGAACATACAGTTCTTTAAGATTATTTAAGATTAAAAAATATTATATACAGGCAAAAGGGAAAATTTCTGCATACCCATTTAGTGCCCTGAGAAAGAATATATAACTTAGTCTTCTCTATCATCTGTAACTCGTTTGACAATTAGCTGTGTTCATTTTGGTTTTGACTGCACCACAGTAGAGTGAACAGATTTGCAGTGTCCAGAGCAGTGCAGTGCAGAGATAGCAGTAAGACATTCATATACTGAAATAAAGTGCTCTACTTAAGAGGATTTCACAAAGGCTTTACTTTTACAAGTTTTACTTTTGCAAAGTTTTTTACATTACTCAAGCAATGTTGCTAGATCTTTGTTTTTTTTTTATTTACATGAACACTGACATCATAGATGCATATGCTAATATTTTACAGAATGCAATCCTAATTGACACAAATTACAGCTAACAAAGCAATCTAAAAACCCCACAAGGTTCTAAAACAAGATCACTTGTATGTTTATGCACTGTGGGCTGACAATTTATAATTTCTTTCATTCTTTTGTCCATTGCATAATTTTCAATTTCTAGTATAAAACTTTGGAATACAGTAGAAGACTTCGTAAGATCTACATAAGGTATAGGTACTGTAGATAATGCACTGCTACATTTTAAATTATTACCTCAGACTGGACAAACATCAGAAGAGAGAACAAATGCTATTGAAGCAAGCTGCACAGCTGGCCAGAAGTACTGGCCAGCAGTAAAAGTCTGTTAATCTCAAAATAAGTAATTAGTAGAATAAAACTAAGTCCACTGGGTAAAATTTTCCCCACTTTCTCTCCCTTTGTGCAGAGGGGATGCATGTGGGCTGAAAATCAGTGCCATTCAACCCCTAATTTAACAGTTTAGCACCTCAGTGGTACTTAGACTTTGTTAGTTGTATGTTGGAATGAAGGATGACTTACTTGATGCAGGTAAAGAAAATAAAAACATGCTATATTTTTAAGTGCAAAGAGGTAGTACAAATGAAAAAAATCCAAAAATTACTCATTAATCTCATTAATTCTGGTGTATTTTCAGTGAAGCTCTTCTTTTACCCCACACAATAAAGGAAAACAACAGCAATTAGCAGAAGTGATCTTTTATAATACAGTGTCATGTTTCTAAATAATAACCAAAACCTAAGCAACTCAATTTTTATGTTAATGTATGTTCCTGATTGCTTCTACATCTGAGAGTCCTGACTTTTGATTAGAAGCTTGTGTGAAATTGAGGGTTTGATTCTCTCCAGATGAAAATAGGAAATGAAGACAGAAATATATGTTCCTTTCTCTTTGGTGAGAGAAGAAAATGTGAACAGTTAGCATTGCTATTTGAATGCAACCTTCAGCAATGCAATCTGCTGAAGAAGTAAGAGAGAACCGTTATCTATCATTGACTTTTAAGGATGCTACCAATACTTCAAGTGAACGTAGTGGAAGTATTTCCCCACAAAAAGCCCACAGAAGACCTCCAAATCCTGTATTTATGTATTTTGGTACATATTTCTAAATGTCACAAGTTTAGCAGAAAGCATAAACAAATGTACACACTTTGTTTCTAACTTCCCTATTAAGAAGAAGCAACTAGTCTTTCCATCACTGAACTGAAACTGTGCCCTACTCTTATCATCTGAATGATCTGAATACATGTCCTGGCTTGGTCCCCTTAAATGTAATTTTAATTGATTCCCTTAAATTTTCCTCTCTTAAAACTTTTAAAGCAAAAATGCATTGAAATATATTTTGCTCTATCTAGGTCAGCTGTCAGCTAGGTCTAGGCTTATAACCCTCACTCCTGACTTGGAAACTAATTTAATGGGACAGAACTGATGGATTCTTTTCTGATGTATTTCAATGTTGCTCACATGTCACCCACATATACAGGGGGATACAGATAACGAAGAAACTTTTTACGGAGAACCAAAGCTAAGAGGCCTCACTTGATTTCACCTGGCTTCTGTGTGTTCATTTCAGCTTATTCTTATGCAGCAGTGAGCTCTGTGTTGGTTACCTGGTTTCAGATGGTTCAGGGATAAGGTGGGAGAGAGTTTTGCCTTGTCCAGTGTCTTCCCTGACTTCTGGAAGTGAATGGCTCATTCTCTGCCTGGGATTATAATTATTCTGGACACCAGTTCTTTGCTCACAGCTTTATGTAGATGAAAAGAGTAAAATGTTTCATCTGAGATGATCATTCTTGATTCTTTGCTGAAATTAAAGAGTATGCCATTTGATGCACTACTTTTTCTCCTGAGATTCAGGTACCTGAAGGAATGTCTTCATACAGACATTTTTCTCCCCTGTTAATATCCTGACATAGAAAAAAACATGTCCAAGAAAAGTCTATTTCCTTCTAGTCTATATTACAACTCTGAGCATATGTAGTGCTGAGGTCAGGTTGTAGTAAGTATCTCTAAGTGTCAGCTGAGGAGCAGTGAGTGATCCAGGAGATGACCCTAGGAACCTACAGAGAAAATCAGCCGGCACTGGAAGAGAAAATGGGAGGGTCCCAGCTCTTCCTACTGATTCAAGGAGATGGAGCCAGTGCTGGCAGGTGTTAAGGAGGTACAAGTCTTATCTGCCATGGCAGAATAAGGTGAACTACAGCAATAAGAAAATCCTACCCTAGAAGTTCCATCCTTCACTAAATCATATTCTTTTTGTTGAGAGGTGATAACGAACAATAGAGGTTATTGAATAATTTACAAGTGGATGTCCCTGAGGTCTGTAGGTGAGGCAGTTCAGGATAGGTGAGTTATTCTTTTAACCTTAAGCTATGACATAACAATGCAGCATATATGAGACAATATTTAATCAGAAAACAGTGAGGAGGACATGTAATATCTTGCACTGCATTCAGAGATACAGAGAAACAAGTGCAGACTGATTGTGTGCAACAGACTATTTTGAGAAATGCTGCTGTATAAATAACTGGGTAAGCAGGCTAGATTTGATTGCTTCCACGTAGGCTCCTGTGCTACTTGGGACAGACCAAATAAACATCCAGACCATGTGAAATATTCAGTTCTTGTTACAGTGCATTTCTGACAGGAAAGCTGAATGTAGATTAATTGGTCAGCTAACGTGGCCTTAAGGACGTGGCTCTGAGCACGAAGACTGGGATGCCTAATTGAAAGAGTTTCTATTTTAACTAGACACATAGGGTTGAGCACCCACATTTAATATCTCACTGTCTTGAGAAGTCCACTCAATAGTGAGTTTCCATTTTAGTTTCTTCTTTCTTATTAAGAGGCACAAAGATATATCTGGTTAAAAGTATGTTGGCGCATTTTTTATTTTTGTTTTAGTTTTGGAGTTTTGTTTTTGTTTTTTTTTTTTTTTATACAAAATGTATCATCCGATCTAATAAAATATATAATTTTTCATCACAAGTTGGTATTGTCAGATATCACATCTGAAGTATATACGCTATCTCTGCATTTTTGAGACTGTATGCCTGACTCAACAGTTCAGGTTCTCTTGAATCAATGAAATCCCAGTTTCTATGGGGAGCATACACATCTCTCCAACCATTCTCCAAGGGTGAAAGTCGCTGTCCTTCCCAAGCTACCTGACTGGACTCTCCACACTTACCAACAGTAAAAACTGTATACATGACTACTGTCAAATTTACCTTAGAAAAAAGGCACACCTTCAGTGACACCACTGCTCATATGCAGAAAACCACTCTGTAAAACTGTTTTTCCCCAAAAATTGATTGACCAGACCAGTTTTGTCTTCCCAGGCATTTATCAGAACCAGACAGGGCACAGACAGTGCAAACTGTTTCTGCCTGTCATTTTTTGGGGGAGGTTATTAGTCCTTTTCCACATTTCAGGTGAGGCTATATGCAAGGGAAGTAGGATACTTGATACTAGAGAACTACATACCCCACCCAAGGCTGCTGACATCCTCTGAGTTAGTGGTTCAATACCTCTAAGCTCAGTATTAAAGGGTCAAATCTGGGTGTTGTAGTACGAAAGTATCTTTAAGAAATTAATTGTAAGTAGTTGCTTAAAGCCATATAATAAATTTCTCACAGGGCATACCTTCCAATCCTCCCCTATCTTTCCTATGTGTCTCATCTCTACTGCTATCCTCTACCCAGAGAGAGTGACATGTTATAAAGGTTTATATAGCAAGGTGTTGGTATGTTTTCTGCTTTTTTTTAAACTATCTATATTTGTTTTATAATTAAAATTAATTTTTCTAGACAATGCTTTCTACATTTCAGCTGGTTTATTGCCCAAGTGTCTTGCAGCACCTAAACATCATGCTAAAATTGCTTTCTGATTGGGATTTTCAAACATGTCAAGCACCCCTGAAAGTAATTGGACTGAAAGAGAAACCTAAATCAGAAAACTAGAGTTATGAATATGTCCTGGCTTTCTTCTGAACAAAGAGATTGTGACTTTCATGCCAAATTTTTTTTTGACCTTTCAAGACCAAACCAATTGCTTTTTCTGATTAGTGATGTAGCAATTTCAAACAACCCTCATACAGACTATGGCCCCAATTATGAAGAATTTACAGGTGTTCGATTGTGCTATGGTCTCAAATCAACAGAGTATATTTCCACTTACCACTGAAAGAACAGCTAAATGTCACAGTCTGGTTTTAAATAGATTTTCCTGGCAGATTAGTCAATTATTTCCACTTTCAAGATAGAGTAAATTCATACAAAGTTTAAATAACAAATCCATCTTAATCACCCACTGTCCCAATAGTTTGCAGATTAAATGTAAAAGTCCTAGTTATGTTTGATTCAAAATTTCAGTTAACATGCATAGCACACTCTCAATATGCCATTTCCAGAAGAAATCATTAACACTTGTTTCTTCAAGCCTCCTGATCTCACAATTATTGAGTGTCTTTACCAGCATTCAGGTTGAAGCTTCTTAACAATCAATTAAGGTTTAATTTTTTTTTCCTCCTGAAATCCCTATTAGTAGAAGTTTGAGGTGTTACTCTTTCATCTGGACAGCTCTGCTTTTTCTAACAACATTTTCTGAATCAAATGAACTTCAGCATACCTGGGGATTTTTTTTTTTTTGCAACTTGGACCATCTTTCTTATACTGCTGTATGATTTCATCAGTGAAGGTGTAGAAATAGAATAATCAAATTCAGTCTCCTACACATTGTAAATGTATGCCAAAAATAAATTATAAAAGCTTGAAAATAAAGGCTAAGTTACAATGAAAACTACTGTCATTTTCTTAGGAAAGTGTCTTTAGACCATATTCTGAGGTACCTGCGGCTATGTAATTTTAATATTCCAAAACATGCATATACTACATCTCTTTATAGGAAGCTTTTGAGAAAGCAATGAAATTAATAATGAGATTTCATAGAAAAAGAAAAATAATTTTCCTTAGAAACTTTTTTTGCATTATATTGCTGTTTTACCCTTTAATACTTGGAGTAGGGAAAGCAACATGAAATTTTTTCTTGCATTTGTTTTTTCCCACTGATTCTTCTTATTTAAAGAAAAACACTGCTTCTTAATCTCTGAGCATGATGAGGGTCTACCTGATTACTTAATGTTTATACCATCAGCCATGCTTCTCAGATTTTCACTAGCTGAAGTCTGAAGGTTATCTCCCAAACAAAGAGATACACACAGACATTCCCTTCCTAGCATCATAACAATAATTTAGCAATAAATAATAAGAATATAATCTTTCAAGAAAATATTTTTTACATGCACACAGGCTGTGTATGTCAAAGGAGCTGAAAGAGTGCACCTTTGGTGCAGCTTTAGTGGCCTGGCTTCTGAGTTGTGATTTGTAATGTTTATCTAATTTTTATTTTACACATTGATGTGGAGAATTGGTCCATAAATACTGCATCTTCATGGACATAGTTTTTTGAGGGAATAATTATTTTTAACGATATTTTAACATTCTGTTTTCTCTTAATGTTGTTTTAATATCACAAAAAGGGGAACTTTACAGAAAAAATTATCAGTGGTAACAGACAAACAACTCTGTTTTCTTGTGAATTTTGCAAGCAAGAAAGACTGGAAAGCAAAATAGGAACCAGCTGAAGTCTTTTATTTCCAATTATTGTAGATAGGTTTTTATAGTTTTTTCCTCCCTCTTACCACTAAAACCAGTTAATTTTAGTTGGGTAAGACATAATCTATGAAGAATCATTTGCAAAGGTGACTAAATTCATTGCTGTAAGCAATGTGACAGTATGTCAGAGAATAAAGGCATTTGACATCATACTGATATTGGAGTGTGACTGATTGGTTTACATTAGATTTTGCCTGATGAATGCTTAACTGTCTGAAGAAAAAATAAAAAAAATATCAGAGCAGTGAAGAAATGTTGCTTTTCCCACTACAAAATTATTTAGGGATAAATGTTTATTTTGCAAAACAAAAATATTTTTATAGTATGAAAGTAAATGTACATCAGAGCAATATCACTAGTGATATTGAGCTGTTGTAATCTGATAAAGAAAAGAAATGAGTTACAAGCTGATCAGTCAAATTATTCTACTTTGGGTTTGGGTTTTTTTAACCTAACTCAAACTGTGAAATGTTTTAATCAGAAAAGACTTGGTTCAAGAAAGAATGGAGTTTTCCTTCTTAATATCAGCATTTTTTTGAATCAAGACAAAATACTTCAACATCAAATTTTAAACTGTGTATTTTTTTTAATCCAAACTTTTCTTTCAGAGATCTCAACAGCAGTTTTATTATTTTTCTGTCAGCAATAGGGAAGTCGGAGGACTTTTTGTCTTATGATCATGTTCATTAAAGTTTGATTCTAAGCAGATATTGAATATAATATACAATATACATAAACCTAAAACTACATTACATGTTTCAGGCTTAAATCCTTACTGAAGTACAAGTTCCATTAGGTAGAGATAATAGAAAAGGCTATTAAACACTTTTATGATGTCCTGATCTGATAGTGTTCTTGTTCTCCCTGACAGGCTGCACAGAGAGGTTGGTGATGAATAGCTCCTTTTCAGACTGGTGACCTATCGCTAGTGGGATCCCCCAGGGATCAACACTGGGCCCAATGCTGATTAAATATCTTTGTATCTTATCTGGAAGATGGGACCAAGTGTACCTTGACGAAGTTTATTGACAATACTAAACTGAGTGGGGAAGTGGATTGTTCATGAGGGAGATCCACTCTACAGGATGACCTGGATAGGTTGGAAGAGTGAGCTTACAAGAATATTATGAAGTTCAACAAGGACAAATGTAAGGTTCTTCACCTGGGCAAACACAGTCCAAGAGTGCAGCATAGGCTGGGATCTGCCTGGCTGGGGAGAAGTTCTGTGGAATGGGAGCTGGGTGTTCTGGTGGACAACAAGCTCAGCGTGAGAGAACAGTGTGCAGCTGTGGCAAAGAAAGGCAACAGTATGCTGGGTTTCATCAGCAAGAGCATCACCAGGAGAGAGAAAGAAGTTATTATCCCACTCTACTCAATGCTTACCAGGCCACTCCTGGAATACTGTGTTTAGTTTTGGTCCTCACTATAAAAAGAAGATGTGGACAATCTGGAGAGGGTCCAGAGAAGGGCCACAAGGATGCTTAAAGGGCTGGGAAACCTGCCCTATGAGGAAATGCTGAGAGAACTCTGTTCATCCTGGAGAAAAGAAAGGGAGACCTTAGCACTGTGCTCTAGTATTTGATGGGAGGCTACAAAGAAAATGGAGATTCCCTACTTTCAAGGGGTAATATGGAAAAAAAGAGGGATAGTGTGTACAAGTTACTCTTGGGGAGATTCCAGTTGGACACAAGAGGAAATTTTTTCTCAGTGAAAACCATCAGCCTTGGAATAATGTCCCTACGTAAATGGTGTATTCCCCAGTGTTGGATACTTTTAAGGTTCAGCTATACAGGGTGCTGGACTTTCTTGTGTATACTGTGTTTTAGACAAAAAAAGTTGGACCAGACGATCCTCAAGGTCCGTTCTATGATTCTATAATTCTATGACTCTAGAGTAGTAGCAACATTATATAACCCTACCAACCTTCACTGCATTTGAAGAACATGAGAAGAAAGTACTAAGTGAACTCTAATCTTTGTTTCAAAACTACAATAGTCATCACTGAGTCTATTATCTTGAGAAGAAAGAAGAGCCTACATCTGTCCTGGGCACCTGCAGCATTGTCTTCCGCTACCACATACTGTTCCATGCACCTGCCGCTGTCAAGGCCATCTGTGACCGCAGCACCAGATGGGATCCACACCCATTGCTGAGCTAAAAAAGAAAAAAAAGTTCATAAATTATAACTATAATGAAGATTAAAATTTGAAATGGCGATCTTCTATTTATTAATGGCTTGGGAACAAGACATTTCTGCCTTAGACATAGATGTATGAAGAGACATTAAAAGGAATATACCACTATGTCATTTGGGAATATGAGGATGCTTCTGCTCACTGCAGTTTGATTACAAGCAATAAAAGGTGGCACATTGTGTCTGAACCCTTGTATGCATTTTTAAGCATGTTTTGCAAAATACTGTTCCATTAGAAACTGCTAGTTTAGATTAGCTTAGCGTGGCTGGTGGCTATCTTGTCACATTGCATTACAACCAAATCAAAGGCAGAATGTTCAAGGAGATGTAGAAAACTGAAAGGGAGATACAGTTCAGTTAAAATACAAAACACTTGCTGTTATCTCTCATTGTACAATACTTAATGATTTTCAGGCAAATACTTAAATATGAAAATATACTACTGGTTTCTTCCTTTTTGCTTTGAGAATGTAGTTCTTGGGAGGTACACACAAAGTAAGGCATAACATCATTTAATATATAATCATTTGACCCAGCAAGAAAATCTGTGTCAGCTCAGATAAATGCTTAAGCTGGTCTGAGGTAAAGGGAAAGAAGCCTAAATCCTAGCAACAGAAAATGTTATATGTTTATCTAAGTGCCTCTTTTCTCTCTGTACTTTGTGTCTGGCTTGGAGAGAAAACTAGATGTTTCTCCCTTCCATCCATCTATTGAGCATGGAAGCTTATTATATTTCAATGTAAAATACGTAAAATATATTTTAATCAGAATTCCATGATTTCAACCCCAAACACCTAGGTGAGATTTAGAATTTTATAAGCCTGAACTGTCTTGTTCCTATGACTTACATTCCTGCCTGTATGTTGGTTGAATAACAAGAATGATGGAGAGTGTAGATCAATTATTTGGGATAAGATTTTAACCCAAATGCAGCAGCTGATAAAAGCTATTTTGGAGAAAGAGAAGGAAGACATGTGAGTGGAAGCTTGCCTTGAAAAATTCTGATAAGATGTCCCAATGCATCTCCCTCATCTTGTTTTGGATCAGGTTTTGAGTGTGTCATG
Source organism: Melopsittacus undulatus (assembly GCF_012275295.1). NCBI lineage: Eukaryota > Metazoa > Chordata > Aves > Psittaciformes > Psittaculidae > Melopsittacus > Melopsittacus undulatus. Next base: position 71,054,396 of record NC_047528.1, on the reverse strand, counting down.
CTTAATCACCATCTAAGCTATGTTATAGTTACATACCTAGCTCTCATCATAGGTCCTGTTGATCCTGCTTCCAGTCCATGGACATGACTTCTTGCCTGAACCTTGGCACTGCCTCATTGCTAAGACCTTGCCAAGAAATCACTGGACACTGGACTGGCCCTGGTCAACACCCGTAACAAGTCCAGCCCTTCTCACTTGATGAGTGCTGGGGGATAGGGCCCTGGACAGCAGGACCTACCATGACTGTTCTGTACACTGTATGCTGTCCTTGAAGTGCTCTCACAGTGCTGTGACACAGATGTTCCCAGTGTGTTTACATGATATGGTAGTCTATATTCCCAACTCAAAAAGATGGCAGTCTACCTTCCCAGCCCAGGAAATTCAGAGAGTTTTTCAGTTCGGATGTTTTGGGTTTTTTGATCCTCTGACTAGCTCTGCTAACTTCCCCAGCTACTCCACATTAACTTTAATATGGGCTTAGACACCATCTTACCTGTAGATACCCCCACAAATGCATCTCCATGATTGAGCTGATTCCCAGACCTCTATGCTAGCCAACTGAAATTGACTAAATCTGGAATTGATTTAACCTCTGAAGGGAGTGATAGGGGACAAGATTGAAAACTCCTTTCTGAGGAAGGTGTAGGGACAGATAAGGAGTTTCCTAATATATATTTTTTTTTTTGGCAGATTCTGTTCATGGACCTGGTAACCACAATATTGCTCAAACACTGAGGAATACCAACCATACTTTTAAAGAGCTGACTTGCAGTTTTCAAATTGTCTTCATTCAGTTGCTCTTAAGTAGACACCTAGGGTTACTTAAGATCTCCAGGGCAGTATGCACATTTGTCTCGTGACAGCTCAACATGAATATCTAACCCAAATGACAACAGGTGCTTACGTGTGGGAAACAGTTCCTCTATAAACAGGTAACATACCATCCTCAGCAGATTCCCCCTATGAACAACCAAGCAGATAATTATGACTCTGTGGTACACTGAGTACCTGTATTTCCCAAAGTCTCAATTATTTAGTTTCCATGATTTAAAATTTCTGGGATATACATTTTCTTGCTAGAGCCCAAGAAATGGAAAGAATCTATTTTATAGACAGAGAAAAGAGGAAAATTATTTCTAACATTATATTTCAGGTATGATAATTAACTACCTAATCTGACTGAGTGAGGGGAGCATCCTCTGTAGAAAACTGAAATACTGTAAGCTGAACTAGGAGATGTGTTACAGAACTGCTAAGCAGACATATAATAGTCCTTAGTAAAATTTTCAAAATATAAAGACATTTTCGAACTATAAAGAAATTTTCAGCTATAAAAATAACTAAAAAATATCATATGCTTACTGTGATAAACTTGTTCACTGTGCATTTAGGTCATTTGTACTTAGATTGCAAAAGCTTGCTCATTGCTTGATCCTGGTTTAGCTGCTACCACAGCTACAACAGGTTTCAGTCTTCTCTGTCTTTTAGTCATTCATCTTGTCTGTCTGGAGTATTTTCTTGCAACTTGTTTGAGCTCTGTGTATGAGGACACTTGGAAGACTAGTTTTAGTGGCTTTGAAATAATACGCACTTCTTAAATGACATTTCACAAAGTTAGGATTAGAGCTTAAGCAATGTGTGTCAGTAAGCTCTTAAGCTAAAAGAGACTTTAATAATTTGAAATTTTCTTTTTTTTTATTACAGTTTTGACTCTTTGTTTACTGCAGAGTGGTTGGATTCCTTCAAAGAAAACAATACAAAATAAAAGAGGCACAGGACTGGAACATCAATTTATTCCAGTGAATAAAGTTTGGAAGTATATACTATAAGAGGAAAAACAAGCCAATCCTGATTTTTAGCAAGGGGACTATAAAATGAATTATCACACATTTCCAGATTTGCCTGCTTTGCAATGGATTTAGCTTCGGGGATGCCTGAAGGTCTCTTACCTTTCACAGAATATACTTCTTCCATGGTTATACATGGAAATGAAGTGAATTTACTGAAGTGGAAAAGATGAAAGAAAATTGTGTCAAGACCCCTTTGATTAAAATATATAAATACTGAAGTTTTGACACACTTGCTTAAAATGTATAAATACTGAAGCTTTGAAATACTTACAGCATAATATATGTGGGAGAAGCACAGACAGTTAACATAATCATAAATGGAAATAGCAGAAGATATCATCCATAAATTAGAAACCTGATTGTGTGAATCACGCTTATTAGCTACTTGCAAATCAGTATTTCCCTAGAAAAGGTACTTGTGAAAGCAGCAGTTCTGGGATAACATGATAAGAAGCTTCAAAAACTCCAAGGATTTTTGTGCTGCAGAAGAGGTCTGATCATGATTTATACAGTGTTGTTATATGGGGATTCAGATAACATTTTTAAGCACTTTTGCTGCTTGGATGTTTATTTGTTTCTGACATTAAACAAGGAGACTGACACATGAGTTTGGTAGTATACTGCAGCTGAGATCATGTTGTTTTGCTTTCCATTGTATAACTTTGATCCCATCTTTGTAACTTCCTTATGTCAGGCAGAATTTAACCTTCAGAAACTGGGAACAAATCTGACTCAATAGTAATTACTGAAGATCAAAATTTGAAGTCCAGATTGAGAGCAAATAGTCCTCTCTGTTTAGTGTAAAGATCCTCTTTATACATTTTGACTTATTTGTATATATATTTTGGCATCATAAATATACAAATATATACACATATGTATACATGTATGTATATCATATATACATATATACATATGTATACATATATGTATATGTGTACATGTATAGATATGTGTATATATATGATACGCATATATACAAATATGTCTATATGTGTATATATGTATAAATATGTACATATATGTATGTACATACACGTATATGTATATGCATATGTATTTATATGTATAAATATGTACATACATGTATGTATATATACATATATATACACGCACACATATATATACATATCCTATACATATATATGTGCGTGTATATATATGCACACATCATGTACCATGAAATCCCCCCAGACTGGCCACATTTTAATTATCACCTGCTGTGGTTTAGGTCTGGCTTAAATTTGTACAATTGTGCAGTTAAAAATAAAGTTAAAAATATTAACTTTAAAAAAACTGCTGCTTATTCTATTTTCACTGCATCCTGTCCTAAGACACAAGAATGGAAATACTCAACAACCACCGTATGGTAAGAATTCCTGTTGTTACTGCAGCATTGTTATCAGATCTTTGGTTCTTCCTTTTGCCTTGTTTTCTTATAGCTTTCCAAAATACAACTCTGAAGAAAAAGAGGATAGGAAAACTGAATAGAAAAACAGCCAAAGCCAACAGCAGAGAGCGAGACCTTTCTGTCACATTCAGCTGCTCTATGAGCAATGCAGTTGCCACTGTAGAAGGGTTGCCCACAGGCACTTGGAAGTGCTCATTTCTGTCACACTACATAGAACAATATTTAGACTTTATCCTTACCAGAAACAGCATAACAGTGTAAAAATATTTTTTTTCTCTAACACAAGAAATGAGACCCCAGAATATGCTCTTTATTAAAAAATAAAATAATTTAAAAAGATAATAAATTCCTTTCTCTTGAGACTGATGTGACTGGGGAGTGATTCGGGAATGATTCGTACTTTGGTGGTTCAGATCTATTACTGAAATGTCTATGCTTATCTGAAATGTATTGGAACCTTGATTCAACAAATCTAGCTGGAGAGCTTGCAGAGACAGAAGATTTTAGAATTTCTTGGTGTTTGATACCTGTCAGAAATACTGAGACAGGATTATTTTTAACATTATGTTTAGTCATGGCTAGAACCAGAAACATGTTCTGTAAAACAAAGGGGGAAACCTAAAATATTGGTAAAAATTTAAATATGTTTCTGCAATAAAACATGAACAAGTTGAAGGCTAATTGAGTCCAGTTCTGGGCCCCTCAATTCAAGAAGGACAGGGAATTGCTTGAAAGAGTCCAGCGCAGAGCCACAAAGATGATTAAGGGAGTGGAATATCTCCCTTATGAGGAGAGGCTGAGGGAGCTGGGTCTCTTTGTGAAGCTTTATGTTTCCTGTATTCTCACTGTTTTCTGTTTCATAAGAATGTTCTGTTCATAAGAATGAATGCTTCATTCTTTAGGGCAGTTTCTCTGTACTTCAGATTTTGACCTTCATATCCAGAAAGAATGTAAAAATTGTGTTCTAGGCTGACCAAAATGCTCTGGAGGTTAACTTTACCTTCTGGTTGTGTATAGATTCACTTGTCTTCTTGAATCTATGTGCTTGTTTCTAGTGTTCAGCTTCACTGTTCTTCTTCTGAAAGGATGCTTCTATATTCTTTAGGCCAAAAAGTTAAATGACCTGGAATCACCTTTCCTGTTCTTCTAGGTTGACTCTTGTTAGTAAAATACACTGCTTCAGGATATTTCAATCCACAAACCCTGCTAAACGTATTTTCAGTATTACTAAAATAGAACCTGCTTCAGGAAAGCAGGACTTGAGTTTGATCCTTTTTTTTTTCTTTCTGCAAAAGCAGTCCACTGAGATAGAAATTTTATTTGCATAATAACAAAAAGGTTGTCTTACATTTCATTCCAGAGTCTAATAGCACCTAAGACCATAAAAGCTTCAAATGGGAAACAACAGCATGCAGAACTAATGTATAGAGGTACAATAGACATATAGAAGGGCAATGATACAATTCTCCTCAGATGAGTAAATTTATAGCATGAAACAAAAATCTATTATTCTCATGGATGTAAAAGCATTAATGAAGTATTTGATAGCTTTAGGCACAACCATTGTGTAAGTGTTTCATCTAAGACCTAAAACCTTTATTGATATCACACAAGCTGCAGATCTGGGCATGTTTACCTGAACTAGAATTAACTTCAAAAGTAAAGGGTGATTGATTAAATAGCACTGGGCATAATAGCTCAAAGTATATTTGTCATATTCAATGCAAATTCTGGAAACAACAAATAGACACTTGTCAAAACTTGTCATTTGTATGCTGTTGCATGATGATAAAATGCAAGGTGTTTCAGGTTTCTCTGTCAACAGGATGTAATTAACTGTGGCTACATTTAGGTAGTGTTTTTGCTGAGAATATCAACAGCTCCAATTCTCTCTGTAGGGAGTATGTTTGCTTAGAAAGGTTCTTAGCTTTTCTGAAACTCTGTCATCTGGTTCTCTCTGGGGGTTTCAAAGAAATCATCCCTGTACTCCAAGGAACTAGTAACAAAACCAAAACATAACATACCAAAAAATTAACACCTGCACAAACTCATTGAGACATATTTGGGGTTTTCAGCTTGTAAAAAAATCATCTCTTAAAAACACTTTAATCCTGGGGTTTGTTTATGAATTACCACTCTAGTTTATGCTGCAACAAAATTAATCATTTTGTGCAAGAATATATGACACTTAGGTGAAATCTAATCAATCTGGAGCAAAAGCTGTTTTTTTTTTCTTTTATCTATCCATATTGATAATATGCCTAGTGAATAATAAAATCCCCATATGTCTCCTTACAATGTATTTAATGTTTACTAAGAAATCTGTCAAATAAAAGTGAAACCTAGATATGAGGCTTAGCAGGTGTGTAATAACAAAACAAAGCTTACTGTGTGTACCACTGCTTTAGACACTATATCACAGTCTCTTGTTTTTTAAGGTCTCTTGTTATTCTGGAACTCAGGGGGACACATTTTATGAAGTTCTTTATACTTAACACATCCCACTGTCGTCAACAGCCCAAAAGCTGGCCTCGAAGTGAAATTGGTGTGTGTTGTAGCTGTACTGGTTTACATGGAAATGAGACATTTCATTGGAAGAAGTGTAAAGGAAAGCTTACCTTTTACCTATTTAGAAAGCTTAACTTTTACCTATTTAGAAAGCTTACCTTTAAATATGTAAGCTTTGGTTCCTTACCCTCCCATGATGGTTGTGGAGTAAACCAGGTTACTGTAAAGAGTAATTTAGAACACCGAATTTAACATAAGGTAGTCTAAACAGCCCCCCTCCAAATTTTGTATCTCTTCATTATCTCTAAAGCAGAACTTTTAAAGCTACATGCAGGCATTCTGCTTACATCCCTAACTTCACTCAATCATTTTGCTGTATAATTTTAATAACTCAAAGTTCTTACCTCTTCAAGCACATTGTACTAACCTGCTTATTTTTTATCCCTAAAATGCAAAGGAAGAAACAAAAGGGATTTCCAGGGCATTGGTATTTAACAAGAGAAGGTCAGACTATATGGCCTCGATAAGTCAGTTTTGCTCATAATTTATTTTTGCAAGGTCGTGAATTTTGGTCATGAATTTTGGTCATTTTTTGAGCAATACTTCTGTATTGCTCTGATCATCATAGATAAAACACCAACATCCTGTGTGTTATCTTGGGTTGCTATTTTAGTATTTTGAAAGACTGCTTTTGTGGATTGACTTGATATTATTTTCTAAAGTCAAAAGTATTATTATGAAAATATGAATGCTGCTTGTTTTGTTGTGTCAAACACAGGAATAACTAAAAGCAATATTTTATTGCAGCAGAATTAATGTTACTTAAAGATATTGGGTACTTACTAAATATAATTCTACAGCATTTATCTTATTCCATACCTTATTTGTCTGCATGTTCTATACACAAATACACATAGCCCATTTTGTATATCATTTTGCATATTGACAGAACTTGTGCCTCTTTTTCTGTATTTCCCAGTCTGAAACATTTATTAAGAATAGTTTTAGCTGCAGTGTTAATGAGGTATGGATGACAAAATGTGAAAGGAATAAATTATGCCATTTTCTTTTTTATGTCTGAGAGAATACTCTTCAGTGAGTGCTTCTGATAAAAAGGAGAAGCTTTGGCTGCCCTTGCTCCCCAGCAACCCAGAAATCGCTTTCAATATAAGCATACCCTCTGCAGTGTTTATGAATACAATATTTAATAAAATCAAACAACTCCTCTCCCCCCCCCCAAAAAAATGCACAACAAAACAAACAACAAAAAAATCTGGTGGTGACAGGTGGTTTAAGACTTAGTAATTTTTCCTTGAATATATATATTAAAAAATGCTGTTATAGTGAATAATAAAACATTTAATATTCTCAAGCATTTTCTAGTGATGTTCACAGGCTTATAGCTTCTCTATTTAATACAATAAACTACACCATCATTGATACCTTATAAAACAATATATTTGAAAAATTATATTATTATTTTAATTTCTGTGTAAATACAAATAGTTTCATGGATGCTTTCACAATACTTTGTGAACTACTTCTTAGAGTCCAAGAACTAATTTCCTCTTAAATATCTTTAACAATATCCAGAAATCAGTATAATGTGAAACAGTAACAATGTAAAAAAAACATTAGCTAGGCTTCCTTAATAGAAGAAATAAACAGATGGACACATGACATAATTTTGCTATATTTTAATATTTGCTAACATATTTGCAGACCAAATCTTAAGAATTGCTTGTTGTTTTGTTTTTGTGAACTGCTTGTTCTCTGCTTTCATGCTGAAATAAGTTCAAAGTGGTCACAGGAACATATAGTAGAAGAAATAAAAATAATGTTTTGCTCACAAGCTTGATTGACAGACAGAAACAGATAATGTAAGCTGAGTATTATACTGTAGCTCAGATGTGATCCCTGCTTTTTACATTTTCCACCAGTAACTCTTTGCGACATTTCTCAGAGAAGTATTTCTGACACAACCATGCTCATTTCCTGTCAAGCACCTGCACATCACAAGTGAGCACAAAAGACAGCAATCTACCCAGAGGAGTTTTTCACCTTGAAATAAACTTTCCCTAGTGTCATGTTACTGAAAGATCACAATTTCCTCTGTTTGCTGGGAAGTGAACCAAAGTCACTCAACATAGAAAGAAATTAGACTCATGCCCATGAACAAAGCTAACTGACAACATTTTGGCTGTGTGGAACACTTTACGTAATTCTATTCCATTTTATTCTATTCCATTCTAATGTTTTGTGTTTTTTTTTTTTTTTTTTTTTTTATTAAGCAATAGGGGCATTTTGCTAACTGGAAAAGAAGGCACTACTTGTTTTAGCAGGTTACTTCTTGTTCTAGGCAGGACAGAAAGAAAAGCTATTGCTATAGCTGCACCCTTGAGCTGCAGATTAGTCATTTCTTAGATTTTACAGTAGGGCTACTAATGCAATTGCTCTTGAATTCACTTCAGTTGGAACCAGTCAGGGTAGCTAATGTCTAAATTATTTAAGCTAGCCCATTCTTTTTTACTGACATAAATTAGGAGACAAGTGTATGAACACCTTGTATAACATCTGAGGACATGGGCAATGACTTTTTCAGTTAGAAATGATAGAACCTGAGAGGATTTGGGTGGGGGCACACAATCTCAGTCTGTGACAAAACCTAACAAGACACTATGTCCTTCATCTCAGTAGTTAACCACTGTGTTTTGGGATGAAGACTTAATAATAAATGGAAAGGAGAGGAAAAGTTCTAAAACTGAAAAAAAAAATTGCATGGATATGTAAAACTGAAAGAACATTGTATATTCAGTTATCTTCCCAATGCATATGTCACAGTTTGGCAAATGTTTCTGCTTTCTAAACTTAGCAATTTCAGGTTTAATATGAGCTACAAATGTGTCATATAAACTGAGTGTTCAACTGCCTGAAGAGAAATACCGAAAAAACAAGGCAGGCCCCAGGTTTAGCAAACCTGATGTTGATTAAAAATACCAAACTAAAAGGAAAAAAAAAATAGAGAAAAAACAAAAAAACCCAAAACAAACAAAACCACAAAACACCAACAAACACATTAAACTGTGCTAAACAGCGACTTTCTATAACTACTATTAAAGAATGCAGCACTGTATTCTGCAGAATGAAATCTTTAGGCAGAAAAGAGGATTGTATCCTGTTTTTAGCACAATTGCCTCTGTGTTAATTTCAGTCAAAATCAGTCAGATGAATTAAGTTATTTAAACTAAATAATTATTTAAAATTATTATTATTATTATATAAAATTATTGTACAAAAAAAATATTTAAACTAAATAATTTCATTTTTGCCCATTACCTCATTCATATTACAGAATCTGATTAAAAAAAGAATGTTGCATTTTATTTAGCAGTTGTAGTAATTCTTCCTTCCACCACAAATCTTGCTTTCATAATGTTCTTTATATTATAAGGGGCTTCCTCCTAAATCTGCTGTACCCACCCAGAACTGCTTTGCTGTCCTGCAAGGGGCTGATGAGGAAATGCACTTCCACCAGAAACAGCCGGCTGGTGCACTGGTACAGAAGATCTCTACTGGTGCCGCCAGGAAAAAGCAGTGGGTCATAGTAGTATAGAATCATAGAGTAGTTAGGATTGGAAAGGACCTCAAGATCATCTAGTTCCAACCCCCCTGCCATGGGCACTGACACCTCAAAATAAACCATATCACCCAACGCTTCATCCAACCTGGTCTTGAACACTGCCAGGGGATGGAGCATTCACCACCTCCCTGGGCAACCCATTGCAGTACCTCACCACCCTAACAGTAAAGAATTTCCTCCTTATATCCAGTCTAAACTTCCTCTGTTTAAGTTTCAACCCATTACCCCTTGTCCTATCACTACAGTCCCTAATGAATAGTCCCTCTCCAGCATCCCTGTAGGCCCCCTTCAGATACTGGAAGGCTGCTATGAGGTCTCCACGCAGCCTTCTCTTCTCCAGGCTGAACAGCCCCAACTTTCTCAGCCTGTCTTCATATGGGAGGTGCTCCAGTCCCCTGATCATCCTCGTGGCCCTCCTCTGGACTTGTTCCAACAGTTCCATGTCCTCTTTATGTTGAGGACACCAGAACTGAACACAATACTCCAAGTGAGGTCTCATGAGAGCAGAGTAGAGGGACAGGATCACCTCCTTTGAGCTGCTGGTCACGCTCCTCTTGATGCAGCCCAGGATACGGTTGGCTTTCTGGGCTGTGAGTGCACACTGCCGGCTCATGTTCATTTTCTCATTGACTAACACCCCCAAGTCCTTCTACACAGGGCTGCCCTGAATTTCCTTTTTGCCCAACCTGTAGCTGTGCCTGGGATTGCTCCGACCCAGGTGTAGGACCTTGCACTTGGCATGGTTAAACTTCAGGAGGTTGGCATCAGCCCACCTCACAAGCGTGTCAAGGTCCCTCTGAATGGCATTCCTTCCCTCTAGCGTATCAACAGAACCACACAGCTTGTTGTCATTGGCAAACTTGCTGAGGGCACACTCAATTCCATTGTCCATGTCAGCGACAAAGATATTAAACAAGACCGGTCCCAACACTGATCCCTGAGGGACACCACTCGTTACTGATCTCCAGCCAAACATTGGAGCGTTGACCACAACTCTTTGAGTGAGACCATCCAGCCAGTTCTTTATCCACCGAGTGGTCCACCTATCAAATTGATGACACTCCAATTTAGAGACAAGGATGTCATGTGGGACAATGTTGAACGCTTTGCACAAGTCCAGGTAGATGATGTCAACTGCTCCACCCCTGTCTGTCACTTTTGTAGCCCCGTCATAGAAGGCCACCAAATTGGTCAGGCAGGATTTCCCCCTACTAAAGCCATGCTGGCTGTCACCGAGCACCTTTCTCTTTTTCATGTGCCCTAGCATGCCTTCCAAGAGAATCTGCTCCCAGATTTGCCAGGCACAGAGGTGAGACTGACTGGTCTGTAATTCCCCGGGTCATCCATTTTCCCCTTCTTGAAAATGGGGGTTATATTTCCTTTTTTCCAGTCATCAGGAACTTTACCTGACTGCCATGATTTTTCAAATATGATGGCCAGTGGCTTTGCAACTTCATTCACCAGCTCCTTCAGGACCCATGGATGGATTTCGTCAGGTCCCATGGACTTGTGTACATTCAGGTTCTTAAGATGGTCTCGAACCAGATCCTCTCGTACAGTGGGCCCAAGTTCCAGGTTTTCACAGTCCCTGTGTTTGCCTTCCAAGACTTGGGTGGTGAGGTCAGAGCCTTTGCCAGTGAAAACCGAGGCAAAGAAGCCATTCAGAACCTCAGCCTTCTCCAAATCCTCTGTAGCCAGTTCTCCCAAAAGCTTCCAGAGGGGGCCTACATTGTCCTTGGTCTGTTTTTTAGCCTCTACATACCTATAAAATCCCTTCCTGTTATCTTTAACATCCCTTGCCAAGTTTAGCTCCAATTGGGCCTTAGCTTTCCTAACTTGGTCCCTAGCTACCCTGACAACATCCCTGTATTCATCCCAGGCCACCTGTCCTTGCTTCCACATTTATAAACCTCGTTTTTCCTGTGAATTTTTCTCAGCAGCTCCTTATCCGTCCAAGGGGGTCTCCTGGCCCTCCTGCTGCACTTCCTTCTAGTTGGGATGCAACGCTTCTGAGCTTGTAGCAGGCGATCCTTGAATATTAACCAAGAGTCTTGGGCCCCCCCTGCCCTCTAGGGCTGTATCCCATGGAACCTTGCTAAGCAGGTTCCTGAAGAGCCCAAAGTCTGCTCTCTTGAAGTCCAGGGCAGTGAGCTTACGGCACGCTCTTCTCACTGTCTTGAGGACCTCAAATTTGACCATCTCGTGATCACTGCATCCAAGACTTCCCTGCAGAGTCACATTTCCAATGAGCCCTTCCCTGTTGGTGAGCATGAGGTCAAGCAGGGCACCTCTCCTCGTCGGCTCCTCTATTGCTTGCAGAAGGAAGTTGTCTTCCACACAATCGAGGAACCTCCTGGATTGCTTGTGCCAGGCCATACCGTTGCCCCAGCAGATGTCAGGGTGGTTGAAGTCCCCCATGAGAACAAGGGCCTGCGAGTGTGAGGCTTTTCCTATTTGTCTGTAGAGTTCTTCATCCACAGGTTCCTCTTGATCAGGCGGTCTGTAACAGATCCCCACAGTAATGTCTCCCATCACCGATTTCCCCTTAACCCTGACCCACAAACTTTCTGTTACCTGATCACCTGTCCCCAGACAGAGTTCCATACTCTCCAGCCTATCCCTAACATAAAGGGCAACTCCCCCTCCCCTCCTACCCGGCCTGCCTTTTCTAAAAAGCCTGTAACCTTCCATTCAGTCATAGGAGCCATCCCACCATGTTTCTGTGATGCCTGTTGTATCATAGCCCCGTAGATATGCCCACATCTCTAATTTCTCTTGTTTGTTCCCCATGCTACAGGCATTTGTATAGAGGCATCTGATTCGAGCTCCAAATGAACCCGGCTCAGTGTCTGGAGCGGCTAGAATATCGCTACATTGCTCCAAGAATTTATTATAGGTGCTGGCAACTGACTGGGTGTGTTTGGATGGAATGATGCTCCCCTCCCCCAACACAACTAGTTTAAAACATCCTTGACAAGTCTGGCAAGCCTCCCAGCAAAACCACTCTTCCCTTTTTTTATCAGAGCAGCTCCATCAGCCCCCAGTAGGCCTGGCCTACAAATGTGGGCCCCATGTCCAGGACACCCAAACCCTTGACTATGACACCACCCTTTTAACCATTTATTAACCTGTCCAATCCTCCTTGTCTTTGGAAGGTACTACCCTGTGTCTTGGAGAATTGTCAAAAAGACTCTCTGAGCTCCAGAGCCCCTGACCACCTCTCCCAGAGCTCTGTAGTCCTTCTTTATACTCCTCAGGCTACTACTATCTATATCCCTAGCACCCACATGTATCACTAGAAGCGGGTAATAGTCCGTGGGACTTACTAGAGCAGGCAGCCTTTCCACAATATCCCTGATCCGTGCCCCAGGTAGGCAACACACCTCCCTTGCGACCGGGTCAGGCCAAGAGATGAGCGCTTCTGTCCCTTTCAAGGCAGAGTCCCCTAGACTGCTCTAGTAAGTCCCACTTTTTTAAAAGTACTGCATTATTTTTTTTTTATTACCAGATATTGACTTCCTGCGTGGAGACTATCTGCCTGTCTATCTATGTCTATTTTTCTTCTATATAAGATTCGATAAAGCATGGCTCTTAACAATCGATACAGTAAGTCAAAGTTTTAGAACAAAAGTCCAGAATGATTATGCTGGAAAATCTCTGAGACCCAATGAAAATAAGATGCAATCAAGGGTGTATATAAATATTGTAGAAAAGACCAAGACTAATCTATTATAGTATTGAAATATATTTTATAATGGGAAGTTTTTTCTTAAGCATGTCTATAATTTTCTGCATTTTCCTCTTTCTTAAGTGTCTGTCATTATCTTTTTAGAATTTCATCCACAGGGAGTCTGAAAATGATTGTCACTGCCTTTTGCATGGGCATAATGCTGTGGCTTTAATAGTTTAAAAACATAAGCAAGAACATTTCTTATATCTTCTCTTATTTTCTCTTACCTGTAAAAAAAAGGATTTTCAGGAAGACTTTCTTCTTGTTTTTTATAGGCACACTCGGCAATTCATAATCCAGTTTTTTTTCCCCCACAATTCTTTAAAACACCATCCTGCCTTTTAAGATGTAATTTGTCCTACTGTCTTATGAGGTGGGTCAATAGCCAAACACCCACATAGGCCCTCACACAACTCACTCTGCTCTCCCATAGGACAGGAAAATCATAGAAAGCAGGTGAGAAGACTCGTAGATCAAGATAAAACCAGTCAAATGAGGGCAAAGGCTGTGTACAGAACCAAAGCATGATGGAATTAATGCACTGCTTCCTATTGGCATGTAGGGCTTTAGCCAGTTCCTGGACAGCAGGACCTCAGCAAGAAAATGGTTATTTTGGAAGGTAAATACCGTAGCACAAAAGTCTTCCTTCTCTTCTTGTTTCATTACTAAGGATGATGTCATATGGTATGGAATATTCCTTCATTCAGTTCAGGTCAGCTGTCCTAGCTGTGTCCCCTTCCAGTTTCTTGTCCACACCCTGCCTAATTACTCACTGGGGAGGAGGAAGGTGAAGAGAAAGCATAATACTGTAGAAGCACTGTCAGTAACAGCTAAAACACTGGTGTGTTATCAACACTTTCAGCTGCAAATCCAAAACACAGTACCATACATACTGCTATGAAGACAACTCCATTGCAGTCAGACACATTAGTGTGTGTTAATGCAATATTGGAGCTATACTGAAGATGGGAAAAATTAAAAATGTAACAGGCTACAATCACATTTACATCATCATCTGAGGTAGCACTCCAAATCAGAAGAAAACACATGTGGAACCCAGTAAAGAACGAGAAACTTCAACACTGAACACATTCTCTTTTAGTTTAAATTTGATATATAATTATTTATTTATGGTTTCCATTGAAAATAAAACCTGATTTCATCCAGTAAAATATGCAGTATAGCATTTTCACATTGCCATTAGGAATTTGGAATTCCAAAAGACTAGAAAAGAAATCAGTAGCAAAGCTACACTGAAGAATCAGGAAAATATCTATAACTACTGTATTTTCAATGAGATACACTTGACTTATCCTCTGCAAGTTTTCCAGTGTATCTAATGAGCTCATAAGTTTACTGATAGCAGAACAACACAATGGCATGCAAAACTTTCTAGTTTGCTTTTATGCGTATATCAAGTGAAGCACTATGAAACAGAAACAAGAATCAAGTTTTAGTTGTGGCCCAGTTTAGCAAACAATTTGCCAATCTACTAATTTAACTGCTTGTAAAAAAATGTTTCTCTGAAAAGAACATGGCAATCAATTCCAAATAATTTCTACTTAAAATTCTGCCTTGTCAGGATTGCACTCCACAGATCATCACACAGGGCTGGAGTTGCAAAAGTCCTGCTTATTCCTCTCTGAAACGCTTGGCAATGAACTCAGAGTGATAAAAAGTAAGGATGAAGTAAATCAGGAATGAAACAAGAAATAAGAATGATTGTCACAAAAGTGGAAAATGTATTAATGGATACTTTATGGCACTTTATCTTTTGCCAGCATTGTCTTCTAGCTCAAACAGATTTTTCCCTCTGTGATAATTATTCTAGACATCGACTCCATTTATATCGAACAGTCATATCCTGAGTTTCCATTTTGATGGGCTGAGCAAACTGAAGTTTTAAAATATCCTGTCATGAAGAAGGTTGCCCATGCCCTTGGTGCTAGTAGCCTTTTCCTATATTTGTTAGAGTCATTTATCAGAAGCAATCAAAACTGCACATAGTGTTCCAGATGAGGTTTCACTACATCCTTATGCAGTAATAGCAGGTTTAAACATGTCTACTGGACATACTTTGTGGCTTGGATATTTGATAGTTACATGTCTTTCATCACACCAGACTGTCATCTTCTACTCAGTTATCATAGACACTGGACTTTTTGCTGTTTATCTCTGTGAAGATCAAAAAAGTCTGCATTGTTAAGCACTTGAGTATGGAATTACCAAAGGTTGTTCTATTTCTATTAGTCCAACCATCAAGGCCAACCAACTTTTCTGCATACTATACCGAATTTGATCTGTACTTGAATATATTTTTTACTATGTATTATTGTCTTAACTACTGTCGTGGTTTAAAACAATCCCCCAACTCCCGGAGAGTTAGGAAGGAGAATCCAAAGAATGTAGCCCCCATGGATTGAGATAAGAACGGTTTAACTGCTAAGGCATAACACAAAACCCCTACTGCCATTTACTACTACAAATAATAATGATACAGCAAACAGCAAGTGAAAAGAATACAACACCCCACCAGCCACCGACCCATAACTCACTCCACCCTGCCTGGCCGAGCACCGCGTGCTCCCTCCTCCATTTTCCTCTCCAGCTCCCTACCCCTCCAGCCCTCTCTTTCCCAGTATGCATCCTGGGCATCACGTGCTATGGTATGGAATACCTCATTGGCTAGCCTGGGTCAGGTATCCTGTCTCTCCTTCCTCCCGGACTCCCCTCCTCCACCTGGCTGGAAAAAACCTTGAACAAAAACACCCTCAAAACATGCTCAAACCATGACAACTACTAAAGGGATGAGGGCAAGGAAAATTTCAAAAAAATAATTAACTTTGTATAAAACCTTAGTAAATATGGAATCCTCTGACCTTACCTCTACATAGGCTTTTACTGTGTTTTTTTTTATAGAATCAGTGCCTACGGGCTATGAATCTATACATCCATGGTAATAAGTAATATCAAGTACTTACAAATGAGGCTTAGTGAGTCTGTTTTTCTCAAATAATAAATAACACGATGAGGTTTGGTTGTCTAAAAGCATCATATTTACATATTTCATATTTATAACTTCATTATCATACATATATTACTTGTATACTTTGCATTTTGTATATGTTTATGTATATGGCCATTTTTACTCATCTGCATCTTTTAACCATTCTTTCATTTTACATTAAAAATACCTTTTATCAACCACAAAAAGACAAAAAAGGATAAATCCCTTTTTACATACCTTCCTTTTACGTATTTTACCTCTAAAAAAAGATTAGATACAGAAATGAAGGACTGTGGGAAATGCACCAGCATTTACTAACTCAAAATACAAAGTACTAAAGGCATATATAAAAGAAGCTTAGTAGTTAAGAAACAACAGAAGTGAGACAAACCTCACTGCCTTTAATTTGCCTTCTTCATTACTCGAGAGATATATTCATAAGACACAGGTACACAGGTGTTATCCTGATTGGTTCTGTACCAGTCAGGTGTGCAGTGATTTTTTTTTTCCCTCCTTCAGGTTTCATTTCAATCTGAAATTGTTATTGGCTTAAACCCTAAAACATGGTGTTTAATTTTGAAGCGTAATACTGAGGCATTAAGTTTACTCACATAACTTGCTATCTTGTTTTTCAATGTTAACTCAAATAACAAGCAGGTGAAAAGTGAATTATTTTGAATCTTGTACTAGTCCTTCATGGCTATGACACTGAACCTATTTCCAGTATTACTAAGACCCTGTTGACTATCTGCAATGTAAGCATTAGTCTCTCTGCTCAGTGGAAAGCATAGTCCCAGGAGCTGGAGAGATTTCAAAACAGTAACTTGAAAGGGATATAACTTTTTTTTATGGCTTTATCTGAAAGGCAATCTGCATTCTTGCTGTAGTTATGCTGTAAGTAGGCCACAAAGCCAGCTGAGATTGTGTTATTTCTGCCTCATCAGTTAGCACCTTTGGATGAGAAGGCAGATATGATTTATGGTGGAACAGAGGCTGACAGAGCCCAGCTGGAAACATACATACTACAGGAGCTGAAATGCAAAAAAATGTCTTAGTGTTGAAATGCAAAATGTAATCTAGGTCATATAAATGGAGATAAGTAATTCCCTCTCATAAAACTGCCAGAAAAGAGCCCTAAAATACCAATGTCTGTATCTTCTGTCTTTGACTAAAGATGCCAGAAATACATTTTCACTGTAAGGATATTCTCGCTTCCTGCTCTCATCAGACAGACTAAAAACTGAAGACAAAAAGCTATTGTTGCCTGAAGGTGGTTTGATGATCTATGATAAACAAGGTAGCAGTCTGTTCCAGGTGAGGGTGGACAGGTGGCTGCACACATAACTTTCACAGTTGATATTTATTGTTGAGCTTGTTGGCTTGATCATTAGACAGCACACATACCATTTTAACATTTAATGAACAACATTTCTCCAAAAACAATAACGATTTGATTTAATGTTAGAAAAAAAATACTTGAAAAAAATCCTGATATTCTATAGACATTAAAAATTGTCATAGTATTTGTACAGATTTATGTATAGTTTTCTGTAACAAATTAATTTGAATGTGTGGGGTTTTCTTTGTTTTGGTTTGGTTTTGTTTGTGTGTAAAATGAAACTACTGAGCTTCTGTCTAAAACAGTACAATGTCCCATCCAGAACTAACATTGAATTTTATGCACCAGGTATACTTACAATGCATCTTTAGATGAGATCTGAGCACATTTTGGGCCCCAAACTACTATTTACTCAGTTATAGTCATGCCTGTATGTTCTAACACCTTCTGCCTTGTCTGACTACCCTCTCGAGAGTGTCCTGGGTATAAAAAAGTCGCAGCATGTTAACCTCAGTTTTGCTGGTGAGAGGCTATGAAGCTTCTTCTCATTCTGTTATAATACTGACAAGAAAAAAGACTTGTGAAGAAGAGCAGATACTGATGTTACTGGTGTAATGACTGTTTAAAACCAAATCTCTGGAGTTGGTACCAGATCAAGCAACTTAGACCAAGCAGAAATTATAAGTGCATATGTCCCAAAAGGCTCTGGCAGCTAAAAATGTGTGATGGCATCCACTACAGTATCAGTTACCCTTGGTTGAGGCAAACTTTTGCAATCCTGAATACACTGTAGCCCAGTTTTGATGTGTGATGAGAAGAAGAATACTTACACTGAGAATATTTTTTAACCTGGTGCAAGATTTATTTTGGAAGATTGGACTTGTGAATTCTCACTTTTTCCACTGGAAGAAAATGGAGCTCTTTGCCTTGCAAACATGTGCTGCATGGTAAATAAAAAAAAAAAAAAACAACAAAAAAAACCCTCTACTATTTCCACTCTTAAAAAAAAATATCCTAAAAAACGGTTGTAAAACCATACAGGAGAAAAGTTACAAACCTGAATAACTGAAGATAGTTATAGTAAAAATATCACTGACTGAATAATAAAAAACATGTTTGGAGAGGGAGGGGAAAGTGGGATTTGGTTTAAAAACAACATTCTGTTTCACAAACCATATGCTACAATGAGTATATCCTTTTTCTTTGGACACACAAGAAATTTGCATGGTTCCAATTTCAGAACTGTCATTTCAGGTTTAGAACAGAATTTTAAATGTGTATGCCAGCATTTCCTGTAGATGTTGGGGGGAGAAACCACTCACTTTTTGATTTCCTGCACCATAGAAAGCTGTAGTCATAGCCCTTGCATAGGATTTCCATTTCACCACCCTGCTCCTCTTCTTTTTTTGCTCCTTCCTGATCTTCTGATATTCTATGCTACTTGTGCTCTGTTTTTATAACTTTGATCAGCTTTTCGTGGTACGTATATTTATTTACAAATGCTCTTTTTTCTTTTTCATTTCCTCACAAGATATCTTAATTTTGGTTGCTTTTTTTTGTCTAATTTTATTTACTTCTCTGCATTTTTCTGAAACTTATACCTCCTTCTTGCCTTCCTTACTGTTCCTCTGCTCCCTCCAGCAAGCTTTTTCTGTTAATGATGTCCTCATGAACCTCTTTGCTATATGAAGTGTGCTCATTATTTTTCTTATATTCTTCTTGTATTTGTCTTTCTAATTTTCTAGTTAAAGGAAGGTATAGTGAAGGTATTTCAATATGGACAACTTTATTATTAAAACAAAAAAGGAATTGAGAAAAGCATTTTTCTGTATGCAAAATTTATGAATTTCATCTTGCAAAAGTAACCATATCGCAAAGAGAGCTTCCTTTAAAGAATGAAACGTAAGTGATCCTTCATATAAAATTGAAATACAGTCCAGATTTTATAATACTTGTATACATTTTTGTTGTTGTTTTCTGTTGGACCTGTAATATAACTGAAAGTTATGGTTTTACCATCAACTGCATTTTTCACATTTATACAATGCAATAATTTTACCAAAGTGCTCTGTTAAAATATAGTTTACTAATTTTAATGCTTTGTATTAAAGCCATAAAATGTACCATTAAAGGCAGTCTTATGGTATCATGTGTCAACAATTTAGTCTCTTTGAACTCTGTTTAAGAAGGCAGACATTATTTAATAAATTTAATAGTAATTTGTCTCAATAATAATAATTAACTAAAATGTAGTAAAATCATGTGTTAGAGGACTTTAGAGGGTTTTTTTTGTTTTTTTTTTTAAACATTTGAAAGAAATCTGAATTTTTCTAACTTTTTAAAAATAAAGGTCAACCAAAAAGTTGTAATAAGTTCTAAGATGTTGCATTTGTTATTCTCTCTAAAAAAGCTATAATGCTGAAAATGCATTCATGAAATCAGTGGAAGACTTCCTATTGTTAGAATGAATTCAGAATCTCCTTATGATAACTTCCTATTAGAGATTAGCAGCCAAATAATCAGAATCACCAATGCTTTGAAAACTCAGTAACAGTAATGGAAACATTTAGTTTCCTCACTACTAAAATATTTTAGTACTCTTTTTTGCTGATTTTTTAAGGAAAGAGAATAGCAAAGGACATGAGTTAAAACTTGTAAAGCATATCATCAGTAAACACACAGCATGTCACTTCTAATGTATGAAGGGAAGACGTATTTTATTTTGAAGCACTGTAAAAATTGGAATTGCAAAGGGAAATACAAAAGAGAAATGGGAAAAACATTCTTCAACCGCTACTCACCTTAGGCTGTCATATCTTTATAGAAAAAAACAGCAGTAGGTCAAGATTTAATAGAAAGTTTACATTTCACAAAATGGATCTTTCCCTCCTCAGTGTCTCAATAGATGTCTCACTTTATTTCTGTGAAATTTTTGAAGTAACAGGTAGATCAGATACATATTATCGAACAGGATTTCATTCTTATGGAATAATTTTAATGAAATTTTACCATGGTACTGTTTACCATTCCTTTGAGCCTGTGTTATTTACTTCTAAATCCTGCCAGCATCAAGGCTCCAGAACCTTTCTTCACACTTAAAGTTCTTCAGGTATCAGTACAAACCAATGAGTTAAAAGCAGAAACTGATGTAGCTTGTATAACACCAAACTCGATTTCAAAGCAAAATCTGAGAAAATGAAAGAACTTGACAAGGAGTCATGTATAATACATAACCAGAAGGAACAGACAGATGCCATTTTGGCAGTAGAATTATTATTATCATAGAATCAACTGGATTAAGATAGCACATGTGTTTAGAAGCTCTGCTCTTCCTTGAAACATCCCCCCCAGTCCTGTAGCATTAAATGTAAAAGTTAGCATACTTACTTATTTTTTTCGTCTTTATGTATGCTTTAACTTTAACTCTGAATAATATGTTGATTAAGCTGGAGTTTAGTTTTTGTTTTGTTTTGGGGAGGGTGTGTTTGTTTCTTTTGTGTTTTTTTTTGTTCAGTTGTTTGATTTTTTTTTAATAAACCAGTGATGTGGTCTAAGCTCAGCTGGCAACCCAGAAACCACACAGCCTCTTGCTCACTCCCTCCTTTTCTCCCCCCACTCCCAGAGGGATGGGGAGGAGAATCGAAAGAATGTAACTCCCACAGGTTGAGATAAGAACAGACCAGTAACTAAGGTATAACACAAAACACTACTGCTACCACCAATAATAATAATGATAAGGGGAATAACAAGGAAAGAGAATATAACCACTCACCACTCGCTGACTCGCTGATGATACCCAGCCCCACCTGAACACTGATCTAACCCTTTCGGGTAACTGCCCCCAGTTTATATAGTGAGTATGACGTGCTGTGGTATGGAAAACCTCTTTGGTTAGTTTGGGTCAGGTGTCCTGTTTCTGCTTCCTCCTGGCTTCCCCTCTTCCCCGGTACAGCATGAGACACAGAAAGTCCTTAGTCAGAGTAAACATTACTGAACAACTGAAAACGTCGGTGTTATCAGCACTGTTCCCAGGCATAAAGTCAAAACCACAGCACTTCACCAGCTACTAAGATGGAAAAAAAATGACTGCTACTGCTGAACCCAGGACAGTATCCACCTCTTATTCCATACCATTCACGTCACGATCAGATCCCACATTTTCAATATACCATCACTCTTATTTCATATATATATACACATATATATATACACACACCGGCACAGAGAGAGAGAGAGATCATCCCTTAGTGCATGGACCAATCCCTGTAAAGCTGCTAAGTCCATCTGGTCCATGATGTCAGATTCCATCTCTTGTAACAGTTTTTCAGAGCAGGAGAGGCTATGTGCAATTTTGGATCACTGCCTGCTGTTGATACTGCAGAACTCGTCTGGTTTCATCAAAGTTCATTATTTATTGGGATGATGGTCAAAGGGAAGTCAGGGTCAGTCACAGATGATCTGAAGATATCTAGCTGGTGGGCTATAAAAGTGCTACATAGCAGACAACAGCATACAACTTATTTCATTGTCTGTTTTCCCCTAAAATCAAATCCCCTTGAGGTATACATCGGACTTCCCCATCTTCCTGCATTACCCACCAAGTATATCTGGGTCCCTGAGTAAAAGTAATCCCATGAGTGGGTTTGCCTTTACCTGAAGCAGGAATAAACCAGACTGTATTCCCCAGCAAATTCTTTATGTGCACCACAGGAACTTTATCCCCTTCTACAGTATGCAAAAGTTTTGGCAGATCCTCTTGTGTTGACCAACCAGGTGGCTTTTGGTAAATGTGTATCCCAATGCTTGAAAGTCCCACCATCCATTACTCTCAGTGTGCTGTTCAATTTTCCCAGAGGCTGGTGCATGGTAGGGGATGTGATATACCCACTCAATGCCATGCTCTTTGGCCCAAATGTCTACAAGGCTGTTCTGGAAATGAATTCCAGTGTCTGACTCAATTCTCTCTGGGGTGCCGTGTTGCCACAGAATCTGTTTCTCAAGGCCCAGGATAGTGTTCCGGGCAGTGGCGTGGGGCACAGCGTACGTTTCCAGCCATCCATGCTTCCACCATGGTAAGCACATGGAGCTTGCCTTGGTGGGTTGGTGGGAGTGTGATATAATCAATCTGCCAAGCCTCCCCATATTTATACTTCAGCTGTTGTCCTCCATACCTGCAAAGAGGCTTTAGCCATTTGGCTTGTTTAATTGCAGCACATGTTTCACACTCATTAATAACCTGGGCAATAGTGTCCATTGTTAAGTCCACTCCTCGATCACGAGCCCATCTGTATGTTGTATCTCTGCTCTGATGGCCTCAAGTGTCATGGGCCCACCGGGCCAAGAATAATTCACCCTTATGTTGCCAATCTAAGTCCATCTGAGCCATTTCAATCTTAGCAGTTTTATCCACTTGTTGGTTGTTCTGGTGTTCCTCAGTGGCCCAACTCTTGGGTACATGTGCATCTAAATGGTGTACCTTCACCACTAGGTTCTGTACCCGGGCAGTGATATCTTGCCACAGTGCAGCAGCCCAGATGGGTTTACCTCTGCGTTGCCAGTTGCTCTGCTTCCATTGCTGCAATCACCCCCACAGTGCATTTGCCACCATCCATGAGTCAGTATAGAGATAAAGTACTGGCCACTTTTCTCGTTCATCAATGTCCAAGGCCAACTGGATGGCTTTCACCTCAGCAAACTGACTCGATGCACACTCTCCTTCAGCAGTTTCTGCAACTTTTCACTGGGGACTCCAGAGAGCTGCCAAGAGCTGCCTCCAAAGGCTGAGGGACTGTTTCCTTTTGCAATTGCTTTGTCAGTTCCCCCTTCCCAAGCAAGTGATCCCAGCTGCTTGGCTTCTCTACCTTCTAGTTTGTGACCATCAGCCCCATTGTCCCAGCATCGGAGCAACCAGGTGATGATGTGTTTCCTTGGTTCACAGGTAAAATCTTTTTGCATATTCCGTAGCTTGGTTGAGGTCTGGGATCGAGAAGTTACCTCTCCTTCCTCTTCTTCTTCTGATTCACATACTAATAACATCTGGTCAGATGCTGTCCGTGGTGAGTACATTGTTTCTTTATCTTGCTTCACCTTTCTTGCCTCTTTTTTGCTTTTCCGCTTGTGTACAGGGGCAACCGATATTAACACAAATTGGTCCTCTGGTTTAGCTGCAGTGATTATCACTGTGGTGGCTGCAGTATCTGTTGTCGGGGTTTGGGTAGCTGGTGTAGTTGTAACTAGGTTTGTTGCAGCTGCTGTATTTGGAGTTAGAGTAGCTGTGTTGTCTGTTGCTTTACCATCAGATCCAGGACACATTTTTTCTTTTTGAAGGTGCTGGGTGATGTTGAACAGGGCTCTGCAAGAATAGGCCAAGCCCCAGCACATTGCCATGATTTGTCCCTCTCTGGTATGACCAGGATGACAACACACCTCACTTAAAAGTTTTACTAATTTTTCTGGATTTTACACTTGTTCAGTGGTGAAGTTCCAAAGTACTGGAGGGACCCACTGGCATACATACTTGCCCATACTTTCCCACACACACCGCCACTCATGACTGTTCAGCCTCAGGGAAAATCTCTTGGTCCTCCTATATCATCATCTAACCCTAGACAAGACTCAACAAACCCAACTCTGATTGACTTTTGAGATCAGACAGAGTGGTTGTGGGTAAAACACACTCTGTATGCATGCCAACATGGTGATCCCCATCATAATCAGCAGGCAGGTCTCAAGGGTATCCAAAGGCCATTCAAAACCTTCAGAACTCTCAAATGCTGTAAACAGTCTGGTGGGGGAGCTGGGAAGGTCAGTGAATGTCCCCTTCACAGGCTGACAACCCAAGGAGAGGAAAAAGAGATGTGTAATTGCTAAACACTTCTATTATATACCTCCCAAAACATAGAGCTGGTAACCACACTGGGAACACAAGCCAGATCAGTTTCATGATCAATGATTCTATTGTATTACGAGTCATTACCATAAAGTACAATGAGACAAGAACCTTAGCCCAAGACCCCACCTGATAAACACTAAAACAGCAAATACTGTCTGTAAGTAGGGTATGACATGCTGAAACTGTGAGATCAAGAGCAACAACTTTGAGAGCCAGTAAATCAGCACTGTGACCAGTGACTATTAATCGAGAACAATTAATGCTTATCACAAATATGATTAGATACACTCTAGTCAGATCTGTCATTATCTCAACTCTTCCTGCCCCACCTTGGGCATCACAATGAACTGTTGTGGTTTAAGCCCAGTCAGCAAGCCAGAAACAATGCAGCTGTTTGCTCCCTCCACCCCTACCCCCACCCCCACCCCCTGCTCTTGGAGGGATGAGGAAGAGAATCAAAAGAATGTAACTCCCATGGATTGAGATAAGAACAGCCCAGTAACTAAGGTATAACACAAACCACTACTGCTACCACCAATAATAATAATGATAAGGGAAATAGCAAAGGAAGAGAATATGTGAAGAATATGTGCCTGGGGGACAAGAAGGAATAGAGCCAAATGGGACAGCACAAAATATTACAGGAACCAGAAAAACTGGCAAATGGGCCGATGAACCTCAAACTGTATCTTAAGCTAAGTGTCAGAAAGAGAGGGTAAGCAGTGATTAGGAGGAGCTCCCTTTTCCCATGGAAGATGTGTGATGATTTAATCAATAACCATTATAAGATTTACCCTGAATGCAGCAGACCACATGATTAAAATGATGTTGGTAAAAGCACTGTTTGAGCTCAGGCTCTTAGAAAATGCAATTATCTCTGTTTCTACAAGTTATGTTCAAAGGAAAGATTATAAATTGACTCAAGCTATTTGCAAGTTTCAATTAAAAGACTCAATATCCATTAGCTTCTCTGTCTGAATCTTTGTAATATCTATCAGCATCATTTTTCCACTTGGGCAACAAGTTAAACACCTTGTTTAGTTTTAATTTTACTGACTGTTGCCTACCATAAAACATGACTTGATTGAGTGCTATTAAAAAAGTGTCAATATTGTCTCATTTGTTGAAAAATTCCTTTAAAGTAATGTTTTTGTTGTGATTGAAATTCGTGAACAAGGTGATTAGAAATACCAGATGACCAGAAAAGAATTTAGCACAAGATTACATTAATATTTTCTTAATTACTTGTATCCCAAATCTAGACTTTCTCTATTAAAAAAATAAACAAATATTCACATTGCTTCAGCACAGTTATTTATACCAATTTCATAGTGGCATGTCCATGTAATTAGAAATTTCCTACATAGTGATGCACCAATGGGCAAAAATTGCTAATTATGATGTTTCAGAAACAACAGTGCTTAACAAGGTGTTAAGCATTTCTTTAAAAGTGCTGACATATTACGATTACATATTACAATGTCAGGAAATGATGCTGATGATCAGTATAAACTATTGTTTAGTCTTGAAATTTGGTTTTGCATAAACTTTCTAGAAAGGAGATGAGTGAGCTCTACTGATCTGCACAAAGGTTTCACTTTAGCAACGGAAAACTGGAAACTGACCAAATGCTTTTATTTTTTTGGAAAGTAAACATAAGATAGTTTAGTATTAACTCACCAAAGATCACTTCTATATTTTAGATTATCACTGTTTTGTTTTACTGCTGATCCTGTAGAAGTGGACACAGTCTCAACATGAGGGCATGCTGGCATTGTGTTGCATGCTATTTATGGTGCTGAAGCTTTTTTGGGATGCAACTATGGCTGCCACTACAGAAGAAGCATATAAATTCTCTTTATCCCACCAGCTTTTGCCCAGGACTTCAGTATGTAATGAAATGACTAGGGAAGACACATGGCACAAAGAGTGAAATGAACTTGAATGAGTTAGACACTGAGTTAATATAGAAAAAAAACCATGTTGGCTGCCCTGCAACTCCTCCTTTCTTGGTGTAGTGGAATAAAAGCATGGGAACACTATACAATAATAGTATTGTATATTCTCAATGTACAATATACAATGTTGTATATTGTACATTATTCTCTTTATGGAATAAAGGCATGCTAAACTAAAGAGATTGGGCAGATGATGGTATGTTGTATTAGTTTAGGATTCTAATATGTAGAAAAGCAGTGCCATATAGGTTGAAACATATAGATGGAGTGCAAACAGTAGGATGTAATTTATCTATTCATGTGACTGGCTTTTTAACAAAAGACAGCTTTTCATTATTCTGTCACATATCATTCTGACCCATATCATGTTATCTGTGACACAGTAGTCCTGTCTTTGCTACTTATCCTTTGCTGCTTTTGGCACATTATTAAATTATTCTTCCTGTATTGATCTTTTGCATTTTACTAGGCATTCTGAGAAAAAAACCCAACTCAACACCACCCCCCCCCCCATCAAAAAAAAGCCAACCAAAATTTTTTAAAAATTGCAGAAGTCTTAGAAAGAAGCATTCAAAACATCCAGAAACAAACCAAACCCAACCCAACAACAACAACAAAAAATCAAACCTACTGTTGTGCTTTAAGCTCAGCTGGCAACCCAGAAACCACACAGCCTCTTGCTCACTCCCTCCTTTTCTCCCCCCACTCCCAGAGGGATGGGGAGGAGAATCGAAAGAATGTAACTCCCACAGGTTGAGATAAGAACAGACCAGTAACTAAGGTATAACACAAAACACTACTGCTACCACCAATAATAATAATGATAAGGGGAATAACAAGGAAAGAGAATATAACCACTCACCACCCACCGACCAATACCCAGCCCCACCCGGGCAGTGATCTAGCCCTGATGGGTAACTGCCCCCAGTTCATATAGTGAGCATGATGTGCTGTGGTATAGAAAACCTCTTTGGTTAGTTTGGGTCAGGTGTCCTGTTTCTGCTTCTTCCTGGCTTCCCCTCCTCTGTGGCAGAGCATGAGATTCAGAAGGTCCTTGGTCAGAGTAAACATTATGGAGCAACAACTAAAAACATCGGTGTTATCAGCACTGTTCCCAGGCTGACAGTCAAAACCACGGCACTGTACCAGCTACTAAGAGGGAAAAAAAATGACTGCTACTGCTGAAACCAGGACACCCACAAAACCCATACAAAACCAAAAAAGCCTACCAATAAACTATCAAAAGAATGTGAGACAGCTCACAAACTTAAAATGTTTAAAAACAGCCACCAAACTGCAAAAATTAATATTGTATTTTAGAATAAAAAGTAGTCATTTTTAAGAAAGACCATGTTTGATGTGAAGGGTAAAAAAAAAAGTAACTCCTCTGAAACCAGGATTTTTCATTAACATGTTACCAATATTAAGTAAATTTCAAGTGTTACAAATATGTTCTGGATGACCTGTGGGCTGTATTAGGAAACTGGATCTTTGGTCTTAAATGCTCTGTCTTTTGTATCTTGATTTTACTTGTGGAAATGTCTTGTAACTATAAATGTTATATTGATTTTTTCATTACTGTACATCTTACGGGGGTTTTATCATTAAGTTAATTTTAATTGTGGATTTTATGTTTTCAGGTTGAAAGCCCAATCAGAATTAAAATGGCATTGGATTGAATGCAGCTGTTCTGCTTGAAAGCTTTTTAAAGGGGAATTTATGTATCTAAATAATGTCAGGACTTCAGCAATTATGTTGACTTGTTCAGTGATCAGAAAGACACACAGACTTTTGGATGGGGCAGACAATTCATTTCAGTTAAATTTATCCTTTTAAAGAATTTAATGCTTCGATGTAGGTTTTATTTAAAGAACATCTTTTTGTTCCTCTGCAGGAAGACATTTTGACAGGTGGAAAAGCAGTATCAAGTTTTATTACAGTCTGTTCAGTCTGTTAGTGCGTCGTTGATGTCCTATATAAATGTGTTTCACCATTCAGTGTCTATTACCAACCCTTTAAGGACATGCAGTTTTAAGCCCAACACACAGAGCAGTAATTCAGACCTTCAGAGAACCACAGTAAAGTGACTAATGTATTTGTGAAATGTGAAAGCTTCTAGCTTGGAGCAAGTCAGATGGTTTGTTAGCTGCAGCTTTTTTAGTGATGTGAATGGTAGCCACAGCTATGAACTGCCAATATTTTTGAAACAAGGAAGCACTCATGCAGAATGAACTTTTTGTTTAGCTTTTTTCATGTTTACTTGTTCTATAGGTCCATATTAATCTGCAGAAAGATGTGATTGCCTGATTTGACTTTGAGAGATAAAACAATTTGTACATAAAGTCAAGATTTATAAAATGAATTTGCACATAAAGTCAAAATTTGTAACTAGGACAGTAGAATAAGTTCTAAAAATGTACCACTGTAATTCAATACAACATACAGCTTTGTTCTTTAGTATCTTCAGAGAATACGTATCAGATATGTCCTATTATTTAAATGCTAAAACCTCAGAGATTTGTAGAACAATTGTATGGAAAGGAACCGCTCCAGCCTATTGGGAATGTAAGATGTTCAGATTTTGAAATGTGTCAATACAGTTATGTCTGTAATGAAATTAATGTCT
Source organism: Melopsittacus undulatus (assembly GCF_012275295.1). Classification (NCBI taxonomy): domain Eukaryota; kingdom Metazoa; phylum Chordata; class Aves; order Psittaciformes; family Psittaculidae; genus Melopsittacus; species Melopsittacus undulatus. Next base: position 71,025,435 of record NC_047528.1, on the reverse strand, counting down.
TTTTCTTTCTTTTAGATTGCTTTAGCTAGGTGTTGATTAAACTATGTTGAGGACTGCTGTTGCAATTAACACTAAATGAGATTTGTTAATTGGCTTCTTTTGAAGCAGAGTAGGGTTTTTCTTCCTCTACCCTCTGTGCTCCTTGTGAACTTATATATGGAGTAAGGATAGTGAAAATTGATTGTGGAGGGAGTGACACTTCAAAATTCAATCTAATCACTACAGCTACAGCTGACATTAGAATTTAAATAAATGAAAATGAAAGATGTTATAAATAGTACTTAAGCCAGTGACTAACCAAAAGGTTATTCATGTAATATGTTAATTTATTATTTAGATTTATTAAAAATTAATATATGCCTTAAAGAAAAAAAAAAAACAACAGGATCTCCAAACAACAGTAAAACACCAACTCAAGAACATTAGTCAAAAGACCCATTTTCTCCCCAGAAGATGAATGCAAAAAGTACTTCCTCATGCAGAAACACAGGTTATGTTTACTTGTTTAGCATTTTGATAGCAGGCTGAAAATTAGAGAATTGCACAAACTGTAGGAGTGAATGAAAAATCAGGTTTTGTTTGTTTTTTTTTTTAATTAGTTAGAAAAACAGCCACTTTCATATGGAAAAAGTAAGAAAAAACTGTTCTGAGAATGTGTTGCCTACAGAACCTCTGGTACTCTGTCTTACAAAGAATTTGTTAAGATTTGTATGAAGCTGTTTTCTCTTTGAGGGACCATGGATTCAAGGGTTAAATACTATTTAACACTTAAGTGCCATGAAGCATGTTTTAGCAATTGAACTTACTTGAATCTATAATCTTGTGTGTTTCTTTGGTTTTTATGCTTTGTATTGCGTACGTAAAGAGTGTTAGATGGCTGATTGAAAAAATCCAAAAAAAAAAACCACTCTCAAATAAATAAATGAAGGCAAGATAACTGAGGAACTGTTAGTTTATGATGATTGGATGTAAATGATATGCATAGGAAGTATATATGGAATGTTTTCCAAATTAAATTTGAACTAGGAGAATCCAATGATGAATGTAAGGGGACTGTTGTTAAATTTTCCTGTTCACGATATGTCACTTGGCAGCACTGTGGTCAAGCATGAAAGTGTTTTGGCCAGTGGTGAGAATCTATAGTGGAGTTTTGCTTTCAGATGGTTTTTCCCTGTTTTATTCTTTGTTTATTTTATTTATTGTGTTTTGTTTTAGCATTATTAATAAAATTTATTCCATTTGCAAAGCAGCCAGTCTTTGGATTGGATTCATGTAGCCTCTAAATTTTATGGTATAGCTCAAGAGAGGAAATTTTCTATGCCATGAAGAGGATTGGATAAGATGATGCCTCAATGGTCGCTTCCAATCTTAGCCATCCTGGGATTGTGGGATTCTGGGAAAAGGATTCCATGCCTTCAGCTATAGATAAGGAACAAAAATATCCTGAAAACTGCAGTCTGTATACACAGCAAGAGAGAAAAGAAAAAAAAAATCTCCAGGGACATGATGCATTGTTAGGGACTTTATGTTTTAAATTCCTTTAAAGCATCTAAGAATTTTTAAGACAAAAATCACACATGAAGTTATTGTCATTTCAGATAATAGAACCCACACCTTTTAAATTTAAGTATGTGATTACCTAGAATGGTCTGAAGTATTGGGTTAAGGGCAGTTTGAGGTCTTGGGTTTGACTGCAGTGCTGATAAATAGCTTCAGATTTGATAAACATTCTTACAGTAGGAAAATGTAGAATCTGGTTATGATAATGCAATTTTGCTTGGGATAAAAAGAACCTGAAAAAAACCCTGTATTTCTAACTGACATGAAAGGCAAATAGTAGGTAAGGTCTTAATGTCCCTTAAAAAAATGAAAAACATAAAGAGTATAATCCTTTTTTAAACTCTTTTGCTAATTAATGCCTTAATTATTCAGATGTTTGGATACTTCCACTTAAATTACACTTAATTCCAGTGATGATACAAGCAATTACTTTGGAGACTTCTTACTTTTGTAAGCACCAAAAAATTTCTTGATCTCAAAAAATTCAGTGTTCTTTCATAAAATGGCTAACAGTCTTTTATTAACAACAGGTAATCTAATATGATAGAGGTAGAAATGAGAACACACGCAAAATTTGAAAGGTATCCAGTATTAGTAATATATTTATTAGTATGGTCCATGTATAAAATTCAATTGACATTTCTCCTCACAACTCTCATATGACAAAGCAGACTCCACATATCTTTTTTTTTCCCTCTCTTCTTTCACTCTATGTATGTAATGAGGTTTCTTTGTTTCTCATAAACTAGAATCAGTTCAGTAACAGTTTTATAGCACTGTAAGGAGAATTCCTTTTTTACTGAATTGCATTCAAATGTTTTCTGAAAGAGATATCAACTGTAATTTCCCAGCTAAACAGGGTCAAAAACTGTTAAGATATCAAATAAAGATATTTTGTAAGTAAAACATTCCATAGTTAAATATTGTAAAATATACTCTAAAGTTCAGCCAAAGAATAGCTTGTTATGAAATGATCTAACTTTGAGTATGTTTCCCTGTTATAAGGATGGTTAAAAAACCTGACTTTTTAAATTTGTTCTTTCAGATGGAATTGTTTGTTTTTTAACTGATTTTTTTTAATAGAATGAAATTAAATAAACAAACAAGAAAGATATCTCAGCTTAAAGGTGATTTTGAGAATTATGGTTTAGGTCATTGCAAAACCTGCAGGTAACATTTCGCAGTTTTCTATGAAAAAAGCAAAGTCATAGAAGCCCTCAAGTTCTGCCCTGGCCACAAACACCACCAGTTCCCTGGACACGACAGTCTTGCCTCTAACTTCCCTTTCTGATTCAGCCATCATGGTCCAGGCCCAGAAATCAGAAATTGCTCTTCTACTTTGCCTTGAAGGATGTGTTATATGGTCTTTCTTCAAGAATATTTCTTGGTTTTGTTAATATGAAATGAGGAATTGAAGGGAGACAGTATTTTAGTTACTTGTGCACTTCAGTTAAATTTTAATTTGATTCTGGAGGGAAATGTTATTCTCAGGAGACCACTAAGTTAGTTCAGGTAAGATAGTTTCCTATTCCTAGCCCACTGTTATCAAGAATAAAGGGAAACATGAGAGAATGGGCTGAGAAGACAACTCCATCCTGATGGTTGGAAGAGTAGTCTAAAAAATATGAGCATTGATACTGGTCTCAGCTTTCAGGATGTTTGTATGTTTAATGTCACATCTCTGTGTTACAGCATGCAGTGAAGTTACTAACAATATGCATAGTAGAATCCTTGCAGTTATTTTTTTCTAGGCCTGTCTGTTTTACCATCGACACAATAGATCAAGCACAAAAGACAACCGTGAAACAACAACATACAAGGAAAAAGGACAACTAGATATATTTTTTCTTCCCACAGCAATGTTAATTCAGTATAAACCAGGACAACAATGCTATTTGGACTTCAATTTCAACAGCAGTAGCTGCACAGCAATAATCTCAAGTTAATATTAAAAACACACTCTTTTTAACAAACATTGTTATGGCATAGAACAACCTCAATAGATTAAAAGAACAATTAAACAAAAATATTACTCACAATTTGTCTAAGATAGTTATTGATATCATATCCTATTCCCCCATACCTATCTTAGCACTTGTCACAGTCTTCAATGTGTTTTGCTTAGGAGTCAGCAAAGGAAAATATTATTAACCAAAACCAGGGACAATTTGCATTACATTCAGATTTTGTTATCCTTAAGCTTTCAACTTTCAAGTTAATATATGATGGAGGAAAAAAAGAGAATTAACAATAACAACGTAAATTTTTTTGAGGTCCTTTCCAATCCTAACTATTCTATGATTCTATGATTCTATGGTACTTGTAGGAATACAGGGTACATGAAAAAAGTACAGGAGGCAAATTTAAAGCTGCATGTCATTTTTCTCACATCTGACATTGTTATTTGTTCCATACCAGAGTTACAGAAAATAAAAGTATCTAGCTTTAAAATTAACAGCTGCCTTACCCCCTGAAATTCAGACATTCTAATGATGTCCATATTTAGAAGAAAGGTGAGCTATTTCCAACAGGCTTATTAGAAGTTATAATATAGGCAGTACTGTTTTCATAGAAGTTTCTTGATTTGATGTCTGCAGTATTTTTCTTATTCTCTGTGCTTCATTAAAGAGGTGGTTACCATGTAAGTTGACTAGTTATTCTAATTCAGTGAGATCTAAAGAGACTGGAAGGTGAACAGTAGAAGAGTACTAAGTCATTGATTTAGAATCATAGAATAGTCAGGATTGGAAAGGACCTTAAGATCATCTAGTTCCAACCCCCCTGCCATGGGCAGGGACACCTCACACTAAACCATATCACCCAACGCTTCATCCAACCTGGTCTTGAACACCACCAGGGATGGAGCATTCACTACCTCCCTGGGCAAACCATTGCAGTACCTCACCACCCTAACAGGAAAGAATTTCTTCCTTATATCCAGTCTAAACCTCTGCTGTTTAAGTTTCAACCCATTACTCCTTGTCCTATCACTACAGTCCCTAATGAATAGTCCCTCCCCAGCATCCCTGTAAGCCCCCTTCAGATACTGGAAGGCTGCTATGAGGTCTCCACGCAGCCTTCTCTTCTCCAGGCTGAACAGCCCCAACTTTCTCAGCCTGTCTTCATATGGGAGGTGCTCCAGTCCCCTGATCATCCTCGTGGCCCTCCTCTGGACTTGTTCCAACAGTTCCATGTCCTTTTTATGTTGAGGACACCAGAACTGAACACAATACTCCAAGTGAGGTCTCACGAGAGCAGAGTAGAGGGGCAGGATCACATTTTTTAAAGATACTGCTGTCTTCCTGTTCACATCTGTGATACAGTAGGTATGTGTCTGTATTCTTTCATATTCCCCTATATATAATTTTATTTTCTTCTTTTTTTTAATGTTCTCTAAAGATCATTAATCTTCCCTTCTGGCTATTTATATCTCTTATCAGTTTGGTTTTTTTAATTCTCTCAATTTTTCTCTGTCTTTTCGTATATCATCACTGAAAATATTTGTCCCACTCTTTTCAGATTACTATTGTTTTACTGATTTTTTTGACCAATGTGGGATTATTATTATTTTCAGGTGCAGAAGTTATTATTTCTGAAATTACACATAGTGAATTCCCAAAGGAGAAAGATTTAAAGGGCTGTTTATACACAGTGACTGGAGCAACTGTATAAAACCAGCAAGCAGAATTTTTAAGTTAAATTACGTATGCTGATGTTAATCACATGCCATTAAAAGGGCTATATATTGTAAAGTTAGCATATAGTCTGTCTTGGTATTCTAACAACCACCACTCAGAGAGAAAGAAACTTACTGTTTCATGATATATATATATATTTTTTTCATACTTAACACTGTATCTCTTTTCTCAGAGACCATTCTTTTTCTTTTTTTTTTTTTCACTGATGCTTAGAGAATTTTGCAGTCTGAGTAACGAGTATACTCTTGTGACATCTATATATTCCAAGCACTCTCTCTCACTGCTGTCTTGATAAGCCAACCTTCTTCTCTATCCCAGAATAACAGCTTTCAGTTGTGATCCAAACAGGAGGAGGGATGAAAGAATTTCTTTACTTTGAAAGTTTATGACTTGTGAATCCACTGAAGCAACTCCTTTGAATGTCAACAAAGTGCCCTATGATCTATTGCAAATCTAAAATACTATTCAGTCTCTGCATTAGACTGCCAGAAATCCCATTATGCACAGAGTAGATATTCACTATATTGTAGCTTCATTTGCAATACAAAATGAACATTGTTTAAAAATCCTTAAAGACACAATAAAACACATCTATATACTTTCTTACAAATCTGTACTGAAAACTTTGTTTAAAAATAGATATTAATATGTTGAAGTGAGCTTCATCTTATTTCAATTTCATTAATTATCTAGTATTTACCAACAGAAACATACTGAAAAGTAACTGGTTTCTTGATGATGGATATGTTACACAGTCTCTGCTTTTTAAAAGCCGATTGTACTTAGATCCACCGTTTGAAGAGCAAAGAAGGAAACATTAAACAATATAAACCATTTGAGATAGATTGTTAGAATATTGCATTTTTGCTGAGACGTAGGCTAAAGCATAGACACTACTATCATATTTTATCCACAAAATTTATGCATGTGTGGATGACAGCAAAAATGGTTGTGGGAAGAAACATGATTCAGCTTTACAAAATACCACACAAAATTTATAATATGAAAAAGAAGTGAGAAAAAGGAGCTGTAATCTTCATGAAGAAGGGCACAGTTGTCAGATATAACTGAGAGGCTGGGATGAGACGCCAGCTTCTGGAAAGCAGCATGATATATGCATAGAATGAAGAGGTTTATATTTCATGAAAAGCAATGAATGGAAGAATATTCATTCAGTGACTGCTACTAATAAATTAGACTTGTCATCAATGATTCTGTTGTCCTTGAAAAAAAAAATCAACACAATACAATAATTTTTATTGTTCCATATCATGACTGAAACAGGGAACTACTGTAATCAGTCAGGAGACAGCATAGCGAAGTTATGGTTTAGATACCTTCATTTGATGTGGAAGATTGATCACCAAGTTTTCCATTTGAATTAGTACCAGCAAGGCTGGTATGTTGCACATTCATAAAGGATAGCCTAAACACTGAGATATTTTTAACAAAGAATTATATCCAGGAATTTTGACTACGACTCTGAGAAACAAGGTTAATACCCAGATATTTAGTCTGTACTGAATTATCTCTGTGTTTTCTATATTGAAACCTTGTTTAAATGGATGCTTGTGTGAGTTTCAGATCCTAACTGTGAACATGAACCAAAGTGAAGGTCATGGTTAAGTCATATGTCATAGAGAGTCCTTAAGAAGCCATATTATTCCTGGTAGAAAGCATCTTCTCTGATGAAGTAGTTCTTCAGAAAGTTCAGGGATTTTGTGTGCTTTTCCTGGTAAGCCAAATGTAATTTTAACTATAACTGTAGGCCTCTATAGGTCTTCCAATTAAAAAAGGGTGGTACTACATATGCAGCCACAGCAGAACTTCCCTGACCGACAAGGTGTTGTCAAACAGCTGCCTAACAATGCTTTCTTTCATCTCCACTACTGAGGTTTTATAAGTCACATGTTGGCACACGACATGCATCAAAATAGTTCATCACCAGTCATGCTGTACCTTTCCAACAGCTTCAGATGTTGCTCTCCTGTCCTGTACCCATGACAAGGCTCCTCAGGTCTCCACTGCACTGCCATTGGCTACAGCTCAGTCACTCCCTGATCAAGCCAAGGTCATGATGCTTTCATTATAGGTCTCTTGAAGAAAACAATTATTGATGCTTGAGGAATACCAGTAGCATTCAATTGTTAAATGGACTAATAGCAAGGACTGAATGCTTTGCTAAGATTGAAGCACACAACAAAGTAAACAACACTCTCCACTTCTAAACGAGCCACTCATTTAATTGTGGCCTGCAATCAAGTTAGTTAAGTGCAATTAGCCCCTGATGAATCATCTTGGCTGTTCCTAATCACATTCAGCATAACCCAATCAGAAAAGAAAATTATTGGCACTTAGTCCTGAATTTATTCTAGCTTTCAAGCTTCCAAAATTTTGTCAAAACTGAAACTTTATCAAGTGTTAATGTAGGTCAAAATCAATGTCATAGGAGCTAATACAATTGCTTGTCAGAACTAATGAAGTTTATGTACATATTATCTGCCTGAGTAGCATATATTTCACGTAAAATTAATAATTCACAGTAGCATTGTTTGCCAGAAATTAAAGAAAAAATATTTTTAATTATTTTTTTTTACTTTTCCTTGTTTTGTTTCTTTTTTCCCTTTGGCGTTTGGTGAATTTGTGTCAAAAAGAAAAAAAAGTTAACCATCAATGATGCAGTATATAAAAATGAGTTGTTGAAAATAATTTTTTGTGTTCATTTTCCATATCTACTAAATAAGTTTTATTCAAATGATATTTGACATTTAAATAGCTAGCTTGTTATAGTTTGGCTCATGTTTGCCACAACAAAAAGAAGACTATTTAACTTTTTCATTATTTTCCTGACAAATTTTTCTACAATGATGACATTACAAAGAAATTTAAACATAAAAGCATTTTTGTTATTTCATGGAATCAGGTGATTGAAGAGCCAGTGAAGGGGGCGTCTGTTGGACCTGATATTTACAAGCAAGGAAGAACTTGTTGGTGATGTGAAGGCTGTGCTGCAGCAACCATGAGAGGAGGAAACAAAGCATAAAGCATGGTCATGAGCCCTGAATTTCAGCAAAGCTGACTATGGCTTCTCAAGGACCTTCTTGGAAGTATCCCATGGAGTACAATCTTAGGGAAGACAGCTGTTTTGTGTTTCAAGGTGACCTCCTCCAAGATCAGTAACAGTCCATCTGGAGGTGAGGAGGTCTAGCAAACCTGGCACAATGTCTGGATGAATTAATAAGCTTTTGAAAAAAGGAATGGGCATAAAAAGGAAATATACAAGAGACAGAAGCAGTGACAGTCTTGGATACCATCAGATCTTGGCTTGTACAGGTACATCAGTAGCAAAAGGAAGATTAAGGGAAGTGTGGGTCTACTGTTGAATGTGTTAGGGACCCTGATGACTAAGGACATGGGGAAAGCCAAGGTACAGAATGCCTTCTTTGTTCCATCTTAAACAGTAAATCCAAACTTCAGGAATCCTAGACTCTTGAGACTACTGCCATAGTTCAGAGCAAGGAAGACAACACTGATAGAGAAGAATCAGGGTTGGGAATATTTACACAAAGTGGATGCACAGAAGTTGATAGAATCTGATGGTTTACATTCACAAGTGCCAAGGGAACAAGGCTACTCTCAAGTACCTTCAGAAGGTCATAGTGATTGAAGGACAGTCCTGATGATTAGAAGAAGACAAATGTCACTATCATCTTCCAGAAGGTAAAGAAGGAAAATCTGGGAAGGTACAGGCCAATAAGTCTCAAAGGGGAAAGTGACAGAGACATTTACACACATAAAAAGGACAAGAAGATGGCTAAAACTAGTCACTATGGACTTAACAAAGGGAACTTACTGACACTTTGTGGATGAGGGGAGATCAGTGCATACTCCTTATCCCAACTTTACATAAAGCTTTTGACTCTGTTTCACATAATGTCCGCATCTACAAGTTGTGTAAGTTCTGGATAAACATAAGTGAGATAATCTGAAATCTGACTGAGGTGCTGGGCTCAAAGGGTTGTGATCATGATGTTCATTTAGAGGCCAGTCACTAGTGCTGTTCTCCAGTGTCAATATAGGGCTAACACAGGTCAACATCCTCATTAGTAACTAGGATGATGACAAGGTCATAGTGATGAAGACCAAGGTCTGGCTGGCTAGGGAGACAAAAACTATAACTTCTTGAGGGATCTGCAGATCTGGTCATTTCAATGTGCAGGACAGACATATGAATTTGTGGCATTTATGTTACTATATCATTGTTTGCGGATATATTAACAATTTTTTTTCTAGACACCTTTATTCTGTGTAAAATTAATATGTTTATGCATTTTTCCCCTTGTTCTCTCTAATATACTGAGTTGATAATTATCTTTTTGCATATTCTGTAATGAAGAATATACAATAGAACAGTAAGGCGTGTCAGGAGAGTGTTATTAAAATATTCATCTGCTTTAGGCAAAAGGTAAAGTGTTAGGAAAAAAAAATCATTAAAATGAGACATAGAAGTTAATGTGCTATATTGATCACAGTGCTACAAATGAGAAATTTTGGTGAAGAAATTAAAAATAAAGTACTAATCCAAATATTTCTGGTAATAATCATGAGTAAATCCATACCATCCAATATTACTTCGAAAGGATCAATTAAAGCAATTATGCAATCACTCGATTGTAACTTCCCTGCTGGTCAGTTGATAATGTAATGAATGTTTTCAATATGCCTTTTATGCTAAGGGAATTTAAGTGATTGGAATATAAGGTTGATTATACTGTTATAATAAAACCCCATAAAGTTCAATTTTATCACATTTACTTGCACAGAGTTTCTTTTAACTATGTGCTGTAGCCCTAATAATTACTTCTTCTAGTACAGCCTTATGAAACTCCCTGAGATGGGTGTAGACCAGATTTTTTAACAAAAAATGCATTTCCCATAAGTGCCAGGAAAATAAAATGCAATCGACTTTGGGGTTCATTGCTGCTTTTGAGTAACATAAACAGCTATTATTAGCAGTTTGGAATCAGTAGATTCTATCTGTGTGAAATCTGGTTTAGGAAACATATAATGTAATATCTATTTAATCTCAAATAAACTGGTATGAGCATTTACTCTTTATTATTGAGTAAAACACAAAGAAATAAATAAAAACAAATAAAATTTGTATTTTCTCCTGAATTGAGATTCAATGAACCCTCTAAATATAGTACAGAAAAGCTATCTTATTTCCTCTCACTTCTTATATTCTAAAATTGAAAAAAATGCTAATTTTTTAGCAATTATCTCTAGGAAAATAAAAAAAATTGTCAGCTTCATGTTAATTATTCTAAATTTAAATGTGGTCACTGCAATCTGTTGTGTCTAATGTGTTATATTAGATGCAAATAGTTTTGTAAATACTTATGTAATCTACATTTAATAAGGAATGTGTCATATGATTTGCCCTGTTTGGTTTTTGGCATGATAGTGTCTTGTTGTAGACTGAAAATGAATCATAGAATCATAGAATCATAGAATGGTTAGGGTTGGAAAGGACCTTAACATCATCTAGTTTCAACCCCCCTGCCATGGGCAGGCACACCTCACACTAAACCATATCACCCAAGGCTTCATCCAACCTGGCCTTGAACACTGCCAGGGATGAAGCATTCATAGCCTCCCTGGGCAACCCATTCCAGTGCCTCACCACCCCTATAGGACAGAATTTCTTCCTTATATCCAGTCTAAACCTCTGCTGTTTAAGTTTCAACCCGTTACCCCTTGTCCTATCACTACAGTCCCTAATGAAGTGTCCCCCCCCAGCATCCCTATAGGCCCCCTTCAGATACTGGAAGGCTGCTATGAGGTTTCCACGCAGCCTTCTCTTCCCCAGGCTAAACAGCCCCAGCTTTCTCAGCCTGTTTTCATATGGGAGGCACTTCAGCCCCCGATGATGTTTTAAATTTCAATGAAGACTAAAAAACATCTAAAACTGAAATAGGCTTTACAAATTTATGAAGTATAGAAGTGTTTTTCACCACTCCCATTGCATTTTCTTTTTTCAAGTTCAAAGAGTTCTCTTGAAAATTAATACAGCAGGAAAAACAGGAAATTAAGGTGGCAGAAATAGTTTACTGAACTTGATAGAAATTAAACAATCTCTGAAAAATACAGATTATCTCTGATAATTGTCCACCATGAACAGCTTTTCAGTAGTGTGGGTGACAAAGTATATCATACAGGATTCACAACTGAAACCCATATTTCAGTTTAATTTTATGAGAGTTACAAAAGAGCTTTAAACATACAGATTTCTCAGGGAATTCATGGAGAGTAACTGCATAGTTGCAGTTAAAGTGTCTGCCAGATGAATGCCTCACTGCCCAGTCAAATGAACATTATATTAAACAGAAGAATTGTGCATTGTATTATTTGGGAGGAAAGTTAACATCTTTCTCAAGAGATACAAGATCTCATTAAGTCATAGATCATTCATTTCTATAGTTGTCTTTTAAAATATTTATAAGTACTTAAAGCAGAGAGAAATCATGGATGTGGTATCAAAGAATCAAGAAAGATAATGGCCTCAGATGATGGCTTCAGATGACATGGGCATATTTCAGTTTATTGGCTGTCATCTTTATACTCCTTAGGGTCTCATAATTTCTTCTAGAAAAGAGGACATTTATGCAAGATCATTGTTTCTCCTAAAAATTAGAGGAGAAGAAAAAAGTAGTTTTATTCAGTTATCTCAAAGACAAATACAGCAACAGCTAAGTGCTGTTCCTGGGAGCGCAGAACCTCTGTACCAGGAAGCCATGGTGCAGAGGGGCTGGGGAGCAGTTCTGCAGGAAGAGGCCTGGGTTGGTGGTAGACAGCTAACCAAACACAAGCCCATGGTGTGTGCTAGTACTAAAAGTACCCAACAGTTTTGGGGTGCATGGCACAACCTGTAGATCAAAGGCAGGGATTATCCTTGGGTATCTCACAGGTGCCACATGCGAGACCACATCTAGAAACTACAGTGAGTTTTGGGCTCCAACATAGGAAAGACACAGACAAAATGGAGGGACTTCAGGGGAGGACCCCTAAAACACTGGGACTGGAGTATTAGGCCCATGGGAGAGGCTGGGGCAGCTGGCCTGCGTGAGCTTGGAAAACAGATGGATCTGGGGGCACCTAACATCTCCCCAGGACCTACAAGGGGTCATCTAAGAGTTGGATAGGGGCTCCTGACAGTGTGCAGATGCAAGGGTGAGGGTCAGCTGGTGCAAGCTGAAAAAAGACATGTTCAGGCTGTGTATAAGGAAAAGTTTTAACTTTGAGGATAATCAAGCATTAGCGCAGATTGCCCTGATATGTTGTAGAATACCCATATTTCAGACAATGCCTTTTTATTTAAAATGTGCATTTTCCTCTGTAGACAATCAATTCTGTGTACATTATGCCTAGTTTTCCTTTATAGTATGTCAATTTATAAAATCAACATAAATATATTTGCAGTATTTTGTATACCCATTCTGGCAAGATTTGTGAAGAAAAATTTCGTTTGGAACAGCAACTTAATTCCATCCAGTAAAAGTTAAATTTTTTCCTTGTAGGCATTCTCAAATAATTTTGTGGTGGCATGAATTAGTGTTACTGAAACTAAATTAAGGTATGTACAAAAAGTAGTGCTAGTTTAGAGGTACTAGATTTTATTTTATTTGTACTTTGATAAAACACTTTGTGAGGCAATAGAATGCAGCCTTGCCATAGAACAGTATAATCTTCTTTCCAGTTTAATCTTATTATAACTTCTGTTGTGTAAAATTGTTCACTGGTTTACAAGCTTAAGTTGCAAAGTTCTAGTTCATATTCAAATGGAGACAATGCAGCTGAATTTCAGCTGTAAGTGTAAAAGCATGTTTATATTCTGAATTTTATGCATTCTTGTTATTGAGTGGTGCATTTCATTTTACAGCTCTAAGCTTTTTGATGTCCTTATGGCTAATAATATGCCTTACAGGCACATATTTAAATATTCAAAGTGTTTTCAAAATTATGAATTAAGGAGACTGTCTGGTAAGTGCCTTTTTACTGTCGAATTCCATGCATTGAGTTTCTTCTTCTCGTGCCTGGTGTTAACATGAAAACCAATGAAATTCTGGCAGCCATCCTGCATTCTGAAATGGACAGATGCTGCCAGCTGAGGCAGATGTTAACACCTCTTTGATGTGGGGTATTTTTCTTTTCCATACTCTGTGGCATATCATTTTAGTCATGTTAATTTGCATGAAAATGCAACACTACATTTCAACAGACAAAATAAGTGTCCAGCACAAAATGGTAGCAGACAAATATTTGGACATTAAAGAACTGTATCTGAAAGGAAAAGAATCCATTTGATCCATTAATAATGAGAACCTGCTTTTTGATCCTTTCTGCTCCTGTTACATCAGAGAAAATAATGAGATAAAACATCTTGTTGTGAAATGTGTCAGGTGTTTCCAAAAAAAGCAAGTAAAACACTTATAAACATAATCTTAAAACCAAAAATGTTGGCAAGATCTAAAAAAGATTCAGTATCAAAACTCCATAGCTCAGAACAACAGTTCCCAGTGCCTTCTGCCTCCTATCCTTCAAATCCCATAGATGAAAAGCTCATAAAAACTAAAAACACTCACATATTAAAATAAAAAAAAAAACAAACCCAACCAACAAACCCAAACAGACATTGTAGGTCTCTCATATTTATACTAAAAATAATATTTTGTTTATTAGGAAAGGAAAATAATTCAGGATTTACCAAGCAATATAGTATTTTATGAGCTGTAGCAAGTTGTGACTTGTGAGGCATAACTGATAAAAAAGTTTCATAAACATTCACTGAGATAGCAACTGCAGACTTCAAATCTGTTTACATGTTTTGATTCTTCATCAGACCAGGCACACCCATTTGTTCACTGGACTAGTAAAAGCTGACTATTGATCTTGAAACCATGGATCATCAGTACATTGATACAACACACCTGAAGTTCAGATCCAGAAAAGTACAGCTAAGGGCAACAGAACTACAGCTAAGTAATAACTTCACTACTTAACTGGAAATTTTACTGTAGTAGTGTTCATATATCAAAATTTTATATGAAATTTCAAAATCAAACTCTATTGGCTTGTATAATTTTGAAGTTATCAGTTCGTAGAATCATTGGCTGGAAAGGACCTTAAGATCATCTAGCTCCAACTCCCTTGCCATGGACAGGAACACCTCATACTAGATCGTGTCGCCCAAGGTCCTGTACAACTTGGCATCGAACACTGCCAGGGATGGAGCTAGAAAAAAAAGTTATTTTCTCTTTTTTATTTATTTAGTTGGTTGTTGGGTTTTTTTGTTGTTGTTGTTGGTTTTGGTTTGTTGTTTTGTTGGAGTTTTTTTTGTGTGGTTGATTGTTTAGTTTTTTTGGATTTTTGTGGTTTTTTTTGTCTTAATATAAAATAAAGCAAAATATCAGGCTATTGTGATTTTTCCTGGATGGGAAGCCTGGTCATTGACCATATTTGCTCGTATGGTAACATCCCTCTCACTAGTAAGACATATAAAAAAATTATTTTGATTACATCTGTATTGTCTCAGTGACATATACACAAATTTAAAGTTACATGGAACATTTTTGTCTATACTTTACCAGTCTTAAGCTCCTTAAGGATATGGTAATATTTGGTACAATGCAGAATAGCTTAATGAAAAGAGCTTCTGAAAATTATTTTGACATAAGGAGCTATATGACCTCAGCAGCATAACACCGTATGCATCGTATTGACCTGCCCTTTGTCTTATATCTGTATACCAGGCTGATGCGTAAGAAAGATTGGTACCAAAACCCAAGAAGAATAAACAGAAAAAAAATAATGAACTCCATAACAATCTTATGATTGTAAATCAAAGTTAGTGACTACACTGAAGCATCTTAGGTATGCTCACATGGTCTGTTTCATTCGGTTGAATTCTCCATGTCACTGACTTCTAGTTAAGCAATACCAACAAACAGCTATGGACAAAGAGAAAGAGGCTGTCAGCAGCTTAAGATACCAGCACTATAGTCTTTTTCCGTCAATACAAACTGGCATCAGAACTGATTTCTGTTGAACTACAAAAGTAGTGCTTCATGCAAAAAACATGCACGTTTGTGAGATGTCTTCTTTTTCCAGAGAATGTTACACAGTTCTGTTGTGTTTATTTCATTAAAGGTACAGTTTTAAAATGCCCAGTGGGTGTAAGATTAGTGTAAAAATTTCTCTCTGCAACACCAATGTGTCTGTTTTCACGCTCCAATTGTCTGTCAGATTTCCCTTATGACTGGTAGAAAAATGTCTGCCAATACTGGACATTCCTCAAAGGAAATGGTTCATATAAAAAATTGAATAACCAAGAGAATAGGTAGTGTGAATAACAACACTGAAAATGAAAGCAATACATCTATATACCTCAAAAAGAAAATATAAGGAAAGGAAATATAAGGGAGAAAAACGCATTGCATAAAAGTTAGTCCACCTGAAATTGCTAACTAACCTCACAAATCCTATGAGATACTCAGAAGCTGTAAATGCTAGGAAGCTGTAAGTACAAAATGTAAAAAAAAAAAAAAAAAGAAAAAAGAAAAAATTGGAAATTTTCCAGTTAGGGTTATATAAATAATAACATTTCTTTTATATGTCTGTCAAATAATATCTAAAAAATAATTCAACCCATTGCATTGTATGAAGCCTGTAAACAACAGCTGCATGTTATAGAGAGGTAAATTAAGGACAAATATGAACTAAAGGCTTAAGGTGCATTATGCATAAGAGCATAATTAAGCTAGAATTTTTATTAGTTTATTTTTAGGAATTTATCATTATACCTTGAATAGAGATACTTATTTCTTATACTTAATCTTATATGCTAAAAATCAGAGATACCAAGCCATAGAAGGCTAGAAGATGAGCTTTAGATCATGACTGAAAAGTTGCCCTCATGTGGCTGTACATCTGTAATCGACATTTTCATGGTGGCTGCAAAGTTTTCAAATAATAGGTAGCATCTCTTTTGATCAGCTGTTCTTTCTTTAAGTTGGACATGGCTGAATCCTTTGAATGTTTGGTCATGTACCAATACCAAGGAGAAGGCATTTTGGTGTTTGTTTTGTTCTGTTCTGTTTTTCACAGAAATTTTAAATAGGCCCTAGGAATGAAACAACGTTTTTGTCAGTAAAAAGCCTATAATAACTGTTCAATAAAAAAAAAATCATTATTTGAATTGAACTGTAACCAAAATGCTAGTTGATATCTGGTAATGTAGGGCCCTGTCTTGTTTGGATGAATGGTGTTACTTGCCAGAATTAGAAGTTTAAAGTTTCCTTAAGTATGGTGTTAGATCCAGGATTGGGGTAGGATTCAGGAATTAGACTTTAGCAAAAGCAGATTTAAAAGGGTGACTTACAGCTTGGTGACAGAGTAAAATGCTTTAACTCCAACAGGTTTGTATCTAAGAAGGAAGGGAAGATATTCAGAAGAGGTAAAATCACTGCCTTAAAGTTTCAGAAGATGTAGCCTGACAACCATATAGCAAAGATAGTGTCACAGTTTTAGTCTTCCAAATCTAAATAGGAGTGTAGATAGTGACTTGCTGAGCAAAATGCTTAGCTGTTACTCAACTTGTCTGTATTCACAGTTTTAAATAAAATGGGCCAGGCCTCCTTTCTGATTATAAGTCCAACTGATATATTGTAGCCAGTGTTTGTAAAACTAAACTTGCTTCCTCCATAATAGCATGGTCTCATTTATATTGCTGACTGAGAACAGCTGTTGGTGTGTGCAAGAAGTCAGCTAATTTAGACTGTTCTTTTAGCTTACAAATGTTAAACTGAATTAGATAGATTCTCTACCAGAAGTGGATGGTGGGCTTCAAGACAGAATGAAAAAGGTGCAAAATGTGCTTGCAATCTGCAATGAGAAGTTTTCAAATATCTTGACTTCATGATTTTTCCATGAGTCATCTAAACTGGCTGCCTGTTAAGCATAGATCAATATGATGAACTGTATCAAATGGAGTGGCAATTCTGTCACAAAAAAAGCAGCCACTGGTTTCATACTGTATGACACATTCTATGGATGTGTTCATCAAGATCTGGGAATTCATACTGAATAGATTTGGGAAGGGTACAGAAAACAGCTCCAAGAATACATGGAATAAATATTTAAAACTGAAATACTTGACAGCATGAAAGGCAACCCAAGAATGAAGCCAGCCCTAAATTGCTGGAGGTGTCTATTCTGTTCTCTCCACAATAATGGATTTTGTATTCCTGCTGTTATCCTCACACTTCAAATTGCAGCCTTCAAGAGACTGGTGCTCCTCTATTCTTAGACAGTGTCTGAATAGTATCAGAACTTTGCAATTAGATGTGATTCAAGCAAATAGGTTTTCAGAGAGTTGGCAAAGTGCTCCTAATCTGATTTCAGGAAAGCTATGGAGTGACTGCACAGGAAAACTAAAATTTATTCCCTTATCCTTGGAGCTTACTCTGTTAGTATCTTAGAATGAGCAACCGGATTATTTTTTTGGATACTGTTGTTCATATTTTTACTTGTCTTACTGAGAATTATGAGTACCTAAAGCAATGTAAAACATGGTATCCTTTACTAACAAGTTGCATCTAGGGAAAATAAATTAGAAGCCTGCTTGGCAACAATTAAGTAAATAATTTACCATTTGCATTGGACAGTTAACTATCTGTCCAAATTGCTAGTCAAGCCAAAATCTGTGTCTGGCTAGAACTGAAGGCATTGTTTGGCAAGCTGCAACCAGTCTTCTCTTAAACATCTGAGTTTATGACTTATGACTTACTATTTAAGATACAGAAATGACACTGACTAGCAAATGACAGTAATGTACCACACATAAACCCAAAACATTGGAGTCTTTCTCTAGGTAATGTTATTATTTTATAGAGACTAATCAACATGTAAAAAATTAGTTTCAAAAAGTGTGGTACCTATAATAATTAACTCCACACAGGCACCATAATGTCTTTTAAATCTTCTAATTTTTCAATCCAGGAAAATTTCCAGAGACCAAAATATTCTCTTAATTTTCTTAAGTGAAATTAATATAAAAATAATCAGAAAATGTCTTCAATGACAAATCAGCCAACAATTCTGATTGTATACTTGAAAAAAGTACTTGCTCTTTTATACCAACTGTTCTTTGGCTTTAGCCTTAATTTTTTTAAATCTGTTCTCCTTCCACAGACTTTGTGCCTAAACATAACATTACATTTTCTAAATTGTAAATTTGTGCAATTCCTAAATGTCTAAATCCTAATTGTCTAAATCCTAATTGCCAAATTTCCTTTAGACTGTCGGTAAAATACACTCTAGGTTAAAAGTATGGTGTGAGCTATCCTAGAGAGTTTTCTGTCATTTCCATTAGAAATGAGGAACAAGGATTAAACAGATTTTTATCAGTCATTAGGCTATATCTTAAGTTATTTTGTTAACAAGAAACAAACAAGCAACTGTCCAAAGAACAAAAAAACCCTCAAACATCAAGGAAATTATTTTCTTGCACTTAGATGTTCATTAATTTAAACTGTAAAACACTGAAAACATACAGAGTTATCACTTTCAGTCTTGTGCTTATTTACCAGCTTCTATGAATATATGAAGTCTTTAAAGTAATTGTTCATTATGGAATACTGGGATCATGGTATGTTGAACATTCTGGACTCTGGCTAACTATGGCAATCCAGTCCACAAGAGTTTTATATCACTGAAAAATGTTTAAATATATATATATATATATATAAAACCTAATGAAAATTTAGATGCACTATTTGTTTATATTATATTAGCATCCCAGGGTCCCAGTTAAAGACTTGAGCTATAATGTAATAAATTCTATATGAAAAAATCAAGGCAACAGCACCTATCCCAGAGACCTTTCCCACTAGCACACTAGTTGACTGCTGCCTCTGTAAGAAACCTCACAAAAAAAATGAGAATAAAAGAAAATCTTTAGAGATTTTTCTTTACCACAGCAATTAAAACTGCAACACTTATATATATGGTCAATACTATTAATAATAATATTTTTCAACCTGAAAAATCTTATGCATCTTATAATGCTGAGAAGGAACAACTTGTGCACAAATGAAGCTGTGTTTGGATTATGATCCAGTTTTGAAAAGTACAAGGCCTGAAACCATCGTTTACATGGAACCACTGGGCATGTGGAGTTGAGCATCAGTTCACATTATTCTCATTGCAACATCAAGATCTTATTACAGGCATGAGCAGGTATAACTGATTATTTTCTTCTCTCTTCTGTCTACTATTATTTCTCCAGTAAAGGATTGAGCAGAATTCTTATTGGCAAACAGGGGGTGGGTCAAAAATAAGGGCAAACCAGTCATCACAGTCAAAGCTTATTCCTGTAAGAGAAAAAGAAATCAAATTTTCTTAAATAAACCTTATTTGAAATAGCTAAAATTTATATTTAAATGTCCTCATTTTTCAATGTTTGTATGCAATTTAAAATGGCATTATTAAAGCACTGAACCTTTCGTGTTTGTGGTTTTAAGTTTTTAATTTAAATACAAGAATTATAAATTGAACAAGTTTGAAACTGTATCTGGGATTAAAAATCAAAACCAAAAACGATCTTCTAGAAAAATTACTTTAAAAATCCACACCTTTAATCTTCTATAAAAACTAGGAAAAAGCTTAACAGCTATGACTACATAATTAATTATTCTGGGCTATACTTAAAGGTATTGCTAAACTTGTAAACAAATTTTCTTCTAATATCTTAGCAAAAATTCTTCTTGAAAGAAACTCATGCTATGATAGTACACTTCAAATAAAGGTATAAAGAAACGCTTGTCTTTTCAAGTACTAGATATAAACCATGATAGATCAAAAGGAAATATTTCATTACTTTAAGTGAAATTCACAGGCAATAAGGATATTTATTAATGACATGCCTTCTACGGCCTTTTCATGCATTTTTTCTATCTCATACGTAGTACTATCTAAATATTAAAAGTATTAAAAATGTGTGAAAACACATATATTTATTTTAAAATGCATTATAAAAGATAAGAGCATAAAGCTTTTATGTGAATTTCAACTGCAGGTCAAGACCCAAGGTCTGATGAGGGCCACATGTTACAGCATGCATAGTTCTATTTTTTCCATACAGATTACTAACTGATGTTGAGGCATTTGGTGTTGAAAGATATTCTACAATGATTTGTCAATTTAGTTAATAGCAAGTAACTTACTCACTACACATCAGTGTTGTGTAGTGAGTTGCTTAAGACAGCAGGTGGTTGCTTAAGACAGCAACCATCCGAATCACATGACAGAGAAGACATTAGGCTAATCACAGAAGGTAGGCATCTGATACTATAAAATAATAGTTTTCTGATCACTAGAATTCAAAAAAGTAGAAAAAAAAATGCCGAACAAAGAAAGTGAAATGTAAAATAAGTGCTACCAGGCTCTGTGCTTAACCATCATCC
Organism: Melopsittacus undulatus; assembly: GCF_012275295.1. Taxonomy (NCBI): domain Eukaryota; kingdom Metazoa; phylum Chordata; class Aves; order Psittaciformes; family Psittaculidae; genus Melopsittacus; species Melopsittacus undulatus. The sequence continues at coordinate 71,004,653 of NC_047528.1, read as the reverse complement.
TAGCGTAACTCAAAGATGACTATTCTCAACCAAATTCACCTTTCAGACCAGCCGAGTCACAAAAATAAACTATATACACTGCTGGAATAGTGTATTGGTAAAGTCCTGTCAGTTTTCCATGAAAACTTTTATCCTGGTTTCAGCTGTAACAGTTAATTTTCTTCATAGCAGCTGGTGCAGTGCTGTGTTTTTGCTTTAGTCTGAGAATAATGCTAATAACACACCAATGTTTTAGTTGTTGCTCAGTAGTACTTACCCTCATCAAAGACTTTTCAGTCTCTCATGCTCTGTCAGTGAGGAGGAGCACAAGAACTCTGGAGGAAGCAGAGAAAGGACACCTGATCCAAACTAGCCAAAAGGGTATTCCATGCAACAGCACATCATGCCCAGCATAGAAACTGGGAGGAGCTGCCCAAAAGGCCCAGATCACTGCTCAGCCTGGGCTGTGTATTGGTCATCAGGTGGTGAGAAATTGTGTTGTGCATCACTTGGGTTTGTTATTTGTTTTGCCTTTGCCCTTTTAGTTTTATATTCTCTCCCCTTGTTATTTTCCTTATTATTATTGGTAGTAATAGTAGTATTATTGTATTGTATTTTAGTTATTAAACTGTTCTTATCTCAGTTCATGGCATTTACATTCTTCCAGTTCTTCTCCGTATTCCATCCAGAGAGAGGGAAAGGTGGGATGTGAGCAAACGGCTGTGGGGTTCTGAGTTACCGGCTGGGTTTAAACCAAAACAATTTTATACATCAAATCACCCCACAAATGTTTAATGACATCTGGTGCATCTATTAAAACATTAACAGTGATTTTGATTTTCGTAGAATAAAGGAATATGTATATGGTTTTCACAATCAGTATAAGTTATACTGAAGTGTTCTGAATAAGGAGTTCAGTTTTTAAATGACATATACAGTATATTTTCTTAGCTGATTACTTGTTATATCTGAACCACCTTTCAAGATTGTTTCAGGATTGACTGATGATCAAAAAATTACAGTGATCTAGCTGGCAAGATGAATAACTGTAACTGTTATACCAAGCAGAGCTGAAAAAAAAATAACTTTCTACTAAAAAGTATTGAGCAAGTACCATGTGCCTTCATATTTGTGGTGTGGTCAATATATTAAAATACAAAAACACTATCAGATGTCTCCCTTACTGTTTTAACAACTGCTTTACATACCAGTTCAAATTTTCTGGAAACCCATGAAATGACACAATAGATGTGATTTTGTGTATTCTTTTGAGCTAGCGTTTCTCTATAGTGGATTGAAGGGAATAAATTAAACAGTGCTGACTGTTTCCCCACACAACTTTCTCAGCAAACAATGGAACCTCATGACTGATGGTAACAAAAGCTTCTGATGCATCTGCAAATTTACTATGAATTTCGTGGGACTAGGAAACCATTAAATAATTAGCCAATGAAACCAATTAAATCTCCATGTTACATCCATATTTTAAAGCCAATTGGGAACAGAAAAAAGATATCAAAATATACCAGGTAATAAACTATCTTAATATTTGTTTCTTAATAAGGGGAGAAGTGATGGGGGCATTTGGGGGGGAGAGAGGAGAGAGAGGAGTAAGATAAAATGTCATGGCAGTGAAATAACCCATATTGAGATACTTTCTAATGCAAAATCTTGACAGTGCAATAATGTCTTTGTGAGAAGTTGGGTTCTCTGGTCCATTAGTTAGGAAGACATCAATGATCAACCTACAGGCTTAATTGTCCCCTTTTGGTTTTACTTGTCATCCTGGATTTACTTTACAAAGGCTATCACAGATGTAACAGCCTGAAAAGATGAACTCAGCACACCACTCACAATTTAGCTTACGATCCACCCAGAAGCTAATAGAAATAAGTGGATAAAGATTCACTCCTTTAGTACGTAGAACATGCATGTCAAAGGGTAAACTTCAATATTAGTAGATTTAAACTGTTTTAAAGGAAGGCAAAGATCACACACCAAAATTTATTTATCTTAAGACATAGCTGTTTGAATTTACCATACATTGTGGGTCACATTTCCTCTGTATTAAACTCTATCAAAAGAAGTGTTTAAAGCCATTACTTGAAAAAACAGTCTAAATATTTTTGACAGGGTTAAAAAATGTTAAATAACTAAAATGCATTTCACATGATATAGACTTCAAATAATAACGTATAACTTTTACTCTGAGGTCAGGTTATCCAGTGGATAGTTCAAAAGAGGAAAGAGTCTGAGCGAACTGGGACTATTCATCCTAGAGGAGGGAAGGCTCAGGGGAATTTTATCCATTTGTATACCTTTTTTTTTTTGTTGGTTGGTTGTTTGGTGTTTTGTTTTTTTTTTGGTTTTGTTTTTTTTTTAATACTGTCAAAATGTTCAAACACTAGAATAGGTTGCTATCTTTGGAGAGTATAAAAACCTGACTGGATAAGGTGTGGCTGTAGGTAGTCCTGGGCTACCTGTTCTAGCTGACCCCATCCCAGGCATCACAGAAATGCCTTATTGCTCCAGCCATTCTGTGTGACTTTATGAAAGCCACCCATCTACCAGTCCATCACTGCTCCTAATTCTGGAGTGGAAGCCACAGGATGATGTATTGTAAAAGAACAGACTGCTAGATGAAAACAGAGCTTTGTAAAGGTGGGGGTTGTAGGTACTTAGAGGTGTTTAACTACCTTTGTTGGGGATCTTATCACACTCTTGTATCTTTGAGATTTTTGCTCTTTAACGCATTCTTAGCAAAGGCTCCCTAATATGAAATAAAATAAATTATTCAGTTCAAGTGTTTTATACTATAAGGTAATACTGTTTTTAAATGTAATAGAAATATTTTGCATTGACTCTCTTTTTTTTTAAATTTGTAGGAATTGAAAAAAGTTAGGACACAATTTTATTATAGTTTTCTTTCTAATATTAACAGGCAGTTTCTTCAAATACCATTTCTTCCTCTCTTCCTCTTCTTCAAGGGTCAACTAATTTTCCTCGCTTAGTTTCCTTTTATTTTTCACAAGTTAACAAAAAAAAGTTTTGTTTTTCAGACTCTAGAGAAGTCACATCCTTTAAAGGAAGCATTCAAATTAGACAGCTGCTAAATTGGGGCAATTATATGCTTTGTTACTTACTGATTTGAGTAACTAAAGATAGGGTAATATTTTACACTGTGAGTGAAAATACTAAACATTCAACCTATTTCTGCTACTTCATTTAGTAATAATGAATTTTCACAACCAGAATAATTAATTCTATTAATTGATTAACATTATAATTTTCAATGTCAGAACAAAGCAAATACCACAAATTAATCAAAGACTACTGATAAAACTTTCATTGTTGCATAGTGGAAATAATTCACTAATATTGAATGCACGTACACTGAGATAATTTTTATTCGTTAGAGGAGAGCTAAGGACACACTTCACTAAAATTTTCCTTGAGATTTCAAAGAAAATTCCTCTTCTCTCTTTCTTTCTTTCTTTCTTTCTTTCTTTCTTTCTTTCTTTCTTTCTTTCTTTCTTTCTTTCTTTCTTTCTTTCTTTCTTTCTTTCTTTCTTTCTTTCTTTCTTTCTTTCTTTCTTTCTTTCTTTCTTTCTTTCTTTCTTTCTTTCTTTCTTTCTTTTTCTTTCTTTCTTTCTTTCTTTCTTTCTTCCTCCCTTTCTTTCTTTCTTTCTTCCTCCCTTTCTTTCTTCCTCCCTTTCTTTCTTCCTCCCTTTCTTTCTTCCTCCCTTCCTTCCTTCCTTCCTTCCTTCCTTCCTTCCTTCCTTCCTTCCTCCCTCCCCCCCCTCCCTCCCTCCCTCCCTCCTTCCCTCCCTCCCTCCCTCCCTCCCTTCAATTTTTTTTTTTTTTTCCAAGATTAGTGATGCTTCTCATTTCTTTTTTTTAGACTTAAAAGATAGCTGGAGGTTTTCAAGGTTGCAGTGTACTAGACCACAAGGTGTTATGTTCAAATACACTATAGTCTAAATTCTATTTGTTTCATTTTGCACAAATGGCTATGTATCATTAAAAAGAATATATATATATATATAACTCATAAACATACAAGTTCCTTAACTCTGAGAGCAAAATGAATAAAAGCCAAACCTATGTTTGGATGTATGAAAAAAAAATAATTCAAAAGACATATTTTGTCTATTTTCTGTGGCAAATGTTGGACCTGTTCCTGGAATCACTTATGAATGAAATCAATTATATGAGAAAACTCATGGTAAGTCATCTTCTGTAAGTGACATAATTCAAGTTTGTTCTGAGACTGAGTCATACAAGCCTCTCTGACTCTTGAGACTGTTCAAAGGTTTGCTGTACACAGGTTGATATGCAGGAAAAGGACAACAAATTAAACACAAGCTGTGACCCATCTCCCAGCATATGAGCAGCTCCTATCAGAGTACACATCTGTTGTTAAACTGATCTCCTTACCTAAGGGAAATCATGAGCTATTTGTGTTCTGTACTGTCGATGGTTTATATTTTATGATGTTTAAAGGTATAAAAAGTTCCTGATAGCATTTCTTAGTAAATTGCCTTATTAAACTGAGAATGTCAAAAATTGTTTCACTTGCAACTTAAATTTAGTTTCAAGGCAAACAAATATTAATTATATACTAACTAAAGTACTTACAATTTTTAAGTGTCACAGATCTCTGATTTGGCTACAGAACACTTCAGCATGGTCATATTAACTAGAATACAGAGACAAAAAGTTATAAATGGGATTACAAGAGATGAGACTGGTGAAAGTGATGGATTACAGACATTTTCAATCACTGCCCCTGACACCCCAGGGTTGCAAAATGTCATATTTTTTTAATGAAAGGTACTCTTTTACAGACAAAAAAAGCAGATGAAAACCAGTGAAGAAAATGTGGCAATGAGTCATCTGGGATGAGGCAAATGGTTATAAGAAATTGCTATTTAACTTAAAGAGAAAAATCACACTGCTGCCTGTACTTTAGCTGTGTTAAACAGAAGACTTCTTTTTAAACCCAGAATTTGACTAATGCTAAATTTCCAGAGACTTTCTTTCAATGATTCTATCTCATTTGTGTGTCTTTTTTTTAAAGTCTGATGGACACCTGAAGGAATATAAGATCCCAAACTGGCAATACAGGAATAAAGGGAAACTGGATGCTGAACACTAATCTGCAAGTAGTTAATGTTAAGAAATCAGATCAAGAACAGAAGGGGAAGAGCAGTGTCAAATGAGAAACTCTGGCCATAAAATCCTAGGAATGCAAGATCCTTATATTCAGAAGTCGGTTTCACCCAAAGACAGAGAGAATGCATTTCAAGAAAAGTCACATAAGGAAAAAGTTGGATAAATGGGTAATATAAAAATAAACAACTCATTAATATAAAATGCTTGCTTTGAAGGACGTTAGGAGTTTGCTTTCAATTTCAGCATTGCAGTGCAATGTTCCAGTTTTGAAAGAGCTGAAAAGAGAATTCATAGTACACATTGCTTCTTCACTTGAAGAACAGGATGTCATCACTTATTCTCTGTTTATGCTGAAGTTGTTAACATTATGGTGTTCATGATGAATAACATTTATGAACATTGCTGGATAATTACTTGTACTTTATCCCAGGAATGTTTTACTTTTAATAATTAAAATGATTTTTAATGCTTATTGGCATGTTCTAAAAGCAGTGTGAATTATTGTGTCTAAAATAGCAGTAGGCATGCAGTTAAATTGTCTCTCAGTGAACACTTTCTATTAGTAAACAATAGGCTTTGTCAGAACATAAAGATTTACATTTTCGATGTTGATTTTTGACATTATATCTTAGTAATATGACCACAATTTTCATCCTAATTGCCTCTGATGGTATCATTATAAAGACACATTTTAAGTAATAGATATTGGGTTCAGTTCATTTGCCTACATATGGGTACCTGAAGTCACACAAGTTACCTACATGAAATATGTTCAGAGCTGGTGGGAGACCTTTTCTGGAGCAGAAAAGCCTATGTTCATGTTTGGTAGAGAGAGTCTTTTCAATGAAGTCTGAAGAACAGTTGATCTGACCAAATATAGATGTTTATTTCAGGAAGAAACATGGACTTTCATAACTACACCATCATGGAGCTTGTATCCTAATGTATAAACACTTGTTTTATTAAAACTAATATCTGAGTGACTAAATCCAGAGCTGAATATAATCCTTTATTTTTGAACAGAACACAGGAGAATATTTACCAGACAATTCATATGATTCATAGGAGCCACAGGAAGCGCCTTTGCAAGTTTTTGCACAGAAGATGTTGAGACAGGCTTATGTGCACAAATATTTCTTTGTCTGATCCATGAAGGATGGTACACATTGACAGTAATGGTATTTGTTACTTTGGGGAAAAAAAATAAAAATACAAAATGGAGAAGGAGAGAGAGAGAGATAGGGGGGAAAAAACACACACCAAAACAGTAAGAGAAAAAAAAAAAAGTAAACAAAATTAAAAGGGGAAGAGAAAGGAAAGCTCTCCCCAGCAGCCAGCATGGAAGAAATACAACAGGTTTCCTTGTTGGACTACTCTCCTTTCTAGCAAATGGTTGCCCAGAAAGCTCTCTCTTTGATAACTGTAAGGTTTCCATCAGAACCTGCCTAAACTCCCTAATGTTTCTTTCTGCTTATTAGTACAGATTGGAGTATACTATGACAGAGACTGGGAGGGGCAGAGTTTTGGATGCTGACTGATGTATAAGCTTTGTACATGCCTATTATCGCATAAAATGGCAAATTGTGGGGTATTTAAAAATGGAGGGTAAAGATGACATGATTCTCAAGACAGTGGTAATCACTTTATCCAATGCCAACCTAACATAACAATATCAGGGTTTGTGAGTGGAGGGCAATAACAATATTAACAGAAGATGAACAGCATGAGAAAATGGGAAAACTACAGAGGCCTTGGAAAAGTCACACTGGTTTGCATGAAAGATTACAAAGCCTGGAGGAAAAGCAAGCTGCAGAGTTGCACATGGGAAGCCCTGAGCATTATACAGCTTCAGACATTTTCACTTTGGGAAGACAAAAAAAACAAAAACCCAAATAAACAAAAAAAAAAAACAAAAAGAAAGGACTAACTGTCTGAACTCAAAAGACTGACCAAGGAAATCACTCACCTCTTATGAGTGAGATAACTTCCTCTTCTTCCATCCTAAGATGTGATGCTTAGTTTTTCATAAATTGATTCATGAGCTGAAGTTCAGCTGTTACTTTCCGAAGTCTATAGCAAAAGCAGATCTTTCCTGCTCTTTGGTTTGGAACAAAGATGATGAAAGACACCCTATGAAGAGGAATGGTAATTGCCAGGGGTTTTAATTTTTTTTTTTTGTATGCTGACCGCAAGGAGCTTACAAACATAAGAAATTTATTTACTTTTAGGGGTAGGCAGGGGTTGAGTGAGGCTTGTCAATAATTCTATGATATCTAAAGCATGTTAAGTGTATATATCAATATATAACATTTATATATTGATATATAACAATACATCTATGTATTGATATAGACGTCCAGAGGGAGCAGGTTGGTTTTTTTTTTTGTTTGAGGAACACTTCAACAGTCTAAAAAGTTTTGAAACCATCATTCAGAAATATTTTTACATAAAGAAAATAAGAGAAGTAAAATACTTTAATAGACACAGACAGATACACCAGCTATGTGTCAAATCCCTACTATCTGTTGGAGTACAGATAAAAAAAAATCATTATAAGAATTACACTGATGGGCACTGAATTTGTCATTTTTCATAAAAAATGAGGAACAATTTTGATGCATTCTGTTAATCCTGAGCTATTGCTTGGGTTCTTGAGTTTTGTTGTCTGTTTTGTTTTAGTTTTTTTTGTTAAATTTATGGCAGATAAACTTTTGCAAAATCAGGCTCAATAATGAGCACATGCAACAACATAAAAATTGCTAGCTAAAAAAAGTGTCTGACTCTTCCTGTTTTTCATACAGAGATTAATAGGATATTTACTGCATTAGTAGAGTGTGCTAGAAACATACCTTCCACAGTTCTCCTCAGAAGAAAATGAGCAGTCTCACGCAGCTGGTGTGCAATTGAAGTAAAGAATTTCAGCACAAGGAACTGAGAGTGCACTACTAGACTTAGCCCTTGATCCATGTATGGAGGCATAGTAATGGAAGGCTGGTCCATAGTAATGGATGTCCTTCCATAGTAATGGAAGGACCTCTCCAAGCTTCAGGTATGCATGTATGATAAACATATATAATGCTTTTCCAAGCATTTGTGAGTCATATTTTTTCACATTCCACCTAGATCAGCTGGTGATGAGGTTCATATGCCAGTACCTAGGATTAACTGAATAATATAGTCAGGAACTCGAGTGCAAATATGACAGGTGGGAAAGCTAATAGAGAAGGATAAAGTAGAGTTTTATTTCTGAGGATAGTTAGTAACATATTTCAGGGAGATATTGCTTGAACTCAGGAAAATAAAGAGAATTTAACGCCTGTAGAAGAAGAGCCTGTCACCCTATAGAACAACTCAAATTTCCTTTTGCTACATTCCCAGTCCAAGAATCACCCTTACCACAGTTTCCAAAGGACAGATCAATTTCACTATTATGAATCCCCTACAAAGCACTGAGAAAATTAAGGAGCATGGATAAAAGTTGTTTATGTGTAAGTAATGACAGTTTCTTTCAAAACTATCAAAAATTCACAGAGATATAAATCCTTATTATGCATAGCTACAAGACGTATGGGCTTCTTTGTCTCTGATCAGGTTGCAAGGATCATTCTCTTGGAAGGAAAGGAGAATTAAAAATATTTATTTTTAACTGTGCCTTCTGTTCATAGGCAGTGTGCTGATTCTGTCTGTAACATTTCAAATGACTGAATTATTTATCAGGAGTTATAGCCTGCTTATGACCTAAAAGCATAAACTTGATAAAGTTTAAATTTTAAGGACAAAATTGAATAAACTCAGCTGTTTAGAGCACTGTATTTTTTTAAATCAGCTGAGGTGTACTGATTTACACCTCAAATTTGACCTTCTGTCTTTGGAACGGAGCTGACACAAAGTGTAACTCCTGAAAAGGAGAAGCATGATTTTCTGATAAAATAATATTCTGATATCATTAAAGCTGAAAAAGAAATATGCTACAATTTTACCTCTGTTTCAAAGTCAAGTCACTTAATCTCCTTGGTTGAGATTCACTTCCATTCTGCAACAGATTTATGCACCCTCTGAGGCTGAGCTTGAGGAATTAGTGATGCACAGACTGGAGTGAATTTGCTCTCTTACTTAGTTCCTTGTCTGAAAATCCAGAATAACAGCTTCTTTACCTGGAAGAAATGTAGACGTATTTTAATAATCTTGATCCTTCACACATTGTGGATGTGGAGACTGTATTCATAACATTCTTTGCATAAGACCTGTAGCAGATTTGTTCCAAAACCATGTGGATAATTTCATACAACTGATACATTTATTTAAATGCAAAAAAAAGTAGCATAAAAGAACTCTTAATAAAGTTGGTTTATACCGTGCCTGAGCATCTCTAAGCTTTGTCTATGCATATAAGCATGCTTCTTAGAGCATTTTTTAGCACTACAGTTTTCATATCTGAAAACTTCAGCATTTTGCAGCTAGCAGATGCTGCTCTCATGCACACTTTTCAGGCTGAAGTGATACAATTCAGTGCGTTTCTCTGTTCATGCTGAAGCATTGCTTGAACTATTCTGACTCAATGAACTTTAAATATTCCTTGTCTTCTCTGAGAACAATTCAAGGCCATCAGATAATGTGGCAGTCATCCATTTTGCATCAAAGCGTGTAGCTCAGTAGTAGAGATGGAACACTCCTAACACTCTTTAGAAGTACTAGCATCCTACTGCTGATATTTATCTAGAATGAATGCGCTGACTTTATTTATTCATTATTCACTCTTTTTCCTTCTAACTGAAATCAGTCTGGGGTGGGATGTGTGGGGAGAAAAATAAAAAGAAAACAGTCTTTCCTTGGTAAGTCTTATTTAATCACTGACAGACTTTGACACAAGCTGCTGAGGTATGAAGGCTGATATTTTCTATTTGATATTAAAGGCATTTTTCTTTATCCCTGTTAAGAATCCTTCTAAATTCTAAACTCTTGACTTGACACTTCCTATGGAAATTAATTTTGCTATCTCATTTTTCATACAACAAACATATTTGTTCTGTAATTGCTAATTTTTGAGTTACTCCTTTGCTCTCACATTTTGGAAGATTTCCTATCTTCTAAAACTAGAACCCTCATAACCAGTCTTTATTTTATTATTTTTCTGAATTCATTGACTCAGGGCAAAATTTGCTTTGACTGTTCCCTCCATGGGAAGCCTGTTCCTGTGTTTAACTACTCCTACCTCAAAGATTTATTTTTAAGTCCAATCAAAAATTTCCTTTTTGAAAGTTGTGCACTTTGCTTTCTCTTCTGTTGCTGTACATACTTGAGTGGAGTCTGGCACTGTATTTTCTAGAACCAACCATTTGATAAATGAAAAATACAGTTAAATTCCACTTTTCTTTCCCACACTAAGCAAGCTCATTTACCTCAGTTGATCTCATATCAGTAACACTGCTGTGGATAGATGTATATAATTGAGAAGTAGTTACAGAAACAGCCTACTATGCATGTGTACACACATGCACATGCACACACACACAAGCACAAACACTTTTAGTGAATCACAGCTCTGTAGCATGAATTTTCAATGACCATAAAATAAAAATGTATATAAGATCTGGTCATTGAACACGAGTGTATTGAAATACACTGGGGCTACCCAAAAATAACTTCTGTTAAACCCTAACAAGATAAAGTATTTTTAAAAAGTATTAAGACACTTCTGAGTAAAATGAGTTGGGCTATCAAGGAATTATATCTTGATGGATGATAAGGTCATGGAGCCATATAGAAATAGTATCGTAAAACTATATCTTGAAGGGTGTAGAATAAGAGAGGGAATCTAGTTTAGGGAAATCTCTCAACCATTTTATAGAGATTGATTAACGACCAAGTATATAATATTTTGAAGTTTCACACAAATGATAAAACAGATTAAATTGTCTTTAGATTGTTTATATGAGATTGCAGCATAAACCATTGCGTGGGCACTGCTGCTTCAAGACAGGGCAAGCAGAACTGGTAACCATAGTTTCCAGCAATTTGACCTGTGTAAGAGTTATTTCAAAGGAAATACACCCCTGTGACTTGTTTTCCACCCATTATTACACCACTGGCACGTGGTTCTAATCTTTGTGCAACTGTCATGTAGTTCAGTTTCCTCTACTCCATGTTTACGCCCTGCAATGTCTCAAGTCTGTCAATCTTTCTCTTGTCATATAGGGCCAGAAAGTAAACCCAGTATTCAAAAAGTGGTCTAACATCTCCTAGGCAGAGGGAAATATTAGCTTCCCTTGATCTCCTGGCTACACTTCTGCTAATGCAGCCCAGCTAACCTTCACTGTAGCAACAGTGCTATGCTGGATCATGTTGAACTTGTCATTCTCTAGGAAACTAAGTTTCTCTTCAGCAAAGCATTAGTTCTTGTCTGGCTTCATAAAGCTTCTGTTTGTTCATTTCTCCAGCTTCTAGGGGTCCCTCTGAATAGCAGTCCTGGTACCAAGCATATTAAACCTTTGTACCAGTCTGCCCAGTTTAATTAAACGTTATGCTATTCAGTGCAAAGGGGCAACATATAATATTATAGCCATTGCTTCCTAGTCTGTAAGACAATTTAAAAAAAAATAAATGGACTTTTATTTTACCTTGATTATAGCTAGGACTGATGACTAGTTGTAGGTAGTTCATGCTATTTTATTCTTCTAATAATATTTTCTAGATATAAAATTATTTTACAATACTTATTGTGTGTATATTACTAGATCCAAAGGGGAGTAACCTAAATAACAACAGAAAAATACTTTTACAATTAAGGTACTAGTCATCCTTTTTATAAGATTTTTTTTTCAGGGTAATATTATGCATGGGAATAAGGAGTCAAGCTTTACATAGTTTGAACATGAGCAAAAGCAAATGCTCATAATCAGTCATACAATGCTACGTACATTTCCTATATCTCCAGCTCAGTCTTTTGTTGCCTCTCAAAAGGGATCAATTTACATTTCAGATAGTAGGCTTTCCTTGTTTCCCACGTTTCCTGAAAGAGGCAGCAAATTTTCCAACTGAATTAATAAAGTGACAAAGAAACAAATTCCATTCTATCACTTTCTAATCCAGTGAGTCAATGATCATTCCTGCCATGTGAAACATTTGCAGATATCTTTATTGTTAAGGCATGTTCTACTATAAAATAGTTTACTTTGGAAGGATACAGTTAGTTTTGGATACCAAATACTGGAGTCTTCCGTGGTTCCTACAGGTTTTGTACTACAGTTTTAATCCAAAAAGCAAGCAAACAGACAAGAGAAAATGGCTAAGGCTGTGTGTTCACAATTAGCTGGCACCTTCATTTAGATACACACAGAGAGTTCAAAGCCTCACACCAGGCTTAGGACTTGGACAGAATGAATTCCGAAACTGCCAACCTTCCTAACATTTGTTCAGCTTTATTGATATACTTGACCTTGGATGGATTCTTAATTAGGCATTAATTAGATCTAATCTGAGCAGCATAAAATGACACTGTATTGAAATTATAAGCAACAGGCTCCATCTTCTAAGGCTCCAAATTCTGTCAATACAAGTTAAGGGGAACAGATTTTAAGAGCAGAAAAATCTGGGGGTTAAGGGGGTAGGTAAAGCATCCAGTGAAAGTATGCTACAGGTTTGTTGTATTTTTAAAATAATCTTGTCATCTCATGTGTGACTTTAATGTTGCCATTCTAAAAGATCTTTCAAAAACTCCTTTTTGGTTTTGGTATTTTTGTTTGTTTGTTTGTTTTGTTGGTTTTTTTTTGTTTTGTTTTTGTTTTAAGACAGCTACTCACTTTCTTGTGACCCTAATGTATGTTAGAGTTTCAGTATCACGCTGCTTGCTGCAACTGGGACACAGGAGGATGAGGTAACAGTCTTGAGAGATGCTCTTCTTTGGCAACACTGAATTTGAGATCTCTCAACTTCCTTTTCACTGTGCCAGAAAACAGTGTCTGTGTTATACTACTACATTTTTCTCTGATTTTACATGGATGCAGCAACTACTAGATAATACAAAAGTTATTAGGGAAAAGACATGTCATCTTGGAGAAGTGTTCATTTTATGTAGTCAGAATAAACTCTTCTGCCACAGTCCTTTATGAATCCAGATGAGTGATAGAAATATGTGCAAAAGATACAATGTACACTATGCAATATTATGTAGTATACATAATATATTGATATGCAATAAATAACATATAATGTATTATATATAATCTTAAATGTGGAATATAATCTTAAGATATCGTATATAATGTAATTTCATATCAGAACATATTTTTGAGACATGTCTGTTTTTCTCTAAAAAAGGAGAAAGGATATTTTCTTTCGCATTTCAAAGTACTGCTCAGTCTTATTACCAGCCCTGAGCTAAACATCTTGTGCAGTTCACAGAAAAAGAGAATTTTTAGGTTTTTTTTACCTCATGCTTTTATAGGCTTCATTCCCACTTATTCGCCCCTCACACAAACAGGATGTATTCTGTACACTGAAGGCAAAGGAGAAGTGATCACAGTGCTGCTGGCAACCAAAGCTACTTAAAATATTAAGACAGAAGCCAGAGAATAACTGGACTCTGGACTGCACGTATACAGATATATGTATATCTGTATCCACCTTCACAATGTTCTTCTGCAAGGCAAAGGAAATGCCATGTTATTTGATTAGATATCTTTCTAAACCCCTATTTTAAAACCAGACTACTGATTCAATAGTAATCAGTATGATATGAATAATATCAAGGTTAGAAAGCCCCTTGAGAAGTAATTTACCCTCATAAGTACTTTTGTCTTTGACCAGACAAATGGCTGGCTTTTGCATTAAAGAACAGTTTCAGATTTCTTAAAGAACTATATAAAATATTGTTTTATTAAAAAAATCATTAAATCCTAATTTCTTTGCCTCAGTGGTTTCTTCTGGCAATAGAAACTGCTGATTAATTATGCATTTAGGAAAAAAGAAACCACTTCTTTTATCTATTTCTGAGCAAGGCTATCCTCAAGTAAATTGCACTGCAGGAATCAAGATCTGAGTCTCCTTTGCTTTCTAACTTCTTCATATTCTGCACTGGATTTTCACTACACACAAAAGATGCAATGCAGTGGGAAAGTAAGCCCCAGTCCAACAATGACAAAAGCATAAATTACAGCCTCAGTCAGAAATGGAAACAAAGATAAAAGAAGTCTTTGTGGGGTAAAATCCAAAGGCAGCAGCACCATTTATTATTATCTCTAACAATCTAAATGCAGTGGGGAATCTTATGGGCATGTTACACTACTCACCCTACTACAAGAATCCCCTTTGATACCAACCCTGTTTTCCCATTTATTTCCTGTGGCCTAAAAACATTACCTTTACCTTGTGTGAAAATGATACCACTGACCTCATTTTGCTCAGTGAAATCAGTGATCTACCCTCCCAACCTTCTTTCAACATAAAAGAGCATTTTGACAGACATAGCTTCATGTCATAAACACATTATAGCTCCCAAGCCACAGAAGCCACTATTTCTAATCTATCTTCTAGGCATGTCCATGTAGGAAAATAATAATAATAAAATAATAATAATAATAAAAGTCACTACTATACTACACAGGAATATTTCCAGTTCATTTTTTTGGTTGGACATTAGTGTAAGAAAGCCACAAGATATATGGAAAAGAAAGCTTCTGTTTAAATGGTCCAGAAATAAAGCTAGGTTAAACATTAAAGCGTGTGATATATTTTGAAAATGCATGAATAATTTGAATGTCAGAAAGGGTGAGGGGAGAGGAATAAGAAGATTTGACGTAGGCTGAAACAACCTGTCAGCCCATCAAGGCATAGCTGTTTATATTATTTTTTTCTTCTGTTTTCCCAAGCCCAGAAGCATTTAATTAACACCCTGTGTAAAAGACATTGTTTGAAGTCATAGCGCTAATAAAATCAATGGCAAAGCTGTCAGCGACTTTCAGAGATAGGGTTTCACTAATGGCTCCTTTAGAAGTTGTTCTAAATCAGATTTTTCTTCATTTCAAGCAGTAAAGTGATAAGCAGCAGAGAGCGTTGTGCATAAGAAGGTCCGACTGAGTGAAGGATGTGGCTGGTCACCCACTTGTCTGACCCAGACCTGCACCTGTCTTCTCCTTAAATTATGTTTAGGTGACCCTGCACCACTTTGTTTGTTACCCCATACTGGTGTAAGTGCGATAGCAATGAGGTACCAGTTGCTGGGTGTATGAGTGGATCTGAGGACAGAAACAGTCAGGTAGTGGTGCAGGTGCTCTGGGGTGGTGGTGTCATCAGCTTGAGGCTGTGGGGTGTCAGGGCCACCAAGCAGAGTGGGTGAGAGATTCAGTCTCAGCAGCTAGGTAAAAATGGTGTGTGCCCTGAAAATCAGCTACAGTGGGACCAGGTGAGCAGAGTGAGAGGGGGGCTGAGTGCCAGGTGCCTGGTGCTGGCTGCTGGGATGGTAAGTAAACCTAGTAATGAGGTACTCACCTAAATCTAGTACTGAGCAGGGGCACCAGGCAGGCAGTGGGTCTATGCCAGTGTTTGGGAGGACCCATGACCTTGAGGTAGATGTGAGACAAGCATCTATTTGTTGATGTGCACCAGGAGGGGTCTAATTGTGAGTCAGGGAGCTCTGGGGCAGGTATGGGGTCCCAGGATTGAGGCAGAGATATCAGGGCAGCACCAGCACTCAGTGCATATATGAATGTGGATGTGCTTGTGACTTTGGAGAGTTGGAGGTGTTGCAATGTGTGTGTGTGCACCCTTGCTCTTGTGTCCTTCAATCCTGACCAGCTAATTAAGAAGCAGTCGACTGTCTGCACTTGTGTTAACGTGGGTACTGCATCTAGGTGCACTTTTCTGTTGAAATATATTTAACTGGACTGCGTGACTGTGGGAGTATTTGTGTGTCTGTGTACATGTCTTTGGAGTACATGCTCAACTTTGCTACTGGTTAAATCTGCAGACAAGAAAGTAGCAGTCACATGCTCCCAGTTTGGGCAGGAGGAAATCCTGGCTCTGGAGCTGCTTGAGGCTCATCTGCTTACAGTATTCCTTTGCACAGAGAAATGGTGAAAAAGATAATGACTAAAATTATGATTTTACTATTCTTTGAAGAATTTCAACATAAGAAAAACATACAACAAAGCATCTGATAAGCAGAGGAGTTAATAAACACTAAAGTGAGCCTTGTTCCCCTATTGGTGTAATCCCTATTTACCTGTCATTTCATATCTGTCTTGGATATTTCATAGCTGCCTTGAATCCATAAGTTTCCTCTTAAATTTCCCCCAGAATTCCCTAAGCTCTTCCACAGTACTTGCCTTTACCTACCATGGCTTTTGTGGTCTCTGCAGTACTTCAGTTATTTTTACATTCCTTTGTGTGTCTTACTTTATTTTTTTTGTCCTATCTGCAGCACAAAA
Organism: Melopsittacus undulatus; assembly: GCF_012275295.1. NCBI lineage: Eukaryota > Metazoa > Chordata > Aves > Psittaciformes > Psittaculidae > Melopsittacus > Melopsittacus undulatus. The sequence continues at coordinate 70,988,076 of NC_047528.1, read as the reverse complement.
TAACTTTTTTAGAAAGTTAAAGAGTGAAGGTGGACCACCTTACTTTTGCTTTCAAGTTTTATGTATTCATATCTGAATTGTACTCTAATGGATAAAGTCGATAGAACTCAAGAATAAATTCACATTCTGTATCTTAACTAAATGTCATCAGTTAAATTCTGTTTTGTAGACAGTTGGATTATCACTCTGCTGTGTCCTTTCCACAACATGTAGGCAGAATTAAAATATATAGAAATGTAAGTGACTCATCTGGAGGATAGGCTTATAAACAAGTAGAGACAATACATGCAGACAATGGTACAAGATGTACCTTTTACTATTTTCTCTAGGTAATGTTTTAAAAAGCTAGCTATTCACTGGCATGGCCTTGTCTCAATTGTATAGCAGAAAAAAAAATCAGGGATCTAACATTAAGAGTACTTCAATCAAGAAACATGACAGGTTTGACATTTAAAATCTGAGGTGACAGTCACAACAAAATACATCTTACAGCTACATCAGTGGATTTATACATTTGCAAGAAATCTGAATTATGTCTTCATGAGCAGGTGGTGTTTTCAATGCAAAACTCTTCCAAAACTGTCACTCACATGAGAAAAAAATATGTACTTTCATAGATGACAGGTTTTATATCAAGTATTACTTGAAAACAGTCAAAGATCTGATAAAACACCATGCAAGAGGTCATATCTAGGTAAACATACCTCCAGATATTTACGATGGCAGACTGTGAAGACTATATTTTATCAGTAGACAGTGAGGGTCTTTTTATTGTTTTGTTTGTGGTTTGGGTTTTTGTTTTTTTTTTGTTACTGTTATTTTTATGTTAGCAATACACTTTTCATTTAAGGAAACAAGAAAAAAGATATCACTGATTTATGTTTCAGGAGTTTTTTTGATCTGTCCGCTTTGGTATACATACTCCCTGTTCTCATAGAACTTAACCAAATAAAAATTAACATTTTTTCGTAATCAATGAGAAATGAGTAAGATGTAAGGCCAACCAGTATGAGGTGTCTAATTCCGTAATGCATGGAACCTGGACACAAATTAAAAATCTAAATACAATTTTTTTTCCCAAAGCCATGCTTAACCATTTGACTAAATCCAGAAGAACTTACATAAGATGTGCACTGTTCCACCAATGAGTAGTATACCTCAGCATGTTGAATTTGTTCTATCCTACTGCCAGCTTGAAATAGAAACTATTCTTCAGAACAAAAAGAAGTGATTCTAAGGACTTCCCAAACATACAGTAACTGAAATGTTATATATTCTTACTTTCTCTTGTGTGTGTTCTCAATGTAAAACTGAGTGAACTAGAGAATTTCAGGAGCTGAAGTAGAAGAGACTTAGAATTTATTTCAATTAAAAATCTGTTAGAAAATATCCAAAACCATAGAAAAGAAGTGGAAAAAAGGACTGAAAATCTAGCTAAATTAATAGTTACATTGAGGAGGATATTACTTAAGAAGGGAACCAATCACAGAATCACAGAAACCCAAGGGTTGGAAGGGACTTCGAAAGATCATCTAGACTAATTGGAAAATATAAATTAAATACTCTAGAAAGATAGGGAAAACATAAGATATTTAAAACCTGGCAAAATGCTTTAAAATGGAAAAGACAAGACTGAAAGTGTGAATGGGAGATAGTAATTGAAGGTGTAAGGCAGTTACCATACCATAACAGCATCAAAAGAGAGAGTATAGTTCCACTGTGGAAGAACTAATCAGATAATATCTCTGATAAAAGAAGTGCCACAGGACATAGCAGGTCAGTAACAATTAGTTGTATTAAGCCTGTCAAGCTGAAGATGATGCCGCAACAGGAAGATATGACTGAAGGATATTAAAAAATGAGATATCCGAGAATTCATATGGGTTTTGAAAAAAAGATATGAGCAGAGAAGGATGGGTGTATGTGAGAAGAAGTCACTTTAGTGTAAGTCTCTCAGCCCAGATGAAATACTATGAGATACTTTGAAACATATTTTGAAAGAAAGAATGACATAGGCTAAGATAAGTGGAGAACAAACACAATTCTATGTGGGTTTTGAAAAAAAAGTTCATGCTAGACTTTAAAAGTTTTTTTCTAGACAAGAATAAAGTAGCATTAGTCCAACATTTTATGTGGCTTTTAATGGGAAATCATAAGTGAAGGCTGTGAATATGGGGATCGGCACAGGAATGTAGAGTGTATTAAAAGCTATTTAGGTTGAGGAACAAGAACAACTATGATTTGTGTTAGAACAATATCAGACTAGAAGAAAATATCTACTGTAAGTTTTCTGTCATCTATTTTGGGACATAACTTGCTTAATATTCCTGTTACTGAGTTAAGATTTACAGTGAGAAGTTAAATTTTCTTGTTGACATAAGTTTGGGAGATATTGAAACAGAAGATGACAGGCCACAATGAACTTAAAAACCTAACATGAATAAAAAAAATGTTTTCATGCCTAAGGCATCTGTTGATTGATTGGTACTCTAAAGAGTAATATTTCATGTGATTGATGCATACCTATCATATTCACATTTACATCATTTACTTAAATGTCTAAAATGTCTTTGAGCTGTAGTCAACGAAAGTTGGGTTAACTGCTGATGTGAATGCTGCCCTTTGCATCAATATTCTTGACATTCGAAGTTGTGGGGAAAATAGAGAGCAGATGTGTGCACCTGTCTTTCTGTGAGTGTTATATTTGATGGACAGTAACTTATCAGCACACCTCCCTGACACTCAGCATTGCAGTGAATGAATGGGCTTTCTCTATGGCCTGCTCCAAAAGCCTTGATGGAAGATGAGAAATCTCCTAAAATAGTATAGCCTGTAAGCTTTGCTTATTTTCCAAGTACATTTGTTTACTCAGCTTTCTCCCGACCTCAAACTATCTTGTGAATCTACTGATACTGAGAATAATTAAGAAAATACAGATTGATTTCACAGCAGATAGATGTCTCTTCTGGTGGCTTTCCTGACACATTTCTAGGCAATAAGTTAAAGTTTATGAACTCTATCAGTAAGATGTTTTTGTTGATCATGTCAGTCAGTTGGAAGTTACTTTGTACGTTTATGGCTCACCAATTATATACTCCTTAGTAGATATGCAAAGTTACCTCTAGCTTTCCAGAATTAGCAGGCTATGGGTATTATTCTACTTCTCTTTTATAAAATCAGATTTTATAAGAATCATGAGCAGATATATTTATTTTTCTAAAGTATTATATGCATATTATCTGAAATAGGTGATAAAACATTATCTCTGTTCTGTATTTTTCATTATTATAAAGTCATGTCTATTCATTCTGTTATAGTGAAAATGTGATTTTTGGAGTTGTGCTTCTACCTAATTATAGTTCTAAAAGGTATTGTAGATTAAATACATGACTGAATTACTTAAAAGGACGGGGATGGTGGTCATGAGGGAAGTATCTACACAGAGCAGTTTAATACAAAGCCATTGTTGAAGACAGAATACAGGGCTAGGTGAAACTTTTTGCCTCATTCTTATGTTTTTATATTGTCATTTACTATGCTTTCACCTGTTTTTAAACACATTATTTCAGAAAACTTCTGCTACAAAGTGTTGCATGTCTTTGTATACAATAGCAATTTACTAGTGAGTACAGACCAATGTGCTCCCAAAATCCACTGCCTACTAAGAAAGCTGATAATGATCCTTATGAATAAAACCTGTTTATTTTTAAATACATGGGCTGCCATGTTATCCCTTCAAAGACAAGAAAATGAAATAAGTTTGAGTCACTCTCACATTCAATTTTAAATTTTGCATTCAAACTATTTATATTGGGTACTTCAATGAACCTGAATCCTAAAATTTTCCCACACTCACCTCAAGACAAGAATATGGAAAAAAAAATTATAGACATGGTTTGTTTTGGTTTTTTTCTGTTTCAGAGGCAGTAGACCTTTCATATTGTGCTTTTTAAAATCTTCTTGAGAACATGTACGTTAAAAAAAGCGGAAGAATCAAGCAGATATAACTGACACCAAAACTCACAAATAGTTTTGAAATCTTAGTGCAAGTAAATCTCACTCAATATCAATTTTCATTACCAATCCAGAGGTCTGTTGCGTTTTTCAAAATGGTACCTTGAGGTTCATAAACCTTTTAATATCCATGATCCCATCTTAGAGTTTTCTTTTTTCCTAGGAAATGTGTTTACTTTTGAAATATTAAAGAAAGAAGGCCTATCAACCCCTGCTCCCAAATATTTTAATAGGTTTATCTTTATTCTGTCATTTCAGAATAGGACAATACACAGTGTTTAACATCCTCCCAACACTGGCAACTCCTGTAAAGCACTAGAAGGAGACAAGCAGCATTTCAGGACTACATACCATGTTGAGACATAAGCCTAGCTAAAAGTATAGGCACATGTTTCCTGGGTATTTGCTATAACATATGTGTGTATGTGTATACATGAGAAAAATAAGAGCAAAGGTAATTTGTAATCTGAAAATAATTTAATAATTAGAAACTTAGTATTATAAAAATAACTTCATACATAAATGCACTTTTTTCCATGATCCACTTTCTCATATCTTCTAAAAAAAAGTTAATAATAATAATTGATATGATAATGTTTACTTAATTCCTTTATTTCCTAATAATTTTAGAACACCATGTCCACCCTTCCTACTGTTGCATAGTTTTTGACAAAACCAAGATAGCAATAAAACTGTGATTACATAGCTAAATTACTTGTCTCTAGCACCCAGACAACATACTTTATAATGACTGACTGCTTCACTGGTATCTGTTTGTGGAATGCAAGTAGAACTCTGTGGTTCAGAAGAAAATCTTTGCCATAGAAAAATACATAATCTGATTTACTGAAGAAATGTCTTAAAAAAAAAGACATTGTAACTTCTCAAAGGAATATATATATTTATTTGATGCATATGAGGTATCAGATGCTTTCAGTAACAAAAATGGGATTGAGTAGTGTGCACAAAACAGCCTAAAGCTACATTATTGTACTGTTGTCATTAACACCATCTGTTTTAATCCTAGATGTTCATTAATGTGGCAGCAGACCAGCTAGTCTGTTATAGCTGCCATGAAGAGGGTATAGTGTCTGATATAATTAATTACATCTCTTTCATTTTCTCACATATTCACAGCAAAAAGACTAATGATGTCCTGTTTTCCAGAGTTATCATCTACAGTTTTGTCAATGATAGATTGCATCTAAATGCTATTATCAAATAGCACAGGAATGAATAACAACTTAATTGCAGAGATATTATATCCAAAAGTTACACATTTTTTAAAAGGTGGGGGTAGATATGCCTTTTGAGACCTGGCTCATTAATTACAAGAAGACCCTAATAAACAAAGGTGTAAAGTCTGCATCAGTTATTCTGACAGGAATGAAAGTTTGGGAACACAGCAAGCAGAGACTATTTCTCCATACCAATGAGCTAATGTAAGGATCAAAATCTTGTTTAATGGAAAAATTTATATTGTGGGAGTATTAGTCTTTTAATAAAAGCAAGATCTTCAGACTCTTGCTTCTAAGGGATGTACAAATTGCCTGTTTAAAATGTCAAGCTAAAATATATTGTTAAAGGTCTCACCTGAATCTAATTGTTTACATGTTATAGAGCCAATATTAAATCTTAACTTTTTAATTTTTTTTCTATGCTCATATGAATTTCATATTCTTTTCATTTCCCACAGATTCATCTTGAATAGACTTCTCAAATGGAGTTCTGTGTTTTCATAAAGCAGACATAATAACTCTCGCTCTCCTAGTAAAACTATTCTTGGTATCAGATAGGAAGGTAGGACATGAATGAAAGATGATTCTTTGCCTTTCAATAGCTTGTTAATATAACAGTAGATAGAGAATACATCTGATGACAGATTAAAAATACTGGGTTTAGAAGTTTTTCTATACTCTTAAACAGTAGTCATACTAATTTTTAAGTATTACCCGCAGTTTCTGTGTTACTGCAGTAGAATATTGTGATGAAGCTAGGATATGAGAGGTAAGAGCTCCCTAAGAAATATTAACATTTAAATCAGAATTCTTAACCAAATGCTACAGAATCATCATTAGCATAATAAAGAGACAAGATTATGGAATCTGACAACAAAAATATACTTGATTTAATGACCTAATTATTCATTCAAATGCCTTTCATTTATTTATTTTAAATTGCTCTATTTTGGATTAAAATTAGACAAGATTCTGATGAACTGAATTAAATTTTATCCCAGTTTTTAACTGTTTCTATAGTTTAAACTGTAACTCAAGTAGGTATGAGCAGGCAAAAAGAGATCCTATTTTGTGGCATGATAGTTTAAGAATCAAACTGTAGGAAACATGGAATGACAAGAAAAAAAAACCCAACCAAAACCAACAAACCAGCACTTGCAAAAGAATATTACTTAAAGCTCACTTAATTCTAATTTAATTAGAGTCAATGATTTCTTAATTCTTGAGATTCCTTTAAGTGAGAATTGGGTTCAGAGGATTTTGATGTAAGTTTTCTAGTGCATAACAGCTGAATGCTAGACCAGAAATACTGTAGTCAGGCTGAGGGTTTCCTAAATCTGGGCCTTGATGACTGTCCATTTCTTATTTAACGATGACATAAAATTTAAGTTTACCTCTGTCTCTCCCTCCTGCATATCTTCTCTTTAAAAAAAAAATGGCTAAAAGCACTACAGACCCTCAGGTAATGCCATACAGACCATTGGAACCCTGGGACTAACCAACATCTTTTCATTTTTCAGTCACAGCAGTAGGGGCCCACAGACATTGTCTTCTCTTGAGAGTTTAAAACCACTTCTTCACAGCAGTGTTTTCTCCTTATTACACTAATTTCTATGGTAAGATGTCAGTCATCTCTCCCCCAACCACACCCCCCCAAAAAAAAAGCTCAGGCATTGCAAGAGTAAAAGTTTCAGGATGCAAGACGAAGCCCTTTAACTGGTTCAGAGTCAGAAGACTGTGATTCCCAGCACTTCAGCCTCTCTGAATCTTCTCAGGATAACCACAGAACCACACAAGAAAGAGACAAAAGATTTGACCAAAGACTAGCAAAAGACACTTCAGATAACTTTGAACAATCTTTCTGACCCTGTGCAAGCTCAGGCCAGTCTTATTACATGAGATGTTCCTGACTCATGGCTATTAGAACTGTTAGAAATATTAGAACATTATCTGAAACACTTGAAGTATTTCAGATTCTGTAGTCCAGAAGACTTATCCATAATGGCTTCAGCTAGAATAATCTTTTCTCATTACATCATACCTATTTAAAAGATGATTCCGACTGTGTTTTTCTACCTTTCACTAAGAATATCAGGCTCTAGAAAGTGTGCTTTTGTTTTCAGCCATGTACCGTACTTGTGTCCCTGCTAGAGGGTCCTTTCTATTGCAGTTGAACAACTACAATGTTTTTCTGTTCTCCTTCATCCAATGTGAAAAGAGCCTTCTCATGCATCTCACAGCTGGATCAATCCACACTTGATACTTTTTCACATATTTAGTATGTTAAAAATACCACACCTGTTACCTAATCCTCAACATTCCCAAGGCAGTTCCAATATTACTTCTACATATTGTCTGTCTACATAGTATTACAAACTTTCATTTAAAAAAACAAGGAAAACACAAGAAATATGTCTACTGTTTAAATTATTTCAAAAAAGCACCATTCAATAAGGAGAGATAAGTTTATGATTTAACTTACTGATCTGAAATGTTGTGTTTTGTTTTTCTTTTTAAACCTGGCCTTTATTATAGGCTTAAATCATCATAGCAACTACAATATTACCAACATACTGAAAAATGCATTCTGAAGACCTTCAAGCATTAAAAAATTGTTTCACATTTATCAATAAATTGAGTCAAATTCTTCAATATCTATAAGGAAAATGATAGTATGATCTTACCTTGTGTCGTGGTTTAAACCAAGTCCCCCAACTCCCTGAGAGTTAGGAAGGAAAATCCAAAGAATGTAGCCCTTATGGATTGAGATAAGAACGGTTTAATAGCTAAGGCATAACACAATAATAATGAAACAGCCAATAACAAGCAAAAAGAATACAACACCCCACCAGTCACCGATCCATAATTCACTCCACCCTGCCCGGCCGAGCACCGCGTGCTCCCTCCTCCATTTTTCCTCTAGAGCTCCCCCCTCCAGCCCTCTCTTTCCCAGTATCCATCCTGGGCATCACGTGCTATGGTATGGAATACCTCATTGGCTAGCCTGGGTCAGGTATCCTGTCTCTCCTTCCTCCCGGTCTCCCCTCCTCCACCTGGCTGGAAAAAACCTTGAACAAAAACACCCTCAAAACATGCTCAAACCATTACGTTATCCACCCCTTATTCCATACCATTAACGTCATGCTCAGATCCAACATTTTCAATACACCATCACTCTTAAGTCCACCCCCGATCATGAAACATCTCTACGTTGTATCTCTGGAATGATGGCCTGAAGTATCTGGGCCCACCAGGCTCAAAATCATTCACTATCCCCTTCAACAGTTCTAAAGCTTGCTGCTGGGGACTCCATACAGCTGCCTTCCACTTCCAATGCTTCCAAAGCACTGGAGGGGCCCAGTGGATTAGATACCTGGCCATACTGTCCCACATGCCCTGCCACTCATGACTGTCCAGCCTTGGGGACAGTCTACTGGTGCTTCTATGTACTTGTCTAACCTTAGACAAGACCCAAACCTGACTCTGCTTAACTTTTGCGACTGGGGCTGATGTAGCTGCCCTGCTTGCCAGTTCTCTCACCACCAGCTTCTCTTCTCCTGAGTCCGGATCTTCCTTCTCTGCCTTGCTGGGAAATGCTGCGTGGTCTCCTGCCTCCTGCTGGGACTCGGCGGATGACTTCTGGGGAATATTCTCGGCCGTGGCGGCGTTCGGAACAGCGGCAGGACTCGGTTCCTCCACTGCCTTGCTGGGAAGTGCTGCGTGGTCTCCTGCATCCTGCTGGGGGTCGTCGGGAGACTTCCGGGGGACACTCTCGGCCGTCGGAGGGTCGGGAATGGCTGCGGGACTCACGTCCCCCGCTGCCTGATCCCGCTGCTCAGCTACCGCCCTGCTCCGCTCCTCCCCCGCCTGTTCCCGCTGCTCTGCCACAGCCGTTTGGCTCCCCGTGCCGCTCTCCCTGGCAGCCTCAGCTGCCAGCAGCTCCCGGGGCCGCTCCTTCCCGGCTTCACGCAGCCTCACACAGACGACGATGAGGATAAGGACAAGGACAGCGAAGAGCAGCGGGACAGCCTGGTACAAGTCCAAGTCCAGGGCCACGTCCATCCCCTCCTGCTGCCGGAGCCCAACTATATTACAAGCTTCCGACACAAAGTACACTGAAACAAAAGCTTTAGCCCAAGCTCCATGTTCGACAAACACAAACACATCCAACCCATACACAAAGTACCTGGCAAAATCCCGAAACCGCGAGATCCAGAGAAAAACCTCTAAGAGCCAATAAATCAGCATTGTGACAAGAGACCATAAATCTGCTCAGATCTGTTCTTATCTCAAACCCTCGGGCCCCACGTTGGGCGCCAAAAATGTCGTGGTTTAAACCAAGTCCCCCAACTCCCTGAGAGTTAGGAAGGAAAATCCAAAGAATGTAGCCCCCACAGATTGAGATAAGAACGGTTTAATAGCTAAGGCATAACACAATAATAATGATACAGCCAATAACAAGCAAAAAGAATACAACACCCCACCAGTCACCGATCCATAATTCACTCCACCCTGCCCGGCCGAGCACCGCGTGCTCCCTCCTCCATTTTTCCTCTAGAGCTCCCCCCTCCAGCCCTCTCTTTCCCAGTATCCATCCTGGGCATCACGTGCTATGGTATGGAATACCTCATTGGCTAGCCTGGGTCAGGTGTCCTGTCTCTCCTTCCTCCCGGCCTCCCCTCCTCCACCTGGCCGGAAAAAACCTTGAGCAAAAACACCCTCAAAACATGCTCAAACCATGACACCTTGATAACTCTTATTTTTAGAAGGTACTATGGTTGTGTACAAATGTGGTTTAAGAAACTTCAAAGTCAAAGTACATGTATATTTATAGCGATCTCTTATTAGCATATGGTAAGTCCTGAAAACTCAAGTTTAGTTGATACAGCTCTAAAGAACATAAGGAACTAGTCATAATCCCTCACCTGCTATGGTTTGTTGAACCAGTAAGTAGTCATACTAAGACACTGAGAAATCATTCAGCTATTAGTTGGGTACCTTTACTGTTTTGCATCATAAAAACATGTAACAATAAAATGAACCTAGTTTCACAATGAATTGTCCTTAGTAAAATAATGTAACCTTTTCTTTGTTTTTATTGTTTGTTTTTTTTTTTTACAAGGAAGGCCATCTTTTGGTATTTTTTTTTGTTGGAGTTCACTATTTCTTTTTTTTTACTGTAAAATTATCCTTTTTCAAAAAAAATTAACTTCATAAGGGTGTTTTTTTATTGTTTGCTTCTATTGCAGTAGGTAATGGAAATATTTTTGCTATATTTTGTTATCAAGAAAAAAACCAATCCATTAAATTGTTTATAAGTCTTTAAAGAAGGGGGAAAAAAATCTTACTAGAGTGTTACCTGGAAAATTTTTCTTTTTCTCATCAGTTCCTGTGTTACTACATGAGTTCTACAATTTAAATATAATTATAGAAGAGCAGTGTGTGTCTGTTAAACAAGATAAGCTACATTAGTAAAGTCTGTATTAGGCACCACTAAATGCTATAACATGACCAGATAAATCAACATCTAGCTATTTTCACAGTAACTTTAAACAATAGTTGCACAATAAACTTTTTCTGTCCAGACTCTGACAGTTGTTTTAGAGCAGTTATTCAATAAGTCTGACAGCATGTTCAGTCTTTTGGGTCAAGAAATCAAGGTTCTTTTTCAGCAAAGTGAAAACCAAACACATTTGCTGCTTTTGTATTACTATATATCTATTGCATATAAACAGTTATTTACAACAATATGATGTCCAGAATTCAAAATTATGGCTTTTTCTGTCATTCAGTCTTTATCCATTTCTATGGATCTCATGTGGTCTTCTGATTTCAGGTTCTTTGTGGTGCTGATCATGCATTGCTTATCTGTGGCCCCAGGAGAAAATTCTGAATGGTCACAGACCTTCTTTACAGTGTTACGATTGGTTTACATCTTATTCTAGCTTTTAGAAAATGCTAAAGTCACCTATCGTTTCAGACTGACAAATCCTTGTCAGTGTTCAGTGTTTATGCAATGGCTAAATTTTCTAGAAAGTATATTGTCACACCATGTTCTCATGGCTGATGAAATAAATCACAGCCTACAGAAAGCCAGGAGAAAGAACATAAAATTTACAGGATAAATTATCGTCTCTCTCTCTCTGCCTTTTTCTGCATGATAGCCAAACTATAGCTATCAATAATAGCTACATTAGAGTGCTCAGTTAATTACAGACATATTGAAGTCTCATACCAACACTTAAACACTTTAAGATAACAGAAGTGAAAGTCCTGCAATTAGCACTAAGGCAGGTAGAGAGGCAATGATAGCTAAAGTGTAGCTGAGGGAGGCTGACCATTACCTAGTTCAATTTTCTGATGTAATGGTCAGTTTAGGAACATTTATTAATATTAATGAAGTTAGCATAAATGTTAGTAAATACTGTGGTTGAAAACTAAATGATTAAAGACTGCTGGAAGTCTAACATGTAAGTGGTATTTATTTATGCATATCTGTGTATGAGCATGACAGAAGAAATAGAGTACAGAAGCCAAATATATGGTGTCATAGCCATTTTTGAAACAGTTGCAACTAGCTAACTGAAGAAAGTTGTTGAACTGTCATTAGATACAAATCTGGAATACAAAGCAGATAATTACTGCATTATAATTATAGACCAATACCTACAATGTTTCATCCCTTGTTCATCTTGCTTTTGATTTTCTACCATACCCTGAGGTCTATTTATTTCAACAGACGTTTTTCTAATCTGACAGATTTTTTTGTCAACTGCCAAAAAAAAGATAATGAAATTATGCCCTACATAATTTTATTTCTGCAAATGTTACCTTTTTCAAAAAGTTCCTACATTTTTAGTAGGACTATAATGCATACTACCTTGACAGCACGATGTCATTAAACCGCAAATTGTGATCCTGTTGAACTTCGCAGTGAAAAACATCAAAAGTTTTGGGGTTTGTTTTCTTTTGTTTGTTTTCTTTTTTTTCCCCAAGTCTACCAACCATTAACTTTCCACAATGTCTAGTTACATTATTTTAATGAAAACTTTGAAGACAAAGTCCACACAATAGCAGTTTAATTTAAGACTAATTCCTGGCACTAAAATTTATTCAATTTTTTAAGCTTAGCTAAAGTGTAAACAACAAAAATTTTATCTTTTAATAGGAATTTTCAGGAATCATTAGTAACAGATAGTATTACCAACTGAAACAGTTCTGAGTTCCCACACTAGACTACTAGACATCCAGATTGCCACTTGAACACAAATTCACATGCTAGCTTAAATTGATAAATATATTCATCCAAAGATCAGAGGTTTTGTTTCTCAGGAATTTTGTTTTCCAGAGTTCATTTTGGAATTAGTAAATCAAATTTTGCTTCACTTAACCTTTTATACATACTTATGATGATATATTTACTGGGTATCAATTGGTAGAAGCCTGTAATGACTTATTATAACTAAATGTTTTGACTTCTCTCTTCGTGTTTCAATAATAAGGAAAGCATTTGATACCAGGAGCTAAATACCACGTGTTTATGCCCTAAATTAAGTCATATAAAACTGAAAAATGTTATCATGGTTAAGCTGAAGGACTTTGATCTGTGGAGGTGTAACAGAACGTATTGATAAACTCTTGTTTATGTCTTATATTTTTTTCTGATTAAATACGTCCAACATATGTAAGCTGTGAGGCTCTTAATAGCGCAAGGTGTGATTCTCTTCCAGTAAAAAATCACAAAACCTTCGCACTTGTGACAAAATACTCTATCATTTAAAAATCTCCACTGAATTTGAAACAATTGTTTAATCTGAAATTAGTTACTAAAACTGAAATAAAATCTTGAAAATATGTAATAGGACAAATTATCTATGAGTTTACCTGCAACTAGAATACGCATCATAAGACCCACAAGAATATCCATATTTTTTCCAAAATAAATCCCCATACATGTAAAAAAACCCCAAATTTCATTATAAAATTATTCATTAGTGACAAGAAAATAAAATTCAGTTTCATATTTTCATCTTTTGCTGTAAACTATGAGAACAATATGAAGTGAAAGTATCATTATCAGTTTCATTTAATACATGATCATAAAAATATGATTTCTTATGATGTCTTTTTTTCTAACACATTCTAAGATATTCAATAAGGATGAAAATTCCCTTGTTGAAAGTCAGATAAAGAAAATATATTTTCTTTATTTTCTGTTTACAATGAAAGTTAATGATGCATATCCCACCTCCCAGTGTTTGTTGCATAAACACTTCTATAGTAATTTGCAATAAATTTTCAAGCCTCATGCCCCGTTTACACTAAATCTCCCAGTACAGAATAAAAAAAGACATAAACAATGTTTTATTACTGGGAAAGACAATTTCCCATTTAATGTAAACAAAAGTGATGTGTATTTATATATGGAATCATATAAAAGATGTTAATGAAAATAGAAAAAAAAAGAAAATTATTAATATTCTTATCTTCCAAATAAATGTCAATGCAAGTATTTTTCAGAACAACATTCACATTGCTAAAACTAATATTCAAAACAAAAAAAGAAGATGGAAGAGTCTGGTGCTTGTGAGTTATACTCACCACAAGTGAACTTTAGGGCAGACTGTTTTCCCACTATCTTTAGCATGTTGAAGAAGCTCGCACTGATACTTCTCAAGAGACACCATTCTCTGGACCCTGAGAGCTTGTGACAATGTTTGGACAACTCTATACTGATTTTCTAAACCATTAGGTAATAAAAATACTAGATATAGATCAGTACTTTTATTGTGCAGAAACATAACAATGCATATCAAAATGCCCTCTGGAATGGAGGGTCCAAGAGTTCTTACATAACCCAGAGTCAGCTGCATCTGGAAAAAAAAAAAATAAAAAAAATAAAAGAACGAGAAAAACAAACAAATAAACCTCCCTTAGCTGGTAAAGGTTGAGCTTTAATGCTCAAAGTTCTAAAAAAAAAAAAAAAAATGAGAGCTTTTGTATAAAAGAAACATGAAGGTTCTGTGTAAATGCTTTTGCTGCTAATCACTTGAGATGGCCTATGAGCCTGGCTAATTAACCCCTACATGTTTAACAAGTTCTGGAGGGTTTTTTTGTGGGGATCCTTTTGGGGTTTGGGTGTTTTTTTAGTTGTATCTTTTAACTGTAAATTAGACAATGTAATAACATGACTTTCTAGAGTTTATTTAGTGCAGAAAAAAAGCCTTTCTTTGCCATCATATCATCCTTGTCCTGAAGTTCAAGCAATAGAAAATAACACCTGAAATTTAAGAACAACAAAATCTTTGATCATGGAATTAAAGAATATAAATTTTTTAGAAAAGATAACACTATAAGTTAAAACACAGCAATCAACAGTTAAACTTTTCTTTCCTTTTTTTTAATTTGTACAAATAGTTCATTAGCTAGAGCAAAGGGATTCGCCTGGCAAAATGGGTATTTACATTGCAACTATAGATGAAGTCTGTGATAATATCCAGAACAGCCTATTTCAGAAGACACAAGGAAAGGTTGATGTGTTTTATATGTATAAAATGTCATGTATGTACATAAAAACTTTATCACGTACCCTATTTAGTGTATTTATCTGGAAAAAAAACCCACTTGGGTGTGCTAAGAGAAATTGTATCTTGTTTTGCCACTGTTGTCAGAAGTAGAATGAAGTGACAAATAAGTGACACAGAAGACTAACAGTGATGCAATTAGACTTAATACAGAAGATATACGTATATAACATGGAAATCAATGGAAGGAATTATAGATCTCTGTGGTGGGAATAAAATGCATCAGAACTACTGCCTACAGCTTGTCATAGCACAGTCCTTGACTGCAGTAACAGGGGAATGTTTTTCCCTGTGAGTTTATGGCCACTAGCCTGGATTTGTGACAGGATCCTGAGATGGCCTGAGCTTTGAGGAGGCTGTGCCAGGTGTCTCCCCACAGAACACCATAAGGGGTTTAAAATAAGGAAAACTAGGTTTATTAGGGTAAGAATGAGTACCACATAAAAAAATCTCAAAACAAGTAGGTGAAGCAAACCAGAAAATAACAATAATAATAATTAAAAATGCCCTATACACAGCTCTTGCTGTGTCTATAAGGGCAGTTATTTTTCTCACACCCCACTCTGGTCCCAGTGCATTCCCTTAGCCTGGAGCCCTGCCTGTCTGCTGCCACCCTTGCATGGGCCACAATATTTCTCTCTCTGTGGCAGCACCCAAGAAAGCTACATCAAGGAAGGGGAAATCTCCCTTCCTCCACAGTGTCCACCTGAGCTGCCTGGTCCTTAGAGTGAGCATAGAGTTATCAGGAACAAAGAAGCTGATAACAAAATGTGGTTAATTTCTAGGTCTGTTGCCATTACCACGTGAGACTATTAATGCACAAGTAAAGGACAACTAGTTACAAATTCAAGATAAATAATTGATACTAAGGAATTTAATATGATATGCCATCCTTTATAAAAAAGAAACTTTTTAATGCTTTTAGCAACTGACAGCTTTGTGTACTAAAGTAGTAAATTTGACTGTAAATTGTTCAGGATATATAACTTTTGTAATATTTAGCATGTGAAGCTGTTGGGTTTTTTTGCTTGCATGTGTGTTAAAAATTCATATTAGGAAAAGAAATTTCATGATTCATGTAAACAGGTTTATTTGTATAAAAATTCTTCCTGACCCTCTGTATTGATACTGATTTGAAATTGCTGCTTGCAGAGGAAGTAAATTATATAACATAGATAACTTGTCAAATCATATCCTATAAATGTTACCAAGCAGCCTTGTTACAAACTGATAAATCAATAAATAATTTTCAAAGAAAACCTAGGTTCTCTTTACTTATGGTAAAGAAACTAGTGAATAAAACACAAAATAAAATATCAACTCCCAAATGTTTCTTCTTGCAGAAAACAGAAATTTGATTACCTCTGAGATGCAAAAAAAAAAAACCTAAAGTTGCCTTTTAAAAATAATTAAATAATGCATTTAAACTATAACAATTTTTATATTAATAAACAGTAGAAAATATAAAAACCTAAAGATGCCTCATTAAACATTTCACTTCTTAAACCATAAATAATACATTAGTATGAAAGAAAGAGGGGAAAAAAATAGATAAAGCTGTTGGCTGCACTGCACCTGCTGCCTGTAACCTGGGAACATTCTAAATTCTCTAGGACTCATTGTCTTGCACATAATAACAATTCTGATTTATAATGAAAATAACTCATCTAAGATCAGAGAAAGCGTGGAAGGTTAAAGTACCTCTGTATTTATCCAACATAGGTTTGATCAAACCTTCTAATGAAGATCTGAAAGCAAACAAAAATAAGCTTCCCCATGGTATTTTATTTCCCATTATCATGTCAATGGGAACTGAAAGCTGAAAACAAGCCAAAGTGAAGAAATAATATAAAACAATAAATACAGATTTAAATATTTTTCATATTTTGTGTTTTGAGCAAAGTTTTGTTAATGTAAAACTAGATAAGATTGTTGCTTGCCCTTTTAATGCGAATCAGGAGGGTACCTGTAAGAAGTACCCTTCTGTATAAGAACAAAGAATAAGAACAAAGATTTATCTCTGTTAACCAGATCATAAAGTCTATGATTCTATGATTCTATGACTTAGCAATACTGTGTGAACTGGAGCAATTTTTTAGGTAATGTTTCAACTGACTTTTTTCATTGAACTACCTCTCTGGGCAACTGTGTACAGCAGGTAACTTATGGATGTCAGGATTCATTCATGCTCCCTGATATCTCACTGCATGCCAAAATATGTCTGCAACTGTACCCCAACATAGGACTATAGCTATTCCATGCCACCCCTAACCACTTGTGGTGGCATCTTTGCTCTTGACCTATGCGGTCAAGATAAAATGAGAATCCACTGCATTAAACTTGGTGAGATCAAGAGAAGTATTTAAAGAGTAACTTACCTGGTAAGGTGTCCTGGCTCATGGATTTACCGTGCCTTTTGGCATTATCCATCTGTTACTTAGTTACATAAAACCCACGCTTAATTCATACTCAAGCTCTTCATTTTTCTTTTTCTGTGATTTATGTGTGCTTTGTGAAGATAGGTATCTTTTCTGACAGTGGATGTTCTGCATTTGTCTGCATACCCAATATTTTCTGGTAACCTCCAGCTAATTTGCCAGTGCTGGGCTCAGGAGCAAAATTTGTTTATTTATATTTCCTTTATATTTTTGTTTTATCCTAGAGATGCTGTATAACTAAGGAAATCTTTATTTTTTACTAACTTAACAAAATTACTACAGATTCCAACAGCAACATATACCCACAACACCATGTTCAAACAAGTTCTTTCAGCTGTCACGACAGCAGTATTTTGGCATGACCAATCACTAAAAACCTCCAATGGAAGAAGGCTCAGAGAAGATGGACACAATGTGCTTCTGATACTCAGGGAAGAGTATAGGGAGTGACCACAGCTGTTGTAAAAAAGCTGTACTTTACAGAAAAGAGACCAGAGCATAGCCTTTGTTTTAGACAAACAGTTGAGCTGATCAACTATGTAAATGGATTTACCTGCAAGAAGATGTGCATGTCTTTCTGATCCACTCAGACCAGCATGGGGAAAGTGCTCAAACTAATAGAGTATAACAACTGAGCAACCGACAGAATAAACTTTGAAAACATCAATGGGCTTGAGCTGGCCTGGACCCATGTACTCCTTCCCAGTACCTGAGGGTGCCCAGTGTCATGACAGTGAATGTATAGGAACTAATGATGGGAATCATGTTTGTAATGTGATCCAGCTGTATATAGCAATTGATATTTTGTGCTTGTATTGTGACTTCGGTACTTTGCTGCATACTCTGCTAAATAAAAATACCATTTAACATCCAATATCTTAAAATAAGTAAATTTTGTATTAAAACATTAAACCTTCCTCACTAGATTGTTGAAAAGAGCCTAGTGAGAGAGTATTAGATTCTGACACAGGGGTGAAATAGCTGACAGATTTGTTAGTTGCAGAGTAAGAGATCTAATTACAGGAGTGATCTTCTCCTGAGGTTGCTGAGAGTTAGTTTGCTTTGAGAAGATCATAAGATGCACTTGGTTGTCAATAAGTTATATGATATTCTCAATGATCTCCTGGCAAAACTCCCTATATGAGGATCTTAGCTTTAAAATTCTGGATTCTGTTATGTCCCATCAGCTTAAATTAAACTCTATCTTTATTTCCATTTCTCAGTTTCACAGTTTTCTAAAAACTATTGGCCTGATCTTGCTCATCTTCTTTATCTTCTTTTTGCCAGCATTCACAGCTACATATCTGTAACTATGTTAATGTTTGTAAAAAGGTATTTTTTTCTGACTTTTGTTTGGTTTGGGTTTTATTTTTCAGATTTTCTATGTGATTAATTTTTGCATTCTCAGAATAGTGATTCTCCCATCCGAGACTCACTTTTTGAATCAACAACAGTAATAATGATTTTATTGACTTTGATGTTGAAGAGTCTGGCTCAATTTCCTATTCACAAGGAGTATTAATGTCTTGGCAGCAGTGATTAGGCCAGCTTTGCATCTCAGAGCCAGTACATTATTACTCAGCGATAATCACACTAAGCCAGAATTTCTGCCTTGCCAGTTAGAAAGCACAGTACAGGATCTGAGCCGAGGTGGACAGTACCCAAAAATGCCACCTGTTGGATTCACTATTTTTTGGCTTTTCTACAAACTCTACCTAACACAAATTGGAACACACTGGCTGATTCCTCCACTGCCATTGTTCTATCTTTACATATTCCCACCTCAGGGAATAGGACAAGACTATAAGTTTATCTGTGTCAGCTTTGTTCTATCTTTCAATGAGATAAATCCTGCAGGAAAAGGAAAGGAGCAGATTACACATATTACATTATGGAGTTATATGATGTCAAAGATTTTTAGGTTTTTCAATATGTTGGAGGGTTTATTCCCACCCCCACCTCTTAAAATTCCAAAATACTAGAAGCCTATTATTTATAGTGAAAAGGCAATTTATGGTAATAAAGTCTGCTTAGTTAATTTTATTCAAAAGTTTCATTTTATTCCTGAGAAGATTCTTCTTTATTCTTAGAAATTGGTTTGGAACCCACCTAATTGTACATAGCACACAGAGGTATGGCTATTATGACCTGGTTTAGTTCCTTTTCATCTGTTGATGACCACAGATTTTTTGTGGTTGCAATATTTATAACTTAACAAAAAAAAAAAAAAGAGACATGATCAGCACAAGGTCACGTAAAATAATTCAACAGCTAATCTATCTGCAGCTAAGTAGAATGCAAACAATTAATCCTAGTGAAGCTAAGCATGCTATCAGAGCAACCTCATTTAACAAGGATATTTCTATTACCATATTACATCACCTACTCTGAAAGATGTATGAAACAAAAAAATCAGACAGTTCCTCCAAAACTGGATCAACAATAAATCATAACAATGGTTTATAAGAATCAGGCTTCATGGACATATTTTTTTAAATATGGATTTCAGAAACTCTTTTATGTGTCTTCTTAAAGAACTTCTATGTTTTTTATAGGTACTTTTGCGAAGAAGTAACCCCTATGCAGGGTTTGGGGCATCAGACCACATGTGGATAGATAAATAATAAACACACTTCCTATGTTCCAGGATACATGCGCATAACAAAGTAATTTAATTGTCTGGAGACACCTGAAAGTGTGGGTTTCAAAGCAGGTTGAAGCAAACGGAACTGGATTTATAATCCAGGAACTAGAGTCACAAATAAAAAAAAATCTGCCACCACCACCACCATGAATACTTGGGAACTGCTACAGATCCAGACATGCTGTTGGACAGTAATACTGTGTATTATATATTTCTAATGGCTCTCTTGGAAAACAGACAGTTTCTACATCTACTAACTTAATTTGGACAGAACTTGACAATGATGATGCACAGAAAAACAGATAATCCTGAGGTCTTTTTCCCTAAGCGATAATAGATTGTTTCGCATGGACCTTAAAGTCCATGCTTTTCATTCTGCCAGTTTGGATCCCATTTCATATTAACTGTAAGCTGAGGAGGTGATTATTTGGCCCTGGCTCTAGACCTGGTGATGATAATAGGTATTTTCAGCATGCATTCTCTGCTTGGTTTGTGTAGTACTCTGTCCAGTGTCACTTCTCAGAGACCTGTAACTGACTGTGAAAGAACATATGTACACATGTATTCTTCATAATGAGAAGTTTTGGGTTTTGGTTTTTTTTTAATAGTTGTAGTAAAAAAATTGAAGACCCATCTTGATAATCTATTAAATCTTGTTAATATACATAGTCAAAAAATGTAAAAAATGCACGATATTATCTCACAGCAGCGTACAAAAAAATAGATGAGTTCTTGTCTGTGCTTTACAGAAACATGGAGAAGCAGTGCAAAAGGAAAGGAAGTATATTACTTATACACAAAATACTTCTCTGCACTCCAACAAATTACATATGCTCTCACTGTCTCTGAACATGACAGCATGAAAATAAGGCCTTTTGAATAAATGTCATTGAAGTCAGTGTCAATTAGTGTTTGAAGTTAATGAGTAAAACCATCTGATTGATTGTAATTGAGGAGATAGGAGTAACGAAGACATTCTTCTAAAAGGGCATATATTCACCCCTGGCTAGCAAAACTTTAGAATTAACAGAAGTCAGAGGCAGAGAGAGAAAGGACTTGATATGAAATGAGAATGGGGGAATGTAGACTGTGGTCTGCAGTTTGGGGACTAAAGGAAAATAGATACATTAGATAATAAGTAAACAAATATTTTTCTTTCTAACAATGACCTAAGATTGAAACAGAAAATAAATCATTTATTCATGAAGAAGAGGATACTAAATAATTTTAATGTCAAATTTAATTTGTTTGTGAAACAAGTGGCAAATAATCCTGAGGGCTACATCCAAGGAGCATCTAAAGTCTGCAGCAACCAAACTGATGGAAAAAAAAAAAAAAAAAAAAAAAGTGTTATCATGCCTTGGTCACTCCTTGAGGGAATCTGTTCAATGAAAAGATGCTACTAAAATGCTATGCATGTAAAATTCTGCACTTCTTGCAGTGGAAATGACCTTTCACATATATTTCCTGTTGAGGAAAAAACGCTTGATTTAATAGAGGAACACTGTAGTAACAAGACACAATTAGAACTTGGGTTGTATTTGGTATAACTGTGATTTGCTTGCAAAACAAATTTGAAAATAAAGCATGTATTCAGGAACTCTAATGACGATGGCAGTCTTATTATTTAGGTACTGTAAAGTCATCCACCCAGAGAGCAGAATCTATATCAAGTAAATTTGATTATTTTGTTTCCTTCTTCTTTAGAGCAAAGATTTTTCTCTGCTATATAGAATTTTCTTCAGTTTCAAAGTTACTATTCCATAACCAGACAAAATTAGAACATGAACAGTAAGAAGTAATCTTGGTGCTTTGGTCAATAGTATGACAAAAATCCATTGTATCTAAGTCTATCTAATTGCATAATTTGTGCTCTGTATTAGAGATTATGATTGTCATTCATATATTAAAATTTCTTCAATTACCATGTGTCCTATAAGCCAAGATGCTTAGTCTCAGTTAAGAACTTCCATATCCCCTCTCATTCAGTTTTACTGCATCCTGATTTGCATAATAGTCAAGAGACTTATCTCTTAGTTTTATATTCAAAATATTGTTAAGGGCAAAAAAGAAAACATATCTTATAGAGAAAGCCAAATACTTCTTGTCAATAACAGTAACAGTTAAAATCATTATGCAGACAGGTTTATGTATATCCTTTTTTCTGTTATTATTGCAAAGCTATATTACATCTTAACTTACTATGTATTTTTCATGTACATCACAACTTTTTCTTTGCATTCTCTGCCCTTCAGGGATTTTTATCACCCCATGTTTATAGTTCTCTGCAGTGCACATAAAAATATATAAAAATATATCTGGTAAGAAGGCTGAGATACTTTCTTTAAATTCAGGTCACTTGAAGGAGCAATTAGTAGATGAAAACATGACAATATATTTTACATTCTCTCAGGACATTATGAAAAGTTGCACTGCATCTTAAATGCAAAGCTGATATAACCTTTAGAGTGACCTTTCTCTGTTGTTTAATAAAAAGCAACTGTAGCTTGATACAAAACAACATTAGCATACAAGTAATAATAAGCAGTATAATGAGTATTTAGTTACATAAGCTACATTAATATCTTGCAAGAAGATGCAATTTATATTAAAATTTCATGACAGCTCCAAAAAACAATGCCACTACTGCAAAATCCAGGCACAAGGAAGAAGAAACATTTTAGGGTTTATGTTTGTAGTATTGCATACTGACATACATCAAAAATTAATTTTATACAGAACGTGTTAAGGGTGACAGAAAAGTTTACAAAGGCACCACAAGTTTAGCTAATACTTAACCTATTTATACAGATTTACTTTCTGTTGCTTCCATTTCTAATATTCTTTCCAGTCTTCTTTATTCAAATGCATGCTATAGAACAGAGGGGAAAAATATCAACACAAAGCACGACATTTTTTCTCTGACTACTGAAACAGGAAGTCCTATAGCTTTAATTCCCTCTGTTCTGACTCTATAAATCTTAGAAGCAAATTATTACAAGTTTTGTATCCAGATGACAAAAGTCCCCTTTTAAATGATATATGACACCTGGTTTCAGAGCTAATTAAAGCTGACCAGTTGAACAACCTTTCATCTTCAAGTTCATTTGCTAATGTTTTGGACAAAAGACTATCTGTTGATAATAGAATTTATCAGAATAAGAACTAATAATACTTGTTAGAGGTGTTACAATAAAGAAAATTTCTTCCAGCTTTCATTTTCTGAACATATGTTACTATGTGAAGACACTGCTCCTTAAAAGCATTAAAAGCTTTTAATGCGGTTAGCAGCTGTTGATCAACTGACTGCATTATCTGCATTCTAGCAGGACAATGAGTAGAAAAATAGAAACTAGACCTTTTTAAATTTCATTAGAGACAACTTGAACCACTTACACTCCTTGGGCTTACTTCCTCCTGTATTTTTGTGCCACTTGGCTCAGAACATTTTTAGGAGAAGAGGCCATCTTGGTATCAAGACAGAAGTTATTCAAGGTGAAATTGTCACTGAGCAGATGGAAATTCAACCCTTGTGACACAGGGCACAGGAACTGTTTATTTAAGATAATGGGCTTGAAAGAGCTGTTATAAACTGGACAGAAGACAGTAAAAAATTGAAAGTAAAGTGGAAATTATCCTTGAATCCACGTTGCTGTAGATCAGAAGAAAGTGATGGCATTTTGGAGAAAACCTGTGATCAACAAAAGGAAGGGCACAACAGGAAAGTCAGGAGAAAGAATTTAGAAAGAAGACGGAATCTTGTACACACACATGAAGCAAATTTTGATGAAAATGGCATCAGTTGTTTTCAGACTGCAAATGGATCCATCTTTTTCCAACCTAGTTGATTCTATGATTCTATGACCTTTCATCCAAAACAAACCAGGTTTAATTGCACAATTCTTTTCCCACAGATGGCCTCTATTAATTTCATATTCATAGTTCCTCTTGTTTGGTTCAGGGACAAAATCTACTCTGACATATGATCCATAATCTTAAAAAACTATCAGGCATAGTTGTACATTGCTGTATCTCTTCTGGACAAATATACACATTACTTACTTTTAATAGCTTATTCATCATTACTTCTCCCCCAAAAAAATCAGTCTATTCACATATGGTTGAATGTGAAAATTCCCTCTTTGTTTATTTAATTGAGCTGTTATTTGTCTGTCCTTATCTAACTGCTTTTCTGACATGCCTTATTGCTACACCTGGTTTATGCTGAACTCTGATAGTAAGGTTTCACATAGTTATTACTCATTGACAATACTTAAGACCTCCACTTCTGCCTCTAGCTTGATTTTGACTTTAAGCTGCCTACTCAATCTTTTTTGACTTCATCATTTGTAGGGTGGATGAGGTTAACAGAAAAATAGAACAAAACAGAATATTCCAATGAGATTTACAATGATGATCTACTCCAACTGCCTCGCCAATTCATTGCTGATGAAAAGTTAAAGTTTATTATTAAGGGCATTATTCAAATGCCTCTTAAACACTGTCAGGCTTGGGGCATTGACCACATCTATTGAAAGCCTCTTCTAATGTCTGACCATCTTCTCAGTAAAGAATTTTTTCCTAATGTGAAGCTGGAACCTCCACCATGTGCTCTGCTACTGCTGGCTCCCAGGAAGAAGAGAGCAGCACGTCCCTCTCCACTTCCCTCCTTAGGAAGTTGTGGAGAGCACTGACAATTCTACAGATACATTTCCTTATCAACTGGCTGTATGGGTGGAAATTTTCATTTTATGTCAACTTACATGCTGAAAAGTGTTTCTGAGCAACTCTGAGACTGATGCACACAATTTATGAGAGATTCTGACTTGTAAATAAATGCAGTGACAAGCAACTGCTTTGAGTGATAATGGGTCCAGAGACAGAGATGAGAGAACCTTGTTTTCATGGACACTATCATACTATTATTTTTTGCAATTTAAGATTAATTTAATCATAGATTAGCTAACAAAACATTGCTGTGGAAAATTGTTACTAATGCAACTATGTGGCAGAACAGAATGCCATATCAGCTTATCATCAGATTATTTATATCTCATTTATATCCTTAAAGTGGCCTTATTGTCTGTCACAGACTGCATCAGATTACATAAGCTCATACTTATATAACTGGAGATAGAAAATGAATTTTCCTCCATACATAATTGCAGAAGGGTTTGAGAAGTTTCAACATTGCTCTAAATCTCATATACTATCCACTGCCTTTGTAGTGGTAATAGGTGGCTAGAAACCCTATAATAATATACAGCAGTCTGTAATATTCCATGCACACACAAAAAAAAACATGTCAGCAAAAGGTGTTAATGACAAGACTATAGTGTAAACTGCTGGCTCATTTACTGTAACATACATTTACACTGTTTAGAGAGGAAAGTCACAGGTGCATTAATTTAATTACTGATCAGTCATTTTTGCATTGCTTCAGTCAACAATGGCATTGTCCTTTCAAGGAACTTTCAGAATGATTTAAAGCTAGTGTCCCCATGCTGAGAATCAAATTAAAGCTGAAGAAAATGGAAACTTGCATAGAAGAGAAAATTAGTCTATGTGTAGCAACATCCCATATCTTGTCCCATACTCCATCTGTTCCTCCCTTTACTGGACTCCTGAGGTGATTGAAACTAAAAAGTTTTATGTTAAGTCCTTCTTTCATACCTGCTTTTTAGCTTTAATAGTTAACAGAGCTGCACCATATCCTGTTAAGGTGTGACAGGATTACTGAATGTGCAAAATTCCTGTAAAAATACTGCAGAGACATAGCAAAATATAGTCTTTATATAATATCACTAAATTCTGCCTTATGGTCATTGTGTGTGCACTTGTAATGGTAAAATATTCAAAGAAAATAAGCTTGCAAATACATGTGTGAGGTAAAAAAACTGCTGAACTTTTTGTCACTGTGTTGTTGAAATCTAGTTTGTTCTTGAGTGCAAGTCAAAGCAGATTAACCGCCATACAGGAGTAAATTTTTGAGAGTTATATTCATAACTGGCTTTAGAAATTATGTTGAAAACATAAACAGGGTTTTTTTATTCCTAAAATAAAATATGCACTAGGTGTAATTGCTTTATATGTACTACAAGGGTAGAAATATGCTTGGCGTAATTATGGAAATGGAAAAATTGAACAAAGTGTGTGAATGTTTACATGATAGATTTATTTATTTATTTATTTATTTAACTTTTGGGCCCTTTTAAACTCAAAAACAATGAAAAGCCTTGT
Organism: Melopsittacus undulatus; assembly: GCF_012275295.1. Taxonomy (NCBI): domain Eukaryota; kingdom Metazoa; phylum Chordata; class Aves; order Psittaciformes; family Psittaculidae; genus Melopsittacus; species Melopsittacus undulatus. Next base: position 70,961,918 of record NC_047528.1, on the reverse strand, counting down.
TATGACCTTGTGTAGATTTTAGAGATCATTTTAAAAAGTGCTTTACATAAGTAAATAATTAATGAATCAAATTTACTGCGCTTTCTCAGAGGAATGCTGAAAATTCACCTCTGAGTAAGTGAAGTGTTTTAAATGCTGCTCTGTTTATAATTTCTTTACAGATTTAAGACCAGTGAATAAGGCACCATGACACATAATAGCCATTTGTCTAACTGCCAATATTTGAGGCTGGAAATGTACAATAATTTTATTAAGGAAAAATACATTTTAAAGATGAGAATCAGCCTTAAAACTTAATACATTTAGAGGCAGAAATTTTTTTTTTTTTTTTTGCAAACTGATGTAATCTAAACTTTCCTAATCTTAAAATTTAATGTGTTTCTTTTAGGTTGGTTTATGCCTCACTGATAGCTGTTAGTAATAACTTAGAAACTGTCCTTAAGCGTTCAGCTTGTATGTTGCTAAATTGACCTATGACTGTCTGAAGAGAAGTTGCAGCTCTAGGGACACCGAACATAAAGTTAACCTACTTTAGGGTTCTAAATGTCTTTTCAGAATGTCTTATTTTCTGTAAATTTTGACAACTTTGTAAACTTTGACAACTAGATATGGAATTTCAAGGCAAATAATTGGGGAGTTTCAGAGGTGTGTAGTTTATTTAAACAGATTTTCCTTTAAAAGGTTTACATAGAAGGGATGCTTTGCTTTTCGTAAAGGAAGCTTTTGTCCAGAACATCACAAGAAGGCCTATGTTAATTATAGATAGTAAAAATGTCAATTAAAGGAAAAATCATTGGAACCAAACCTTTTTGAGAGCAAAAGCTAGTCTGAGTGAAATTAATGCTTTAACAAAGATTAGAAAATTTCTGCAATTCTTAAAATATTTTTGTAAATATTTTAAACTCCTTTAAAAATATTTTCACAATTATGCAATAAGAATGTTCTAGTTTTGTTAAATCTTTTTGTCTAGTTGTCATTGAAAATATTGAAGAGGAAAAAAGTAAATTCAGGCTGAAATTGAAACGGTCATTTTAAAAATCTCAGAATTTAAAATATTTGCCCAGTGAGTTCTAATTTTAATAACAACTTAGCTAGCTATAAGTTGTATAAGGTAAACAATCTTATGGTGACACCAATTTCATCATCTTATCCTTTAAATGTGATCCATCAAGTTGTTGTTTGTTTGCTTGCTTGCTTGTTTCTATCAGATTTTAAGCTTATTTTCACTACATTTCAAATATATTTCCCCTAACTTTACTCTCAGTTCTAATTCCTGGATTTCTACCTATTTTTGCCACATCTACTTTGCAGCAAAATTACTCCTATGAAATGCTTTTAAATGCTTTTTATTATATAGTCTTGTGGGGAAAAATATATATATATACACACACCACAGAATACTGTGATGTATATGTACTGAATATCTATGTGTGTGTGTGTCCATCCCCCAGAATGATTCAACAGCCCTATGGCCTTTTAAACTCATCAGCTCAGACCTGTAACGCTGAGGTAATTTTTTTGAAAGCTAAAAGAGACTTATAGGCAAAAATGTGTAAGTAGTTTACAGTCAAATCTCCTTCTCAAAAGCTATTCAACCACTTGATTTCTCCTTTTCTTTCTTTTATCTATTCCGTGTCAACATTGATTGAAGCTTGTATTTTTTCAAAAGCAAATAATATAACGAGGCTTAAATTTTTTAAATTCACTACTCATTTTATTCGTTATTTTCTCATCAGTAGATCTAGAAAGTAATTTTCAGGCCTGATAATTTATATTGTTTCTATTCATGTGTCCTGGGTTCAGCAGTAGCAGTAATTTTTTTCTCCTTCATGGTAGCTGGTGCAGTGCTGTGTTTTGACTTTCGGGCTGGGAACAGTTGCTGATAGCAAGTATGGTTTGAGTTACTGCTCAAATGTTTGGTTTGTCCAAGGCCTTTTCAGAGACTCGTGCTCTGCCAGGGAAGGAGGGGAAACTGGGAGGAAGCAGAGATAGGTCACCCAGTCCAAGCTGGCCAAGAATGTATTCCATACCAGAGCACGTCATGCTCAGGGAGGTAACTGGGAGCTGGCCGGAAGGGGCTGGAGCTAGCTCTCTTCTGGGTTGGGCTCGTTTCGGCGTGTGGTATCATATTCTATCTCCTTGTTTATTTCCTCTAACATTGTTTTTATTAGTGGTAGCAGTAGTGATTTGTGTTATACCTTAGTTACTGGACTGTTTTTATCTCAACCCATGGTAGTTGCATTCCTTCGGTTCTCCTCCCCATCCCTCCGGAAACGGGGGGGGGGGGGGGGGGGGGAGGGGGGGGAGGAGTGTGGTGTGTGTGTGGTGCTGCGGGAGACTGAGGTGGGGTTTTAAATCACAGCATCATGCCAGTTAGCATTTTTACTTTTAACTTTTTTTATGCAATGTGAGCAGGTAAAAGCAGTACTGTGCACTTTCAAAAATCATACTTTTTCTTAATTTTTCCCATTATGAACATTAACAACATCTAATAGCAATTAATTGTAAATGAATCTCAGAATCTCTTGGTTTAAAATGAATCTGTAGAATACAAATGTGTAACTTTTTGACTTCTGTTTTAAATGAAAAGGTCAGTTGTTTTGTTCTTATTCCCTGCATAGAATTGGAGACGTGCACAAAGCACTGGGTAACTTAACAGAACAAGTGCAGCAGCACAATGTGACATTACAGTGTAGCTTGTTGCAGGCCTTTCATTTCAACAAGAGCCAGCTGTTTGATTATTCATGTTCTTCAGACTCAAAAGCCAGAAGGCATTATATTCTGACTGTTTAGCACTACCTGGAGAGTAATTACAGATAGGTGGATTTTTTCTGAGGATAATATAACAGTTAAGTATTATATCCTGCTTTTATTAAGCATGAACAGAAGGAGTTAATAATGGACTTTAAAGACTGATATGTGAAGCAGAAAATAAAATTTAGAGACACAATGCAAGTGCCAATGCACTTAAAGTTTGGTACATCTAAGGAAACAGATAGTAACAATTGATATGAATTCATAAGCACTCCATTTTCTTCATGTTATTCAAAGTTTTGTCCTATGAGAAGTTGAAGGTCAAGTCATTTATTTGTCACCTCCAGAATTCCTAATATTTTTCACCTATGTGAAATATTTAATTAACTCTCAAGTGCTTTGTTATCTAATTCAGTCTCATGGTATACCTATGATTTAGACAAATCTTATTTTGAAGATGAGCGATCTAAGGAAGGACAGAGCTTGATGTAAGAAAACACATGAGATAATGAGAAGAAAAGTGTGAGAATCACAGAAATTATAGAGTCATATTTCATAACACATTCAGTGAATGCATTATGGTTTTTAATATATTCTCCTGTTCCACCCATTGCCTCCTATCTTACAGTAAGAAGTTGTATAGAAACTATAAATAAACTAACAGAAAGAAAAAAAGGAATAGAGTTATCCTAATTGTGTATTATATTCCCAAGTTTCAACATATAGATATATATAGTATGCATGATATGCCTAGCCACATACATCTACAACAAAAATCGTACATTTACTAAAGATAAACATGTCTTTAAAATGAGAATACAATAAAAAAATACAAAACAGAAGTAACGTTCTCCCATGCAGCTTGCAGACCAAAGCTGCATGAGGATTCAGTGCTCTACTACCCAAAAGCTTAGAGAAGTCACTATAGTTTAAAACAAGAAGAGCAAGGGTGTTAATTGGTCCCAAAGTTTGTGCTCATATGATTTAATCCACAAAATACTTTCTATTTGTGGACATTAATTGTGGAATCACAGAGTTAAAATTTAGATTATTCTTTTTTGTTTGTTTTTATGTCTCCTTCAGGTCAGAGTCCTGTGCTCATATCTATTAGAGGTGTATTTGTATCTGTTTGTAGGATTGGATAAGACTTCGATATAATGAACAAAGAAAACAGAGAAGCCACTCCTGCTGCCTTCCCATAGTTCCTTACAAGTTGCAAAAAGTTATCTGCATCAGGGAATGAAAGCAGGAAGGCAAGCAGACACAACACATTTTCACTTGAAACCTGCAGTGATAATCTGGGATTTCAGTTAGTACATTCTCTCCTGACACCCAGGAAAAAAGGACTAACCATTGCATAGGCACTCCAGGAATAAATATACCTGAGTTGCTCTTACAAGCAAAAAAACAGAAGCAAATATGGACTTTGATCTAAAAAAGAACTCCTCTCAACACAATAAACCTTGACACTGTCTTGCCTCTACAGTATTGATATGCACCTTATGCCATTACAAAGTGTAATGAAATTCACATCTGAGCATTTTTTATTAGGAACTGGTTGTTGAACTTTATCTTAAAAGCTTGTTATTGTAAACATTAGAACCTTGACCTTACAGACTACTAGATATAAAAAAATCTTTCTATTTTGACCCTATGTGTCAGTGATGTTTTCCTGCTTACCATAGTCAGCAAATGAGACAGCTTGCTGTTATCTCTACATTTTTCCTTAAAATAAGCATTAGTACATTGAAGATCAGCTTGGAAAGGGAGATTTTAAAAGTTTAATGGAATGGTGTAAGAAGTCCGTATCTTCCAGGTAGAATCATGTGTACCTGGGAGTTTTTCTGGACACTGGTGCAATATCATCCTTACTAGAAAACAGTGAGAAAATTCCCTGCCACAAGTTTGCCCTGTGCTAGCTAGCAGTTTTCTAAACAATTCTCAAGAATGATTTGGACATTACAGAAAGAACTAAGAGAACAGTTATTTAACAGAGAGCATGCTTGCAGCCATGATGTTCCTGAGACTGAGATAGCTATGCCAAAAGGAGATCGTGCCCAGCAATGTTCCCAAACATATTCAATTTCTTAGAGCAGATGTGGCAGGTAATCCAAATGGAGGATTTGTGATGTCAATATCCCTACAGGCATACGGCTTATGCAGAGCAAAAATCCAGTTTGATAGATTATGCCTCTTTTCATCCAATGACAATTAAGACTTCATGAAATGATCCTGGTCAGCAAGATAGGTGAACTCATGTACCATCACACTAAACTAAATTATGGCACTCTGTACCTACAGGGTTTTCTAAGACTTCTAGACAATCTTGATATGAGCCAAGACTCTGTTACTTACATGCTACTATAAATCTGACATATTTGCCACTCAGTATTCCACATAATTAAAGTGCATGTCAAATACAGGAGTTATAGTTTGGCATGAAGCATAAATTCATAGAAATGAAGCTACTAATATTTGGCAACTCTCAATTGATACTGCCATTCTGAACTTCAGCCACTGAAATCTTTTACTTCCTTTTACTGACAGAAATTAGTAACCTGGAAATTATATGGAAGCCCTTCTTGTCAGCAGGCCAGACCCACTGTAATTGTTCCTGAAGTTCTCTAAACCTTTCTGTCCCAGAGCTTCTGGGTCTTGTTTTCCACAGTCAAGAGAATAAATTTGAACCCTGTTCAAATTGTTCGTTGCCTGCCATACATAAATTTGGCACATCTCTAGCAGCCCTCTCTAAAAAACACTTATAAGACTTCTAATTTAATTCAGATTTCCTCTTTCCTCTTTCAGCTACATAAAACATTACCTCTTTCTGCACAGGTATTTCTTACAATATCTATCAGAAATTACTTGGGACTACTATAGTTTAAGGATTGGTGGATTTCTGAAAGTTTGTAATATATATGGAAAATAAGAAAACCAAGAACATTTTCTGACTGCTGTACAACACTTTATAAGCAAGCATCAGAACATGCCATAAAATTCAATCTATTTTTCCCTATTCAAAAAATTGTATTTTTAGCATTTAACTAATGTCAGTTTATCTGTTTTAAAGACCTAGTAAGGTTTTTGCACAGGATAATATTGATTATTATGGAGTGGCAATATGCACTATCAATTCATAGTTTCTTGCATATTTTCAAAGAAATCGAGTTATCTCTTTTGTTTTATTGTTCTATTCACATCTATTCCTTGTTGTGCACATTATAAGAACCCTTAGCCTAAAACTAAACCACATAAAATTTAGTCACTGTGTGCTGGTTTAATAATAATATGCCATTACAGTGGTGTGCTCACTCTAATGAATACATGGTTCAGAGAATACTACACTGTTGGTATATGTATGTTAGTTCAGAATACAAAAAAATATTACAGCCTAGCTGTGCTTTGCAAACATCTTGGGGGAACTTTTCCACCTCTTCACATGTGTTTTACAACTAGAGATCCTATCATCCTCTAAGAGCCCTTCTCTCAACATTAAGAAGAACTCTGCATTCGGTAGGTTGATTGTGTCCAAAAAAAAGTTCATATTGACACTATTCATTGATTTTAAAGGGAGTGTAGGGTTAACAGTCTGAAGCGCGTTCAGTGTAAATACCTGGAATTATTCAAAAAATCTTATCTACCACATGGACACATTTTTTTGTCTTATATATGCTCTAGTTTGTTCAGACAGTGCAACATTGAATTCTCTTCAGCTATACTCCTGCTCTCTCAGCATTTTTCTTTAATTTTACTCCTGTACATTTGCAACACCATGGCAGTAACAACTGAAGTTTGTAGTCACTGGGAGCTTTTAGGCTTTAAACTAATTGTGAATAGCTGTAAATTTTAAGTTTGAAACTGTGTTGCCAGCATTTCTAAAACAGGGGTATGTAACACAATGAAGAAAACTAAGCAAATGTATGTACTGCATATATTCCATGAAAGCATTAAAAACTAGGCTGACCCATAATCACAAAACCAGAAAGGACAACAAGGTAAAACAAACCTCATAGAAATTTACCTGACTGACCCAGTACTTAACCAGATACTAAATCATGTACTTTCACTCTCTACAACTACCTGAAAGGATGATAGAGAGAGAAGGTGATTGGTCTCTTTCCCCAAATAAGAAGTGATAGGACAAGAGGTAACGCCCTCAAGTTGTGCCAGGGGAAGTTTAGATTGGATATTAGGAAAAATTTCTTCACCAAAGAAGTGACCAGCCATTGGAATAAGCTGCCCGGGGAAGTGGTGGAATCACTATCCCTGGAAATGTTAAAAAAAAATATAGATGAGGCCCTTAGTGACAAAATTTAGTGATGGACTTGGCAGTCATGGTTTAAAGGTTGAACTTGATGATCTTCAAGGTCTTTTCCAACCTAGATGATTCTGTGATTCTATGATTCTACTAGCTAATCATATTTTTCAGTTAAGCATTCTGATTTGAGCAAAACCAAGGTTCACAAAGTATTTTAACTCAACACTTTCTAATAATTTTGCCCCAGCTGAATTCTAGGTCTAAGTTCTAGAAATAAGAGTGAAGTTGGACAGCTTATATGTAGACAAGAATATTACAGATTGAGTCATAATGCCTTGTAAATCATATAAAATTCAAATTCAAAAGATGCTATGAGATTTGCTACATACTCGAAATTATTATTGATCACAGTAAAAATCAACGTGGTGTCAATAAAATGCTTATATATTGACATATTTTTTCAAATGATATTTCATTTATATAAAAAGGTAAGTTTTTCTTAGTTTCTGCTGCATCTAAGGTATCATTTACTGAGGTTGGTGACTAGTTACTAAATCAGAAATACTAGTGTTTATTGGCAACAGGACAAACAAAATGGTCATATTGTCCTGGTTGCATCAAGCACTGTGTAACTAGTCTGTTGAGGGAGGTGATTGTCCCGCTCTACACTGCACTGGTGCAGCCCCACCTCAAGTACTGTGTGCAGTTTTAGGCACCCCAATATAAAGACATCAAATTATTAGTGTGTCCAAGACGGTGAAAGATCTCGAGGGCTAAACTTAAGTGGAGCTTCTGAGGTCACCTGGTTTGATCAGTTTGGAGAAGAGAAAGCTGAGAGGAAACCTCACCACAGTTTACAATTTCCTCAAGAGGGGCAGTAGAGGAGGAAGTGCTGATCTTCTCTGTCTGGTGAGCAGCAAAGGAAACATAATGAAGTTCAGTCAGGGAAAGTTCAGACTGGATATTAGGAAAATGTTCTTCACTAAAATGGTGGTCAATCAATCACTGGAGCAGGCTCTTCAGGGAAATGTCAGAACCTGTCAGAGTTCAAGGAGCACCTAGAAGGTGCTTTTATTCCTATGGTTTACTTTTAAATAGTCCTGCAAATAGCAGGGATTGGACTCAATGGTTTAGTGTGAGGTGTCCCTGCCCATGGCAGGGGGATTGGAACTAGGTGATTGTAAGGTCCTTTCCAACCCTAACTATTCTATGATTCTACAATTCTATAACCCTGATGGTTCCTTTCCAGCTTGAGATATTTTGATTCTATTATTTGCACATGTATTGACTCCAAAAAAGGATATAATAAAAGGATTTTCTAGGGAAAGAGTATGAATCAAAATAATGAAATAGATAATGTAGGAAATAAAGTAAGAGATATTATTTTAAACATAGAAAAAGGGATTTTTGATTTAAAGAACTATCACAAAGGAGATACAAAAAAAACCACAACTTGAAAAAAAACAACAGCAAAAACACCCAAGAAATATTTGGAAAGAATACAAACTGAGCTGAAAAATAAAATGAAGCTCATCAAGGGAGAAAAATATCAAATAGAAATTAAAGTGAAAATGGAAATAGGATAAAAGACAATGAAAACATAAGTCAAAAAAGGCGCTCAAAGACACTAAGCTTTAAGGATAAAACAAGGAAAATTCTTCCATAGTTCATTAGATGTGGTTAATGAATCATAGAATCACAGAATAGTTAGGGTTGGAAAGGACCTTAAGATCATCTAGTTCCAACCCCCCTGCCATGGTCACACTAAACCATGTAACCGAAGACATGATAAGAAATAAAACAAAATTAAATGGCGAAAACAATGGGTGTATTCCACACTGGAATGGGTTTACCCTTGAGATCCCAAAAGGATCTTTGCAGTGACCTATGAAATTTACTGTATTTTTATAAGATAGTGAATAATGTCCTGATGAATTTTACAGATTATAAACATTTTTCCAAGAAACTAAAAAAGAAAGGTGGCTGTCAAATGTTGCAGGAGGAGCTCATTGTATTCAGTGCTAAAAAATGTCAGAGATAATTCAGTGCTCATAAATTTTATGTAAAGCACATATTAAGATATCACACTAACTAAAGATAGGATAGCCTTTGAATTAGCGATTGCCATTCTCAAAACTCAAACTAATTTCCAATAGGCAACTATCATGTCAGAAATTTAGTGAAAGAGTATAGAATAAAACTAAACAAGTAAACAAAAAATATTGTCATATAAATACATGACACTATGCTGAATAACATGCTAATTAGCTATCTTAGAAAATACTAACAGATTTAAATAAAGTACTGAGAAGGATGGAAATATGGAATTATTTCTATATGAAGTGGCATTTAAACAAGTGGATTTCTCAGCTTGAAAAGACAGAACCCACGAAAGATAAGATGGAGATCTGTAAAGTCATGAATGGTTAGAAGTAAATAAATAAAAATGGTTACTTCCTTTTTCTTATAATATGGAAAAGGAGGAAAATACAGAAATTATCTGGGTAACTGTCTAAAATAAATTATTAGAAGAATTGAAGTACTTAACCACAATATTAATGTCATTATCACAATATATGATCACTAAAAAAAGTGGGTTCAAAAAGTGGATGAGCAAATACAGTTTTGTTGGTAATTCTTACACTGGTCTAGACATACCTTCCACCTCAGAAAATTTCTAAATATGAAGCCTGAAGCTGAGAGAATATACATGATGAAATCTCTTAACAACCATATTATATTATTTACTTATTTTCCCTAAATATCTAGTGAAGATTTTACATACCTTTGGTTTGAGCAGAAAAACAATTTTTAAATTCTAAGAAAATGAGAAAATTGCAGGAAATAAAAAAAAAGTGTCGGAAGAAGATGGAGTAAAATGAGGAAAAATAAAATTTGCAATCCTAATAAATTTCATATCACTTCTTAGTGTTTTTGAACAATAGGCAGTAGGCCATGGTAGATTTTTTTTAATAAAATTTGTTTTCATTCTTCAGAAATACTAGTTATATAGATAATGAAAATAAGATCAACATTCTTTAGACTTAGATGTAGACTTCTTATATAAAACAATAAAAACTGAAAAAATAATACAGAGAAATCTCATTTTAGCCAGCTTACATGTCCATGAACATAAGGTTGAGCCACTATTGCAAACAGTTAAGCACATAAAAATTAGGCTTTTAAACACATAATGTAATTTTGCATGCACTGAACCATAAAAGCCAAAGGACTTGTGTCAGTTAAAACATGCATTTACAACAGCTTGACCTTCACATTTTGGCTTATAAAATGGTGAGCTGAACAGTGCATTTGTCATTTAAAGGTTAATTAAAAAAAAAACACCCCCCCAGCAACAAAACAAACAAAAACCCAACAACAAATTATTAAAAACAATCATCCACTAGATTTTTCACTGTCATTTACATAAGCATTTTATTTAATCTGCTTAATTTAGTAGCCATATGTCATATGGGTTTCTGCAGCCGAAGTTGATACAATCAGATAACACCAGCCTCAATGGTAAACATCTCTTGGAAAATAAGATTTTATTGGTACAGTTAATAAACAAGGTGCCATCAATAAACCCCAAATACACTCTAATCTAAGCGAGACATATGCATTTATGATTTTGTTTCCAAAAACTGTGGGTCATGTTCCTCTGGATGAAGCATAAAACCTACCAGATGGTATGGGGCTGCATAAGAAGGAGTAGGTTAATTACTTCTGTTCATAATGACAAAATTTGATCATTATAGTAAGCAAAATAGATTTTTGAGTTTTTCAGACTCACTTGTTAGTTTACAAAGGGAGGCATGCAACACAGCTTGTGAAATGCTGCTCAAAGGATCTGCAATTAGAGCAGAATATTTTACTTGAATACAAATATAAAGTCCCCCTGAATACACATACCTTTCTTTAATTATTCCCCCTTTTCCCCTGCCTCTGCTTCCTGGGTACTTATAAGAAACAGAACATTTACACTCTGGATATTATACCAGGTACACTTTTCTTGAGACTTGCATTCTTTTATATTAATAGTGGTAAAATTAAAATTCCATAGCACAGCAAAGAAAAAAGTAAACCAAGGCAGCACATGAATGTGACAGTGAAACAAAGAAAAAATGGCACTTAAACAATTTATCCATTTCCTTTGATTACAACTGAGAGGAAACTGGCGTCTCTGTCCGAGACATTGCTATAGGAGGAACAGTCAGGATACCTCCAACATTTATATTTAATGGCTACATAGGTGGGAAACTTTGGGCTGATTTACGTTCTCACAGTTAGCAATCTAGGCTCCTCTGAAATGCTCCTGAGTACTTTGCCTTGTCTCTGTTTTGCCACATGCCACATATTTCAGATGGCTTTAAGTGCTTCAGCTGAACAGAAGCCCTTCATGAGGATAAACTGTGTTCACAGTAGATATTCTCTCCTATATAATTCTCTGGAGTCCAGTGTATATACTGACTAGATCCCCATCCAGTGTAACGGGAGTTTAGGTTTGTGTTAGGTTTGTGTTAGGTTGTGTGCATACCTACATACACACATCTTAAAAGATGTATATGGCAGAAGTAGACAGTACGTACATGATATGTACTTCTTGTACCCCAAGAAACTACTGCTGATGTATGTTTGGACAGCTGGTACTTTGATCAGCTCTTCCTAGTACAAAAACTGGCAAATCAGTATTTCCTTAACCATGCTATGGAAAATCCAAGACAATGTCTAGAGTGGATTTTTTCATTTTTAGGTGTTGAAGTGTAGAAGTCTAGACAAGTTCTAGTACTTCGATAATGCTGCTGAGTACTAAGAAAAACTCATGAGCAATTATACTAAAAAAATTTTTAGACCTGACTTGGTGCAATAAGGGACTGGTTCTCTAAGTCTGCTAACTTCTGAAAATAAAAAAAATTGAGTTGTTTTAGGCACAGCTCCTTAGCTTCTACTTTTTCACATCTTTGCTGTTATATCTTCCTTTAATTTATAGTTTTTATAAAACACAAACTAATATTTCTGAAATCCATATGAACTGTAGGGTAAAGCTCATGTGAGCATATGTCCTGGTTTGAGCAGTAGCAGTAATTTTTCTCCTTCTTGGTAGCTGGTGCAGTGCTGTGTTTTGACTTTTGGGCTGAGAACGGTTGCTGATAGCAAGTATGTTTTGAGTTACTGCTCAAATGTTTGGTTTGTCCAAGGCCTTTTCTGAGCTCATGCCCTGCAGGGAGGAGGGGAGGCCGGGAGGAAGCAGAGACAGGACACCTGACCCAGGCTAGCCAATGAGGTATTCCATACCATAGCATGTCATACCCAGGATGTAACCGGGAAAGACCCGGAAGGGCTGGAGCTCTGAGGGGATGGAGGAGGTATTGGTCGGTGCTTGGTCGGGCAGGGTGGGGTGAGTTATGGGTCGGTGGCTGGTGAGATATTGTATTCTCTTCACTTTGTTATTGGCTTTATAATTACTATTTGTAGTAGTAATGGCAGTAATGATTTGTGTTCTGCCTTAGCTATTAAACCATTCTTCTCTCAACCTGTGGGGGCTACATTCTTTGGATTCTCCTTCCTAACTCTCCAGGAGTTGGGGGAGCAAGGGGGGGAGTGAGTGAACGAGCTGTGTGTGCAGTTTGGTTTCAAACCACGACAGCGTAGAAATCAGAAACTTATCAAAATATATCTAAATTATTATTTTTCCACATTGGACTGAAGTCTTTCATCTTTCCACTGGTATTAACTATTGTTTGAGGGTAAATTGAAACTGAACTTATTTCATTAAGACTGTACTTTTGTTTTACTGTAAAAATTGAAAAGATTATTCTTTTTTAGATCCAGTCATCTTAAACAGAACATAGGTAATATTTCGGAAAACCCATAACCCTTAATTCTTTGCAAAAAGAATTGTAAAAATAGTAAAAACTATTTTCTTAACAGTTCTTAACTTCTCACTTAGCATAAACTGAACAGTTACTGAAAAAAAAAAAAAAAATTCTCTTCTTCCTCTTAAAAAAAAAATCCCCCAAAACAAGCAAACAAAGAAAAAAAAACCCACAAAGAAAAATCAAACACCCTGAAAACAGAAGAACTTAAGCTTAAGCTATAAAAAAATTTTTCTTCCTATGAAATTTTCAGGGTTTTTATTTTCTTTTAAAAAATAGCATTCTATTTAACAGTGTGGTTTCAGAATGTTTGAACCAGATAAAATATTTCTGAAAATCAGATCTTTCTGGTCAAAACACAGATTTTTATAGTTTAACTGGAAAAAAAATTTGATTAGCTCTGAGTTTCAAGTTTTCTTAGTAATGGAAAAATGAAGGGTATACCTCACTAAGATCATGCTCTTCAGAAGCAAGGAACCTGAGGAATTAGCAAGAATAGAAAGTAATAAACTCTCCTTTTTTGTTACTATCATAGGCACCTATGACTGGAATAATTGGCTACAGAGCTGGCACTGAAGAATGTGATTTTTACATACCGCTTCAAAAACTGTCTGCTAAGTTACCAACTCCCCCACTCTCCAGTAGAGGTTATAGTAGGGTTACATAACATTATAAAACTTTGTAAGTTACTTTTTATGGCAACATGCTTCACACTTTTGACACCCATGGGAAGACCATCAACACAACTTGAATATGCAGTTTGAATAAACTTGGAGGATGATGCTCTTGATTGTGTGAATGGGTTGTTTTTGTTTGTTTCATAATATGAATTGTCTGTGTCTGCAGTAGATTGTTCTCAGCTAATTCGTCGCAGCTGTTACTAAATTACAGGCTCTGCTTTCCAAAGTCACTTAGGGAAAGGAAAACCAGCACTATTTAATCACTAATCTAACTATGTAATGATCTGAATGAAAAGAGGAAAAACGTTTGCTATTTCTAGTTGTACAACACAGAATCTTTGCCAAGGGTTCATGACTGAATGGTTGTCTATTTACTGATAAAAGTAAAATATAACTTTTTAATTTCTTTTAAAATAATATGGCAAGAAATATAGTTTGTTTAATTAACTGACTTGTCACTAGCCAAATATTATTTAAGAGTAGCCAGTGGTAGATAAAATAGTAGTAGTTGAAGATGTGAAAGTCTGATTTTAATTACTGGATTCAGTGTGGACACTAGTATACAAAGATGAATAAAATTCACCTGAGTGCTTCCAAATGTTTCAAGCCTCATTGGACATGTTGTTTGCAATATCTAATTGTAAACAATAGATTTAATAATCTAATTAATAGTGTAATCTATGTAATAGATGATTTTAAGAAGAGTCTCCAGAATAGACATTATCAGTCTAATACTCCAAAGAGTATATTACTGGTTATATGACCAGTAATATATAATTATATATATAAAATATATAATTATTACAATAATTATATATTATATATTTATGTATAGTATACATATAATTATTATGTATAATTATATGTATTATTATATATAATATATATAATTATAATCCACAGAAATATGACTGCATTCTTATTCCACCTGAATCAGATTATTTTGCATTCAGAAGACATTTGCTCCATGTTATCTACAGATAATACCAAAAATCATCATGTCTACTGGTTTGACAAGTATTTTCTCTGCTAAGAAGATGAGGGATGTTATAAATTACCTATGTGTATTAGGTCAAATTATTTAGAAAAATGTCATTCTGGACTCAGTTCTTACTGAAGTGATATTTAATAATGTTGCTCTATAGTCTTCAACTAGTTATGTTGCGAAACATTCCAAATAGGGGAACTGGGAACAGAAATCTGTAGAGCTTTAAATAGGATCAGAATACATAATTCTAGGTAATTTTAATCTCAGAAAAGTATAAATACATGGTTTTAAAAAAGCGTTATTGAGCAATTTTCAGAGGAAATAAGTTTCCAGTACCTAGTTTTATGACCACATTCCTTATCTTTCTTCCTTTTAATATGTTAATCCCTAATGAACATGGAAATACTTTCTTTTTTGTAAAGACAGAAGTGAGAGAGAAAATGAGAGAAAATTTTTATGTTGTTGTGTTGAATACACTTCTATATGACATTTGTTTTCTTCCTGCAACTTATTATATGACAAAACATACACAAAGATTAAAGCCAGTGTGGATTCAAGGCTACCTGATCACTTTTCTAGTCAAGCAATGCAAATATAAATTTTCAAGATATTGAAAAGTACAAGAAAGAAAGAAAAATATTTCAGAGCTATTTGACTGGCCTGGCCATAATTGAAGTATGCAGTTTCATAAGCTTTCAGACATATTTGTTCTTTGGCTACTTCACACTTTTTTTTAAAAAAAGAATTCTGTTCATGAAGAATGGTTATATTTTTTAATATATATATATACTTCTGAAATACACATACTTCATTTTCAGCCAGGCTAGTTTCTAAAATAACCTTGGATGATTTTTGAGTAAAACTGATGCCAAATTAATTGTTCTTAGAGCTCTGCTTGAGCAAGTAATTATTTCTCCATAAATACAATACATTCTGTTAATATTTCTATGGAAACTGGTTTTTTTTCTTTTTAAATCCTGTTACTGAGCAGATTTTTAGTCTCTTTCAGCTTCATGTCATCTGCAAATTAGCTAAATATACCATCAATCCAAACATTAATGAAAATACATGTATATCAGCCCCAAGATGGATCCCTGCAGAGCCTTTCCTGTTATAGTCTTTCTTTCTGGCAATAAACCACGGATAACATCTAGCAAGTCATGCAACCACCTGCAAGTAGCTTTGCCTGTTCCATGCTTCCCAGATAATTAAAATAAAATATAAAATAAAAATAAAAAATGTGTTTGCATAATTTTAAAGCCTTGTTAAGGTAAAGATACCTTAGATTTTTGTCTTCTTTACAGGATCATAATATTTTTAGATGAAAGTTAGAGTCATTTGACAAAGTAAATTAATGCTCCCTCTTTTATTTTTTGTCAACTTTTTGTCTTCCATGTTATAAATTATATATATATATATTTATTTTCTCATATTTGTCAATATATCTCTAGTTTTTCTCCACTTTTCATTATTCATAAACATCATGATTTTTATAAAGGAATTTTTAAAAGAAATAATGATTTGGGTGTTGCATACAAGTCAATTTTGAAATGGCCTATCAGGAGATCAACATGTATAAATATTTGAAAAATTTATTTTAAGTGAACTTTGCCTTTAGCAGAGGTCCTGAAAACTCTTCTGGAAATTAATTTCGTACAGGAAATATTGAATAAGCATTGCAACATGTATTCTGAAAGGAGTTTAAAAATTAGTTTTGAATTCCTAATATTCTGCGTAACATTCAAAGGTATCACATTATTGCAAAATGTCTTTTGATTCTATTTAATCATTGATGCTAAGCAAAGATTCAGTGTTTCCAATTAGTATTCTCCTTGCAGAAAAAAAAAGACTAGCGAAGCATGGAAAAAAAGTCACTTAGTATTTCAACAGAACTTACACTTGGTCTTACAGTTCCGTCTCATATAATTTTGCATTTAATAAGCATTTCATGTATCAGCATAGTTGTTTTTTTAGAATTAACAAGTATATATTTTAATAATCATTTAAAAGTCATATTGCTTGTATTGTAGATGTTATCATGCCGTTAACTTTTATTTTTCTGGGACATCATCTAACTACCTTGCTGCTTTATTGCTAGTTAAAAGAAAGTTTTATTTGGATTTGGCTCACAATGAATAAGACTATAAAACAGAATTTGACTCACAATGAATAAGACTATAAAAGGTAGATATTTCAGAGACAAGTAAAAATAATTTTAAATTATTTCTGGGTTAAATGTTTTCTTTATATTAGTATGATATACCAGATCTAAATGGTATACTGTTCATCTTGCATCTTGACTTCTAAAGACTGTAAAGTTTGCTAGTCTGCTAATTTCTACAGTATAGTTTCGGAAATTGTTTCCTCCTCATATAGAAAAATATGAAAATTAATAACAAAATTAACAGTAACTAAAGCATTAGTTAATATTCTGTTTTATGAATATGTTCATTACATTTTTGATAATGGGGCATACTACAAAATTATGTCTCATGTATGTACTACCTGAAGGTTGTTAATAGACTAAAATATGTGTAATGAACAGTGTATGGCTAAAAAGACATTCAGAATCTTTTTTTTTATCATTCCAAGAAGTTCATATTTGTACTCAAGTATGAAATGTTTAGTAAAGGTATATATTTTAATTTCCAAATTAAGTTTTTAGCAGCAGCTAATGAGATTTACGTGCACATGGATCAGAAGCATGTTAGTCCTTTCTGCTTTAGGAAAATCAGGCAAATCTTCGCAAGGCAAGGTGTCTCAATGTATGCATAAGGTATATTTGAGGCATATGAGTTTATTAAGTAAAAAGGATAAAGTACAGAAAATGGTTACCACTTAGAGCTGTCTGCCCTATGATTTACTTTTCCAAATAGCTTGGCAAACCATATGTCCTGCCTGAAAGAGCATAGCTTCCAACACAGTTGTAAGAGAAGATTCATATCATTATATCTTCTGAATTAATAGCAAAGACAAACTGTAA
Organism: Melopsittacus undulatus; assembly: GCF_012275295.1. NCBI lineage: Eukaryota > Metazoa > Chordata > Aves > Psittaciformes > Psittaculidae > Melopsittacus > Melopsittacus undulatus. Next base: position 70,944,379 of record NC_047528.1, on the reverse strand, counting down.
ACATATGTCAATGTTTTGTGTCAGAACCTTCATTTTGCCCTTTTCCAGTCTGAAAAACTCCCCTAGTTGGTGGATTGGAATACTGAAGAAATCCACTCTGAGTGTAAAAACTACAAGCCAGTGATGCAGTTTCATAACATAAAGGATATTTAACCTATCCACTACTATCCTGTATGCACTAACATTAAAATTATCTTTCTCACAGTCAAAATGCTGATTAACTGAAAATTTAGATGATTTATATCTCCTGTAAATAATTCTGAAATGATTGCTTGGGTTGCACAGAAATATTCAATTTAGACTAATATTACATCTGCCCATGTTTGCTCTTTCATCTTCTGGCACTATTAAGTACTGTTAAGCCTAAACAAATATCTGATCATTTAACTAAAAAGTTGTATTGAAATGCATTTGATACATAAAAGAATAAATTAGGTCTGTACAAACAATTCAAGTTCTGAGAAGTCACATCTGGAACGGCTGATCTCTGACCTTATTCAAGTAGTGATTAAAAATTTAGTGACTATTTGTAGACATTACAAATTTTTAAAAACTTCTAGTTTTTTTGATGCAGTAGCAAATGTTAAATGCCAACAGATGGTTCATTTTAAAAGGTTATACATAAAATGAGCAACTTTCATAATGAAACTGGTTTTACCTTCAAAAATTAATATCATTCAATCTAATTTTCTGATCATCCAGAATTTCTCCATTCTCCTCTCTATTTCTTCAGATTTCAAAATAATAATTAAAAAAATCAACCTTTTCTGAAAGAAAAAAAAACATTTCTAATGGGTCTTAAAATTGTATTTATCAATTGTCTTTTAGGTGATGAAGTAAAAGAGAGATACATGCTAAGGATTATTTTAGGGTTTTTTCTTTCTGAATAATTGATGACATAAAAAGAATGTATTTTTACTCGATTTGATGCTTAACAGAGACATTGGAAGTTAAATTCAATATAGGTAAGTTGGGAGTAAGACAGAACACAGAACCTCAAAATTAATGGTATTACAGTTTTTTTTTTTCAGGAGGTGTTTATAAAAGAATTTGCACACTTTAATTTGTAATAAGTTAAGAAAGGAGTTTTGCCACACTGTTCAAAGAAATAGGCAGAGGAATATTTGCAGGCTATTAATGCATTAACACTTTTTAAGTCTTAGATGCATTTCCTTCAAGAAGAGGTTGCAACAAAACATCATATTGCACGTCGTCACAATTCCAATAAAACATACTGCAACTCATCATAGCTTACAGAGTAGTTTATACACAAGAACATACATTTTCAAATTCTTATTTTTTCTCAACACTACCCATCTCTACTTAGCCTATCCTACACTCTTGTCAGGTAAAGGATAGATTATTACAGTTATGAATAATCTTAAAATAAATTCTAAATTCAAGGTACATGACTCCAATACTTGTTACTTTAAAGTTATGCTTTAAATGAAAATATTTCATGCTGGAAAACACCAGAAGCTGTAAAAAAATATACCTTTCCAGTTAGGATACAATTTAAAAATTACATTTTAAAGGTATGCATTTAGGGAATTTCCATATCCACTAGACGGTGACCCTTTTTTATTTTATTGATGTTTTATTGAAAATTTTATTGTTTTATCTCCCTCAAACCTATCTATGTATTTTTTTAATTAGAGAAAATAAATACTGAAATCATCAAATCAAATCAGCATGGAAGAGAAATGAGAGAGTTATTTCTGTATTTATTTCACCAAGGACTGCAGCAAATTTATTTGGTATGACTAATACTAGTCATTCAAATGTTCCAGTAACAGGAAAATAATAACTGATTAGGACTCCATCTTACTATAGTTATCTCTTAATAAGAAATCAAGAAAAGTTAAAAAAAGAGAGGAATGAAAATAGGATGAGTTGCATAACACATTCATAGTCTCCATTTATGCTTAATGAGACCCATTCACAATTACGCTATGGACAGAGAAAAGTAAAAAGATACATATTTCTCCCCTTTATCTATTTGTCCTCTTACTTTTATCATTGTGAAATAGCTTTTCCTTAAATTATTTTAAAGCAGATTCTGGTCATAGCTAGGGTGGTAACCCATCTTCTCTTGAGCCATGTAAGTGATCAGCTGAAGGAAGACTGAGTAACATCAGTCAACCCTGACAAAATGTGGCAGTAGCTGTAAGCCTTAGTGTATTTTTAAGTGCAAACTGCAGGAATGTGAAAAGAACAAGTTTATGATTGACCATTGCACTTTAAGGGCAAATTAAATCTCTATAAAATATTGATAGTTTATTTGATTATGTTTCAGTGAGACAAATGATTAAGGACAAAATCAACAATAACAGAAAAAATGCTCTGAAACCTGACATGCTGAGTCAGCTAACAGGTTATGAAATGCTGTCAGCCCACTAGCGCATTCCAGCACAGCTGATAAACTCACTTAAATCACAGAACATCTTTTCTCTGTTGGTCACAATAGCAAAAATTCATACGACTCCACACGACCAACAAACTCAATTTTTCAGAAAATATATAGTTGTTATAAAGAGGGCCATGGAAATGCACAGCAATATTTATCTTGGGTTCTGCTGTTTCCCTTTCACAAATATATCTGTGCAGATTTGTTCTAAAATTAAACATGTAGTTTCAGATTCTCATTTTACATTATGCTAAATTCCTAGGGGGTTTTTATTATTATTTTAATTTAACATAGCCACACACTATATCCCTAAAACACAAAATTACACTTATATTATATATATTCTAGATATGCTCCCACAAAATGGCTTACCTCCTGCAAAAGACTGGATGAAATTTGAATTTATGTTCTTCGGCAGTTTTGCACACCAGTTTCCCCAGTATACTTTCCTACTAATTCTTGTACAAATTGTTACTGAATTTCTTGACCACATAAATCTTTTGAAGGATTCTTAATTTTTAAAAGTGAAGAAATATGTTACTTTGTTTTCTTCTGAAAGCCTGGTGCAAGTCCTTCAATAAGGAATGAAAATTATTATTGCACAATAAAAATTAATTAAATTTAAAAAAATCTTTTGACTTTGGATACTGTATTATGGAAAAATGTTTTATAGCACCTTGCATTAATATACCAGGTTTTTAAACACCGCATTTATGTCCCCATTTTTACTTGGCACATTTATTTAAACTGTAATCTTACTTTTCATCTTCTCTCGTTTAAGGTGCTGTCTTCTGTAAAACATGTTCTTTGTTTTCCTGAATACATTAAGATCCATTTCCAGCTTCATTAATACTTGGAAATAGTTTTAAAAAAAAAAGTAGAAAGAAAAAAAATGATAATGATAGAACTTTTGTCACTGAGAAACAAGATTTCTGCCAATCTTCAAATGTAATTTAGCTTCTTTTTAAAGTTTATTTTAAAAATACCTTGGTGTAACACCTTGGCTTTGTCAGCAGATGTACAGGAAGGACTAGATTTACAAGCTTTTAGGCAGTTCATTTGTTGTTTATTTTAGATACTTTGGATTGCAGCCTCTCAGCACTCATGCATGACCTTTCTGCAAAGCTGCTGTTTTTCCCAGAGTTGATTTAATTGCAGAGATGAACTTTAACTTCTGAAGAGTAATAATCCACTCACTTGATGCATATGCAGTTATCTTTTCTTGTACTCTACCAGAAAAGTATCCTATTAAAGTTCAAAACTGGCTGGTTTCTGATCTGAAAGAATGTAAAATGTTGTTTATTACAATGCTGTCTTCCTTTTTACTCCTAAGAAGCATCCAGTTATGGATGTCATCCAGCTCTTTCCTATACATGCACACACAAAACAGAAAATTTAAAAATTAAACAGAGATGCCTTGGTATGTGATAAGGTCACTTTTCCATTATCTTCCACTTTGGTAAATAAACACAAATATCTCAAAACCCAATAAAAAGGATGTTCTTCACCAGGGTGAAGGAAGAGAGAGAGATAGTGTGAGGTTCTTTTTGGATCTCAGTAAGAGAAAACTTACAAACAGTGTTACAGAATAGCTGTTTAAACAAGATGATAGAACAAAAAGAATATAAATACCAAATTTTACATCCCTTCAGATGCTGGACACGCCACTTTCATGCAGCATTGTATAGATCATGGATGGATTTTTGCTCAGCTTTCTGCATAGATTCTGTCTGTGGAGAAGTTCCCCCAGCAGAGAACACAAGACACCTCTTTTAAGTGAGTACATGTGTTTTAAAATACTCAACAGTTAAAATCCATAATACACCAATAAATGGATCAGGAAAACAGAATAATATCTGTGGGATATTTGACAATGTAGACATAATGCCAGCTCCAGACAGTAAGTACAGATGTCTAGAGGACGTTTAATCATACATAGTGGAAACTTTTTAATTTAATTGACTGGCTTGAAGTACAAGAACATAAGTTGCTGAGTATTAGGGGTTTTATCCAATAAGTTGATCCAGTGCTAAGAGTTTGATCAACAGATTCAAGTATTTTAACAGGAAGGAGTACCACTTTAAATAATTGTGTGATTATTCTGTGACTCACATCCATACCATCACTGGTTCTCCTCCAAATGTTGCTATAGCATTTAATTTAAAATAAAGTATGAGTAATTTTGGAAAAGCTATACTTCATTGCATCTCTACAGCACCTTGGAAGTCAGATATTTAGGTATGATGTAGCCACTTAAACACTGGTGTCTTCTGCTGTTCTATGTATGGAGACATCCACATGGGCTGACAGATACAGCTGGCAGATACAGAGGACCTATAGGCAGCCTCTGCTATTCTGTAGAGGGCAGTTGCTGGACTTCCAGGGCACCCCACTAAATATAAAGTGGTATTATGTGATTATGTTTAGAATGCATCTTCATTTTAGAATCCAATTTAAACTTAAGGGGAATCTTCCTGTTTGCCTCCATTATGTTTTGAGGAACCTTAGTGAATGAAGTGATGAAAACAACTCTTGGGAGATACACTTTCTGAGACAACACCTGGCACATAAACAATTTTTAAAAGTATTCTGACAACTTAATATGGAGTTTATTTATGTATTTTAATTATCAACCTTTATTTATTTTGCACATAGAAGTACTATAACTAAAGCTAACAGAATAAAGTTTGAATTCTTGACTGAAAGCATTAAGGTAGACATACGTACTTGGAAAATACTGTTGGTTTTTGTTTCAGTGAATAATTTCTGATTCATGTCACAGGTGAAAAGCATTGTCAAATGCCCATTAATCTACAGAAAGAACATTATTATCATTCTACTAGCATTCAAGTTTTGTCTTAGTCATCTGTTGACTTTGTGTAATAATCTTTCAGCAAGCTAAAAGCAAAATAACAATATATGCTCCTGGAATTCCAGTTACATTATGTATAAAGTATTGCTATGAGCAAAACCCAAATATCTGACTTCTAGTATCATGTAAATCTTAACAATCCAATCAATTAATCTTTGTTAGTCCAGATTTCGATATTACAAAAAAGAAAAAAGTAAAATTACGCAATACTATTACAGAAAACCAAAATATAATAATTACAATAATTATAATAATAATACAGTTAAAATTATTCCATATTATGTTCACTCCTTTCAATATCACTTTGTACTCTAAGACTGACAGCACCAATCTTTCTCAAGCAGGCAGGGGTACTAGAGGGGCCCTACCTGGGTATAGGTAACAGTAGCAGCAGGTCATCTGTGCTCCCAGTTCTTCACTTTCACTGCAAAGAGAGCAATGGTGATATATTTCTTCTTCCTTCCCTCTTTTGTCCTTTTTTTTGGTTTACTGGGTTCTCTTTACTAACAAAATTCCACATAGTGATCTTTCTTTGTTGATCTGCAGCTTCACTGTACACACGAATGTACTGTGTATGGTGCATTTTATGTTAGACACTTACTCTTTGTTGTCTTTATTATGTTCAAGCTTGTTTTGTTCAGCTTATAGACTTTCATTTCTTTAACCCTGACACATCTCCCGTGTCAGCCTGTGTCTCTCCCTATTGCTATGTGATGCACTGCATCCTGTTTCACTCTACACTGTATCATTGTAATAAACATCTCAGTTGCAGAGAAGTACTTGATACCATCTGTATAAAAACTACAGTTATTTCATATAAATATAAAGAAAAAATAAAACAAATGGTAGTCATAGCTACCCATTTTTTTTTACGAAAATATGCTGTTACAGGTAAACCAAATAAAATTAAAGCTCCAGGAACATCAATGAAAGTTCAGGCAAATCAAGCCTGACAAGCATCATTCCTGAGACATTGAAAATTTTGTTACTAGCTTATTAGTAGCAATGGCAATACAGTATTATTTGGCTAAAATTTATACAAGTAAATTGAGAACTCAGGCTCTGAGATCTTGAGTATTTCATCTGTTGACTGTGAACTGTTTTCTAGTGAATTTTTAAATTTATTTTCAATGTAGTATTAATTTCTAGGTCTATATATGCATATATATTCTTGTTAAAAAATTAATTATTTGATTTTAGGTGTTTTGTCTTGGAACATACTGCATTGCGTAGCAAGAGTCACTTCAAAGGAGTTACAGGTGTAATTTCTGCCATAGAAAAATGTAAATATGTAAAATGAAATAGAAATACAATCTGACCTTTTACTTGGAAGGTAATTAATCTTAAAGTACTTTAAAAAAATCTCTAACATTAAAACTCTTTTTCAAGCTTGCAGTATATTTCTTTTGGCCTTCTTACATGGGCAGTTGTCATTTTACATAACTAAACTTTCTCTATGAACAAAGTAAGCATCAGATGGCCTTGAAAAAAGAATTTTGGACCTCTGTGACAAGTCAGCCATAAGAGGGACAGTAAAAGTAAACTGTGAGGAGAAGACTCAGTGTGCCAACTTTAAAATGTGAAAGGCAGCTGTAGCTAGTGGGTCTGAATATGTGTTTTTCACAAAATTGAGGCAGAATATTTTTTATTACTACAACCAAATTTATATTTTGGCAAAGGAATAAGATGGACTGGGATTTAGAAAAAAAAACATTGGTAAGCCTTTTCTTTAAAAATACTTTATGTTTTCTGCACAGTTCTTTCATACATTTTAAAAAATACATATATGTGATGTGGTGTACTTATATATAAATATAAGCTGAGAGGAAGATTCTCTTAAAATGACATTATTATTTGTAGTAAACATTAATGAAATCTTAACCTTTAAATAGCTGATTCATTTTACAATGAGCAGATCATTCACAGGAGTCACAAGAGTATCCTGTGGGACCCAGAGGCAACTTCTGTCCAAGTGTTATGAACCTTGCATATGACAACATGCTCATGAGGAGGCTAGCTTTAAACTAGTTCTGAATGGGGATGGACTCTAGGACTCAGAACACTAGGAATCATGATTCTCTTCCTACGATGATACAGTTAACCATGGAACTAGAACTGCAGTTTATTCTGCAAGGATGAGCAAACCCTCTCTTGTGTAATAATGAATGCAGTCAAATTTCAAAAGATTCTCCCTCCAAGGAAAGTTCCTAAAAATATTCCTTCTCTATTGAAATACATTAATATAAAATATTCCCAAACCTCCTTTTTAGAAGTAATCTAACTTGATATAATTTTATTTCTTTCCTTTGCAGTACCAAAACTATAAAAGGTTTGAATCTACTCATATGGTGCGTGAGGTGGTACAGGAACAAGACAGCAGCTCTGTGCAGTGCAGGGTACAGGAATACCATAATCAAAATCCTTTAGTATTGAAACCGTAAGCCTACAAACAATGAGAGATATCATGTATCATGGCGATCAGTTCCAGTTGTTAATTCTCATATTCAATCTCTATTCACAGTTAAATAATTTATTCTATTAAAAGAGGAAGAAGAGGTGGGTTAAGATTACTTGAATCTAAAAGACTACAAAGAAAAACTGATGGATGGATGGAAGGAAGGGAGGGAGGGAGGAACGGAGGGAGAGAGGGAGGGAGGAAAGGAGAAATGTAGTTTTGAAATATAGCAGCTGTCTGATGAAGAAGATAGTAGCACAAGGAACCTTCAATATATCATTTCATGAGCTTCACCTTATGATCTTAAAGTCCTTTCCAACCCTAACTATTCTATGATTCTATGATTCCAATAGTCTTAAAACTTGCATTAGTCTACGCATCTGCAGTGAAAGGACCAACAGAAGTTATAACCTGTAAACCTAAATACCATCTTGCACAAGGCAGTTCTTTCACTGCCTATGATCAAAGAGAGTTCTCTATGGCTACATATGCAGATGCACAGACACACATGGATTTCTTCACCAGCTCTCCTCACGTGCTTGATCTGTCCAGCAGCTGGTACCCTAAACCCTGGTGTCTGCTGTTGTAGGTGCTCAGATCTCCCATCCCACTCGCTGGGAAGCTCATATTTAAGTTCACAAACATGTCATGCCTGTGCACCTCCACATGCAGAACAGAAATCCAGCTCACAAGGAAAAAGCATTAGGAATAGAGTGTATTATTAAGACAGGACAGTTTGCAGTGACTCATGTGAATGTAGGGCTGTCAGAAAAACATACAGACAGCATTTTACACATGACCAGCCAGTCTACTCTGTCCCCTTAATTTTCCCAGGTTCATTCTTACCCTATTGTCCCCCCCCTCTTTCTCCACTCCTGTGTCTTAGAAAATCACCCCCTTGCCTTCTTACTTCTTTCTCCAGTGTACCAGTCTTTTCCTGAATTTAGCACTTGTACCCTCACCTAGATAATCTCAACCATGTGTTGTATTACTGATATGATTACTCAGGCACTGGTGGCTCTGCAAGACACTGCTTTCCAAAAGATCCTTAATTTTCTCCAAATATCTGTGGAGTTTGGCTTTCTTTCTCATAATTTCCCTTAACTATCTGTGAAATTTACCAGTTCCTAAAAGCATTATCTATAATTTTGTTATCTGCTCTATTATTTGTCATGCACAGCAATTTTGCATGTTCTGCCCAGACACTCATGGCTGTACAGGTAGCCAAACTTCAGGACAGGCTTGAAGTTTGTTCACCTGCAGAACTTCACACAGGAAACAAAATGAGTTCTTAATAATAACTCTTGGAAGATATGTTTTCAGTTTACCCCCATCTCTTACATTCTGGACTAATGATACAGCATGAAAAAGAAACAAAATAAGAATATCCAGTCCCAGTTTGTTCACCAGTTCTGTAGTCCCTTTATTTTCAGATTTCCTGAACTTTTCTTGTAGATGGTACATAAGGACATAATGTGTTGACGCTCAGTGGTTAGATAAATAATTTTGATGTATGTGCAGAGAAATGTTATGTAACGTACAATCAATATTGTGTCTTCTGTATTTCTCTGTTGTCTTTTGAAACTAATGATTAACTATGGATGTGGACACATATTTATATTGATATATATATGAGACTTCTAAGAGTTTATAAGACTTTAAATGAGACTGTTTTCAACAGCTTCTTATCTGATGGGTGTAATATTGAAAAAGAATAATCCATGTTCATGGTGTCTTGCCTTTGAAGTTTCCTGACTGATTGAAAAGAGAGTAATTCTACTGCTGGCTTCTTTGCAGTGACAGCTGGGTGAAGTAATTGTAAACACTGAAGATAGCTTTCCATATGGCAAGAATTCCTAACTGTTCATTTGGTAATCAGCAGTGTATGCTCATTAGGACCCCGAGCTGCATAACCTTATTGAATGTGATTGTCTGCTTAGAAATTCTGTTGTGTTGAATTTATCTGCAATATGTTACCCATAAAAAGGGTCCAAATCCTGGTTCTTGGATTCAGACATAGATTTTGATCATCAAAGGTGGAATATTTATGTATCTGGATCTTCTTCCACACCACATACACTCCTGCTTCCGCATTTGCTTTCAGAGATGGGATGAAAAAAGAATTGTACAGATGCAAGCAAAAATTAATTTGTTTCGGTCAAGCTCATCTGCAGTCAATAATGAAGTAGTCTTTCCACCATTTCCGTTGCTTTCTGCTTCACTGAATCCCTCCAGCATGGGATTACTAGTGGCAAATTTATCAACTGAAACTCCACATTTCCCAGCTTCTTTCAGCCTATCAATCATATACCTGTATTTAGACTGAATCAAGTCGTAGTTTTTAATTTTTTAATATTTCATAACAAATAATTATTGAAGTGATAGGAATATCTATTCTCTAAGGAGATTAAAATATTTCAGCAGAATGAACCTTCATAGCACTGCAATATAATTTGCTACTCTCTTAAACTAGGTTAAAATATTAAATAAAAGTATCCATTTAAAAAATGTAATAATTTTAATAATAAAAAAATAATAATTCAGAAGCAAGATGTTAAAATTTTGGAAATGCAACTGAAAATTACTTACTTGATGTTTTTAAATAACTATAATCTCTTTTAAAATAAATAGAATTATTTATTATGATTGACATCTTAAATTTTCAGAAAAATAGCAGTACACCCATATGAATTGGATTTTTTCCAAAAATTAAATAGAAAATGCTTTCTTAATATATAATATCTAGAATTTTTAATACTACATTATCAAATTAGAAATTTCACCAATCCTACAATCTGCAACCAAATCCTTCCTCTTTTGTCTCCAGTAAAAGAATAAAAAGCTGTATGAAAATTCTACTATCTTTTCATGAAGGCTCACAATAAAGAACAAAGACCAGAAGGTTATTTTTCAAATTACATTCAACACACTGTAGAAGGCTTTCAAACATAACAGACTTAATTAGCATGTATTTAATTGCATTCAATGCCACATTCTATACTTAAAATCATAATTTCATCAGTTCCTTGTTTCATTGGCAGTAGAATGTTTCGGACATTAAGGAGATTGAAGAAAAGCTACTTAAATATTCTGCTTTATGAAGAATAATTATGCAGCAGAAGTCATATCTTCTATTTCAGCCTTTTTGCTCTTTATTAATCAAAGACCCATGGGATCTTTTTACTAGATCTGACATTATTATTCTTAGAACCATAGAAAGACTTTGTTTGGAGGGATCTTTGAAGGTCACCTAATCCAAATTAATGCTCAAACCAGGGTCAATTTCAAAAATCAGATCAAGCTGCTGAAGGCTTTGTGTGTCTGAGTTCTAAAAACCTCCAGGGCCAGAGTATTCACAGCCTAACTGGGAAAACTGTTTTCAACATTCAAAGCTTATTTCATTAATTTTCCTATTTGTTTATTCAAAACTTTAAAGCTAACAGTTAATATTTGTCCTTGTTAGTGAAAATAGTACGAAACTGTGAGAAATTGTAAGCATAAGGCTGACAGGCCACATAAATACCAGACTAAGGAGACTTTAAGCATAATAATCACCTGATATCTGCAATGTTAGTGGAAAAAAAGCAGGTATTTATTTCCAGCATTCAGCTGGTCTCATCTCAGATCAGCCAGGTATCTCTAAAAAGCCCTGGCAGTTCCTATCTTTAACTTTGATTGCAACAAAAAGGCTGAAAATTACTAAATTAGAGATTTGGACACATTGTACTCTCTAAAATAAGACAGCGCAAATCTTAATCTTGGTACTTCAGAGCATTTTATAGAATGTTTCTGTACACCAAGTTTTACCTAATCCTTAAAATTAGTCAGCAGACTGAGCCTCATTTTGAAACTTAAAGCATTCTTGGCACTTAGGTATTGGCTTCCAGTATGATCAGAAAATCTGTTTAAGCTTTGTCATAATTCACAGATGTTTAAATCCTCAAGCCAATTTCTTTTTTAATCCTTTAAATGTGTTTGAATTAGACTAAATACTGTATGTGTAGAGATCTCTGAATGCAATACAAGAAAAAGGGTCAGGTTCATTTCAGTTGTGAGACCTCACTTGGAATATTGTGTGCAGTTCTGGTGTCCTCAACATAAAAAGGACATGGAACTGTTGGAACAAGTCCAGAGGAGGGCCATGAGGATGATCCAGGGCCTGGAGCACCTCCCATATGAAGAGAGGCTGAGAAAGTTGGGGCTGTTCAGCCTGGAGAAGAGAATGCTGCGTGGAGACCTCATAGCAGCCATCCAGTACCTGAAGGGGGCCTACAGGGATGCTGGAGAGGGACTATTCATTAGGGACTGTAGTGATAGGACAAGGGGTAACGGGTTGAAACTTAAACAGCAGAGGTTTAGACTGGATCTAAGGAAGAAATTCTTTCCTGTTAGGGTGGTGAGGTAGTGGAACGGGTTGCCCAGGGAGGTAGTGAATGCTCCATCCCTGGCAGTATTCAAGGGCAGGTTGGATGAAGCCTTGGGTAATATGGTTTAGTGTAAGATGTCCCTGCCCATGGGATGGGGGGTTGGAACTAGATGATCTTAAGGTCCTTTCCAACCCTAACTATTCTATGATTCTATAATTCTAACTTATAGAAGAAAGGATATTGCCACATTTAGTGAAATGTAAATATAGTGTATATAAATACTGTATTGCTTAAAAATTAGAATGCATGGGTTTTTTTTTGCTTAAGTAGGGTTTTATTAATATCTCAGTGAGGTCTATAAAAAATCTCGTCTAGAAACAGATTTTTTTACCTCTACTAATGATCATAACTTACTAAATGAACCTGGCATAAAACACTGAAGGAGAGGTCATGTGCAACTATATCTCACCAATAAAGGCACCTTCTACAAGGACTAATGAGGCACTGCTATGGATCTTGATCTCTGCCCTGAAAGCTGTTTTAATATTCTGCATTAGATGTTCAGAAAGTAATCCATGAACATGCAATTAATTGGGAATTAATTAATCATATACAAACACAGGTATGGTTCACTACATATAAACAGCTGTAAAAGATAAAAGATGTGACCTCAGGTGCCATGAAGACAAGTATCCAGTCAATATCATCTCCAGTACTTATCCATTTGGAAAACCCCCAACCCAGGGTTACAATGTGTCAAATTCTACAAGAATTTCTACAAGAAATATTGTTATGAAACCCAGAACCATTTAATTGTTACCATTTAATTTATTGTACTTTTTAATAACTCCTAAACTTCAATTGTACTGTCTCTATTTCAGCCTACCATCCACTGGGCCTTGTACAACATACCAGCAAAACACAATGTTTCGAATAATTGCAGTTTACCAGTTCCTACCTGCTGGAGTTGCCATTAAGCAAAATGCAGTAGCATTCTCCATAGGCATTTAATTTCTGTGTTGATGTTTTCAGCAAGTATAATGCTGGTGCCAGAACAGGTTCAGAATGGGTTACTTAACAAACAAGCTAACTATTTTTAACCCAAAGCTCTGTGTTAGTCTCTAAAAACCAAACACTCTCCAATCCTCTGCATTGCTCTGACTGATCCATAATGGAAGATATGCAAATTCAGAAGATGGACAGTGTTGTCTGTGTAGGACTATGTCAATGGTTTGTATAATAGTCCTTGATTTCTGATAGGAATCTAGTATCATTGCCAAGAAGGAGTCTTAGAAATATACACTTGAAATTACCTAGATGCAACTGAAAACAAAACTGACTGAAAAAAAAGAGAGGACTATTCCTTTCTTTCTCCTCCTTTTTGAATATTGCTTTAAGATGCTTTAGCTAGAAAGCCTGCTTTCTCTGTTTTCTTTCTGTAATGTCATTATTTACTGGCACAGCTCTTGACTCTGTAGATGATATTGGTGCATTAGCAGGAGTCACCTTAGGGTAAGCAGGGAGAACATCTTTACTTCATATCTTATGAGTTCACCAATTAAAATGACAATTCCATTGAAAAATCAATACACAGCAAGAAACTTCGGAAATTGTCAGGTGAGCTCAGGAAAACAGACCATTCCACAGTCACAGACTTATCAGAAAAAAGCTTCTGTACAGTAAATTTCAATTACATCTCCGAGAGCACACTTATCTGCACATCCAGTTCTCTGTGTTCCTCCTTTACGTGTCCTCATTAATTAAATAGTCAACATGAATGATCACAAGAAAAATTACTCTTTCAGTACTTTTGCCAGTTTTTCCTCTTCATTTGACTTCTAAACTGTGTAATTTGGAGACTAAAAAATACTAATGCTGCATAAATGTACCACTGTTGGCCTTTTTTAGGACCAAATGTATTTTCAGACTGCATGTAAAGAAAGTTCAATGTGTGGCATATAATTAGAACAAATAAATAATTTAAAAAGTTTACTGTGACATATAATAGAGCAATTCATAGGGCAAGTCATGAGTAGTTTGCTTATGAATGAGAATGACTATAACTGCCAGGTTTTAGGACATGAAGATACTGCAGTAGTGTGATTCCACAATATGAAATTAGTATACATAATTTAAAATCATACAGGTAGGAACTGCACCGAAACCAAAACCACATGAGCAACACAAAGGACTTCCTACCACTCCAGCTGATAACCCAGAATCATCAGCGGACCAACTGAAGTGCTTTTATGCCAGTGCACATAGCAGGGGTAACAAGCAAGAGGTGTTGAGGTATGCACATGTCTCCTAGGACTGGATTGTTGTAATGGAAGGATGCAGCTTTTCAGGAAAGACAATTCGGAGAAACAAGGAGGGTGTGTCACCCTCTATATAAGTGACTAGCTGGGTTGCACAGACCTCCACCATGGAAAAGATGAGGAGTCAAAAGAGAACTTATGGGTCAGAATTAAAGGAAGAACAGGGACCAGGGACATTATAGGAGGGATCTGCTACCTGCCACCCAACCAGGAAAACCAATAGGACAAGGCCCGTTACTGACAGGGTTTCAGTCTCCCATTCATGAGGGACCTCAACCATCCTGATGTCTGTTGGAGGGACAACACTGCAGGGCACAAACAATCCAGGAAATTTCTGGAATGCATTTATGATAACTTTCTTCTCCAAGTGCTAAAGGAACCAATGAGGAGGGAGGATATGCTGAACCTTGTCTTCACCAACAGAGAGTGGATGGTGGGGAATGTGAAGCTGGAGGGCAGCAGTGATCACAAAATGGAGGAGGGTTCTCCTGGCTTCAGCAGTAGCAGTAATTTTTCTCCTTCTTAGTAGTGGTGCAGTGCTGTGTTTTTGACTTTCAGCCTGGGAACACCAATGGTTTTAGTTGGTGCTTAGTAATGTTTAGTCTGACCAAGGACTTTTCTGAGCCTCATGCTCTGCCAGGGAGGAGGGGAAGTTGTAAGGAAGCAAAGACAGAACACCTGACCCAAACTAACCAAAGAGGTATTCCATACCACAGCATGTCATGCCCAGGATGTAGAACTGGGGGCAGTTACCCAGAAGGGCTAGATCACTGCTTGGTCGGGCTAGGTATCAGTTGGCTGGTGGTGGGCAGCTGTATTCTCCTTCCGTTGTTATTTCCCTTAACGTTATTGTTATTGGTGGTAGCAGTAGTGGTTTTGTGTTATATCTTAGTTACTGGACTGTTCATATCTCAACCCATGGTAGTTACATTCTTTCAATTCTCCTCCCATCCCTCCTGGAGCAGGGAGAGGAAGGGTGGTGGGAGTGAGTGAATGGCTGCATGGTTTCTGGGTTTAAATCATGACAAGAGCAAAGAGAAGATCTTCTATAGGCACACTGGGGATAAAACGGAGATGAAGGAAATATGGGTCCCCTCGAGAAGGAAATGCTAGGGGATTCAATGTCTTTTATTCCTTGGTCTTCGCTGACAAGAGCTCCAGACACACTGCCCAAGTCACAGAAGGTAAGGGCAGGGACTTGGAGAATGAAGAACTGCCTGCCATAGGAGATGATCAGTTTGAGATCATTGAAGGAACCTGGAGGTGCACAAGTCTATGGTTCCGTAGTTGCCAAGCTGTTATCCATCATATTTGAGATGTTGTTTCAGTCTGGTGAAGTTCCTGATGACATAAAAGGGGAACTATAACCACCATTTTTAAAAAGGGCAAAAAGGGAGAGCCAGGGAGTTACGGGATTATCAGTCTCACCTACATGTCCAGCAGGATCATGGAACAGATTCTCCTAGAAACCATGCAAAGGCATAAGGACAATAATGGGGTGATTAGTGACAGCCAAATGGCTTCATTCAGAGCAAATTGTGACTGATATTTTGGTGACCTTCTACTACGGGGTCACAGTGTTGGTGGACAATGGAAGAGTGACTGATGTCTTCTACCTGGATTTTTGCAAGGCATTGGACACTGTCCCACAGGATATCCTTTCTTCTAAATTGAAGAGACATCAATTTGATGGATGGACCACTCTGTGGATAAGGAATTGGCTGTATGGCTGCATGCAGAGTTGTTGTCAACAGCTTGATGTCCAAGTGGAGACCAGTGATGAGTGGTGTTCTTCAGGGGCCAGTGTTGGGACCAGCACTGTTCACCATCTTTGTTGGTGACATGCACAATGGGATTGAGTGCACCTCAGCAGTCTGCTGATGCCACCAAACTTTGTGGTGCAGTTGATAGTTTGTAGGGAAGGGATGCATTCTGAGGGAATTTGACATGCGGGGAGGTGATCCAATGCCAGCTTTATGAAGTTCAAATGGCCAAGTGCAAGGTCCTATATATGGGTTGGGGCAATCCCAAACACAAATACAGTATGGGTGGAGAATGGGTAGAGAGTAGACCTGAGGAGAAGGACTTGGGGTTTTGGCTGACAAGAAGCCCAGTATGACCCAGCAATGTGTGCCCACAGCCCAGAAAGACAATGGTATGTGGGGCTGCATCAAAAGCAGAGTGGCCAGCAGGTTGAGTGAAGTGATTCTACCCATCTACTCTGCTCTTGTGAGGCTCCACCTGAGTTCTGTGTTCAGCTCTGGGGCTCCACCACAAGAAGAACATGGAACTGCTGGAGTGAATCCAGAGAAGGGCCATAAAGACAGTCAGAGAGTTGGAGCACCTGTCCTCTGCATACAGGCTAAAAGAGTTGGTCTTGTTCATCCTGAAGAAAAGAAGGCTCCAGGGAGACCTTAGAGCAGCCATCCAGCACCTACAGGGGGCCTACAAGAAATCTGGAAAGGGATTTTTTCCAAGGGCATGTAGTGATAGTTCAAGGGGGGATTAATTTAAACAGAAAGAGGGTGGATTTAGATTAGATATAAGGAAGAAATTCTTCCCTGTGAGGGTAATGAGGTGCTGGAAAAGATTGCTCAGAGAAGCTGTGTGGGCCCATCTCTGCAAATGGTCAAGGCCAGGTTGGACAAGGCTTTGAGCAAGCTGATCTAGTGTGAAGTGTCCCTGCTCATGGCAGGGGGACTGGAACTAGATGATCTCTAAGGTTCCTTCCAACCCTAAATATCCTGTGATCTTATTATTCTCTACCCCTCTATATCAAATTACCCTTCAGCAGGGAATACACTGGTGGGATAAACTCCTTTTTATAGTGCTTTTCTCTGACTTCAAATAGCTGACTAGTTTTACTGCTGTGTATTTCTTGATAATGTGTATTTCTTCACATTATTTTCTGTTTTGTTAGTCACCTGGAGGAACATATTTTACAAAATAATGTATATTTTGTATACCCTGTTTAAGTACTTTAGTATGCTACTTACAGAAAAACAAAAAAAAAAGGTTTCAGTATCTTATTGATACTGAAAATACATCATTATGAAAACACAAACAGATTTTCCAGCCAAAAGTATGCCTCCAAAACAGCTGGTTTTGTGCAGGTGATTTGTATCATAATACATTACACCAACAGAAATATTTTTTATATTCACTAATGAAAATAATTAAGGTTATCCTAAATCTTCAAAAGTTCAGTAATTCATAAGTTTTTTAAAAAATAAAAACAGAACAAATAAAATGTGTTTCCTGAGCTTTTTTCATCTTCACTTGTAGTTTGTATATATAGTAGACTTCATTGTGTCTTATTTTATTGACTATAAATATATTAATATATGGTAACATATTTGTAACTATATCTTATATACCTTATATATTAATTTTTTAAACTACTACTTCTACCTTTCTATATCTGTCAGTATGTTCTTCAATATATTGTCTATTTTTTTATTTTCAATCATATTTACAGAATACTTTTATTGCTTTATCAAGTCTAGTCTTTCCTCCATGTGGGTCCTTCACTGGTTTTAGTAGTATTGTGTCATGTTCTAATGTATTCATAGCTAATGTCCTGTCTCCATTTATATTACCTTCATTACAGGCTGTGATCTTAAATCAGTTCTGAATAGTAAAATAATAGTATAATTTGTAGAATTTTATCTAAAGGAAGCAGACAGATGTTTAAATTTAAATGGTATATGCTATATATAAATATATATAGAAATCATTAACACATTATGCAGACTTCCTGTGGCATATCTCCTTTAAAATAAGGTTTGTAAATGGAGGAATAATTCTAATATTATTTAATAACTACCTTTCAAGCAGCATATCATAACACTTCCTATCCTGAATATGTGCAAAACCAGAAAGAGAGTGATAACATGTATTTATAAAAACTAATGAATTTATATCAGTATTTTTGCAATATTTTTTCATGAATACAGTCTCATGCTAATTTCTGTCATAGTATTATGTATCATTTTTAGTTAAAGCTTTATTCATAAAATTGATCATTAAATTAATTTAAATTTCATTATGATAAAATGCTTTTATTATTCTTACAGTTAAGAATATAAATGAACAGTCACAGAGGGCTGACATGATGTCCCAGGTGCTGGGTATGGCATGGGAGGCCTGGGACAGCAACAACAGCCAGGGCTGTTGGTGCCTTTAATAATGAATGAAATAGGACATTTAACATGCAGATTTTCAATGATTTTACCATGCAAAATAGACACTGATCTCTTCAAAACATTCTTTACTAGGGGTCCCCTAGCCTTTGCTAGGTTTATAAACAAAGGTAGGCACAGCCCTATAGCTGGACACTTAAATTCAGGTATCTATAAGCCAGCTTGACATCTAGGCTACCATAACAAGCTCTACTCAACAGAATCAGTGGTATTAGAGAGCCAGCCAGCTTATTTCAAAGTACGCACTTTTCATCTGCCTTTGGATTCTTGGACAAAACTTTTACTGAATGTTATGAGAGATAAAAGATCTCTTCCACTTGTAGATACCTATATTAAGGACTTAAATTAGGTTTCTGAATTTTCAGAAAAGTCTTCTCTTTAGTTAATTTTACTGGTAAAAAAAATTGAGTGCCTGCAGACTTCTAGCTTATAAGTAGTTAAGCAGAACATTTCTATGGCACTTCAGATGCCTCATCTTCCATATGTTGACTTTCAGGCTTCAGTCCTATGGTTCCAAGATCTTGTGCCTTCTATCACTGCGATGGTCAATTCTACTTGTTTACATGTACTACTGGTCTAAATAAGTAGATGTCAAACAATTTGCTGTATGCTGGTAAAAAAATATTAGTTACAATAAATAAATAAATAAATAAATAAATAAATATATTATGCTTTTAAAAAATGCCCATTAAATTTAAAAAACAGGTGGCAGGTCTGATTCCTGTCTCATTCAAACTTCCTAGGAAGATGCTGAATTAGTTTAATTTCTCTCAGTTTTTCCTATGCGTAAATACTTTTTTCCAGGACCAGGAAACATACAAAAGCATAACCCAATAGATCATACTTTATTCTTCTCATTCTTCTAGTGACTTTTTAAAAAAGACTGCTTGACTGACTGAAAGTTAATTCCGTCTTTCACTGTTACAGGTGAGACTACATGTATATAAATATATCTTATCCTCCTTGCATAAGGTACTGCCTTTTAACCTACAAAAGCTATCACATCAAAAACCTTTACTCAACAATCTTGCCTTTAAACATATCATTGCCTTTGAAGTTCACTGAAACTTGCAGCCTATCATGAAATCTTTCTTACTATTTTCAGGTTTGATTAAGTGTGAGTATCAAAGGAAAGCTGGATATGATTCACCATAAGGGGCCTATACAATGTTAATTAATAATTCCTGTCATCTTTCTATTCCTGTAGCTATTGAAGAAAATATGGCCCCCAAAGTATAATACTTGCTATTGTGATTACTGTTAGGCAATTTTAAAAATTTATTTGTGAAAGAGTTTGTTAATAACATTTAGAAAACCCTCAAACAAACAACATATTCCTTATATTTTCATGAGACAACATAAAAAAATTTTGAGCTTCTAACTTTTTAAAGGTTACTAGCAGACTTCTCAGAAAATAGGTGTCTTAACAAGGGCAAGAACTGTTTCATTGAAGATTACAGTATTTATTTGCTCAGAGGTGTACTCTGACTTACAGTCTATGTGCTTTGTGAATTCAGATTGCACAATTACAGCTAGCTGACTGGTACTGTTTGCTCTCTGGAGGAAAAAAAATACATGAGTCCATCACCACGTATTCCTTGCCTGTTCTTTATATATATATATATATATTTATATTTATATATATTTATATATATATATATATATATATAAATAATGTCTGTTGAACTACTTTTTATTAATGTTACTATACAGTGTTACCTGTTACTATGTTGCTTATTGTTATATTATTATTATTCTTGCTTAATCATAAGGTATGATTTAAATTTTGTTATTTTTTTATCAAAACTTTTGCTTACTACTTTCCTTTACAGAAGTTAAAATGTTCTAACTTAAACCAAGTAGAAATTTACTTTATAAGTCATATGCTATTTTTTATTTTCTTCCAGAACTTCCATGATGAATGACAGCCTTATACTAAACACTTTATTGAAAATCAGATAAATTAGGTCTACTCTTTTCCCTTTGTCAATAAAATAACAAGACTCAATTTTTGCTCAATAAAAAAAAAAGATTGCTTAACATTGTACCATCTAACTTAAATTTCATGTTAGCACAATTTCTACTTATTTTTCTTAAATATTAAATAATATGATCAGCTGATTCCCCATTTTTGCCTCCATACCAGACTCTGGAATACTGTGACAATAGTTTTGGGTAAAGTGAATTTCCAACTTGTACTCTGCATTAATCGCAGATTAAATTAACCTGTCTCTTTTTCTTACATGCTATATTCACCATACCCAGATTTGTACAGAAAGCAAACACTAATATATAGGCTGGGCAAGAGCTACTAAAAGCTTTAAACTAATGAACCTACATGCAAGACTTTTCTCTTTAATTTCCTATTGCAACACTTATTTTGTTTCTCCAGTCACACCACAATTCCTGATGACCAGACAGTGATTTCATGAACTGTACTTTTACAAAGCTTTGAATTCTGGAAGGTAGTTTCTCTCCAATTTGAATACTTTTGCATACTTCAATAATTTATGTTCCATCAGTCACTCAGAGCTGATTTTCCTTTTCATAGTGTCCTGGGTTCAGCAGTAGCAGTCATTTTTTCTCCTTCTTAGTAGCTGATGCAGTGCTGTGGTTTTGACTTTCAGCCTGCGAAAAGCGCTGATAACACCAATGTTTTTAATTACTGCTCACATGTTTAGTCTGACCAAGGGCTTTCTGAGTTTCATGGTCTGCCAGAGAGGAAGGGAAGCCAGGAGGAAGCAGAGGCAGAACAGATGACTCAAACTAGCCAAAGAAGTATTCCATACCACAGCACATTATGCCTAGGATGTGAAAGGAGAGTTACCCAGAAGGGCTAGTTCACTGTTCGGGCAGGCTGGGTATCGGTTCGTGGGTGGTGAGTGGTTGTATTCTCTTCCCTTGTTATTTCCTTTATCACTATTATTATTGGTGGTAGCAGTAGTGTTTTCTGTTACAGCTTAATTACTGGACTGTTCTTATCTCAACCCATGAGAGTTACATTCTTTAGATTCTCCTCCCCATTCCTCCGGGAGTGGGGGGTAAAGGAAGGGGGGGAGTGGGTGAGAGGGCTGCCTGGGTCTGAGTTAGTGACTGCACTTAAAACACGACACATAGTTCCCTTTTCACTATTGAATGGGATACAATATTTTGAACAGCTGGGGAATACTTTAATGGATTTTTAGTGTTTAGAAAGGTTGGAGATCAGGCCTGAAATGTATAGATCTGTTTTCATATTATGTTAGACGTATTTTGTACTGTTACTTATTGAATATGCTTTTCTTCTTCAATATGATGTTATAAGACTTCAGTTAATAGCAAATTAACACAGTAAAATCTCAAAAAAAAATCACAATGTGTACTCAGCTCTACATCAGCCTAAAATATTGTTGCAAAACACACTTAGATACAAAACGAAACTCTTGTTCACAACTTTGCCAAAAGCCCTTTGCCAAAAAAGCTTAGTACAGTAGACAGAACAAAGTATGACAGGCACTTAAATTCATTCCTCTCATAATTAATTATAAAGCCCTAAGATGAATCAAAGATTCCTTATAAACAAAATCCCAAAGTCTGAGTAGGAAACAAAAGACACTTTTCTAGGCAAAATATGCTAAACATATATTTGCGTAAATATATATAAATGGTATCATACATGATTCTTTCATAGCAGGCAGACATGAAAGAAAACAATACTGCAATAAAAAACACACACAACTGACGACAGCATAATACATTTGGACAAATATTAGCCCTTAAAGAATATTATCACTGAAACTTGTTGGAAAAAATACAGCTTTCTTTTTTCTTCTATATGCTTATTTTCTATGGACAAAGCTTGAATTGTTTCACAACTCTTTTAACAAGATAGATCAGTGATTTGGTTTTTATTTTCAGTTTAGAAAAGCAAACTGTTGCTAGTCAGCAGTGACTTTGGTACTAATTAATTAACAAGTGTGTAAAATGTTACAGTTTCACCTTTAGAGTAAAGGACCACAGGACAGGCAGGCAGGCAGGCAGGCAGAAAGCAAGGAAGCAAAAAAACTATACAGCAAGCAATCAAAAAAAGAAGGAAAGAAGAGGAGAGGAGAGGAGAGGAGAGGAGAGGAGAGGAGAGGAGAGGAGAGGAGAGGAGAGGAGAGGAGAGGAAGAGGAGAGGAGAGGAGAGGAGAGGAGAGGAGAGGAGAGGAGAGGAGAGGAGAGGGAAAGGAAAGGAAAGGGAAAGGGAAAGGAAAGAAAGGGAAGGGAAAGGAAAGGGAAAGGAAAGGGAAAGGAAAGGGAAAGGAAAGGGAAAGGAAAGGGAAAGGAAAGGGAAAGGAAAGGGAAAGGAAAGGGAAAGGAAATGGAAAGGGAAAGGAAAGGGAAAGGAAAGGGAAAGGAAAGGGAAAGGAAAGGGAAAGGAAAGGGAAAGGAAAGGGAAAGGAAAGGGAAAGGAAAGGGAAAGGAAAGGGAAAGGAAAGGGAAAGGAAAGGGAAAGGAAAGGGAAAGGGAAAGGGAAAGGGAAAGGAAAGGGAAAGGAAAGGGAAAGGAAAGGGAAAGGAAAGGGAAAGGAAAGGGAAAGGAAAGGGAAAGGAAAGGGAAAGGAAAGGGAAAGGAAAGTGAAATGAAAGGGAAAGGAAAGGGAAAGGAAAGTGAATGGAAAGGGAAAGGAAAGGGAAAGGAAAGGGAAAGGAAAGGAAAGGAAAGGAAAGGAAAGGAAAGGAGAAAAGAAAAGAAAAAAGAAAAGGAAAGAAAAGAAAAGAAAAGAAAAGAAAAGAAAAGAAAAGAAAAGAAAAGAAAAGAAAAGAAAAGAAAAGAAAAGAAAAGAAAAGAAAAGAAAAGAAAAGAAAAGAAAAGAAAAGAAAAGAAAAGAAAAGAAAAGAAAAGAAAAGAAAAGAAAAGAGAGAAAAGAAAAGAAAAAAGAAAGTAAAAGAAAAGAAAATAAAGGAGGAGAGGAGAGGAGAGGAGAGGAGAGGAAAGGCAAAGAAAGAAAGGAAAGGGAAAGAAAGAAAGGAAAGAAACAGGGAAAAGAAGAAAAGAAAAAAGAGGGAAAAGAGAAAGAGGGAAAAGACAAAGAGGGAAAGGAAGAAAAGAAAGAAAGAGGGAAAAGAGAAAGAAGGGAAGGAAGGAAGGAAGGAAGGAAGGAAGGAAGGAAGGAAGGAAGGAAGGAAGGAAGGAAGGAAGGAAGGAAGGAAGGAAGGAAGGAAGGAAGGAAGGAAGGAAGGAAGGCAGGAAGGAAGGACGGAAGGAAGGCAGGAAAAGAAAGAAGGAAGGAAGGAAGGAAGGAAGGAAGGAAGGGAAAGAAAGAAGGAAAGTGTCGTGGTTTAAACTAAATCTGCACAGTTCCCCCTTTGTTTCCCCTCCCCCCCTCACCTTCCCACTCCCGGAGGGATGGGAAGGAGAGCCAGAGGAATACAACTCCCACGGATTGAGGTAAAATCAGTCCAGCAATCAAGGTATAACAGAAATCACTAACGGTACCAATAATAAATCAATGTTAGAGGAGACAAACAGGGAGAGAGAATACGATACCACCCGCCACCAGGAGGCCAGCCAGCAAGAGAGAGCGCTCCCCCCCTCCCCTCCTGGCCAGCTTCCAGTTGCCTCCCGGAGCCCAGTCCGGAGTGTTAACCCCTTCCCTTCCAGCCAGCTTCCAGTCCCCTCCCCGAGCAGGACGTGCTGTGGTATGGAATACCTCCCCGACTAGCCCAGACCAGGCGCCCTATCTCTCCCTCCTCCTTGGCAGAGCATGAGCTACTGCTGAACCCATGACAGAAAGAAGAAGAGAAAGAGAGAAAGAGAGAAAATAAATACAGAAATACAGAAATACAGAAAGAGAGAGAGAGAGAGAGAGAGAGAGAGAGAAAGAAAGAAAGAAAGAAAGAAAGAAATAAAGAAAGAAAGTAAGAAAGAAAGAAAGAAAGAAAGAAAGAAAGCAAGAAAGAAAGAAAGAAAGAAAGAAAGAAAGAAAGAAAGAAAGAAAGAAAGAAAGAAAGAAAGAAAGAAAGAAAGAAAGAAAGAAAGAAAGAAAGAAAGAAAGAAAGAAAGAAAGAAAGAAAGCGTCATGCCAGTCAATAATTTCTTTTCAGTACCTATATTTTTTGTCACTACTCTAGCTCAGTAAAGAATGCTGATAGCATGTTTAGCAGAAGCATACTATATGTAAAATATTATACATCAACTCTCTTACAGTAAGTGAATGCTCAGTTAATTCAGTATCAGTATCTGGAGTGAAGGCATATTAAAGATCTACATCTTCACTACATTTTATTCTATCACATCTGAATAACCCCACTAAAGTCTGCAGACTACTCCTTAGATCTCTAGAGACTAATTTACAACGATTTAGTAATATTCAGCATACAGTTGCTGGAATCCTGGTGTGTTAATGCTGCTCATCTTTTCTGACCATGTTTTAGAAGGAAAGAGATGTCCACAGCTGGGGTGATGAGTTAGGTACATGAAAACAGATGGAAAGTTTGAACATTGAGGGTTATTTTTCCAACAATAGCTAACTTCAGTCCCACAGGAGGCATCTGCATCTGCTGTGCTGAGATAGAAGAAGTGAAGAATGCAGTGATGGATAGGGACACTGTCAGGAATATGCTACTGCAAAATAACCTCTTTTTTATTTTTTCTTACTTTTTTTCTCCTTTTTTATTTTATAGGGTGACATATATCTCTCAGTATAACTGCGTCTTCTCTAGTAGCTAGGTCTGCATGATATTCTGTGAATAAAGTATGAGATATACAAGGTAAATATTAATCTTTGATCACATGAACAGTTCCTGTGTCTTGATGTAAATGCTAGAAAGTAGCTTTTATTGCTTGCCTTGATAAAGTGGTAGTATAGTACAAATATTTCATAATCTGCTGAGCTCCCATAAATCAACTTGAAATTAGCTTACTGTCAAGTTGATAAATCTTATTATACCATTATAGATTGAAGGTGATTTAACAGGTATTTTGCAGTGTGTAATTTATAACATATTAGAGAGAGATAAGAAAACAAGTGTTCCAAACCAATAATTATTTTCACATTAATTTATAAATTCTGCTATATGTTAAAGCTTTGAATAGTGTTTTGAATAAAGCTTTTAGGTACAATTTATGAATAATGATAGTTCTAGTGCGTAAACTCTGAAGTCACTTTAGTTAGGTATAACTCCAATGCACCTTATCCTTTCGTGGTTTATATAACCAGTCTTTCCTAAGACTGGAAACAGGTTACTGTTTCCAGTAAGGGTTGCATGTTTAGTTTCCTGTTGGCTTTTACTGTCCCTGATAATCTTAAACAATGGAAGTACATGTGTGGGAAAACATTCAGACTATTTTCTGGAATCATCCATATTGGAGAATATAGATGGTAATTTTCTGCAATTACCATATATCTGGTCTCCTTTAATTGCAAAATAAACTGAATACTATATGATGGGGTAATATATACACATGATTATAATTGGGTTCATGAAATTCAAGAAGCATTAGTGCTAGTGCAGAAGTGATGCATGACTCTTCATTTAGTGGTATCCTGGTTTCAGCTGGAAGAGAGTTAATTTTCTTACTGGTAGCTGGTGCAGTGCTGTGCTTTGGCTTTAGTCTGAGGAAAATGCTGATAACACACCAGTGTTTTAGTTGCTGCTAAGTAATGCTTACTCCTATCAAGGATTTTTCAGTCTCTCATGCTATGTTAGTGAGGAGGGGCACAAGAAATCTGGAGGAAGCAGAGACAGGACACTTGATCCAAACTAGCCAAAGGGGTATTCCATACAGTTATGTTATGGAATAACATGCCCAGTATAGAAACTGGGGGGAATTACCAGGAAGAGAGGGATTGCTGCTGGGTCAGCTGGTGGTAAACAATTGTATTACACATCACTTGCATTTTCTGAATTTTCTTCTTTTTTGTTGTTGTTGCTGTTGCTCCCTATTATTGGTATTCTTTCAATTATCACTATATTTTACTTTATTTTAGTGATTGGATTATTCTTATCTCAACCTGTAGGGTTTATATTCTTCTGATTTTCCTCCCCATCCTGCCTGGGAAGTGGAAGTGGAGTACGAGCAAGTGACTGTGTGGTACTTACTTAGTGTCTGGATGGGTTTAAACCACAAGTGTAAAGGAGGTCACCCAGTGCATCATGGTTACTCAGAAAGTACATTATTACTGTTGCTAGTAACAGGCCACAGTTTTAAATTTTGCTGACTTTGCTGTATGCTAAATGATGTGATGTTTTAGCCTTGGTCAGTCAACTTGCTAAAAAAATGGCTGTGTGACCTAAAATTTGGTATCAGGTATCTCTTGTTATGATACACAGTTGAGGTGTGATATTATAATTCAAGTCTTGAAAATATGGGCACAAGCTGGATAAAACCCTCACTAGTTGTCAGTTTCTGGTCTCTGAAGGCCAGCCTTTAGAGCTAAGACTGGTTTAAAAATTACAGAGAAAGTGAGTAGTAGTCAAGTGAGAAAAAAAATAACAGAGCAACACCATGAGGCATCTGCCAGTTTATTTTTAAATTTAAAATTTAGGCTAAAGAATACATGGATTACTCATGATAATGTGATCCTCTGGAACTACTAAATTGCACATTGCTTAGAATAATGAACATCAGATTCAGGCATTTTCCAACACTTTTCTCCTATCATATTTAAATAAGACATATATGTTCTGTGTTGTATTTTAATAAGGTAAAGTCATCATGATAAAATATTCACTTTCTGTCTTTGTAAGATGTATGATAAATTAGATAAATATAAGGGAAACAGTGGCTACCTTTCAAGTGACTTCCATGTATACTGCTGAAACCTAATGGAAAATTTACGGAACTAGTATTCACTTTAATTAAATATTGCACCACAAATTACATTTCTTGCTTTACTATGATTTCCTGGACTTTTTTTTTTGCTTTAATTTATATCTTCTTCTGTTAGAGGTTAAGAATATTATCATTAATATTGAAATAAATAAATCCAAATACAGCAGAAGAATATTTGAAATATCCCCCTTCATTAAAAACAGCTTCAAATCTGAAAACTCTACAGATAAGACAATGGGAAGAAAAAAGCCTCATAACTTCAGCCAGCTTGCAAAGCTAGAGATATCACAGCTATAACTGATTTATAATGATGAGAAAATAAGTTTATGTGATGTTTATTAAGTGGAAAATATATATATACCTGATTTTTTTTTTCCCATTGATATAATTTTAGAGGCTATGTGACCTAAATTATTACTGAGTATGTAAACATACATCTGTATTTCTAATGTGAGAAATAAAGCTGTTTGGACATATACCAGGTTTGATGAAGAATAAATTGAGTTAATATATAATAAGGTTGCTTGACTTTATTTTAAATTTATTTTGGCAGGGAAAATAAACATTAAGCCTCCTTTAATTTCTTACTAGCAAATGTACTTTACAGTGGCACAGAATCTTGTGGCTGGTTTCTCTTCCCATTATTGCCCGAGCATTTAGCGGAATATGAAGTCAGTTTTTCACTGTAAAAGGTCATAAATGAAATGGAATGCAGCAATGCTGACAAAAAAAGTGTTTTGCAGATCTATCTGAGGCCATTTAAGGGCTGTTTGCTTTTGGATGAAGGATTATCTATTAAATCTGAAAGATGTTGCAAGCTGAATAAATACCATCTCATAAGGTCAGTGCTCCTTATCGCTATGCAATAGAAGGAACAAGAATGTTCTAGGTAGGCTGGCGATGCATCATAAATCTAAATCATACTGAAAAGATTAGAAGGCACTGAGGTGATATGGCACTAACAGGAATGGCATTTTTCACCATTTTTTTTCAGCAAGGATACAGTTAAAAAAATAAAAATAAAAAGGATGCTTAAGTCTTTTATTAAAAAAAATAAAATAAAGGCAACCTGCACTCACCTAGAGAGGGGACAAAAAGGCAATATGTGATAAATATAATCAAAGCAAATCACTGGGTGACAAGGTATAGGGATGAACTTGGCCATCCCAAGGTAAAGGTTGGACGTGATGATCTTAAATGTCTTTTCCAACCTATTTGATTCTACAATTCCATGATTCTATGACTGTATAAGGCTAGTGCATATGATACCCCCAAGTCATTTCAGTGGAGTAAGATTTAAAAAAGCATCAGCGGATCTTGTGTCATAAAGAATTTTTAAAGCCATGTCCCTATGTTATGCATGTAGGGAAAAATAAAATCTAGAATGAAGGATGAAGATATGGGTTTGCAAGTTAATATTAAATAAATATATTTTTATAATCCTGAACAAGAAGGAAGCATTTAAAAGTGTCATGGTTTTAAATGATCTAAATAAGACCTGGAAATTGTAACCTGCAACATGTTTGCATTAGTTATAGGAAGTGTGTCACCATCACACTTCTAAATTAAGTCTGGATTCTGAGTTTCTTTTAAATGATGTTTGAGTTTTTGTACATCTGTTGATTGAAAGTCAGAAATACTCTCCTACCTTCTTTATTTGACTGTGGCGTAGAGTTGCAACACTGTGAGTATACTTGAGCTGTTAAGATTTGTGCATTCATCAGTACTTCATGTGAGGAACTAATATACATGCCATTCTGATTCATAATGATATATGATTTATAATGATAAATTATTTTTTTTAGAGAGAACAAAATTCAGTGCATGATTGCAAGTAATTTGAATCAATATATTCTTAGCTTTGTCTGGTTTGTGACTTCAGAAGAAAATTCTGAGTCGCATTATGGATAGAAAGTATTAATTCTCATTTCACTGATTTATTGTCACTGAAATGAGAGTCATTCTTATCCTATAGCAGATCTTCAACAACTGGTGCACTATACTGTGGAAGAAATTTACTCCTATGTACCAGCCTATACTACTGCTATTGTGGTCAGTGCTATAAATAATACATGATAGCAATGATAAATATTTGAACTGAACTACAGGTAATTTGCATACCTGTAAAAACCTGAGCTTCTAAGGAGCTTTGAAAGTCAAATCTTTGTGGGTGCTGAGGGGCAAAAGTACCCAACTGATAAAGTCAGCAAGAAATAAGGTTTTTCATAATATAACACTTTATTGAAGAAAAATGTATGATTAATTAACCTTCAAAAATAGATCAATAGTGCCAGGTTATTATCCATTTACACTGTTTTTTTGTTTGCTTTCTTTATCAAGAGGCTATGTGCAGTGGGAAAATTAATGGTAAATAGAAAATTTATTTTTCCTCACTTTGTGCCAAGAGGGTTTTAAATTAGATAATTGTGATAGATTAGACAGCTGCCACCAAATCTAACCTCTTCAATTGTGCTCTTTGAATCCATTATGGTGTATGACATCAGTGCCCTTACTAGATTAGTTTTTAAGTGCAAGGCAATAAAACATAACATTCACACATTATTATACAAACTCTTAAACATAGTCAAAAAACTTCTATTGTTTGCACTTCAAATAATATCATGGAAAACATTTCATGTGTTCCACTGAATTTGTGACCATTTGTTTTTACTAAATTAAAACCAGGATATTATAGCTCATGAAGGATTTTCTCCTGAATTCTGTTCTTAAATATTTTAATCTTCTCATCACTGCCAGATTGCAGAATCATAGAAAACCAGAATGCATGGTTATAAGTTTGCTTTCATTTTGCCCGTTACTTACATATTTACTTTTCAAAATTATTTTTACTTTTTATTTCTATTTCAATTTGTAGGTTCGTATGTAAAAATGTCAAATTCAGAATCCTTTTCTGATTATAATTGAATAATTATTCAGTGAGAATGGTGGGATGATTACCAATTTCTTCCAGTGACATCAGAGCTATTAATCTTTCCTTCATGTCTGTCATTGACAGTGCTTTAGGGTACAGTTCAGCTCTCTGTTGAGTGTATTAATATGTATGCTGGTTTTTGTCACCTCACTTATTTCACAGTTTTCAAGATAACAACCTGCTCTTCCTAAAAATATGGAGAACTCCTTTGTTCAGTATGAGATGGTACTGTAGTATTAAGAAGCACAATTTAAGGACTATTCTGTATTTTTTCTTCAATACAATTTCTCTTAAAGTTTCTGTAACACACTTTTTGGGTGCATTGTCCCCTGTTTTTGATATCTTGTTTCCCCTTTGTAAGCATAAATTTAATGATATCCCTTGACAGTAGAGATGCCACTGTCACTTACATGCACAAAAACATTAAATCATGCTTGACACACTGTATGCTACATAATATCTAAACTATATAATAACATTTTTTTTTTCTGATATTGCTACTTCCTGTTACTTTCTGCTTTAAGTTACATGACTTAACCCTAGGCACCAGTAGATACTGGGGATTGGGCAGGAGTGGCTTGAAACACCTATGCAGAAGAAGGATCTTGTGATCCTGGTGTACACCAACTTGACCATGAGCTAGCAATGAACCCTTGCACCAAAAGCAGCTACCAGCCTCCTGGCTGCATTAGGCAGAGTTGGGGGAGAGCAGCTCAAAGGAGGGGGTCCTCCCCCTCTGCTCAGCCCATGAGTGTTGGGTCCAGGAATGGAAGACTTCCCAGTATGAAATAAATGTGGATTTACTGGAGTAAGCCCAGTAAAAGAATATTAACTCACTGCACAAAAGGAGGTTACTGCAAAAGCAGATTATTGTATAATTAAGAACAGTCACCAACTATAAAGCTGTAGCAACCTAAAGCTGTATGTGTCTCAGTGACATTCTTTGGGATAGTCAGAGATATTCTCAGCTGTATCTGTGCTCTTCTTAGAGCCTGCACTTCTCTTGCAGGCTAACAATTTCAGGCCAAGATCAACCTGTGTACTGAAACTGTTTAAAATGGTTCTTTAGCAGATATTACCTTCAATAGGTTCAATAACACACTTCTCAGGACCCCAGTTTTAAACTACAGATGTTAAATGTTCTCAGTGGGTTTCCCATAGAACCACAGAGCTGAGAAAGTAGTCTGTTATCTTATGAATGAAACCAAATGAGCTTTTCGGATTTTAGAAACTGGTGAGTGCATTTCCTGAAGACCTTTATGCTGTAAGGATGCTCTTAGAAAATCTGGTAAATGACTTAAGTGGTGAGCTATTGTACATGTCTTCTGTCAAAATGATGAAAGCCACAAACAAAAAAATAGGTATGTGATGGGGCACAGAAGGAAGGGAAGAGGGGGAAGAAGAGACATACTGCTCTCCTTGTCTCAAACTGTAACTTTGAATAGACAATGTGGTGGCATTTATGGTG
Source organism: Melopsittacus undulatus (assembly GCF_012275295.1). NCBI lineage: Eukaryota > Metazoa > Chordata > Aves > Psittaciformes > Psittaculidae > Melopsittacus > Melopsittacus undulatus. The sequence goes on along the minus strand of NC_047528.1, from coordinate 70,912,559 downwards.
GCAGGGAGAGAAAGAGTATACAAAAGTAACATTATGTCAACTAGTAATTAATTTCCAACAAAATACTGGAGATGAGAATAGTCTGACTTGATGTGTGGCCAGCATTTTCAAACTTCTGCATTTAAAGATTCATGAATATATTGAAATTAAGAGAAATTAAGAGAAATTAAGGAAGTGTGCTGATTTCTAAGAGTGAACACCTGCCCATCAAACTGACTGTTGCTCTACTAATAGATACCTCCACTTACTAAATATAGCGATTGTTCTTTTTCTTTTCTTGTTCTTTTTCTTTTCCCCAGGTGCAGTTGTAGGAGATTATATTCTAGATTTATTCCAAAATCACACTTTAATATAAGGACCCTAAGGCAGCTATTTTCACACTTTAATATTCGTACCCTAAGACAGCTATTTCATTTCTTAGTATGAAAGCTAACCTGTTGTAATACAGCGCAATGTCTTAAGCATATCCTCTGTGGGTAAAAATCAGTATCTCAGTAATTAAAGCCAGATCAGTTTTACCTAAATAGCATTTAAATAATTTTCTGACATATTTTTTTCACCAAAGTCTGTGATAACTGTGTCAACTGTGTCCTGGTTTCAGCTATAATTTTTCTCCTTCCTAGTAGCTGGTGCATTGCTGTGTTTTGGCTTTAGTCTGAGAGCAATGCTGATAACACACTGATGTTTTAATTGTTGCTCAATAGCTCTTACCCTTATCAAGGACTTTCCAGTCTCATGCTCTGCAAGTGGAGGAGCACAAGAAGCCAAGAGGGAGCAGAGACAGGACAACTGACCCAAACTAGCCAAAAGGATATTCCATACCACAGCAGATCATGTCCAGTATAGGAACTTAGGGGAATTACCCAGAAGGGGCAGATTGCTGCTTGGGTCAGACTTTGTATCAGTCGGTGGGTGGTGAGCAATTGCATTGTGTATCACCTGTGTTTATTGTTTGGGCTTTGTTTTTTTTTCCCTTACCCTTTTAGTTTTCTATTCTCTCCCCTTTTTATTTCCCTTAGTAGCAGTAGTAGTAGTAGTTTTATATTATACTTTAGTATTGGACTGTTCTTATCTGAGCCCTTGGGGTTTATGTTCTTTCAATTCTCCTCCCCATCCTGCCAAGAATTAGGGACCAGGGGGTGTGAGTAAATGACTGCATGGTTCTGAGTTACTGGCTGGGCTTAAACTATGACAAACTGCTTTTTGCTCTGCTGCATTTAGACTTCTTCAGATAAAAGATGTTTTCTTGGGTCGCCTGAGAGCTCTTCAGAGACCCAAATTTCACATATGATCAAAATCATACAGTTTGAAAAGACCATAGATTTGACTCAATTTGATTGAAGGTTTAAATGTGGTCTTGAACATATAATGAGGAAAATTAAGCATTTGCTAAATATTGCAAAACCTCCTTGCACACAACTTTGTTGCCTCCAGTGTAAATGAGGCATGTTCTTTCTTCCAGTTTCAACACAGAAACAAAAGCAATGCAAAGATGAGAGCTTTGTATTATGTATATGTCATTTGAGATATTTGCAAAACGCAAAGAAAAAAGATCTAGTTCACATACAAAAATGCTTCAAGAGAGGTTCTTTTCTGTACTCATCTTACAAGATCAGTTCATATTCTTAATATTTTTAAAAAATGGCTGTTAGAGATGCCCTAAAAGGATTCAGTCAAAAGAAGCATCCCCCCCACTCCTAGCCCTGCTTCTTTCCATAATGTTAAAGCAGGAAAAACAGTGATGTAAAATTCAGATATTACATACACACAGCTGTAAGTTTTCTTCCTTCTGAGGATTTATGTTCAAAGAATTAAATATTCCTAGTTACTGATTTGGCCCTAGATCTTTGTCATTTGTCTAATTAGAGTCATGCCTTCTCCAGAAACCAACCTCATTTTGCTATTTTGATAGTTTCTAATCTATATTACTAAGTATCTTTGTCTACTCTGTATTTATTATTTGGACTTTTATGATGATTAAAAAAATCTGAAGTCAGAGAAAATATAGAAATATACTTAACTTGGATTGAAAGCTGAGTAGGATAACTCATCTCAGTAAACTAGTATACACTGGTTTCTTTTCTAAAAAGAAATAAATAAGAATGTGGATGCGAAAAAATTCTTGCTTGCATATTATTATATTGTACCTGATACAAGATAACACCATAATATATCCTTTGAGATATAATAATCATTTAAAGAGATTTGCTGGTTTATTTATTAATCACAATAAAATAAAGATCTGCAATTTTTGGGTTATAGGAAAAAACATATTCCATACAATTGACAGCTTGCATTCAAACAAGCGGAAGAATATATTTATAGAACACTTCCTTTGAATACCTCCTTTGAATTAACACTTGGACAGGACTTTGAAAAGAAAAATCAATCCAGTTACATAATTAGTTCTTCCTGGGAGGTCTGTATGGAGAGAATAGATGTCAGCAAGATTTCAGACAAAGTAGGATAACTTTGGTGATTTCAGCCTTAATCTCCTACAAATAAAGTCACAGATGGGAGAAACATATAACAGACACACTTAAAGAGTCCTTGTGGTAACAGAATATTTTAATAGAAATATATTAAAATAGCAGAAGTAATTCATGAAAAAAGACAGAATTGTGAGCACATTCTACTCCTCAGTGCCTGTTTGTGAGACACGCTAGGCTGTCAGGTAGTATTGGGAGTTTTCACAATCCACAGTTACAGTCTTCCCTTGTTTATTCTGTGAAGATTTCACCTCATGATTTGACAGAATTTTCACCAAAAAAAAATAAATGAGTAGTGATTTAAAGCAAATATTTCCGCAGACATTTGCTCACTATGATCACAGTACATTATTTTTTAATTAATTTACAAAGAAGCACAACAGAAGTTCTGTTCCTTTCTCTCTTCATCCTTTGTTTTAGTTTTTCTTTCTTTGTGAATTGAGTAGTTGTTACAGTATTTAGTCTAAACTGGTGTGTACCCAAGATGACCACTTGTTGTCCCAAAGAGAGACTCTTTATTTGAAAAGGGGTTTGTTTATCTATTTGTTTGTTTATACTCAATATGTTTAACCATTACTGGTTTTATATATTATTCTTACTTGAATAACTTCCATGCTAGTTATTTTTAGAGTGCAACATTATAAACATATAATAAGGTGTGTTGGCTTGGAATGAGCGCAATATGATGGAACAGTCATTGAAACTACAGTTGTTAAAGAAAAATACTGCATGTAGAGCTTAATATGATTATGTGCTATAATGAATATGTACATCTACATTTATGCACTGTCAAAAACTTTCTACTGATATCTGAAATCTTTATTTTCCTTCATAAAAAAAAAAAAAACAAACAAAAAAGCCAGTGTAAAGCAGAACCACAACAAACAGAAATCAGAGCTAATATGCAAAAAGTATCAGTGCTATATCAGGAAAATAAAAAATAATGAGAAACATTATCAAAAGAAATTAGATTAAATACAGGTACAAAAAAGCTAGAAAACCTTCATTCCCTTACAATAAAAAGTCAGTCCAAGTAAAACAAATACAAAGCAAAAAGTATTACTGTTCCTCTATATTTGCCTTTAAACTATTCAGTCTTCATTTTGTCCTTCATTCACACTGTTCACATATATCTTTCTCCTTCAAATCACTCAAGAAATTAAAATAACAAGGGAAATAATCCATATGTGCTTGTGTATCTAAACTATGACTAATACTGACAGTACACTGTTTAAGTGTGCCTTGCCACTGCAGACTTAAATGTAGACCAGCTGCACAGATCTTTAAGATGTCTTTTACCAAAATAACTGTTAACTCCCTCATAGTTTTTCTTACTTTAAGAAGACTGACATTGAAAATAATGTTGTAGTATGCAGTAAAAAAATAAGAAATCAGAAGCTGTTCAAAATATTCTCTATTATATGCTATGCTGCTTTAAGGATTTTCACACATGGGTTATATTCTGCTTGTCAAATTGGTCTGGCAATAAATAAAGGTTGTAACAGAAATGGAAGCTACCTAAACCAACATTCCTCAAACTTTTCTTTCTTCTGTTAGATTTTTCCTAGCATATTAGGAGAGGGTCCAGAGAAAGGCCACAAAAATGATCAGAGAGCTGGAGCACGTTTCCAGTGACAAAGGCTGAGAGTTGGGGTTGTTCATTCTGGAGGAGAAAAGGTTTTGGAGAGACTTCATTGTGGACTTTCAGTTCTTTAAAGGGGCCTATAGGAAAGATGGGGAAAGACTCATTAGCCCGACCTCTTGAGATAGAATGGGGGGTAATGGTTTTAAACTAAAAGAGGGCAGATTCAGGCTGGATGTGAGGAAAAAAATTCTTTATAATGAGAGTGGTAAAATACGGGAACAGGTTGCCCAGAGAGATGGTAGATGCACCAGCCCTGGAGACATTTAAGGCTAGGCTGGATGTGGTTCTGGGCAACCTGATCTAGATGAAGGTGTCCCTGCTCATTTCAGGGGGGTTGGGCTAGATGACCTTTGAGGGTCCCTTCACACTGTTCTACAGTGCCATTATTCTATGATTCTATGTATATATTTACACTATTCATACAGCTGCAGAATATTGTATACACATATAATCTATCTTTCCTTAAAATCATTGCATAGTCAGTGCTGAATTTTCAGACTCAAACATTGCTCATCAGTTTCTATTCATTACCCATTCTTCCAGGACCCAGTCAAGACCTTTGCAACACACTTCCCATCTCCACTGGTTAATTCTGCCCATGTTTAGCCAGATGTGTGTTCAACACATCTTCTCCTTTCTTTCCTCATTCCCTCTTCCAAATTTAAAACAAAGGACCAAAATGTTATTATATAGGATATGCAGGATACTATTTTAAACATCCTTTCCTGAATAGGCAAATTTTCAAAGAAACAATCTACTTTGGTGCAAAATTACTGCTGGAAGAATACTATTTATTTTGCTTCAGTTAAAGTTGTTATTCTATGATGAATTGTATGATTTTCTGGAAGTTTTAAGAAACCCAATTTCCTAGGCTTCAAAGGCAGTTTGAGGCATTCAAATTATTCAGAAAAACAGACCTAATGTATATATCGACATGAAAGAATACCGTATTTTGAAATGGAAAACTATTTGGAAGAACAAGTCAATTCCACTGTTTACATGTTGAGAAATTTCTGTGAAAGTGTGAACCCTTAAACACAATTAATATTAAAAGAAAAGGGAAAAAGCAATGCCACTGCCCCACTCTGGCCTCCAAAGAATACCACCTGAAAAATAAGGAACAATATCTGTTGACCAGAGAAAATCCACATGCTTACTAGAGGTGTATTCAATCTCAGCACCTGTTCAGATTTAATGCTGAATGAATTGTAATCATCTAGGGAAAATTATAAAACACAACTAGGGTAAATTATAAATAAGAAAAATGTAAAAAAAAAGCCATGAACAGTGCTCTCTATCTGAGAATAAACATTTTCCCCAAAGGTCTGACAGATATCTGTTGTAGCACAATAATTAGGTCTGCTGGGAATACTTACTCCTGTAGGAAGAGACCTGGTCAGCTGTGCTGTGGGATACTTCTGCTGATTCCAGGCTCAGTAGCTAATTCTTCTGCCTAAATTACTACTACATCTTTGGCAAGAAGCACTCTCTCTTGATGACAATGTTATGATAACTTTCTTTCTTAAGCTATTTATCACATACAGAAGCTTAGTTGAAACCTTCGGTTTATATGCGCTTGGATAACTGAGTAAAAAATCAGTTGTAAACATACCTCCTTCTCACAGAGAGAAGTCATGTCAACCAGCACAGTACATAACTACAGGTTATGCAGATGGAGTCCCTTGAGATCCTTTGGGCGTTAGCACATTAACTCCATTTTTTTCCTCCCAGGGACTCCAGTGCTTCTATTTCTTTGTTAAAAATAACCCTTATATTGCTGATCCTTCCATTCTTGATGGTCCTTGCATTCATGTTGCTCCTGTGTCACATGTCACCTTTCTTGGGCACCTCATTCTCACTCTTCTCATTTGAGCTTCTGTCACTTTGAAAATAACTTCAGAGGTTGTCAGAATAAAAATTATTATGCATATAGTTATGCAATCATAAAGAGAGAAAACAGACTGGGTATTCACCATTTGCTTCAGATTTTGTTTATATGCCTCATTAGTAGGAATATGGTGGCGAGTCAGTCCTATTAGCACATCATCATTTTGTTTTAATCTTATTAATAAAGCCTAGAGTCTTCCTTGTTTTCTATCTGGGTAGAATTCAATACTGTATTCTCTTTAGGAGGCAAGATCTTCCCTGGTAGCTGGATGAATTTTATGAAGAAGGCAAGCACTCATTTCTCTATATTAATTCAGTATCCTGCATGTCTGGAGGCACTCATGGGGATATGTGTGAGGGATAACTGGCCAAATTTATTTGTCTATGGGAAACATGAATGCTTGCCTAATCAAAATTAATTGGCATTTTGAATAAGGAGTATAATGGTTAAGCCCATTTCCATTTATATTTAGTTTTAAATCATTCTGTGTAACATGATCTGAAAGTTTAGTAGTAAAAGAAGTTTGCATAGGCATGCAAAATTCAAAGATCAGCATTTGACAGTTTTCTTAAGTGGTATCCTACCAATACATAATACGTAACTACTGTTAAGTGAGCTTAATCTGATGAGGCATTTATCACTCATATAATTTCATTTAAGTATTTTAAAAGTCATGGCAAGAGACTTTAAATCTATGATTGAGCTACCAGTTTTAACACAATTTTAATGTGCATAAAGGACAGTTAAAATTTACAATTACTTTAAATTCAATTAGCCATAGTTGAGAAAACTGGATTTGGCTACAAAGACAGCATTTCAAATGTTCTGCCAAAGTTAAGAAGTATGTGAAATGAGGTTGATCCTGTCATGCAAGGTTTTTTTTTCTTAAAATTCTCAGTATATTCTGTGTCTACCTTGGATATCATGCACAGCCAAGCTTAATTTTAACAATGCTGTTGATTTATTCAGAATCAAAAAAAATTTACTGTGCTATTATTTGCAGCACAAACACACACTAACTTATCTTTAGACAATCAGAGATTGGTTTTAAGGATTGGATCAGGTCTTTCTCTCTGTATTTTACAATGTGTTCTGTAATTTCAACAATATCAATAAATATCTCTGTAAGAGTTTATAGTATCAGCCAAGTTATTACATTATATCAATGGCATATACCATTTTTTTTAAATTGTAATGTATTTTAAAATATGTAATTAACATTAATTTTAATTTACAGTTGTGGATAAGCTGCTAAAAAATTTGATGGAATACGTGTATTTGGTTTAGTAGATTTTCAAAAGGAAGAACCAATAGCTGCTGTAACCCATCTTGAAATAACACGTTTCCCTATATAGTAATAATAATGTTAACAAATATGAGGGCATAAGCAGCTTTTATGTATGGTGGTTTTGTTTAGTTCTTTATTTGGTTTGGTTTGGGTTTTTTTTTCCTTCCTGCACCGTAGCACATGGCAGAGCTGCTGAAGAGTAAAAATAAATGTTGTCATATTCATATATGAAATAAGACTAATTCTAAAAATAATGTGTTGCTTATGAAAAACACGAAAAGACTAATGAGTTAATTGTGATTATTGTATAACTGATGTATTCTCTCAACTCAGACTGACATAATTTTTCAAAGAAATATTAGTTTTATCTGTCAGTTTCACCATCATGTCAGTTTCACCACCAGTGAGTAGGCGCTGACCTCCTCTATTTTGTCCAAGGCAAACACACACCATGTTGTTTAATTCTTTAAGAAAAACATATTAACTTTATAATACTGCAGTGAAGCCAGAGTGGTTTTGCCTGCAAGAAGCTCTGGATGTGATAACATTTTGATCTGTATTATATAATTGAATATGTTTGTTATGGTAGTGAAACCATTATACTGAAAGATAGTGCTTTAATTAAATCTCAAACTCTTTTCTGCTTGGTTCATTAAGTACATTCTGAACTTTAATAATTAGAATCTAAGAATAAAAGTTTGGCTGTTTGGTTTTATTTTTCTTTTCCTTTTATTTCTTCTTTTTAATCCTTTGATTGTGTCATCCAGGCCTATGTTGGCAGATTCATCTGACATGACATTATATGATGCTGAAGAATCATGCCAGAGAGGCCTTGTTTACATGTATGCATTACTGTACATAACATACATGCAAGAGCAAAAACCTCTAGTGGTGTATAATTTAGATCTCCACTGGAAAGCAAGCCTTTCTTCACCTCAGCTGCTTTTAACAGAAAGTAGATGCTACAGAACAGAAGATGAATAAAAGAAGCAGCTATTTCAGTACAGACAGGTTGTTGAGCAGGGTTCTTGCATCAGGGACTGTGGGATTTGTTGGGGACTGTGACAGAAAGTATTCGTTTTATCTTAATGACTTTCCTATTTTCAGAAAGTTTTATAGTTAGGGATATATTGCATTTATTCAGTAAATTCTCTGTTTCATATGTGTAAAACAGTGAAGAATGTCATGCAGTATAAATGATTTAGTGCATACAATCTCAAAGACATTGCATGAACAGTCCCAGAATAATGGAAAAAAAGAGAAGCAGTTATTGAGTATTCTCTCAAGAGAACTCTCTTCAACATTGTAATGAAGTGTAATGACAAGCTTTTTGCAGAGATTAGACTTTATTATTCTCTCATATACAATAAAATATGTTATGTTAAAATTTAGTCTTAAAAAGGGAATCCAATAGTAGCTTGGTGCTCTTTACGTAATATATTAGAATGCAACATTTAAAACCTGACATTTTAAGAAAGAAAAGACTCTGAATTTAAGGAAAAATAGGGAAAAATGCATTTTTGTCTTATTAATAAAGAAAATTATGTAGTTTTGTGAGATATTTCAGTCTAGATATCTGAAGAAGCTTAGTTGCAGAATAGGAAGCAGATAGAACAATTTGTGGAATACAGGCCTGCCCAATATGTATGAAACAGAAATATTTTTTTATAGACAATAGATCTACTGCAGATAAACTGGCAAAAGCATGTGTCTGATGAACCCTGTGATCTATGTTTCAGAGCAACAATCAGTGTTTTAAGCTATAATTTAGGTAAAGTGACAAGAGAAACTGAACTTGACTTTGAGTGTGATTAGTTGTGCAATACTTTATACTATGATGATTAAAATAACAATGTGTATTTAAATTTATGTTGTCACTTTCATTTCTTTGAAGCTGTCAAGTAAAGTCTTTGATTAAAGAATATGTGGAGACACAGTCTTCAAACAAAAATACATAAGCAAAGCACTCTTGCCCTCCTGTGTATTCTTTCAATTCTTTCTGTGAATATGAATCATATGGACAAGTTTATTCTCTCCTTAGGCAGGGTTTTTGATAATGCATCTCCACTGGGACTATGTATGTGTATAGTAGTTTTCTTAGAGAAGATGGAAGGTGAAAATATCTTGGCAGATTGCTTAATATTTACTCAGAAAACTTGCCCAGATTCAGTCCTCAGTTTTGAAGAATATTCAGTGCATACTCTTTGCTTTAACTGATGTACAATTTTGCAGGGGAGTACATACATATAAATACATTTAATGTCAATGACACATGAATACTGGTTATATTTAATGGAATAATTATACACATCTTAAGAAGCAATGTTTTTCTCCACTTCCCTTATGTGTTTTATTTTCCAGTTTTCTACTATTCATACTTTATAATACAGACTGTAACTTGATAGAATTGAATGAATAAGAAAATTTATCTGAATTTAGAAGGAGGTTTGGGGGATTGATTTTGAAGGGGTTTTTTGGGTGTGGGTGCTTCTTTCTGTGATCTTTCTAATTCACACACACGGTAGATTAGGCCTAAATAATCCACTTCAATAAACCCACATAAATGCAATTAGATTAATATGAATGCTTCTAAATTACATTATTAGATTACAAGTGCAATATAAACCATGGCAGCAGAGGAAGAAAGAAGTAAGAAAAGCAGCACAGGGAGAAAAGAATGGTAATTTCTGTTTTTTCTCCCAGAGACAATGTGCCTTAATGTGTTTGAGAAAACCGGCTGGTAACTCTGACATCTTTAGCTGTATATATAGTTGTATACATAGTTTGATTGCAGTCTGAACTGTTTTATACTTTTCATTCTTACACTATATGCAGAAACTAAATTTGAAAGTCAGATGCAGGTGACACTAGAAAGTAAATCAAAATGTCTAATTAAAATTTCAGGAAAACTCCATGGAATAAAAGCCAGGTCCTTGGCTCAGTTTGGTTTTCACTTTTTTAAAAGTCAGGATAAAAGGTTCTCCAATCATTTCTAGAGGCACAGAAAAAAACTCAATTTTAGCATGTAAAGCATTTTGTGTGTGTGTGTGTTTGTTTGGTTCTTTTTGCTAGAGCCACAAACAAGACCAAAATAGTTAGATATCTCCTCAGTAAAACATTAGAGACACACTCCCCTCTTCAAGGTCTTCTCAAATTAAACAAATAACATCCCTGATCTCCATGTGAATGAATGAATTATTAAAGATGAAACTCATTATGGTTCTATTAATGTGTCCTTAAATTTAGCATGTCATCTATCTACCATCTATGGTTAAACAGGATGCAGACAGAGGTAAGTGAATGTCACTATACTTCATGCTGGTGTCCAGACAAAACCTTTCCCGGGGTTAATGTCTGGAACTGCAAAAACTTTTTCATGCTTCTTCAAACAGATTTCTTGAGGCCCTTAACATTGAAATGCCATAGCTTCCTATTATTAATACTTTCTGGACTTCAAAAGTTATTTAGACATTTAGGAAAGCCAGCAAGAAAAGAATGGCATCAGTCATTTCTTGTCTCAAAATAGAGTTGTAGAAGGAACAACTAACTCCCAGCTTTTATATAACTGTCACAGAGCAATAGCTTACTGTACAAAGCAGACCGAATTTTATCTGCCCTACATTCTTTTCCATATGGGAAGTTTTAGCTATTTCAGGATGAAACAGATACAACCTTCATCCATTTTGTAGAAACTAGGTTATTTTGCCAGAAATAGACTAAGGATAGATTGAGTTTAAGAGATAGCAGAGGCGATGAGCAGAGTCCACCCCTTACAGTGCTGTTTTTGAGAAGGTACACACACCTGATTTCATTTTCATTTTCAATGTTAAACTCATTTCTCTCAAAGAAGTTGAGGCTTTTCATTCTTTTTGAGAAGAGTGTTCTCAATTCTTATAATTCCTTCCCCAGAACAGTGCTATTTTGCTATTTTATGAGTTTCTACAAAACCAGATATTTTTCATAATAAGGGCAGATTTCAGTTATAAAGTACGAAAATCCAAATTTAAATGTCTTAGAAAGAGTTGTAGCCAACATAGTAAGTTGTAGCCAACTGAAAACAGTGAGCAGCATGGAAGAGCTCTTTTTCTTATCCTGAATAAGGTGCTTATGTTTGAGCAAATGAACAGCTCAAGATTAACTATATTAATTAACATTCTAACATTTACAATGGGAGCTGGTGTCTGGACACTTGTATTTACATGCCTACAGCCTGAAGCTTCAAATACAATTGTGGAAGAAATGGAGAAAATGGACTAAAAAGTCTATTTCAGATGTTCCTGAAATATATGTTTTTGAAGCCTGACAAATAGAAAAGGAAACTTGCCTTTGGTCTTCTTTATTTGAGAAGTGATCTGATTATGATTTTTTTGTAAAGGGGCATAAAAATGGAAGATCTTGCTGCTCAGTGCAAATTTTTCTTGACTTACAGAAATACCGATTTTTAATAAGAAAGCTGGGCTGATGTAACATATATTCCTGTCTTCCAATCTTTTCCTTCAGCTCTGAATATAAAGCTAAGTAAACATACCAATTTTCCTCAATGATTTTTTTCTTTAGACTTGTTAATTTTTTGTTTACATTTCTTTCCGAAATCATAAAACCTGAAATCACATTCATGATGTAGTTTAAAAGTAGAATTAAAAAATTTAACTATCTTCTAAATTTCTTTGGCTTGGCTAGATTAGAACTTACTTACTTTCTTTGGTAATCAAGCTTTAAAATAAACTAATTAATTTGTTTGGATTTTGAATTTACATAGTTGTACTCTGCAACTAAGTACTTTATGGGCAAAAATAAATCTTGATCTTAAAGAAATGGGTAAGTTCCATGATTTTCTTTCAGAGGCAATGAAGCAGAAACTCTATCGTAATTTTTCTCTTACTCTTCTGGAAAGTGTTCTATCTGCCGCTCCATCCAGTCTTCAGAGGGCAAATTGAAGACAGAAATAGGGATATTGCAGAATCAGGACTGTGGAGAATGATGTTTGGTGTCTAAAACTGGATTTCATTGAAGTCAGATAATTTTCTGATGGCCTAAATCAGACACTACTTTCATACATTACTTTGCAAAGCTCACTTTTGTAAAATAACTAAGCACAATAAAGCTTTGTCTGCACACCAGCAATGTGATGACCATCCAGTAAAGAAAGATCAAGACTAATGTTTGAACAGTGACTTTATATTCATCATCTTGATATTATAATTACAAAAGAACAGTCCAATATCAATATTCATAATGCATTATGTTCACTTATTAAGGAGTGGTTGATTGAATGAAATACAACTTTAGAATCTCATTTGACTCTCTCTTCTATAAGTCTGAACAGACCACCTGAGTGGAAGTGAAGTTTATTCTGGTTTATAAAATGTAGTATCCTGTTGTCACTTTTCATTTTAGAACATCAGTATTGTGAATTTCAGTGAAATGCAACGCCCCTCCAGCCCTGCTACCCTGTACTGGAGACTTGTGGAAGACACTGTATTCAAGATGCTGGACAGACCATGTCTGCCCTGCTGGTGATTCTACTTAGGTGTTGAGAAACCTGTATGCAATTAATATGAACTGCAACTTGCAACACCTTTGGGAAATGTAACGTGTAGAAAGAAGTGGAACATACTAATCCTGCCTGGGAATCTGTTGCACATTTAAGAGCTATTGACCCAGCTAAGCTGAGCTAGCACAGGCCTGTAGTGCACTGTGCTGCATGTCCAGAGTGGTCTTCAGTCCTGTGCTGTGCTGCTGACATCCCTCAGCTGAAGGATGAGCTCAGCCACCACATAAGGAGCGAAGTCGATGGGCAGTTCCCGTTTGGTACCAGTGATTATGCCACCTGCATGGCCTTGCTTTTGTATAACAGTCCAGTAACAAATTTTCATGAGAACATCCTATAGGACACAGAGTTTCCTTGTAAGTATATTAGAAAGTAGCACAAAGGATCGAAAGGAAGAGGTTCTGTCTGCAGTCAGGATCTGCTCTGCTCTGCCCGGTGTGCTGGGGGAAAATTCAGTCAGGATCTGTCTGATTATGCATGAACATGAGTGGCCAGCATCTGACAGGGTATAGGATTTATTCACTACCTATGATTTCTTTCTTATTTTGACTTAAAGCAGTCATCTTATTTAGCTATTTGATTTTAGGCTTTTCTTATTGAAATCCAGAAAAAGCCCTGCTTTGGCTCACTTCATAACTCCCAAGTGCAGAACACCCTTACCAATATTTCTAGCTCAATTCCACAACAAAAGTCTTGGAACATAATGCAATATAAAAACAGATGTTAGAAACATTAAACTAGATTAAGACAGAAAATAAGTTTTTTTCATGATTGTGCCCTCTATTCTGACCTGGAAGTGTTTCAAGGCAGTTTTAAATCCTTTCCAGAAAGCAAATTACTATAATAACAGGGAGCCTTAAGTTGCTGTAGCATTTTAGTCTGTAAATAAGTGACATTTTCTTTTTATCTTATTTCCCTGAAGTGCATATAATGCCTCTATGAAATTCTGACTGTACAATTTTAGTTATTACCAATTTGCCTTGCCAAGTGTCAGTGTTAGTTGTACTGTCTGGTGACACAGATCTGGTTACAAAAGTAGCACAACTGTAATTATTTTATCCAGAGGCATCTCCTGTTTATAAAAAGTTTATAATCATCATTACTTTTGTCATTCAGCTGTGACACAAAAACGTTGCTGCATAATAAGGTCACAAAGTAAAATTAAGGTACTGCCCCACTTATATGCTGATTGTTAACACTTAATTGTTTGGAACGTATTGTGCATTATATGTGTAGTATCAATGTTAGAGGCAGAATGAGTAATGATCTTGTAATTAAGTCCTAATTTTCATGGATGTTGAGCTATATCCTAGAAGTAAATGACAAAATGACTAGTGCTCAACACTGCTTGATACACGGTAGCTTATAATTATTTATATGTAATGCTCAGCAAGAGTTCTGAAGCTTTTCATACCATATAAACACACCTAGAAATTGTCTGTTTCATGATGGAAATGAACAAAAATTGCTGTTTTGCTACTGATGTGACTTAAAAACTGGATGGTGGATCATAACATTTCCACTGGATGATACCTGTAATTTGGAAACCCAAGAGTGCTTTCAGGCCCTTACAATCCCATGCATACCCCAACTGTGTTTCAGTATAACATCAGGACACAATTATTGTCAGATGACAGCTATTCACTACACTTTCAGTTATCACAGAAGGAGAAGCTAAGCATGTAGACAGGGATAAGACAGTCAGTACTCCATCTTCACATCCTAGAAAATAAGTCTGCATGCAGTCTCTTCCACAAGAGGATTAATTCTTCTTTGGACCTTGTTCGACTCTTGTTGGTATGGCTTGACCTGTTGTCATGCTATTAAAAGCAGCACAAAACAGACAGCAGTTGCTTTGGGCTACCTTTAAAGTACCTTAGAAGGTGAAGAAGAAAGGAGCTGCTCAATTGCAGAGCACAGTAATATTTATTGAAGGATCAGGTAAATATACAATCTTTTATTTGTTCTTAATTTTTTTCTTAACTTTGCTAGATTGTATGGTTCAGTGTTATATTGTTTTATAGATTATATAATTCAAATTGTTTAAAAAATATATATCCAATTTCTTATCTTCCCAACCTTACTTTTCCACTATTTCTTTTTTTTGTGTGTGTGTGTTTTTGCTCTCCTTTTTTTATATTTCCCCAGTGGGAACTGTGTTGAATCTATAGCTGAACTAACCATGACAGTGATAACTGTAAACTAGTGTCAGATTATAGTATTATATAATGAATATGAATCATAAGTTCTGAAGGTCTTTGATTTGATATATATAGATGAAACAGAGTAAAAAAAAAAAACAAAACAAAAACTAAAAAACAAAAAACCACCCCCAAAACCAACCAACAAACAAACAAACAAAAAACAAACGAGAAAACCCATGAAAACAGGATTTTAAGCAGTACTATGCAAGCATCACTTGAAAGAAAGTTTCTGTTTTGAAAATATCAAACTTAAATGATATCTTCTGCTAAAAATAATTAAAATGACATTTTTATAAGAATTGATGTTTCTGTATTTTTTTGTTGTTTGTTTTTTTTTTTTCTAATAAGGGCCTACAATGTATTCTGTGTCAAACAGCAATCTATATATGAGATATATGTTAAAACTACCCACTGTCTCGGTCATCTATGGCTTAAGACTTTCTAGAGTCTGCATCTTTATATTAGATAGCTCTCAGTGGGCTGTTCTTCCATGAATTTGCCTAACAGCTTTTAAAGCCAATTTAAATTATCAGTTTTCATATTATCCTGTAGCAACATGTGCCATAATAAAATTCTACATTGTGTCATGGAGTACTGCAATATGAGAGTAAGGTACTGTTTTGAGACTGCAATATAACAGAATTACCATAGATGTGAGATGGAGGGGGCTGATCCCTGCTATTAAAGCAGAATCTTAGTGCTGAGGCCAAGGCACAGAACAAGCTGCAGAGCTGCAGCCTCCGTTCTGTGAGAGCAAGAGCATCTGTTACGTTACGCACTCAGAGCTCAGTCAGAGAAGTCCTGGACGGTCAAAACTGATGCAGGCATGCACTCCCCTGAGTACAAGAGCTGAAAGTCACAGTCAACTTATCTCCAATAAGTTTGTATATTTGTATTTAGGATTATCTAAAGATAAATTCAAACAAACAAGCAAAACCACCACATCTGGTTATTTCTGGTTATTTCTCAAACCCCATATCTATGATCTGTAGAGCAGATATTTTGTTTCCCAACATTTTAAGTTTAGGGTTTTTTTATTAATCTGAAGGAAAACCTGTGAACAAAGGCTTCTAAATTATTTTCAGCCATAATTAATTACAGGTAAAAAGGAAAATAAAATTGGTCTATCTTGCAACACACAGATCTCCATAGCATGAGGTGTGCTAATTGCCTGTAAGCTTTAGTTTTCATAGTAGGGTGTCCTAGATGTTTGTTTATCCATTCTAGATTTATGTTACTATAGAAATCCAAGTAGGTGTTTCACTAGCTTCTTTTTTTCATCCTTTGTTAGTCATCTATAACTACTGGTATCAAGCAATAGCTCCTTCTTAATTTTGCTGGAAAATCTCACAGGAATGTGCTTTATGAAGAACATTAAAAACAAAATAATTAGCACCTCGATGAATAGAATCCAAATAACAGAATTGGAAAAAATATAGTTCATTGAAGTTGCCTCTACTGGCAGATAAACATACAGATATTTCAAAATTTTTAAGACATTTTTGTAATTTAGAAATCATATGCAAGGGTTAGGTCAGGATTTAGTGTTCAAAGCAAAAAAAAGAAGATTTTATGTGTTGCTACTACTTAAGAACAAAACGTTGGATGTGTCTATTCAAAGTTTTGTGTCAGAAAACACTATTGTTTCAAAGTCTAAGATTATGAATCCCCTTCCCAAGTTTTTGTATTTCAAGATACATCTGCATAATGCTTCATAAACTGACCAGTGCTTGACTCTAAGTCAAATGTTTGCTCATCTGAAAGACATATATCCATATTAACTGTGCTGTGCCTCTGTTTATAACCCATTTGAGTGTTTTAGACTTTTAATTTGAAAAATATGATATGCTAATTCATGGATTTTGGTTTAAAGCTGTTCAAGATTTGGAAAAATTTTGAAGTGGTCGTAATCTATAACAGATAATGTAGATGCAGATATGCGGGCGTGTTTTTGAGTACAGGCGTTACATCAATTTTCCTTCCACCAAAAATCAGGTAAAACCAGAAAATGACTGTACATAAAATGAACTTAATTTATAATGGACTTGCCTAGACATGGGAACTTCAATTTTAAAGTTACCAAAAACATGTTCTTAAAAAATTAATTTAATCAAGAAAAATAACATAAGGATGCAAGAGTCCTATATCCAGACAGCGAATAAACAGAAAAGTTTAGGTGTGACTTCACTGCTGAGGCAAGATGCTAGAGATTCTAAGTATACCTGATAGAAACCTTTAATCATCGTGTTTTCTTTTTGTTCTCAAGTACCAGTATCAGTGAAACAAGATAGGGTTTTAGTCCTCTCTTCAGTTTTGTTGCCTCAGTTCTACTTCTTTGAAGGCTCAGGGCAGGAATGCTCTTTTTCATGTTGCACTAAGTGCTTACATAACAGTTTGTTGTTGCTAGGAGTTACGATTTGCATTTTGTATTTCCTAATGATCTTTGTAATTCAAGTAATACAACGTTTCATTAAATGTAAACATCATGTAAAACACTTTAGACATTCAACTAGAACAAAGTGTTTCACTGCTTTGAGCAACAAGGTGATATAAAAGAACAGAAGGATTGTAAAAGGCTGCTCAGATCATTAGAAGAATTAACTGATATTACATGTATTGAAAGACATGAAGACACTAAGTCCATAAAGCAAAAGTAATCTAAATTCATTCATGGCATGTGAAGAGACTTCCAGAAAATCAGTTGACTTAACAAAATAATTCTTCATGAATAATTGATCCTGTGCTATTTTTTTTTTGTTTGACTAAATAGGCACTATCCTGATTTTGTTGCACAAGATTGACTCTGAACATTACTGTACTGTGCAAAGTACAACACACCTGTAAAACTAATTTTCTTTTCTGGTACTTCATATGGTGAATCAATTGAATATATTGAACTTACTCTTCAAGGAAGAGTCATAGAGGAACTGAATTAAAGAAAATGCCTCTAAATTTTACAGTAATCTAAGCTAATTGTATTCTTAGTGTGTGAAAAGTAATCCATAAATGACATTGTCAGGACCACGATCACCGGAGAAATCAGAGGAGCTGAGAATAAAGAAAGCAACTCCTCACAATTCAGATGTTTTTCATTTCATGAGACAATAGATAACATCCTTATATTATTTGCATGAAGGTTTTTATATATAAAACCGTCTTTCCCTAAGCCTAGCATTTTGCAATTATTTGCTACATCAATTTCATGTAGATGAGCTAAAGAGGAATTTGACCAATACAATTAAGTGAGAAGTTGTATGTTTATGGAAATGAAGTTCTCAGCAGAAGGAACTGGTGGCAGTATGTCTGGGTAACAAGGCCAAGAGGGGTGTTCTTCCAGTCTAGCAGAGAAGGTTTGGAAGGTGGGAAACAGGAAAGGGAGAGATGTTTCCATGAGTGGAACATCAATGGATATGTGCCAGGCACTCCCTGACGTTATATAAGTATGCACTGTTACTTCTGTTACAGAAATTACACTTAAAACAGCAAAGACAGAAATGTGTATTTGAAAGAGAAGAGGGCCTTGCTGTGTTGATAACTATAAACCAGGCTGTAAACGTTAGCCATAGCAGAACATGGATAGATGATATAGAAATTAACTTTTCTAAAGTCATTATTTCACATTTATATATATGCATGCCTACACACAAAATATACAGTCACAACATAGAATAAATTATTATAACTTTCATAATAATAATAATACTCCCACAATTTCTTAGCTATGAGTTAAGTTCAGTGATGGACCAAAGTAAAATAATTTGCTTAAGGCTCTATAAAAAATTTTGATGTGGGGATAGACAGTTCTTTAAATGCTAATTATATCCAAAACAATGTTCATTTGATTTTCCCAAGATTATGACTTTACATGTATACTTTACATTCCCAACTTCATTTTGATTTAAAATAAGAAAGTATAAAACTGACATCAATGTTTTCCAAAAGGGACATGCTGCTTGGAAACTTTTTGTTCTGATATACAACCATAATACTTTAAGAATAAATGTGTAACTTTTAATGCATTTTTGCCTGGATTTCACTAATTTTCAGAATTCCAGGTGTATTTGTTCAAAACTTCTATATGAAATGAAATTGAGCTACATTTTTAGTTCAAAAAGAACAGCCGCTCTTTTGTGACTTTTTTCTGTTGAAAAATTAATTTCTAGAGATTGCATTTTTTATGCTGAGTTATGTGGCTTTTTCTTTTCTTTTTTTTTAAACTTTTCCTCCATCTTTTCTTTTTTTTTCTTTTTTTTTTTTGATAATAAGATAATAATGTTCACTTCAGGCATTCACTGGGTCATAAGAATCAAAGTTACTTGCCAGGGGCTATAGTAGATGCAGATGAGTATTTTTCCTACAGACAGAAAGCAAGAAAGCTTGGGGGGAATTAAAACATCAGGATGTAGCATCTGAAAAGTGTTGTCTATATATAATCTGATTGTGCGCAACTGTCAACATAAAACTAACTTTTATTATATATAACTTTTATTATATATATGGCTTTATTTACAGACTATTTCATATTATGTTCAGTCATTTCCAACTTCTCCTCGCTTTCCATATATATGTATATTCTATTGTGAATGAAACACATCTGAATTCTTGGATAATGTACTTTGCTATTTAGTTTTCAACACTTTCTTTAGTAACAGAAATGTATGAATGATATCAGAAATACTCTTAATAGCTTCATTAATGAAGCAGATATGTCTATACAGTCACTATA
Source organism: Melopsittacus undulatus (assembly GCF_012275295.1). Classification (NCBI taxonomy): domain Eukaryota; kingdom Metazoa; phylum Chordata; class Aves; order Psittaciformes; family Psittaculidae; genus Melopsittacus; species Melopsittacus undulatus. The sequence goes on along the minus strand of NC_047528.1, from coordinate 70,892,768 downwards.
TAATCCAAGGTATATTGTTCACAGTTTGAATTTATTTTCTTCATGTCAGTGTCTCATCAGCCACTTTTCTTCCTCAAAAAGCTTGTTTGCTTTTCTGTCTGTTTTCTTAATTGCATGTTACAACTCTTATGGAAATATCAAATTAATCTAAAGCAACAGTTTAAATCCAAAATATCTGCATATGGTTACAGTTTAGGAGCAGTTAGAACCTTTGTGTATGCTTCTGAATAAAGGCCACAAATAAGGACTGCATGCTACAGTCCTTTAAATTCATGAATAGCTGCTGCTTCTGATAACATTGTTTTCTTCAGTCTATGTCACAGTTTATATTATTTCCTCTACGGCAAGTGATGCAATTCCTAAGGGAGACAAAAATCTTTCATTTATTAGGTGAGAAGGAAAGAGAGGAAGTAGGATGGATCTTCAACTTCCTTCATTGCTCAGTTGATCAGTAGGATTTGGCTGCCACTCAGCAATTTCAAGACTGTTAGAGCAAGAGCAATAGCAGCTTTCCCTAGCCAGAGAGTATTTCTGATCCATAGCCAGTTTATAACATGGTTTTCTGCAAGCAAACCTCAGTGCAAATACCAGTGTAGACAGAATCATATTTCCATGACATTTCATTTGATATTCTAATAAGGTATTGCCACAGAATGGACTCAGTCAGAGATCAATATGATCAGACCAAAAGCTATTTATTGCAAAGCATTAACTCCTTATATACTATTGCTTACATACACTTAGAGTGATTTGGCATATTATGATTGGATACATGTCTTGAAGACCCTTAGTGACTAACATATAATTGGTTAAGCACAGGTGTGAGAACTTGACCTCAAAAGCTTGCCAGCAGTCCATAATTCTCATAACTTGGTGAATTCCAGCTTCTTCTTATATTGCTTGCTTAAGCTTCCTCGGAACTCTCATGGCCTTGCTGTATCTTTCAGGGTTATTCAGAGTTCATGTACCAAATATCCATTCTCCTGTGAGAACACTGTCTCCACAAGGAATTTTTTTTTTCTCATTTTTTTTTTATAAGAGCAGATATTTATTATGTTTGGGTTTTTTTAATTGCTTATTTTAGTGATTTGGAGAGTTTGACAAAAAATTACCATTTAATCATAGAGAACAAAAAGGAACACTGCTAGAAATAATACCAATAGTTAGCATGGGGTTTTAATTTCTTTTTATTTTCAAGAATAAAATAAAACTTTGTCTGATTTATTGCTATAAAAGCTTTTAAAATAAAAGTAACTTAAATTGGGATCTGAAGAAGCATTTTGAATTTTATCAGCTGAACCAAAATAGTTCAACCAAATTGAATTGGTCAGCTTTTAATAACAATTAGATCATTGGGTGAAAGATGCTGCTAGTAAAAAAAAATATGCTCCAAGAAATTAAATTAGGTAAGAGGGAAACAACTAGTCCAGAATCGTGAAATAGGCATGATTAGCAGAACAGAAATAGGATAGAATATGAACCACATAGTAAAAACCTTGAAGGGTTCTGCTGCTTGGAAATGATAGAAACATTAGGTAACACATCATACAGGGAAGGTTTAAAGAGCAAGAGAAATAGTTGAATGTTAGCCATCAAAGATAACAAAGGTAATATAAATGAAGTTGAAATTGCTTAGGTCAAATAGTAAGGTAAGGTGAGATGCTAAATAATGTATTTTGGAAGTAGGGCTGAAAATCTGATTCCAAAAAGGCTGATTTTGAAATGGATAGCTGTTTACCTAAGGGAATAAAAATAAACTTGTTATTAAAGAGACTTTAATTTACATTCTAGATAAAAAATACTATTGATAATAAGAGGCTTAATATTATTTGTATATATGATAATTAACAAATATTTTCATCAGATAGCCACAGAACTATTAAGAGATGATATAATTTAAGTCTATTTCTGCTTTGATCAATAGTAAGAGCATAGAAAAAATGGAAATTGTAACAAGTTTACTTAATTTAAACTAAATGAAACATACCAAAGCCCTGTTTTTGGAAAAGATTATGCAAATTAAACATTCAAGAAGCTGAATACTGATGTGATTTCTTAAAATCACAGACTAACAGATTAGCTGTAACTTGTAATTCCTCCTAAAAAATATAAATGAAACAAAACCCCCATATGCTTTCTTTCATGGATAGTTTCAATAGAAGTTGGAATAATTGTTTAAACTTCAGAAATTGTGAAGTAAATGGTCTATTAGAAATGAAAATAGACATAGATCATAAAGGAAAATATTTTAGAGTTCAATATAGTGACCTGGATCAAAGTTACCAGAAGCCATACATAGTCAGACCTCTCAAAGACACTAAAACAAAGAGGTTCTTCTGTTACATAGATAAAAGAAGAGCAAGCAAAAAAAAAAAAAAAAAAAAAACAGAACAAGAAAGTAGAATAAAATGCCATTAAAAATAGTCTAAAGGCAATTACAAATCTTAGTGAGTTTTATCTGTTTTCAAAAGAGGATGATAATATTAGGTATAGGAGCAGGGGCATAAGGGCTAAAGGGAATGTTTATTGTCCCATTGAAGTTAAAATCAAAACTTTTCAGTCTGGGAAATGTTCTTGCCATAAGTCTGAAATAACTGTTACATGAAACTGCAGTTGTTAAAAACAAACTAACAAACAAAAATTTATATATGTGTATGGTTTGTATGTGTGTATGTATATGGTTTGTATGTACGTAAATCCATACATATAAAAAGAGAGAATAAGTTGGAAAGACAAACCTCAGCCTGGCAGTCAGAGTCTCAGGAAATAATCTTGGAAAGAAAATTTCCCTTTAAAACTGAAGGTAAAACTGAAATGGTGGAGAATATAGAACTGAGTAACAGAATATCTTAGTTAAACTCTAAGTTCTCAAGATGAAGAAGGGGAAAAAGACAAAAATATTACTCTAATCTAGAACCTGTTGCTTTTTTTCTCTGCCAAGAGAAAAATAAAGATGCAACTTTAAAAGAATTAATATCATCTCAGATTGCAGTCCTTGTAAGATGTTTAACCATTTGATATTATGCTAATATAAACACAGAAACAAAAAAATCAGTGGCTCTAACCATAATCTAATGTACAGTATGCATCTCAACCCTCACTATTTTTCATAGAAATTAAACAGAATTCTCACTGGCTGGTAGGTTTTTGGTTTGTTTGGGGTTTTTTTAGGTTTTTTTTAGTGTTTTTTTTTTCTCTACTAGTAATTCAGCCACAGTACTGTTGAATAAACTGTTGCTTTACATTTTAAAAAGTCATATTTGATTTTGTCCTGGGTTCAGCAGTAGCAGTCATTTTTCTCCTTCTTAGTAGCTGGTGCAGTGTTGTTTTTGACTCAGCCTGAGAACAACGCTGATAACAACGTTTTCAGCTGTTGCTGTTGCTCAGTAATGCTTACTCTGACCAAGGACTTTCTGAGTTTCATGCTTGCCAGGAAGGTGGGGAAGATAGGAGGAAGCAGAGACAGGACAACTGACCCAAACTAGCCAAAGACGTATTCCATACCGCAGCACGTCATGCTCACTATATAAACTGGGGCCAGTTACCTGGAAGGGCTATGTCCTGGGTTCAGCAGTCATTTGGAAGCCAGAAGGAAGTAGAGACAGGACACCTGACCCAAACTAACCAAAGAGGTATTCCATGCCACAGCATGTCCTGCCCAGTATATAAACTGGGGGCAGTTACCCGGAAGGGCTAGATCACAGCTCAGGTTGGGCTGGGTATCAGTCAGTGGGTGATGAGGTGTTGTATTCTCTTCCCTTGTTATTTCCCTTATCATTATTATTATTGGTGGTAGCAGTAGTGGTTTTGTGTTATACCTTAGTTACTGGGCTGTTGTTATGTCAATCCGTGGGAGTTACATTCTTTCAAGTCTCCTCTCCATTCCTCCAGGAGCAGGGGGAGGACAGCTGGGGAGTGAGCGAGTGGGCTGTATGGTTCTGAGTTATTGTCTGGGCTTAAACCACAACATTATTATTATTGTTGTTATTACTATTATTATTACTATTGTTGTTGTTGAATAAAAGAATAGTAAGGAAAAGGAAAATAACAAAGAGAGTGAAATAAAACCCAAAAAAGACAGGAGATGAAATTAAACCAATTCCTCACCACCCACTGATGCTCAGCCAGGCCCCAAGCAATACACACACACCTCCTCCTTCCCAGCAAGCTTCCACGTAGTTTTATTGCTGAGCATGATGCCATATGATATGGAATATCCCTTGGGTCAGTTGGGATCAGCTGTCCTGCCTGTGTCGGCCTCCTAACTCCTTGCATACTCCCACCCTACTTGCTAGTGTAGTAGGGTGAGGATCAGAAAACACCTTGGCTCTGTGTAAGCACTGCTCAGCAGTAACAAAAACATCCCTGTATTATCAGTACTTCTTCCAGCATAAATCCAAAACATAGCCCCATACTAGCTACTATGAATAAAATTAACTCTATCCCAGACAAAATAAGCACACCCCTGCGCTACACTGTGTTCAAAGCAAACTAATATAGATTATACATTGCCTAGTGTACTTGCAATCTACAGGTGTCACAGGCTTGTGGTTTAATTATGTTCAGGTTGGCTGGCCTGTAACCCCCACCACAAAGCCCTCACATTTGGCCCACAAGACTTTAACCAGTCTATGATACACTCCACAAAGGAGATCCAAACATCTGTGCCAGTCCTGGTGCTAAATTCTACCTATTCCTACCTTTCTGAGAAACCTATGTATTTCCATCTGTATATGAAGCTCTGTCTTCTGCTTGTTTTCTACACTGCTGGAATTGTGTGTAAGACTTTGGTTTTAGTTTTTATGATCACATTCATGTTTTATGAGTTTTATTGTCATTACACTGCCCCAAGGACTTGCCACCTGTTCCCTGACTTATCTGCAAGCTGTTATTACCATTCCCTCCTAAACTTAATTTAAAACTTTCTTCACTTGGTTAGAAAATTGCTGGGAAAGGTGCGCTTGCTCTTTTTTTTTTTTTTCCTGTAATAGCTGAGCCTTGTATCTTGTTAGCAGTTCTTTTTCCTCAAAGACAGAAGCATGATAAAAATATCTGAAGTCCTGCCTTTAGCACCAGCAACAGCCAGTTGATAACCTTTAGGATGCACTCTCTTCTAACCAAGCATTGTCTGTTCACCTGTAGGATCAAGACCTTCTGGGCTCTCCTACCCATCATACTTGACTCCAGGAATGTGTCATCATTTTTTACTTCTTCCAGGTCTTCCTTGACAATGTTACTGTTAGTGTGAATGAACAGCAAGGGCTGGCTCTAAAGGCCAGCTAACTTTCAGCAACAACATCCTGAATTTTCCCCTCTGAAAGCATTAAATCTCCCAGGACAGTCTGGCTAGATGAACCATTGGTGTCTCCACCCTTTGCAAAACAGAATCTCCAACTATTGTGGCCTAGTGGTTCCCTTCAGTCCATGCCAAATTGTCTTGGAGGCCTGACTTAATAGGGTTTGCTCCACTTAATCGGATATTAGATCATTGTACTGATGCTGAGGGTGGTGGAGTTTTTTTTGGTTTTGACACAAGCTTTCAGTTTCACCCATCTTCAAAATCTTGATCTGTCATTAAGCATAGCCTTTAGCTGTTCCTCCTTCTTTTCATCATGTGACTTAAAGCTTTTGACTCTACAAAGTGTCTGTGAAAACACTGTTAATCTCATGTTCGGGTTCCTGATATCATATAGACTGCTCAGTTCTTCTTCCTGTACCTCCCACTGCTACCCCAGAGCAGGAGGGGCAACAGGCATCCCTGCAGTCCAAGGCATGTGTGGCAGCACCCACCCTCTGCAGGTCTTCTGAGTCAAAGACTCCAACTTGCAACAGGTACATTCTCCAGCTAGAAGAAAGATGGAGAAATGACCACAGCCCTTCATCACCTTGATCACAGAGTCCTGAACTTCTAGACCTGCTTTACATCCCCTCCCGTGGCAGCAGGTGATGTTTATATTAGCTGCACTCCTGCATATCAGCTAAACAGGTGGTTTCCAATTAGGAAAAAAGATTCTACAATCTTATAGTTTTCCTATATTCTTCAGGTCATCTATGAAACATTTCAAGTAGATTGTGTGTGTCTATCTGTACAACAACAACCTTGGGGTTTGACTTCTGGTGAGATAGAAAGTCAGGTGAACAGAAAGAAAAATATATTTCTGCTGTCCTTTGCCAGGAACACTGGCAGTATCAGGAGATCATGAAACTTTGACTTTTCATACTCCTACAGGTTTTTCAGTCTTTCCAACAGGTAGTTTCAAAACAAGATATTAGTGCTTATGCAAAAAAGAGTTTCTGATAACAACAAAAAAGGAAAAGCAAAATAAAATAAAAAAAAAAAGAATAGCCAGAATCTAGCTGTTAAAGCCTTTAGCAGTTCAGTCCTTAAAGGGTCAGAAGAGTGAAAAGTTGTGAGGTGAAAGACCTGACCACATATATCACAGCAGCAAGAGTCAGCAGAGAAAGCAGGTTAATAGTCAATTCCAATACTCTCATTACTGCAGTTAGTTTCTTTAGACTTCTGATATTTGATCTACACTATATCCAGTTTTGGGTGATCAAACATTTAAACTGTCATTCATAGTTCATTATGTATTAACCCGTACACACACATTCTGATTTCAGAAACTCCCAATGTCCCAAAACAGGAAAAGTGCTATAGTAATTTTAAATTGCTATACTGCATAAGCCCATAATTCTGCTCACTTTCAAACTCAAATACTTATAAAAATTTGTGAACTGCTCCAATAATTTTGCCTCCAAATCATGTGCATCTTGAGCTCCAACCTTTCTGAAGTAAATTACATTTTCAGTGTTGAAGAATATAGTTTGACTTTTTCCAAGTACAGAACTCAGAGGCAGAAGAGCAAGAAAGAAATGTGAAATATGGATTGGTTGTAGGTCAATCAGAAGTCAGAGATATAAGCCAGTGAAGTTTATATTTGTGTCAGGTAGAAAGATGGTTCTCAGCACAGTTCTCTTTGGATAACAGAATTTTGAAATACCATAAATCACAACATGAAAATTAAATGCTTATGACATCATAAGAACTCTGAAATACTCTTCAAGTTCCCACTTACTATATTCTCAATGCACAGTAAGCTAATAAGAATCTATTCTTGTATCCCTAAAGATTAAATAATTCATTTTTACTTAATTTAATTTATGCCCAGCTAGCACAAACTTCTGACTACTAATTCAAAGACTGAGAAAAATAACAATTCAAAAAACATTTAGGTAAATACCTTTCCTTGCTGTGGGTCACACAAAGTCATGAGTGGTACCCGTCTTTTTGTGGCTCACCCTCAGCTACATATCCTCAGGTGTATTTTTTAGCATGAAAATGCCATATAGCTTTCATTCATACCATACACTTTTTGCAGTGCTGTCCCCAAAATTAATAAGCTTTTCTGAATAGACTTTGGGTAAAGGACTACTAAATTGATTTACATTATATGAAACCACAATTTCTACATATGAAAACAAATAAGCTTTTGTGAATAAACTTTGGCTGCAACTGTATTTAATTAAGTAGTTAAAAACAAGCATAGTAACAAAACCTCCCACTGAATACATTTGCATTATATGAAGCCTTAAGTTAAACATATAAATAGATCAAAATATGTTTCCTTTATTTTTAACACAATAGGAATGTATTTCTAAAAAAAGGTCATAAATGTTAATTTATAAGTAATTTTAAAGTTCATTCATTTTAGCTATGCAATTCAGTTATCAAAATAGTGAACAACAACCCAAGAAATGATCCTATTGATGTGGTATGACTCTTTGATCAAAGAACCATAAACCAGGCATGACTTATAAATCTGCAGTTTGTACCCTTATCCAGTAATGGCCTTGCCATCGTTGTGCAGGGCTCAACAGAAGGTCCTAGTAAGACAAGCAGAAATAGTCTCTTTCATGCCTCCCCCTAATGTAATCTGCCATTACCACGAAAAAAAAAAAGCAAACAGATTTTTTCTCATAATTCCAGTCATGTTTTACAAACTGCTGTGAGAAATGAAGTCATTAATTCCATTCCTTCCCTCCTCCTTAATTACTCAGTAGGCAGAAAGCAAAGTGGAAAAAAGGAGAATGAGAAGAAAGATTGGTGTTTGAAACACTTGTATAACTGAATCACAGAAGGAGTTTTATGGAGTCTCTCTTATGTGAAGTAATTTAACACTCCTTACGAACTAGCCTTTTAAATTATTTTACAGTGACGTGACTGGAGCTTTATTCATTACTATCGTCATTGATAAGCACTGAACTGAAAACAACAAGCAGTTGCAAAACAAGATGGCAATTTTAATAGTCATTGAAAATCAGTTTTCTGCTATTTCTCATTTTAGATACGTCATCTGAAAAAGGCAGATCTCATCTGAATTCATGCTTATGTGTTAGAGAAAAAAAGTGTAGGTAAGGAGCAAAGTTTTTAATCATTACTAGATGTTAAGTGGTAATTTGTATTATCTAATGTTAGAATTAGTTCTAATACATGGACTTTTTTTTAAGGATACAATGTTAAACTGACATAGTTAATTATGAACCATTTTTCCCTCTTTTAAAGATAATTTGTTGTTTAAGTAGGATGAAAATTCCAAATCTGAGAGTAGGAGAAGTGGCTTTATTATAGCTAAAACTATTGTTATAAAATAAAATGCTATTCACATGCCTCTCTTCAGGATTTGTTGATCTAGGCCAAAAAATATTTGAGGTCACTTCTAAAATGTCTAGCACTATTGGAGATAGTTGTCCAAACAAAGTATAGGCAAATCTTACAGCTGCTAATCCTGAGAATGCCACCAAATGAAGGCTGACATAAATGTATGATAGCAACAGAAAGGAATCCAGGAGTACTTGACATTCACTGCTCAGGTACATAATTATCTACCAAAGAATTGTTTCAGACATGGTTACTTTTACACAGATTCACATCTGTGTAAATGAAACAAGCAAATAGAAGCTCAGTACTATAGACATAAAGGCTAGCAGCCAAACTAGGGAGATAAACAGAAGGTTTACTCCTCTGTTGCTGCCTACATTTAATTTTAAAACAGTCATACTAATAGATGACCAAGTTTTGTCGATATACCTCATAACATCTGTTCTTTCAAAGCACTTTTTTTAATTGAGTAATTAATAATTAAGTGAATCTTAACTTATTGCTTACTATTCCCTATGAAACCTTTATATTCTTCTCAACATCTTTCCTTATATATTTATGGTTTCAGTTTGATTCAGTAGCAGTAGTAGTTCTCATATTCTAATTGGCCCTTTACACATGAATGGATCATTCTGTCTTCTGTGGTAACATAGTGTAAAATATGCTATTAAATCCAACCTGATGACAATTGGGGTTTTTTAATACAACAGCTTAGAAAAGACCTTTTTTTCTTTTTTTTTTTTTTTATAAATAGGGTACAAAGCAACCATAGCATTTAATAGGTTTAGGAAATTTAATTGCTTGCTCATTGAACAGTGCACATTGTCCACGGACTATTCATGCATCTGTTTTATTCTGGGAAATTAAAAAAAAAACAAAAAACCACCAAAAAAAACAGCACAAACAAAAAAAAAACCAAAAAACAAACAAAAAAGCAACCTCTTTCAAATTATATGAAGACTAAAGGAAAAAGGTGTTTGTTTAGTTTATCAGTAAGAGGGTTCAGTTGAACTTTCATGATCTACAATGTCCTGGGTTCAGCAGTAGCAGTCATTTTTTCTCAATCTTCATAGCTGGTGCAGTGCTGTAATTTTGACTTTTGGCCTGGAAACAGCACTGATAACATTGATGTTTTTAGTTGTTGCTCAGCAGTGTTTACTCTGACCAAGGACTTTGTGAGTCTCATGCTCTGCCAGGGAGGAGGGGAAGATAAGAGGAAGCAGAGACAGGACACCTGACCCAAACTAGCCAAAGAGCTATTCCATACTACAGCATGTCATGCCCAGGATGTAACTTGAGAGTTACCAGGAAGAGCTGGATCACTGCTCATGTTGGGCTGGGTATCAAGGGATGGTATTTTATTCCCTTGTTATTTCCCTTAATGTTATTATTATTGGTGGTACTAGTAGTGGTTTGTGTTACACCTTAGTTACTGGACTGTTCTTATCTCAATCCATGGGAGTTGCATTCTTTCGATTCTCCCCCCCATCCCTCCAGGAACAGGATGAGGGGAGGAAAAAGTTGAGGGAGTGAGTGAGTGGGCTGCATGGGTTACTGGCTACACTTAAACCACGACATACAAGTATGCATCCTTTAATAAAAATGATCCAGCAGACAAATGTTTTGTAAAATCTAGTAGCAGGAAACTAAAAGTATACAGAAGAAATAAGGAAACGTGTTTACCTATAGATATGACTTGTATTTCTTTATCTGAAGTCTTTAAATCTTATGGGGAGATTTATATCAAAGGCATGTTGTTGCTCACAAAGAAGTTATGGACTTGCCACAGGCAGCACTGGATATATTTCTGTGGTTTTTTTGTATTCAAGAAAACAGAAAGACCATTGCAATTGTCTGCTCTGACCTTGAAGCATCAATCTTGTTATTGGAAGGAGATTACAGAAAACTGTCCTTGATATTAGAAGATAAAAAAAAAATGTGTAGACATGTCACTGTGTAACAAAGGGACCTTCTGTGGAAAAAAATAAAACCCCAATGAATCATGTAGTTTTACTTTGTATATGTCTTAGATAGCTGCGTCAGATACCTGATAGGTCTCTCCCTTCTATATTCTGATGATACTTGTCTGTCTTGCTGTTCTTAATAAATCTTTTATAGTTTTCTTTTTTTTTCCTTGGCTCCAGAAATGTTCAGCAGAATGTGTGTCTAGAAGTAATCTTTTCATTTCAACTGTCATTGCTGAAAACATAAATCAGGAAATAAACTGTCAGCATGCAAGTTATAATCTAGTACATATCCTGGTTTTCATATGCTTCTCCTAAATGTGGCAGTACTTGTCAGAGATCAGAAATAAGGCAATGCTAGGCTGACCTTAGAATCATAGAGTCATAGAATAGTTAGGCTTGGAAAGGACCTTAAAATCATCTAGCTCCAACCCCCCTGCCATGGGCAGGGACACCTCACAATAAACCATATCACAAAAAGCTGCATCCAACCTGGCCTTGAACACTGCCAGGGATGGAGCATTCACTACCTCCCTGGGCAACCCACTCCAGTTCCTCACCACCCTAAACAGTAATGAATTTCTTCCTTATACCAAATCTAAACCTCCCCTGTTTAAGTTTTAACCCTTTACTCCTTGTCCTATCACTACAGTCCCTAATGAATAGTCCCTCCCCAGCATCCTTACAGGCCCCCTTCAGATATTAGAAGGCTGCTATGAGGTCTCCACGCAGCATTCTCTTCTCCAGGCTGAACAGCCCCAACTTTCTCAGAATCTCTTCATATGGGAGGTGGTCCAGTCCCCTGATCATCCTCATGGACTTCCTCTGGACTTGTTCTAGCAGTTCCATGTCCTTTTTATGTTGAGGACACCAGAACTGCATACAATGCCCAAAGTGAGGTCTCACGAGAGCAGAGTAGAGGGGCAAGATCACCTCCTTAGACCTGCTGATCACACTTCTTGTGATGCAGCCCAGAATAAGGTTGGCTTTCTTGGCTGCAAGCACACACTGGCGGCTCATGTTCATTTTCTCATCAACCAACATCCCCAAGTCCTTCTACACAGGGCTGCCCTGAATTTCCTTTTTACTCAACCTGTAGCTGTGCCTGGGATTGCTCCGACCCAGGTGTAGGACCTTGCACTTGTCATGCTTAAACTTCATGTGGTTGGCATCAGCCCACCTCATAAGCATGTCGAGATCCCTCTGAATGGCATTCCTTCCCTCCAGCGTATCAACCGAACCACACAGCTTGGTGTCATTGGCAAACTTGCTGACGGTGCACTCAATCCCACTGTCCATGTCACCAGCAAAGATGTTGAACAAGACCAGTCCCAACACCGAACCCTGAGGAACACCACTTGTTAGTGCTTTCCAGCCGAACATTGAGCCGTTGACCACAACTGTTTGCGTGAGGCCATCCAGCCATTTCTTTATTCACTGAGTGGTCCACCTGTCAAATTGATGTCTCTCCAATTTAGAGACAAGGATGTCATGTGGGACAGTGTCAAACGCTTTGCACAAGTCCAAGTAGATGATGTCAACTGCTCCACCCCGTCCATCAGTTCCGTAGCCTTGTCATAAAGGCCACCAAATTGGTCAGTGTTAGTTAGGTTAGTGAAGCCTTGCTGGCTGTCACCAAGCACCTTGTTGTTTTTCATGTGCCTTAGCGTGCCTTCCAGGAGAATCTTCTCCAAGATTTTGCCAGGCACAGAGGTGAGACTGACTGGTCTGTAATTCCCTGGGTCATCCATTTCCCCCTTCTTGAAAATGGGGATTATATTTCCCTTTTTCCAGTTGTCAGGAACTTCACCTGACTGCCATAATTTTTCAAATAGGATGGACAGTGTCTTAGCAACTTCATTCGCCAGCTCCTTCAGGACCCGTGGATGGATTTCATCAGGTCCCATGGACTTGTGTACATTCAGGTTTTTAAGATGGTCTCGAACCAGATCCTCTCCTGCAGTGGGCCCAAGGTCCAGGTTTTCACAGTCTCTGCATCTGCCTTTCAAGACTTGGGTGGTGTGGTCAGAGCATTGCCAGTGAAGACTGAGGCAAAGAAGCCATTCAGAACCCCAGCCTTCTCCAAATCCTGTGTATCCAGTTCTCCCAGAAGCTTCCGGAGGTGGCCTACATTGTCCCTAGTCTGTTTTTTAGCCACTACATACCTATAAAATCCCTTCCTGTTATCTTTAACATCCCTACCCAAGTTTAGCTTCAACCGGGCCCTAGCTTTCCTAACCTGGTCCCTAACTTCCTGGACAACATTGCTGTATTCATCCCAGGCCGCCTATCCTTTCTTCCACCTTTTATAAGCCTCTTTTTTCCTGTGAATTTTTCTCAGCAGACCTCGGGTTACTTGAATCTTTGTGACCTCTTCTATACCAGGAAATAAGGAAGAGTACTGATATTTCAACCCTGAACGGCCATGTCTTCTCCCTTTACATTTGGTCTTACAGTTTGTGAAAAAAAAAGAGAACAGGCAATGCAGTAAGTTCTGGGGTTTATTTATTTGGGTTTTTCTCTATGACAGAATATGAGAATATTCTGTTTGTGTATATAAAAAAAAAATGTATGAGCTTATATGTCAGTGAGGAAGATGAAAGTCTGGAAGACACATAGGGGTAGAGCCCAAGAGGAAGAGAAAATGGGCTGAAAGAAGAATGATTAAAAGAAAAATTTTATTAAAAAACCCATTACTGAGGATTAAAACATAACATTTCTCTTCTCCACTCCTTCATTACAAAGCATGTGGCTGTGACCAAAACAGTCATGTAATATTTAACTGATGTCAATATTTTAGTTATTTATTTTTTATTTATTAACTGGTGACTAGTAATATTGTGAGTTTCCTAGTTTGCCTCATTTTTAAGAAACAAATGGACTTTGTTAAGGCCTGTTATTTCAGACACTGTCTGATTAAGTGACATATTTGCAAGACTATTGAATAAAAACTAATGCATATTTCCATATGATTCTGAAGCTTCTAAGAAATGTTGGCCTTAGACTGGAACTAGCCCTGAGCATTTCTTTACCATTTTATAGGTATTTTCTTTCTTACAGAGTAAGTTTATTTCAAGGAATTGATTGATAATAGAAGCTGTGATACGAGTGTAAGAGTTGCCCTCCAAATATAGTATGGTATGGAAAACTAAAATTTACTCCATAACTTATACAGAAGGTAGTCTGATACAAAAATAATTATAATACTGTAGTGTTACTACTCCATTCAGCTAAATGCAGGTATAGACTCACATAGCTCATCAAATGTAGATATATACTTCAGGATCTATGAATAGGTCTCTGGTATACACCTCCTGTTTTCTAGTGTACTGAGTATAATGAACTCTGAGGTACCTAGTTCATGTATGCACATCTACATTTAGTTGATTAAACTGGAGCTCATTCCTTCTTAATGAGTAACTGAAATATCATCTTCCTCATATTTGCTGGTTTTGCACTTTTTGGAAAGTTTGACATTATGTTTGGATCTAGCTCTGTATGAGCTCTGTATGCATGACTAAATATGTAAACTTGTTTTATGTAAACTATGTAAACTCACTTCTTTAAGTTTCTTCAATATTTACTGCTGCTGGTAGCATGCTGAACCTTCTAGAAATGTCTATCTGTATGTTTCAAGGTAAAAATCTTCATATTGACTTATACTGGTAAAAACAATGCATATAAATACATAGGTACAGACATTTGCTTTAAAACCTGGTTACTTAAGTAACTACTAAACACTGTTGTTACACAAGTCAATGAATGATTCTCTTCACCATTTAGCTGGGGTCGCTTTTCATCATAGTATAGATATACAATTTGTTAGATTTCTGTCACGCATGCAATGGAAAAAAAACAAACCAGCTAAAAGACAGCAAAAGACAGCTACAAAATCCAAAATCTGATTACTAAAGAATAAAAAGTTATTTCAGTAGAAGCACTGCAAAATAAGGCTAGTAATATGGCTGTATTATACACATATGACAAAGCTTATTATGTAAATTGTGTCCAGGATTCTTTTACAAGGGACAGACAAGAAATGCAGATCAAAATGGCTATGAAACTCAATTTTGGCATCAAGACTGTGTCTTTTAAGTGAACCTCCCCCCTGTCTTCAGTTATTGTGCATTGGTCCAGATTGTGAAGGGTTCCCAGAGGACATGAACAGAATTCTTTCCAGTAAACTAGAAGGTACAATTTGGGAGAACTTGAGCTGCAAATGGGCATTCAGTGCATGCAGCAGATTGTATCTTGTCTAAAGTTAAAAACCCCCATATCCTTAAATGTATATACTATTGGCCTCATGTCTTCACCATAGAATCATAGGATCATAGAATAATTAGGGTTGGAAAGAACCTTAAGATTGTCTATTTCCAACCCCCCTGCCATGGGCAGAGACACCTCACACTAAACCATATCGCCCAAGGCTGAACTGCTTTAATCTACACAGCCACTTATATTTGTCCAGTCTCTTTGACAGAAACTGACAAAAGTGTTATGTGCTTTAGATGACACAAATATTCACCCATTCATTCTTTCACCATCTGCATATTTTTGCTACTAATAAATGAATGGATAACATTTTTATTTATATTTAATATGTGTACTTCTACTAAAAAGTACAAAAAATGTTTGAGTAAAAGCACTAATGCCACACTGTAAAGAATGAGGATTTACACAAAGAGCTGCACAAACTTATCAAAAGCATAACATGAGCTGGGAGTGCATATATGTCTCTGCCTGTGTATCAGGATGATTTACTACATATCTCATCTGATTGTCTGATTCAGGAGATATATAAGTGAATTAGCGTGATAATTAGCATGATTACTAGTATGTCAAGCTACTAAGTTCTATACAAAAACATAAAGCATAAGTCTATCAAAAGTTAAAGCATGTTATTAATGCCACTGTCCAGCTGCCTCTGTCCTGGTTTCAGTTGGGATCATAGAATCACAGAATTATAGAATCATGGAATAGTAAGGGTTGGAAAGGACCTTAAGATCATCTAGCTCCAACCTGTCTCCCATGGGCAGGGACACCTCACAATAAACCATGTCACCCAAGGCTTCATCCAACCTGGCCTTGAACACTGCCAGGGTTGGAGCATTCACTACCTCCCTGGGCAACCCATTTCAGTTCCTCACCACCCTAAACAGTAATGAGCTTCCTCCTTACATCTAATTTAAACCTCCCCTGTTTAAGTTTTAACCCTTTACCCCTTGTCCTACCACTAGAGTCCCTAATGAATAGTCACTCACCAGCATCCTTACAGGCCCCCTTCAGATATTAGAAGGCTGCTATGAGGACTCCACACAGCCTTGTGTTCTCCAGGCTGAACAGCCCCAACTTTCTCAGCCTCTCTTCATATAGGAGGTGCTCCAGTCCCCTGATCATCCTCGTGGCCTTCCTCTGGACTTGTTCCAACAGTTCCATGTCCTTTTTATGTTGAGGACACCAGAACTGCACACAATATTCCAGTGAGGTGTGTGTCTGGGATTGCCCTGACCTAGGTGTAGGACCTTGCACTTGGCATGGTTAAACTTCAGGAGGTTGGCATCAGCCCACCTCACAAGTGTGTCAAGGTTCCACTGAATGGCATCCCTTCCCTCCAGTGCATCAACTGAACTATACAGCTTGGTGTCATCAGCAGCCTTGCTGAGGGCAAACTCAATCCCACTAGTCTTATCACTGACAAAGATGTTGAACAAGACCAGTCCCAACACCGATCCCTGAAGGATACCACTCATTACAGGTCTCCAGCTGGACACTGAGCCATTGACCACAACTCTTTGTGTGCAGCCATCCAGCTAGTTCTTTATTCACCAAGTGGTCCAACTAACAAATTGGTGACTCTCTCATTTAGACTCAAGTATGTCATGCAGGATTGCCAGGTAGATGACATCAACTTTTCTTCCCCCATCTATCAGCTCCATTCAGGATAAAGTTCTTTTTCTTCCTAGTAGCTAGTACAGGGCTCTGTTTTGTCTTTAGTCTGTGAACAAAGCTGAGAACATGTGTACATTTTAGTTGCCACCAAGTAGTGCTTACCCTGATCAAAAACTTTTCAGTTTCTCATGCTCTGCCAAGGAGGAGGGGCACAAGAAGCCAAGAGGGAGAAAAGACAGAACACATGACTCAAAGTAGCCGAAGTGGTATTCCGTACTGCAACACAACTGCTCAGTATATAAACCTGGGGGGGGGGGGGGGGGGGGCGGGGGCGGGAGGGGGACAAGAAGAAGGTTAGCCAGAATTGGAATTAGAAGATTTCCCAGACTTTTATCCTATTAGCTTCTCTTAACATTTCTCTTCGAATTAAAGCAACAAGAGGTTCTGTTACCATAACAAGAAGGAGAGGGGATAGGAGACACGCTCCAATCAAAAGGACTTGGTTCAACACCATTAGTAAGTACTGAAAGCAGTGAGTGATTGTATTGTACCTTTGTCCATGAAGTTAATTCCTTGACAAAGCAAAAAGCATGTAATCTGTGAGAAAAAAAGCAGAGACAAGAAAAATGTTTTCTTTCTGTTTTCACTTCAGAGATGGACTTTAAAAAAGCCAGGCCCTTTGCTTTGTGTAAAGCTTAGACTTTTTTCTTGATCCAAGACTGTAAGATTTCTGTTTTACAGATGCTTTTCCTAATTTTTATGAAAAGCATCTATATACTTTTCTTATACTAACATTTACCTATTTCTATTTACTCTACTATTTACTTTTACTATTTGTTTTTCTTATACTAACATCAATGTGAAACAGGCAGAGTCAGAAACTAAGATCCACTTTCTTGAACCCCTCTTCCCTCCAGGGCTTTATACCAGGGTACTCTACCAAGCAGATCCCTGAAGATGCCAAAGTCTGCTCTCCCCAGGTCCTAGGCAGCGAGCTTTCTGTGCCCCTCCTTGCTGCCCTAAGGATCTCAAATGCTACTATTTCACTGTCACTGCAGCTAAGGCTGTCCTCCAGCTTCACATTCTTCACCAGACCCTCCTTCTTAAGGAGAACTTGTTGGTTTCTCTATCACTTAGAGAAGAAATTTATCATCAGCACATTCCAGAAACCTCATGGATTCCTTATGCCCTGCAGGGCTGTGCCTCCAGCAGATATTATGGTGGTTAAAGTCAGCCATGAGGACCTGGATTTGTGAATGTGAGGCTGCTCCTATCCAGCTATAGAAGGCCTTATCTGTTTGGTCTTCTTGGTCAGGTGGCCTGCAGCATATTCCACTGTAATGTCAGATATCCCTGCCTTCCCTTTAATTCTGACCCAAAAGCTCTCAGTCAGCTCCTCATCCATCCCCAGGCAGAGTTCCATACAATCCATCTGGTCACTGACCAAGAGGATGATACCCCCTCTTCATGTACCCTGCTTGTCTTTCCTGAAGGGCACGTATCCTTCTAGTCCAACACTCCAGTCATAGGAGCCCTCCCACCACCTCTCCATGACATCAGTAAGATCATAATTTAATAATAATAAACATTGAAAATACTTTCATTTTTTCAGTCTCTACTTATTTGTAAAAAAAAGGTGTCAAGATATAACAAGACTGTGCTGTACATAATTATAAGGAATACATGTTGTCAGGTACTGAAGCTCTTCTCTATATATTATATTTTATTGCTTAAATCCATTCTTGTATTTCAGATTTTCTGAGGGTTTGATTTCAGATGGTAGTACCTTTACTGACATGATGTTTAAGTTATATGAATGAAAAAAACCCACAAAAAACAACTCAGAAAATATCATTAAGTTTGTGACTTTTTTTCCATAGTCTTAGGTTCCATATTTGTATACATGTAGGTAATAATTAATTTAGATATGTTTCTGGAAAACTCCTCTGAGACAAATGATAAAATCATCTAGAAGATGTCAGCTGGAGGTGCAAGTGATGTGAAGAGGAAACACTGACTCAAATCCCTCAAGAATATAAGCATTTTGATGAAATAGAACTAGATTTTATTAGAAATATTGAAATCCAACAAAGTAGGCATACGATTGTAATATACTGAAGGGTTTCCTGGACAAATTCTTGATATACATTAACAGAAGATACTGATAAATGATTTAATGCAATTTGATACATTGGCTATTACTGCAATTTTTTGTTGAAGAAGTGTTCACAGAAAATGAAATATTGATTGATGTACCCCATACACAAGGGCATACAACTATAGTCAGTATCACTGGTATGTGAGCTAATACCAGAACAAATCATTAGTTTACAGGAATATATTTTATTCAATAAGTAGTTTCTGAACTGGTGCTGCAATGTTTTTTAGTCAGTAGCCATATCTATCTCAAAAGCATTTTAAAGCCTTTTCTAAGCAGAGGGCTATAGATTTTTAAGTGTCTGAAGGAGTAAACTTGCATCTATCTACCAGTCATACAAAAATGCCAGTTTTGGCAAAGCTTGTTTTCAAAATGTTGTTTACAGATGTCAAAAAGAGTAAGAAAATGTGGGTGTAGTTGTGAAAATCCAGGAAATCATATAAAACATACATTTATCTGTATTGTTGTATGTCAAGACATGAGTTTATCTTAGCAATTAAAGGCAAATACACAGTTTATTGTGCTAGAAAGTGAGAATAACATATATACTTAGCCAATACTGAGGAAATAAATATTTTAAAATACCTTTCGAAGAAGATACATGTATTGCAAGACACTAAATCAATAATCGTTGCTAGAGGTGCAAAAATATTCAACTGATGAACATGTTTTTCCCTAAAAGAAGTATGTTTCTCTTGTGATTTACTGTATATTTTTTAGCTGTTGGGCTTTTTAATCAGAAACTTCAAGTAAAAAGGGGAAGAAAAATAGTTTTGATGGTGTCTGTTTCTAGTGAAGGTTTTCACAGAAGATATTTACTATTGCCTACTCATCTCAAGTGTTTTTAAGCACTTGAATAATGAGATCTCAACAGCTTTCACATTTCCTTTAATAGGCTTAAACAGACTCAGATCCACTGTTTTCTTGCTGTCTTTATAAATGAGGTGAAAGCAACAGAAAATGTCCTGTGCCGAAGGGGTACCTGAAGACCTCCCTCTTCACTTTGTAATCAAATCATTATTCTATTTCAGGAATCCTGACTATCAACAGAGCTAAGGTGCTCAATGCCCTCCTTGCAAACATTGTTTTTATACACCAGAAAAAAAAAAGCGAAGTAATTTTGCCACACTAAATGAATTTCAAAAGCAAATAAGTAGACTGCAGATGGCTGTTACTATAAAACCAGTAAATCATAAAATAGCTACAGTTACCTCTACTGTCCCAAGTGACATTACAGTCTTACCTTGGGCTTTCCACTAAGAATAAGGGCATAGTTAATATGAATAAATGTGAAATTTCATAGCAAATAATTGCTTGAGGGAGGGTGTCTGTACAGTGATTGATAGATATGGATAAAATATTTAACCAGAGCTATGCAGTTTTAATAAAAAACAGCTGATACGGGATGTTCCCTCAGTGATGTGATTAATGGAGACGCAGCAGTAAACTTTCCAAGTGGTGCACAGGGACTCAGGCTTTGTGACGCTTATTAATGCTGGTGACAGCTGAGCAGCTAGATCATTGTGTACCATTTTGAAATGTAATTTTGCTTCAGTAATGGTTTACACATTATTTGAAACTGTTTTAAGAATTAAGCACTTGAATGGGAAGATTTTATGCAAATTTGTTGTTTCAGAACAGTAGCTGAAATTTTCAAGCTTGCATAACAGTAATTGTTGTGGTTTAAACCAAAATCTGCACAGCTTGTGCACTCACTCCCCCCCTTGCTCCCCCAAGTCCTGGAGAGTTAGGAAGGAGAATCCAAAGAATGTAGCCCCCATGGATTGAGATAAGAACGGTTTAATTTCTAAGGCACAACCCAAATCACCACTGCCATTACTACTACAAATAATAATGATAAAGCCAATAGCAAGTGAAAAGAATACAACACCCCACCAGCCACTGACCCATAACTCACTCCACCCTGCCCGGCCGAGCACCACGTGCTCCCTCCATTTTCCTACAGAGCTCCACCCCTCCAGCTCTCTCCCCAGTTGCATCCTGGGCATCACATGCTATGGTATGGAATACCTCATTGACTAGCCTGGGTCAGGTGTCCTGTCTCTCCTTCCTCCCGGCCTCCCCTCCTCCCCAGCAGAACAC
Source organism: Melopsittacus undulatus (assembly GCF_012275295.1). Lineage (NCBI taxonomy): Eukaryota > Metazoa > Chordata > Aves > Psittaciformes > Psittaculidae > Melopsittacus > Melopsittacus undulatus. Next base: position 70,871,992 of record NC_047528.1, on the reverse strand, counting down.
GTGCTCAGAAAAAGCCTTGAATAAAAACACCCTCAAAACATACTTGCTATCAGCAACTGTTCCCAGCCCAGAACTCAAAACACAGCACTGAACCAGCTACAGGAAGGAGAAAAATGACTGCTACGGCTGAACCCATGACAGTAATTATTTTCCTAAATTCATTTTCTGGCCCTAAAAAAAAAAAAGTCAAGACTTCTGAACAACGTTGTCGTAGTTGTCATAAAGTCATTACAAACTGTATTCACAACAGAGTTACAGGCAAATATTTTCCTTCCACCTAACTTCTGGATTTACAGGAAAATGTTCAACCTGAATGAGGATGTGAGAAATATAAAATACACAGAATGAAGATCATCATGAGATATCCTCCCCTGCACCCTCCCCTCCCACGCCCTCTCTTACTCCTTTTCAATATAGTGCTTTGGAGCATTTCTATTTTGAACAGACCACTTGATGAGCATCCAGATGGAAAAAAGACAGTTAATCAGTGAAAAGCTTTTTTAACTTCATGCAGTGTGCGTGGTTGTATCAATACCAACCGGATGCCAACTGTTCATGAAGGGATAGTGGTCCATATAACTCGCAACCTGAGCAGTCACAGCCCTGCTCTCGTGAGACCTCACCTGAAGTAGTGTGTGCAGTTCTGGTGTCCTCAACATAAAAAGGACATGGAACTGTTAGAATAAGTCCAGAGGAGGGCCACGAGGATGATCAGGGGACTGGAGCACCTCCCATATGAAGACAGGCTGAGAAAGTTGGGGCTGTTCAGCCTGGAGAAGACAAGGCTGCGTGGAGACCTCATAGCAGCCTTCCAATATCTGAAGGGGACTACAGGGATGCTGGTGAGGGACTCTTCATTAGGGACTGTAGTTATAGGACAAGGGTAACGTGTTGAAACTTAATCAGCAGAGGTTTAGACTGGATATAAGGAAGAAATTCTTTACTGTTAGGGTGGTGAGGAACTGGAGTGGGTTGCCCAGGGAGGTAGTGAATGCTCCATCCCTGGCGGTATTCAAGGCCAGGTTGGATGCAGCTTTTTGTGATATGGTTTATTGTGAGGTGTCCCTGCCCATGGCAGGGGGGTTGGAACTAGATGATCTTAAGGTTCTTTCCAACCCTAAGTATTCTATGATTCTATGATTCTATGCTGTGCTGCTCACATTCCTTACCTGCAAAACACACTTGGCCATTGCCTTGTAACAGAGATGCCTGCAGGCAAGTTCCACCTGTTATGAGTGATTGCAACACCTGTGTGTCCTTGCCTTTATCTAGCAGTGCAGCAATAAGTTCTTAGGTGAACATCCTTTCTATTTGACAGTCAAAATGATGAGCAGAGCTGTCCATTTCAAGAAGTAACATCTCAAAAGACCAAAATGTCAAGTTACCTTTCCACAAGTCCACTGCACCCTGGCTGGAAGCCCTTAAATACTGCACAAATTGGGGTTGCCAGCATCTGAAGGGATGTGGTTTTATCAATACTATCCTTATTCTTTACGACATTAGCTCTAGTAAGTGACCTTTTATGGAATCGGAGAATCATAGAATCATGGAATCACAGAATCATGGGATCACAGAATCATAAAATGATGATTGGCTTGGGTTAGAAGTACCCTTAAAGGTCATCCAGTGCACACCTCCACCCCCATCCCTTGCTATAAGTAGGGCATCTTCAACTAGATTAGGGTGTTTCAAGCCCTGTCCAACCTGACCTTGATGGTTTCCAGGGATGGGGCATATACCACATCTCTGGCAACCTGTTCCAGTGTTTCACTACCCTCATCGTAAAAAATTACTTCCTTATATCTAGTCTGAAACTACCCTTTTTTTTTGTCCTGTCACAAGAGGCCCTACTAAAAAGTCTGTCCCCCTCTTTCTTATAAGCCCCTTTTAAGAACTGAAAGGCTGCAATATGGTCTCCCTGGAGTCTTCTCCAGGCTGAAAAAAAATAACAATTCTCTCAGCCTTTCCTCATAGGAGAATTGATCTATCACTCTGATGGTTTTTCTGACCTTCTGCTGGACCCGCTCCATCAGGTCCATGTCTTTTACTGAGATGCAGAATCTGAATTCCTTTCTTGCTAGGATCAGGATCATAACAATCCAGAACCTCCACAAAACAATGAACGATGTTTTGTTTGACAAATGCACTTACTACAAGTGAAAGAAAAAGATCAGTTGGCTGGTGGAGTTGTATTTGGGAAATGTCTGGCAGTCAAGCTAGATTTCTTGCTAATAGAACTTCTCCAACAATGGACCTTCAGTTCATTCATGTTGCACACAAAGAAATGAACTGGTTCTTCTTATTTACAAAATTTCAGATCCTTTCTGCAGCTGAGAATGCCAGGAAAGCTAGAACCACTAAAATATTGAGAACAAATATCCTGACAGTATTATTTTTTAAGAAAAATGAGCAAAAATAAACAAATTGGAAACTACTCAAATATATTTGTCAGCTTAAAAAAGTGTTAAAAATATTTCCTCCTTTTTTTTTTTTTAGTTTGCATCTATTTGATGATTTGGTTAATCCATGTTAGAAGGTAATTTAAGATGATGACATCAACATGTTTCAAACAAATACTATGTTATAAATACAGAATGTCATAAAGGATATTTTAAATATTAATAGTCACAGTCACAACTCCTGTTTGATTGGTTTGAAGGTACTGCGTGTGCATGCACGCACACACACAGAGCAAAGTTGTTCTTTTCCTATATAATTATTTTAAAGTTATCATTATTTGATATATTTGTTCAGTTCCAATGCTTTTCCTAGTTACTTAACTGCTACCAAATGTTAACACAAACCGTAGCTGTTTAAATACTAGATAACCTTTTACTAAATTATTTTGTACTGGGGAAAAAAATAATAATCTGTGAAACTGCAGAGCAATATAACTTCCCTTACTGTTCAGGCTGCATATTGAAATTATTTTCAGCTTCTGGTTGTCTACACATGGCCAAGAGGGTGCACTGCAATTTAATACTTTAAACCAAGTATGTTTAATCTGTCTGTTTTTTACATAGTTACCCCTGTTGCTGTGATACAAAGGCTAGTTTCTTCATGCTTAAATTTGCTTTACAGACTTTTGATTATAGAAAAAAAAGGCATTTGTAATCATAGTCTTTCTGTTTCTCTTCATTCCATTCTCTAATTAATTTTCTTTCTTTTTAAATCTTGTTGGCTGCTTTCAAGTGCATCTCATGGAGAGATAAGAACTCAAAGATAATTGAAATCCTCCTCATTTCTCTTCAGTAGAAAAAACTGTATAAATGTTGCACATGTGAGAAAGCTGTGCTCAGTGCTTGCACTTTCTACTATGCAAAACAAGGAGAGAAACCTTGACTTTTGTGGGAAGCATTTAGGACATATGGGGAAGGTTTGGATTTAAAATGCTGAGAGCATGGAAGTTGTAATCTTCTTCCTGCTCCTCAGCTGGATGATCTGCCTAGCACCCAACCTCCTGAGGCTATCAGTCTCCCAGGCAGTCACAGCCTGCTTTCAGATAATGGTGGGTGGTGTTACTATTGCCTCTAAAATGATTCCATCCTTGACTGATCAGTCTGTGTTTTGGATGCAGTTGTAATAATTCATCTCATTTCTTTCTTGACGCTTGCTCATCCCTGATTTCTAGTCCCTGCTCTGGCTTCACTTTCCTACACTTGTTTATTCTCTGCTTGCTCTGCCTTTAGAGGCCTAATTTGCAGTAAATACAACCTCCCTGGTTTCCTCTATGTTGATTAGTTCCTGATCCTGCATGTCTCTTGCAACTTATGTTTTGCTTAATAACCCTGAGCACATATATCATCATATTGCAGGCAGAAAAAAATCAAATAAATTCAAGTTGAAAAAGCCTAGTAACTGCCACTTATGGTACCATACTTAGATATGAAGATGTTATTATGAGCAGTCAGAAAGTTAATACAAATACTCATATAATGTATATGTGTATATACATATATCAATCTTAAATGTATTACTGATAGGTATCTGTCTATATCTATATGCATCTTTCTACCTATCTATCTACTCTTTTAACACCGCAAGGTAAATTGAATGTCAAAAAAACTTGAGAAATGTTGGAAGACGCATATTGTTATGGTTTAACACCAGCCAGCAACTAAGTACCATTCACTCACCCCCTTTCCCCTTCCCCAGGGAGATGGGGATGAGAATCAAAATAACGTAGAACCAGCAGGTTGAGATAAGAACAGTTTAATAAACAAAGTGCAGTATAATACTAGTTCTAATAATAACGATAAGGGAAATAACAAGGAGAGAGATGTAAAACCAAAAGGGGAAACAAAAAAAAATAAACAGCAGTGACGCAAAATAAATTTGTTCACCACCTGCTGGCTGACACCCAACCCAACCCAAGGGTTTGATTTCAGAAAGATCAGACAATTATTAGGAAACACATTAGCAGATCTTCCAAGGTAGTGTTATTAACATAGTGCTGTTACTGCAAACATGAACTCTACCTTATCTTTCACGAGTGACAAGTTGCATGTTTTATTGGGGAAATGTAAAATATTTTTTGAAGGATCGTGTGTTTCAAAATAACAAAAACATTCATTGTATACATATAATGTGAAAGTAAACTCAATTATCTAGTTCATGGACTAGTAAAGACAGCGATGTCTTATTACAACAATTTCCAATCTGAAGCACATAAGTACAACAATTTCCAATCTGAAGCACATAAGTACACATTAACATTTTTACATTTTATTGATCAGTATCTCTGTGAAGCAAAACTCCAAAGACTTTTGTAAACTTGTAATTTTCTGTATGTTTTTAGTATTGTGAAAGAGTAGGTTAAATATTCTCATGGTTATTATGTGGTGTGTTCTTCATAATTTAGCATTTTTTTTCCCACACTTTCTTATTTTCATAGTATTGGAACTAAATGAGCACATAAAAAAATTATTTTGCATTATTTTTGGACTTTTGTGTTCAACCAAGCATACACGTGGTGTCTGCATAATGTAATTCACCAAAACTTGTTTTGGGATGTTCACTGGTGTCTTTTTGGACCAACCCTAAGTAGTTTGTTAAGCCTAGGGAAGGTGTCACCTAAAACACCCAATGCTCATGTTAGGATAGAGGTGGATACCAAAGTTTCTTTAAATGTGGCATCTGATGTTTCATAGTATTCTATGGCCTTGTATGAAACACCAGTAATTCTACTGAACTTTAAGGGGGGAAAAAAAGGGGAAGAAAGCCTTCAGTTCACCATATAGAAATATTTTGTAAATGATATCTATTTCACATAATAGAATGTATGATAAGTCCGGTCATATAATAGATTATACAGTAAGTAAATAGGACAGTTCTTGGTTTTTCTTAATTTTCTTAAAATTGTTTTTTAACTATTCATTCATAAGGATGAAAAAAATCAACTCAACATGAAGCCATCAAAATCAGAAAAAGAGCTCAAAGAAGATGAATTGTAGTATGAAGTATTTCTGCAGATTAATATATATTTCCAATATTGAATGTGTTCAATTCCCTTTAGAGGTGAGAAAAATCTCATGAGCATTTCTGTTTTGTCTGAACTTATGAAATACTGAAAATAAGACAAAAAATTACTTAGCTGTCATATGAAAAACAAATTGGTGATATATCATCCAGTAAGAAATTAATTTAATTTGCAAATCCCCTGAAAGTTTTCTAGATAGTAAGGAGCTTACAATGAACAATAATTTATTTAGATATTGTTGACAGATCATTGTGTCATATGCTGTGATCTGAATGATAGGAAAAGTAACTAACTGTAATGGTAGCCCTACCATCTTTACTGGATCACTGACTTTTTCTGAGACTGATGAAAGCTATTATATTAAGGAGGTTAATATGAATATTATTAAGAGAAGTCATTGCAACTGATTCTGCTCTCCCATTCAGCAGTTTTTTACTGGTTTCAGACTGATATTTTTTAAATATACCTGTTGAAAGCGCTTCAGGCCTATCTTATATATTTAGCTAAAAGTAAAATAAAAATTGAGAAGGTATTATATTTTCAAGACATAAAGACACAAATTTATAGCAAAATACAGAACATTTGAATTGAAAACATTGAAATGACATTGTAGAAAACTGAAACAATAACACTGAATAAGAATTAAAAGGTCAGCAACTGCAATTTCCATACACTTGTTTCATTAAAAGTTAATATTCTCTGTGTTACAGTATCTTTTCCACCACAATAGCCTGCAGTTGCTATTGCAATTTGCTTATAAAATGTAATAGAAAAATAAAGTACGATTTCTTAGTTTTCACACTGAAAGTGAAGAGCATTAAAACTGTATTGGTTCTTATCACTATAAAATATTGAAGCAAAACAAATGCAATGGGTTGAAAGTGAAGAGAATGACATTTCTTGATAACAGAAGAAAGGAATTATGCAGATATTGAGTTTATACAAGTTTTTAATGACAGTGTCTTCTGGAATGTCATTCCTTGTAAAGCTTGTTCAATGACACCTGCAGTACATTCAAGCATGTGGGAATCTTCACAGGTAGACAGAGTATACTTTCTGCTTCAACATGTTTCTTTTTACTTCTTTTTTTTCAATGAACTGTGTTGCTGTATTTTATGCTAGTACATGTTCTGTTTTGTGTAACATGATAGAAAACTTCGGAAGATTTTGCTGATCTTTGTCACAGTCTGTTTGGATGAAATTCCCCTTCTGTGGGATCAGTATTGGGGTTCAAGGTTTATAACAACAAGGTATATTGCCAAGCATGGGTATATTTGTAACACAGCTAAGGAAAGCATAAGAAGATAGTCTGAGCTTAAGGGCTGCTCCCACACAAAACTAGGGGGCCCTTAGCAATTCTCTTTTTAAAGCAATTCTCACAGATTACTTTTCTTTTTTTTTTTTTTTTTTTTTTTGTCCAGAGCTGTCTCATTCAAGGCTACACAACTGCGGAATATCAGACCTATACTTGAACACACGCAGCTAAACCTCAGGACTTGGAAGGGTTAGGAAGGAGCCCTCAGTATCCTGGCATCAATCACATTGGATATTCTAAATACTGATCAAAAAATGGTAAAATTAATCACATAATTAAGAACTCATAAAACTTAAGAAATCCAAGGTTTTACCTGATAAAAGTGGATTATTCTATTTAGTAAAGACAGGTGAGGGATTAAAATATAACAATCTATACAGCTGGTCAGTTTGCTGTGCTTTCTGTCTTTAGACAGCGTAGGCAATGTTAAGGAATTATGTAGGCATAATAATAATGGGTTCAGCTAACTGCATTTTCCAACTAACCACACAGAAGCCCTAATTATTTCTATTTTCTGTTGTTCTTCTATATCTTCAATTACATAGGTATGCCAGACTAAATCCCAGAATCTTCACAAGAGCAACCTCTTAGTAGTTTTGTTTTCTTTCTTTTTTTAACGACTATTAAAAGGGTAAGGAAAAGCACTTTATGAAAAAGCAAGCAAAAGCACCTACTCAAAGAAATGAAAAAAGTTGCCCATTTGTATTCTTGAAAATGCATTGTTCTCTCAGCTGTTTCAGGTATGTTTCATGCAGATGAAAGATATTTATCCACTTGGTTATATGTGTGATTTGTTTTTTTTGAAAGCCTGTAAGGTAGCAATTAAAAACTAAAGTAGAACACACTGTCACAAAATGTGTTGGATTAGACTGTGTGACATATTGCTCTAGGAAACTGGAAACCAAGAATGTACTGCTGCCTATGTTATGCAGCTACGCTCTGAGCTGGAATAGAAGCGATTATAGCAGTAATGTTAAAGACTGCATTCTCTAGCCTTTCCACCCATGCTATTAGTCCAGGCTAAAGTGATGGCAATAGTGATTGCTTCTTTGCTGGATATTGCTCATAAATATTTTCTGTTCTCCTTTCTTTGGACTTCAGCCTGTTCCAGTAAAGTTGCCTAAAGCGCCATCAAGACTTTGCAGAAAGATCTCAGTATTCAGTTTGGTTTTATCATAAGCAAAATCCTTTCCACAAACAATGAACACTGCAGTATTCATTGCCAGTGGCACAAAACAAAGTCTATTTTTGTTTCAGCCTGAGGTGCCTTTCCATGGCAGATCAACCTTCATCATTTTCTTTTCTGTAATGTGTTCTGTCTTGCTGTTTCATTCAGTTATGTGACAAACCCATCTCTTGACATAACTGATGGAACTGGTTGCGACGTCTCACATCACCTGCTATAATACCTGACTGAAAGAGAGTTTGTACTGATATAAACCATCTCAGGCTTACCCAGGAGTAGATTTAAAGAGGAAAGCATATTTCCCCCATTTACAAGCTTTGTAGAATACTTTGTGGTCAGTGCCTGTTAGCAGCAATACTTTAAATAACAAGAATGTTCAGAGGTAGACAGAGAATTTCTCATATTATATTCAGTTCATTAATTAACAAAGAGTGCTAGGTGAGATGCCCTGATGTGAACGCTACATTCAAAAGACAAGATTTTAGAGATATCCCAGCCTTCATGGAAATTAGATAAATTACTGCAGAGCAATTTCTTTTATTGAAGGCTAGTTCTCAGTGGGATTTTGAAATGTCAGCAGTACAGAAACAAATACATATGGCAAACCAATTTTCTTTAGTAGCTAATTTCCTTACACAGCATTGGTATAACTGTGAGCCTGATGAAACTCTGAGGTTAAATGCAACAAAAATATATACAAATTTCTCAGAGAAATAAATATTTTTTTTCCATTTGCTACTGCTGCTTATACAAAATTATTTTATTTAAGAGAAATATGGTACCACTGCTATTAGGATTTTTCTTTCTTCTTGTAATAAACTGCAGTTTTAACACCAATAAATTTTTCTTCCCAGTTTTCCAAGAATAAAGTAATAACTTACTTAAATATTTATATTTTGTTAATCATTGGGTAATAACAACATTTCCCCTGTAAACTAGAGTACAAAAGTGACCTATAATGCCAAGGATAAGCTGTGGAGACTAAGGTGAGAAGACAGTTTATTAATAGCTTTGGTTGTGGAAAGAGATATGATCTGAAAGTTATTGTTCTATTATATGAAAATGTAAAAAATAGAATACAGAAAAAAGCACCATTTTGTACACACAGCATAAACAAGCCCTCAGGTGTATTCATCATGTTTACTTCTATGCATATGCAGAATAATATGCATATCTTAGCCAGACATGACTGCCTAAGAGACCTCATGGACAGGCTGAACGGGGAAAGGAACCTGTTGTATACAATGTTCCTTTAGCAAAACGTTTTGTTAAGACAGGAACAAAATATCCTGGTGATCATAATCTGTGTAAACTCCTAAAAGTCTGCTCAATGCAAATTACATCTAGTCAGGGTGTCCTGTGACAGATTTGGATTATGAAATTGTTACGCTGCATTACACTATAACCTTGATCAGTTGATAGGAAGGAGCATGCCTACATGCTGAGTATTGAAAGCACTCATTCAAATTACCTGCATTGCAGCTGAGCCACTATTAAACTCCTGAAATCCTACAGCATTTACTGTTACCTCCCAGCCATGTAGAAAGCTAGTTGTCACAAGATAATATAATTAATTTCTCCTGCATTATGCTGGAGACAGACAATTACTGTCAGTGCCCTCAGTACTGCAGTTTTTAGTATCTTCCATAACAAAAGATACAGGCTTGGGATTTTTTTTTTCTATCTTTCCACTCTAGGGGAGGAAAACAGTGAGAGCTTCATCAGCCTTTTTGCTTTCTGGCCATGAACCTTGAAGAACTCACTCATTTTAACAGCCTTAATATCTTTGCAGCGCTATAAATAAGGATCTGTTTTCATAAGGTAGGTGGCATTTCAGGAGCAGATACAAAAGAGGGAAGAAAAAAGAGAGAGAAAGTAAACAATGAGAGTTCAAACTGGGCAATTGCCAGCCTAACCTTTTTGACTTGAGGCTGTCAGATTGCTATAAATTATCAATCCATTGAAGAAGAGAATTATTTTTCATATGCACCAAGGTTATTTAGACAAATAAATTCCTAGCAACACAGGTGACCTTATTTTGCCAGTTTATTGTTACTTAAAGGGGCCAGATGTGGACGATCATCCGCTGACAGTTGTTCCTCTGCATTAACTGATGTTTCAGAATTAAATTTGCAGGTTAGGTAGCTGGCTAAGATTTTTGTATTTTTTTCCCCATAGCAAAAGCCTACTTGCTTTGTCTGTAAGCTGAAATCCCTTGCCTTTTGTTCACAAGTAAAATAAATGTCCCTCACAAACACTTCCATTCCTGCATTCCTGTACTACTTTACATTCCTGCACAGTATAAGGATTGATGTGTTATGCTTGCTCATTTTGTGTTCGTGTTTCAACCTTGTTCCCATGGGATTCGCTGCTTGTTTTCCAGTAGTGATGCCCCTTACAGCAGCAGGGCTTCAGTTTTGCTTCAGGCTAACATTACAGCCCTGCAAATGTCAAATGGTGTTTCAGTGAAGCCTGCTGGCTCATTTGCTTGGATTTTCCCCCTCCAGGTTCTTTTTAGCTTTCTCTTCTTCTCCCCTCCTCCCTCAAGAGTCTGATGCTTGGCGTATTTCCCAACTGCATTAGTCATGCTAGAAATGGAACCATGTATCCTCAACTGAGCTGGTTCCACAATCTGCCCAAGAGCTCCTATGAGGCCAACAGACCATGTGGCTTTGATAATTTTTCTAGGAATACACTGTTTATGGATGAGGAAGCAGTAATTGTGTATTTCAAGTGCTCTTTCTGAACTTGCAATAGCAATAACTGCAAAGATTTTTTGGTATAAATGGGAAACTTAAGTTTATTGTTCAAATGTGGTTAATTTTCTGGACTTAAAAAAGCTTTAATAATCCAGAACCTCCTATGTTTAAATTCAAGCTGATTTGTACTTAGGTGTCAACATATTTATTATTCCTCAGGAGAGACCCTCTATCTTAGATATGCTATAGAGATAGCTATCCTATATCTACCTGTATTAAAGCTAGTGAGAAATCTGGAAAACAAACCAACAAAAAAACAAACTCAAAACAATCTTCCAATAATTTTCTATTTGTCATCTCTTCATCAGGAAGAAAAACAAACAAAAAAATCGGGAATTTAATGTTCATAAAAAAAAAAAAAAAACAAACCAACAAAAAAATCTTTTGTCAATAAACCCCTTTTGGTATTTGCAGCAGGAGGGCCAGGAGATGCCCTTGGATGGATAAGGAACTGCTGAGAAAAATTCAAAGGAAAAAAGAGGCTTATAAAAGGTGGAAGAAAGGACAGGCACCCTGGGATTAATATAGGGATGTTGTTCGGGAAGCTAGGGACCGGGTTAGGAAAGCTAAGGCCCAGTTGAAGCTAAACTTGGATAGGGATATTAAAGATAACAGGAAGGGATTTTATAGGTATGTAGTGGCTAAAAAACAGACTAGGGACAATGTAGGCCACCTCCAGAAGCTTCTGGGAGAACTGGATACACAGGATTTGGAGAAGGCTGGGGTTCTGAATGGCTTCTTTGCCTCAGTATTCACAGGCAAAGGCTCTGACCACACCACCCAAGTCTTGAAACGCAGATGTAGGGACTGTGAGAATGAAGACGCTGGGCCCACTGTAGGAGAAGATCAGGTTTGAGACTATCTTAAGAACCTGAATGTACACAAGTCCATGGGACCTGATGAAATCCATCCGCGGGTCCTGAAGGAGCTGGCGAATGAAGTTGCAAAGCCACTGGCCATCATATTTGAAAAATCATGGCAGTCAGGTGAAGTTCCTGACAACTGGAAAAAGGGAAATATAATCCCCATTTTCAAGAAGGGGAAAATGGATGACCCAGGGAATTACAGACCAGTCAGTCTCACCTCTGTGCCTGGCAAAATCTTGGAGCAGATTCTCCTGGAAGGCATGCTAGGGCACATGAAAAACAACAAGGTGCTTGGTGACAGCCAGCATGGCTTCACTAACCTAACTAACACTGACCAATTTGGTGGCCTTTATGACAAGGCTACGGAACTGATGGACGGGGTGGAGCAGTTGACATCATCTACTTGGACTTGTGCAAAGCGTTCGACACTGTCCCACATGACATCCTTGTCTCTAAATTGGAGACATCCGTTTGATAGGTGGATCACTCAATGGATAAAGAACTGGCTGGATGGCCTCAAACAAACAGTTATGATCAACAGCTCAATGTCCAGCTGGAGATCAGTAACGAGTGGTGTCCCTCAGAGATCGGTGTTGGGACTGGTCTTGTTCAACATCTTTGCTGGTGACATGGACAGTGGGATTGAGTGCACCCTCAACAAGTTTGCCAATGACACCAAGCTGTGTGGTTCGGTTGATATGCTGGAGGGAAGGAGTGCCATTCAGAGGGATCTTGACATGCTTGTGAGGGCTGATGCCAACCTCATGAAGTTTAAGCATGACAAGTGCAAGGTCCTACACCTGGGTCAGAGCAATCCCAGGCACAGCTACAGGTTGAGTAAAAAGGAAATTCAGGGCAGCCCTGTGTAGAAGGACTTGGGGATGTTGGTTGATGAGAAAATGAACATGAGCCGCCAGTGTGTGCTTGCAGCCAAGAAAGCCAACCGTATCCTGGGCTGCAGCAAAAGGAGCGTGACCAGCAGGTCAAAGGAGGTGATCCTGCCCCTCTACTCTACTCTTGTGAGACCTCACTTGGAGTATTGTGTGCAGTTCTGGTGTCCTCAACATAAAAAGGACATGGAACTGTTGGAACAAGTCCAGAGGAGGGCCATGAGGATGATCCAGGGCCTGGAGCACCTCCCATATGAAGAGAGGCTGAGAAAGTTGGGGCTGTTCAGCCTGGAGAAGAGAATGCTGCGTGGAGACCTCATAGCAGCCTTCCAGTATCTGAAGGGGGCCTATAGGGATGCTGGGGAGGGACTATTCGTTAGGGACTGTAGTGATAGGACAAGGAGTAAAGGTTTAAAACTTAAACAGGGGAGGTTTAGATTGGGTATAAGGAAGAAATTCTTTACTGTTAGGGTGGTGAGGTACTGGAATGGGTTGCCCAGGCAGTTAGTGAATGCTCCATCCCTGGTGGTGTTCAAGACCAGGTTGGATGAAGCCTTTTGTGATATGGTTTATTTTGAGGTGTCACTGCCCATGGCAGGGGGGTTGGAACTAGATGATCTTAAGGTTCTTTCCAAGCCTAACTATTCTATGATTCTATGATTTCCCCCCATATTTCTCCAACTAAATGCATTAGCTTGTAAAATTCATCAGACACAGATAGCAATATGCAGACATCTGATTTACCAACCTGCATTAAACTTTACTAAACTTCCATAATTTTTGTAAACAAATTAGAAATAATTCCACAAGATTAAAATTCATTTACACAAAACAGTGGTGATAATTGGAAAAATAGATGGAAAAAGAAAACTCCTCCATGAACATGCTTTGATCATATCTATTGTATTCTTAATCCCAGACCAAAACCCTAGTTCATGGGCTGACAACATATTTTCTGTGACACTTCCTACCACACGGCAGTGAGGTGCTTCTGCTTCTGGCTCCACGTCCTGCTCCATCTCCTGCTCGTGACTGGTCAATTAGAGTAAATGTACCAACAGTCAGTAACTCAAAGGCACTAGTACTTTTTTAATCAGGAAATTAGTTTATTTAGATACAAACTGCCCTGTTTACAAATGCTTGGTCAGATACCACATTCGGGTAATTCTCTGTGGTACATAGTTCCTGACTTATCGGGTGCATAGCCCGCTACCCTAGGTATTCACTTGATGTTTTGCTTTAATGTGAAGTTACAAGAATCCATATATCCATTTCAAAAACAGGCGTTTACAGAGGATGCTACCAAAAATCTCAACCTTGAGGCTGACCTGCTGGAGCTGACAGCAACACTAGCAACCATCTGCCATGTGTGTTTACTGTCAGATGCAGCTGTGTTAAACAGCTCAGGGCCTAAGCTTGGGGAGGAGTTGGCAGCTCTGTTGCTGTAGAGTAAGAACGCAGGACCTTATTCTTAGAAGTTTTGAGTTTTACTTCCCAAAATCACTCTCCAGAGTCTCTAGTTTAAAGCCAGAATTTCTAAGCAATAGGCTAAAGAAAAAAATTCTCATATGTTCTAAGAGATCCGAGTTCTCTTCTTGTAATAACTTCTGTGAACTCTTTAATTATGATGCAAAGAGTTTTTCCTTCCATTGTATTAGCTAGAAGCAAGCTAAAAAGTAGGAGTGTTCTGAATGTAAAACTTTAAGATTTCCCATCTCTATTTGCAGCAAAGGACACTGTATGAGTAGCTGTGAGATCACACAGTTTAGAATATGAGACCTGGGTTTTGGGCTGGAACTCTACATGGGGCAAGTCACAGAGATGACAGTCTTTGCTTAGCAAAGATGGAATGCTCAATATCTTTAAATGTTATATAAATTATTATTTACAAATTCTGTACTACCTGGAAAACTCATTTGCAATGAAGAAAAGAAAAAGGAAGAACTGGGTGGAGATATAAAGACAGGGTGCAGCCTTGGCTGCAGTAAACATAATATGGTGGACGTCAGGATCCTGAGAGGAGGCAAAAAAACAAAACACAAGATGAGGGGAGGAGGCTTTGACCTGCTCAGTGACCTTCTTGGATGACTTTCATGAGACAGCACTGGGGAGTAATTTTTCCCAATAATCTTATTGTTTCTTCTCATCAAAAGAAACATTTATATAAGAGCAATAATATGAAAATGGTATTTGGTTTACGTAATTCTTCTCTTTCTCAGTGTATGTTAATGAAATATTTAATATATTATAGCAGAATTCACCTTCAATAGGTTTCTTCCTCAGTAGAAACTACATGCCATGCAAGGGATTAGCTTTTAATTTAGTGCTTTATGAACTGTTCTATCAGGTGCAGAATTTTTATTTCCAGGTCTAAATTTCTTAGGATAATGTGGTTGAAGGCCAGAAGGGAACAAACATTTAGTCTATTATCAGTTCATTTTGGGTAATAAATTTATTGAAATAATTCATGTGTGACATAATTCTGATATGCTCAGTGAAGGCTTTCTACTATACGTCTCCTATACTGAAAGCCTAAGTGGTATCAGAGACTTGATAATTGTTGTTTAATATTTTCCAATAGTCAAAGATGCTTCTGAGCCAGATTACAAAGTCACTGTGTGAAATAGACTACAAAGTCATGGCACAAAATTCTTCCTAATCTATAACAAAGAACTGTAATGCCCTAAAGTGTCAGGTTTGAAAGACTCGTTTGGGTTTTTTTTTTCAGTTTGCTATGTTTGAGGATGTTGTTTTATTTTGCTTTTGACATGAGTTTTGGCTTGTTTCAGTTAAATTCTGATTTTGTTTCATACTTTTTTTTTCATATTTGAGTATAATTTCCTTTACAAGAGAGAACTTCTGGAATATACGAAAGAAGAGTGGGCATAATTTAGCTTGCTCCATGAAATATTTCATAGCTTATGATTAGATAATAGTGCTAAGAGCCACAGTTAAGCTCTGTTCCACTCACCTCCTCACGCCTGATTTCCTGTACTGTCACTCTCTTTTATAATAAGCATTAAAAAAATTATAAACACAGAAGATGAATAATTAATAAACTAAATACCAAGTACTAAAGACTAGATGGAAGTACTTCATGAACTGTGAAAAAAACCTCATAATTTTAGTGACTGCAAATTCATGTATTAATTTTTTTTTCCTCTAAAGAGAATGTTTCTAAGTCACTGAAACTACATCTCAGCTTAAAATATATCACAGGAAAATTATTAAGCAGTTACTTGTTGTCATTTGCATAGCATATACACATTCTCTGTGAAATTCATCACACTGTTAAAGCAGCAGTGGAAAGCCAAAAGGAGTTATCTGTTTGAGATGCTTTTTTTCTGTAAACAGTTAGCCATGCAGAGGTAATCTTTCTGGAAAACAGTTGGTCTTAAACAATTAGCTAAATAGTGATTCCCTGTAAAGTCTTGAGGGATTGGACTTGGATGAATATTTCTGCTAAAGACTTATCAAAAAACCTGTATTTCCTTTTTTTTTGCTTCTGACTTGAGTTTTAGTGTGAAGTAGGAAGAAGAGCTATTTAAGAAAAAATCTTTTAAAACACTGTGTAGAAGAAATGGTGTCATTGGTTTAGAGATATTTTTTTTGAAAAAAAACCCCTCTGATTAATTTTCTTGTTCTCCAAGTAAAATTGAAAGCATGACTACATTCTTGTACATGATTTGTGAAACTAAACTGAGAATCTGAATAAAAACATTCAGAAACATTTAAAAGAGATGTTAGCCATTTATTTCTTTCATATGCTAACAGTTTTTATGTGGCCAAAGGAAAGTTTCAAAATTTAGTCAAAATAAAAACAAATCATCCATCACTGAGGAAAAAGGTGTCCTCTCTACAAGTGTGTGTTTCCTGTCCCTCTCTCAGCATTTATTGATGTTTAAGCCATAAGAAGCAGAAAATGGTAAAGATTTTAAAGAAAAAAGCCTCCTTTTTTTCCCCTGTTTAATAGATCATAAGAGAAATCTGATTAATCAAATCATTCTGAATATACATGTCAGAAATGTCTATCAAACATATCTATATTTACTGTTAATGCAAAAGTATGTGTTAAACAGAAGTATGGAATATTGAAAGCACACCAAAAGAACAAAACCATTTCTTCTATATTCTAGTAAAGCAAAACATCTGAAGAAAGGTGAAGGGTCTTGCCCATGACTGTATGCAAGCTCAAGACTAGAATATGAGAGCACAAAACTACAGAATGATGCCTTCCATCCCGCCTTCAAAGCTAAACCAGTTATTCTTATGCAAACCATGGGAGAACGAGCCTATGCAGTTCATGCTGTGAAATATACAGGACTGATTCGTGTCAGGAATTTAGGCGTCCTTGTCGCCATTGCACTTTGTGTGAAACCAGCCCTCCTTTGTGACCGTGATTATCATAAGTGCTCCTGTCAATAAGGAGAAAAAAAGGGGATAATCTCTCCTAATCAATCGCTTTGTTTTTCAAAGGGGGCTTCCGTTTAACGGTTTGACTGGCCTAAGGAGGTTAGATAACCAAGAGATACATTTTGTTACAGGATGTTGCAAACTTGGGTACTAGGCAAATAACCATATAAGGTATAGAAGGAAATGTTAAGACTACGGTTAAGCTTGTAAGCATTTTTCTGTTAATACATTACTAAGAAAATTCAGCAACGTCTTCACCGGAGAAAGACCCCAGCAAACAAGAAAAGAACAATGGAAAGGAGCCATGTCGACATTCTGGTAAAGAAGACAACAGGATTGGCTAAAACCCAAGACTGAGAAGTATAAGAGACTGTACTCCAAAGATCCCGGTGTGCGTTGCTGGTGGAGCGGAGACTCCCCTGCGCACCCAGCGCTGTTTGCTTATTGCCTCTCTTAAATTTCTAATCAATTGTAAATAAAATCAAGTGGGACAAAACCCGGTTTATGGTAAATTTTTATAACAATGTTCAACTCACATCTGTAGTTTCCAAATATAATCTTTGATTAATTTAAATTTAAACTTTAAGTGTACAGAAGGCTTTAAAAAATAAATCTGTTAAAATTGATAGTAAGTTGCAGCAAGTAAGGTTTCGACAACAAAGAATATGTTCAGCCAAATGGAAGAGACATCAAATTATTCTTTTCTCCCAAGTAAAGTATGTGTAATTTACATTTCTCAGTAGAAATGTCTTTATACTTTTTTAATAAAAGTTTCTTAATAAAAAGTACTTTCTAAAGATTTGCATTTATGAAAATTAGAAAATACTTTTAATGGCAATTATTCTAGAAAAAAATATCTAGTCATAAGCTGAACACTTATTTCGAGTCTTCTAAGACCAAATGGAAATTCTTGATATAATTTGCTATAACATGAAGGGTAGAAGAAGCTTTGATATAATGTAATTATTTTAAATCTATTAACTAAACAATTTAGAAATATCTTTTCTGAATGGTGTTACCCAGATATAACTTTTTTTCTGAGTCAGTAATTAATTTTTAATCCTTTTTTATAATTTTTTAATGTTTCTAAAAAAAATAAGTCTTAAAATATTTCCATTAAGTAGTTATGATGTGATGGAAATGAGACAAAAGAAAATAGCAAACACTGCTATCTTCAATGTCTAAATTTAGCATGTAAAGAAACATTTTTGTTCCAGGCTACTGTCAATTAACTTCAAATTTTAGAAAGAAAATACGGTATGCTGTAATAATATCATGAGGGCCTTATCTATAGTATTTGCACTTTGTTATTTCAAATTATGCTCATAGAGTTATGCATGCAGGAAGAAAGAAGGAATATAAAAAATGCAGTCATAGTTACTTCATGTTCATACGGTGATGAGATTAATTAATACCACAGGGCTGAAGAATTCTCTGGTCAGGCTCAGGTCAGCTCCTGCATAGGCTTCCCCCTTTGATGTTTAAAGAGTCTGCACAAAGGAAACAAAAGGAGTCTCCCAATTTTTGAGTGAAATGTTCAGTCTAGTGACTGCAGATCCCAGCATTGCTGTGTTACTCATGCTCCCACTTCAATCTTTAGTCCTGTCAAATGCCTACAATCTGCTTCCTTTCGATCTCTTATATACTGTCTTAGCTTGCAGCTTCATGCAGCTGTTCATTTGCAGCTTTCACTGCACTCTGGCTTTCCTGTCTACACCCTCTAGTTCAAACCACTCATGCTGCACCTTAAATGCTGCCTTCTGATTCTCCTAGAACCCATTGTAATGGATGGGAACCTAGCTGAGAGTTGATTCTCTCTTATGACTGAGACATATAACAAAGTATGGTTTTTGTCAAAGTGTGTTTATGTTCATCGTATCTGTTTATAGGCAAGAGGCAGGAAAACCTAGGTGTGCAGTTCATACTTGGCTGCACTGAGGTAGTATGTTTTTGTATATACATTATATATATAGATGCCATATTTTTATAATATTATATATTTATATTTTATATAAAATAATACTTCTAAATAAAAATAAATTACTGGTGCTTACATTTATAGAAAATTATATATTCTGAAGAAGAAAGGGGTTTATCATCATTTTTCCCTCCATTTCAGATGTTCTTAATTGTTCACTTATATTTATGCTACCTTCACATACCTTTACATAAAATTATGCTTTGTTTACCAATGAAGAATGGTGGGTTTTGTAGTAGACAAGGCTGGCGGAGCTTTTATTCCAGAAAAATAACTATTAGCTTGTCACAAGTTGTAAACTCCTTAAAATCATTAGGAATTGTAATTTTATTCTGTCTTTCTAAAATCACTTTTCCTGAAATGAAGAAAATATTACTGTAGAATCTGTCCAAAGTGTGCTATTTAGGATTGAAATATATACTATAGAACAAAGTCTATAAAAATTGGATGTATCTATTTGTGAGCTGGTGTTTTTTATGTCTGCATCATTGATATATATGGAAAAACCCCGGCATCACAAAAAAAAAAAAAAAAAAAATCTAATCAGAAGCTTTCATACAATGGAACTTATGAAGAAGAGAATCACATATTACATTTTTTTATTTTGTTAATAAGCTCTTTATTTTTTTTTTTTGTAAAAGCAAAGAATGTATGTTCTAAAATTCTGTGGTATAATACGTCTTTAAAAATAAAGACAGGCATAAACTGCTGATGTAAAACACAAACCTAATATAAAAATATCAACCTGAAGGTTTATAATTTAAGACTTACAAGTAATCAGCTCTAGGCCATATAGATCTTTCTCTTTTTAATACATTAATTTATTTTACATATGAACTGAACATCTCAAGATACTAGTCTTTAAGTCTGTGACTCATTCATGTTTAGTAAATCTAGAATGTTTTATCTTTAAGTTTACTTTTGTATAGTCTTCCACATTATTCTGCTACTGAGTCTTACACACATACTTTCCACATGACTTAACAGATAGATAGAATTTTTCTTTTCCTGTACAAAATATGGAATATACAGGATAAAGGATGATGTGATGCAGAAACTTTATTAGTTTTTATTTAGTATAATCCAGCTTAACAATGGCTTACATGTAAGTAATGAAACAGTCAAAAATACCAGTTTACAATATCATGTCACACCCAACACCTACAGCTATACTTTAAATGTTCATACATGCACCTCATTAAATGAAAGTCAAAACCAAAAAGAATTGTATTTTACAAATCAAGAAGCATAACTATCATTGTCATGTTCTAGGCTGCCAGAAAGTTTAGTTTTAAATGATCAGCCATATACAAAAAGCACAATAAAACTAAGAGAAAAAAAACAATAGTATTTAGACCATTTTATAATTTCTAGACAGCAGCATCCCTGATATCAAACATCATAAAACCGTGGAAGTAGTTTAGCTCTCTCTGTTCTTTCTTTAGATTTATCCTACATTTTATTGTCATTGATACTTCACGAGAATTACAAATAAAGCTTGTTAATACACACACTCAGAGTGGAATAGATTGCTATATAGTAACAGATGCATGCATATTTTGAAATAAAATTATTTCATGTAATCTCACTGGGAGCTGAATTAATAACTTTCAATTTCTATTTCATACAGTATATATAGTATTTCCTTGGATTTTAAAAAACAAGTTTTAACTCTGGATATACTGCAAACAAGAGGTTCCTCTTGGGTGATTCCTCACAGAGCCTTATGCTCCTTCAAAAAGAGTATGTCAATGTGCGTCAAAGGGAAACTCTTCCTCCTTGCAATACTGGTTTTCTGGGCTGCTGTTGCCAGGGTAAAATAGTGTAAAAAAAATACTATATGTGCTAATTTATTACTGTTTTTCCTTTTATATTTATTATTTAACACTTCTTGTCATGTACAGGAGCTTAGAACTGTTGAGGGAAAGTGATTTCAATGGTCAAAACCAAACTGGTCAATTTCTAACCCCTTTTAAAAATGGGTAGAAATTAGATGGCCAGCCACCTATGTGTCTTTCACCTCTTGCAAGCAGTCAATTAATTCTAAAAGTTATTGCATTTATATTACATGATGAGGGACAAAAAATTAATAAAGGACTCAGGAGGGTTTGAGATGAAAACATTATGAGTAGTATTCAGAAAATGAAAAGCTGGTTCATGTCAATATTTTACTTTGACAACAGCTGCGGATTTGTCTTTATTGATTGATATATACAGATATTAATATGGCTGAAATTAAAAGATATTGAAGGAAAAGTGCAATATTTAGTGTCATTCAAATGGAATTCAGTTGCCAATTTCTAAAGAGCAATCTTCACAATCTTCTTTAAATTTTCAGGCTTTAGAAACATTTATTTTTATGACACAGTTTTATTGAATTCTAGGTATTTGGGGAACCAAAGTTCTTCCTGTGTCGGTACTCAGACCTTCACAAGCAAAACATCTGTATTTTCATCAACACCCTGTGGGGTATGGATTTAAACCAGTGACCTACAATGTAAGGATGAACTCAGCATGGATACAGTACCTGTGCTAACGGTGCTGTTGTGAAGACTGCACAAGTACGTATTTGTGTGATCAATGTATTCATGACAGCTTCAAGTGAGATTAGTGGTGTGGCGTTCTTAGTCTTAGACATTTTTCAGTTGATACAAGCTATCTCCAAGGATAGCTTGGGTGTCAGAGCAAAGCCACAACTGAAGGAAGGCCACCTCATGTACATTCCATAAGTACATGATCTTGTACTTATGGAAAGGCAACTTAACAAGGTCTCTAATTTCTTGGACTAATATTCTAACAAGATTGTAAATTCCATTATCTTTCCTCATAATATTTCAAAATAAGAGGCTACTGTTTGAACTCTAAGGGAATATTGAGATATATGTATCTGTGGTTCAAACCATAAATTTCAGTCTCAGGTTGTAAATATTTAGCTACATAATTATCATTGCTGAGAAGTTAGTACTTTTCTCCTTTCATTCTTGTTTAACTCTCAGCAAGCATTGAAGGAGGAATTTATGTGGTATCTACCATCTCAGCCACATGAAATTCCAACAGCAAAACTCTTCAAAGCTCTTTTGGGGTGACATTTACTAGTTATTAGTTTTATTTAGTTATTTCATTATTTAGTTATTAGGTGTCTGTGTATCCAAGGTTCCCATTTCACAGTCTTACTACATTGCAAAGATATTGTTAGTAATAAAGAACAAATAGTTTAATGGTAACAGAGATGCATTAATTTCTTTACAACTGAGAGGAAAAATTACGAATGGTGAAGAAAAATATATTTTAGTTTAATACCAATTTTTATTTTATTTACAACAAAATGTTGAAAATTAATTAATATAGCTTTTAACTGGTCAAGAAACTTTGCAAGAAATAAATAACAATAGAAATAGGGAGAAGGTAACAGATCCAGTTTTAGAACTGCCATTCAGCATTCAATCCTGAAGCAAACCTAAAACATAACAGGAGTATATTCTACTGTATATGAGAGGGAGTTTTACAGAGTGAAAAGGTAGCACATATGATAAATGATCCATGAGAGCAACATGAATCCAAGAAGCTGTGAACCTCATGCCTCTAAAAATTATACAGAAAACAGAAAAAGCTCAAACATTCACAAAACAGGTGTGCCTTCCAGGCTGACAACTGCTCAAATAGCACACCAGTGCTGAGCTACTGTCACATTGAGCAACAAATTCAAACTGATCAGAGACTGCTTTATTTACAGTGAAGTTACTGAGTAGCTGGCAATAGCTACCAGCGCAGCTGTGCAGTCTGGCAAAGTAGCACTCCGCTATGCCCTTGCTTGTCTGGAAGTCAAGGCACATCAGTACTCGCTGAATGTGAAAGGTTCACCCAAAGTGAAGGATTTATAATGTAGCGTAAGTAAGAATAATATCAAATAATATTTTAACAAGTGCAGTGATGCTCATAAATCAATAAACAAAGTAACAAATGGAAATAAGAAACTTTAAAACCAGCTGATCTTTCTTCCCAAACAGCTATTTCATACATAGAAAAGCTAATCTTTTGATCAGTAGTTCCTAACATAACTTACAAAACAGCCAACACCTTCCCCAACACTACACAGGAAAAACAAAAAAAAAAAACCCAAAAAACCAATCCAACCAACCAACAAACCAAACACACCCAAACTTGAAAGTCAAAGGCAGTAATATCTCATATGTTGTGGGAATACAGGTGGCCTGCCGGAAACCTCAGGCAGTCGAAGATGTGAGGGACACAACCAGAACAGCCACAAAACATCACAGATGCGAATAAAAAACATTGGTATGCAACATATCCTGTGTGAAATATACAGGAATGATTCGTGTCAGGAACTTAGGCGTCCTTGTCGCCACTGTACTTTGTGTGAAACCAGCTCTCCTTTGTGACCGTGATTACCATAAGTGCTCCTGTCAATACAAATGATGAAAGGGAAGGAGAAACAAAGGGGAAATCTCTCCTAATCAGTCGCTTTGTTTTTCAGAGGAGCTTCCGTTTAACTGTTTGACCGGCTTAAGGAGATTAGATAACCAAGAGATACATTTTGTTACAGGATGTTGCAAACTTGGGTACTAGGCAAAATAACCATATAAGGTATAGAACAAAATGTTAAGACTGCAGTTAAGCTTGTAAGCATTTTTCTGTTAATACATTATCAAGAAAGTTCTACAACGTCTTCACCGGAGAAAGACCCCAGCAAACAAGAAAAGAACAATGGAAAGGAGCCATGTCGACATTCTGGTAAAGAAGACAACAGGATTGGCTAAAACCCAAGACCGAGAAGTATAAGAGACTATACTCCAAAGATCCCGGTGTGTGTCCTTGGTGGAGTGGAGACTCCCCAGCGCTGCTTGCTTATTGCCTCTCGATATTAATCAATTGTAATAAAATTAATTGAATCAGATCATGGCTAAAACGAAATTTTTATAACATCCTGTATGGGAGGACATAGGCTGATTAGTGGGGATGGTGTGAATTGTAGTGTTGGAACTGATCAAAGCTTAGCTAGTATGAAAACAAGGATAACAGTTGAATATTTAAAATCTAAAAATAGCTTGTCTAAAAATAGCTTGTGTGATTTTGCATAAATATGGCAAGAAACTCAGTAAAAGTGATTCAGTTTGCACATGCACGCTGTCTCTGACTCATACTTATCTGTAAATGGCGCCCTGAACAGGGAAACAGGGACTCTTCACTCACCAAGTACCCCCAGTGAGCCAAACGGGAGAACAACGACGCATCCCACCCTTTCCTGCAGGTATTTTGTATGGGCATAAGAAAGCTGCCGGGGTAGTATAATGGAGCAGACTGCAACTAAATGGCAGCAATTACAACACCAAATGTTGATGCAGATTACAAAGGAGCAAGGGTATTGTGTGGCCCCCCAGAGAGTGACTCTTGGTGCTATGGATAGAACGCACTTGTTCTTGGTACCCTTCCACAGATTCTTATGAAATACGGAATTGAAAGCCTGTGGGACAGCAGTTACAAACTGTACAATCCAATGACCATGATATTAATCCTGATTAATTATCTGCTGCATTCTTTTGGCTGCGTTGTGCTCTCTTCAGCCACGGAGAGTGGATGATAACCTTTCACAAACTGACTCAATTACAGTACTCTCAGGTCACCTGAAACCTGTCGGAGGAAATGTTTTAATTGCACTTGATAACGCTGATATGGCTGATACAGATGAAACTCCAGAACACATTCCTGAGGAGCCTGTGCACGTTCATCAGACTGCTGTTGCTGCTTCTGTGGTTCTGATGCCTGATAATTCTGATGCTGACCTGGATAGTCCTTTTGACCTGGGGCCTATTGATCCAGAAAAGAAGCCTGACTTATATCCCCCAGCTCCTAATGATAAATGGGCAGCTGTAAAATGAGTAGCAAGACAGGCGGGAGATGCAGATACATTGTGTGCTTTCCCTGTGGTGTATGTGCTGGATCAAGACCCGAGGTGGGAAGGTCTCTCATATGCTCTTATCAGGGATATCAGGCGGACCATGACGGACCGTGGACTTGGGACCCCATATACAACTCATTTGATACAGTCTCTCTGTGATACTCATGTATCAGAAGTTGGCAAATACAAACGTGTATGTTTCTATCAACCCTTGGAGATCTTTTGAGATACTGCTGGAGCTGCATTCTCGGTCAGTCTCAGGGTACATTCTGTACCTCTTTTTTTTTTTTTTTCAGCCCTACAAAGACCCATGCTGTGAATCTTTACATGGAAGAAACTGGAATTTATGTAATCATGGTTTCATTTTTGCTGTTTAGACAACCTGCGTCTGAATGAGTGTGCATTTTGGTCAATGTAAAAGCCTGAGCCTCATGCGATGTGGGGAAGGCAGAACCTCATACCACCCAGGTCAATGTTGCCTCTGCAGGGATGCTCACTAAGTTTGAGCCTGCCACCTTGCACTGTGATGATGCTTCTCGGAGCTGGTTTCCTGATTATCTTCACAGTGTCCTTGTGCCACGTTCTGTACATGGGACTGTGTAGTGGGGATAATGATTGCCTGTCTGGGTTTTGTGTTTCAAATATTGTAGCTGTGTGGAGTGTGCTTGTGTGATCGCTTGTGTGTGTGTGTCGAGCACAGATGGTGTTCTGTGTATTTTTTGTTTTCAAGTTCCCGTAAAAGTTCTTAACGGGTAGCAGATTAACATTCCAGGCAAGAAAGGGTTAAAGTGCAGTTGCCGCAGGTATTTATGGCTGCTGCCGAGCAGGCCAGCCTCTGTAGCAGAGCAGAGTAGGGTGATCAACTTGAAAGAGAAACAAAAAAAAAGGCTCTCTTGATCTATTGAAGTATTGAGGCAGTTTGTAGAGACATCACAAACAAAGACTAAAGAGCACCTGCAACATGCTGGGCACATGAGAGGAGCCCTGCTTAGTTTGTTTAAGGTAACCTGGGGATGAATCCAAGGCTTGGAGGAACAGATAGATCGTTTGAAACAAGAGCTGCTAACGGGAAAAGTGAGAGGGGTAGCGCGACCACAAACTTTATCAGCTGCCACCCAAGCAGCATCAGGGTGGCAGAAGGAGAACTAAAAAACAAACCGAGATGAGGCAGATGTGAAAAAGGAAGGAGCCAGAGCAGCTCCTGTGTTTCCAACCTGCCTGGCCCTTTAACCGCTGGTAATGACACAGCAAGCTCCTCGACTGTTAACATTGTGCAGTTTGTTTCTGCAGCTGCTTCGCATTCCTTTTTCATCAGAATGCTTCTGCTTTAAGGAAACACTTTAACCTGTCTTCTTCTCCAGAACTGGTAACCTGGGAGAGGGAGTATATTTGTGTCCTCCTACCTACGGGTCAGTGGCAGCTCCCTGCAAAGTTTGTCAAGCTTTACCAATAGCTGGACAGATAGTGGAAGGACTCGATGCCTCAGCTACAGGAGCTGACCATGAATACCCTGAGCAGAATGACATAGAGGAAGAGAAAAATGAATGACTGCAAAACATCACTTGGGAGCAACTGAAAAGTAACAACTTGAATATGTGTGCTTGTAACGTAGCTATTATTAGAGGCTGTGATTTTGTGTATAAAACCACCTGTATTTACTAGCCAGTTGCTAATAAGAAACTACACCTTGTATTGTATGGATTTGTCACTTGTAAAAGAGATGTTAGAGCATGCAGATTTGCAGCAGCTGCTAGAAAATGGTAAGGCAAAAGCTAGAAAGGTTCTAATAAAATGGTAGTGTTATAAAGCAGGTAATGGAACAAATTAAGAGGGTGGGAGAACTCCACTGGTAGGAAATTTCTTTGGCTGGTCCCCCACTGCCATCAGCATCTTCAACATGCTGCTGCACCCTGTAGTAGTTACCTTGCTAATGTAAATCTCTGTGTGCTTTGTCATAGTAGTGACTTGTTACTGAATGAAGCAGGTGAAACTCTGCATTGACAGTGAGGTGCCAAGGACCAGAGTTGGCCAAATGCCTGCTACCACAGTCAAGGGCAAGACGGGGCTGGCCTCTGTGTTCGTCACCAAGAAAAACCTTTAGCTCCACTGCTGGCTGCAACCCAGCCATGCCAGACCTTGATGTGAGGGGTGGCCTCCCCTGTTATCAGAGAGCCATCCAGGAGAGAAGGGCAGGCCCAGCAGCCTGTGGTTGGCATGAGACATGATCTAGCCCAAATCCCCTGCTCAAGCAGGGTCATCTAAAGGAGTTATCAATAGTAGATATATAAAACAAAAAAAGGGAATGCGAGGATTTTCTCCACATGGTGGATGATTCCTTGCCCAAACCACCTGTTCTATAGAAAGACCTACATGATAATGAGTGGAAGGGACCAGTGCCATTGCTGATGTGGGGTCAAGGATATGGCTGTGTACAGCTATCAACAGAACAATACTGGCTGCCAGCAAAATGTGTAAAGCCCCAGAACTCAACAATATAAAGAAAGGACAATGACAGAAATCTTTGTAATATCTGTTCTATTATGTGTGACCATGGGTAATGGACAAATACACTGGGCACAGTTATTAAATCCCCCATTTTTCTGACCTGTTACGTGGTGGGACAGGGAAACACCAATTTTAAATGAAGAAACGACATGTCTTGGTGGAAAATGGATTCCACTCAGTCCTAGTGATTTAAGTGACAATGTAATGTTGAAAAACACTACATTTTATAGATACTCCTCCGATTTGCATTAACAAATATAGCACAAATCGGACTCTCGAATGGTGTGCAGGATTCACTGGTATGCTACAGGTTATAGAAATTCAGGTGACTTCAAATCAGACTAATTTTACTGAAATAATGCTGCCTGGAGTGGTGGGTGGTTATGTTAATTATACAGGACAGCCCTCCTTGCCTGTTTGTTCCCTGAAAGTATATAAGTCATTATACCAAGTTCAATGGAAACCCTGTCTGGGGGAGAAACCCCAAATGACTAATTGGGCAGTAGGAGAGGTAATTTACTGGGGCCTTAATGGCACTCTTCATAGTTTAATCTGGCATAATGGGGGTCTGTCTGGCTCCATATTACAATTATTTGCCGCTCACAATCGTTCAGACATTAAAACTAACATGTGATGATTGGACTTACCTTTTATTAATATTACAAGAGCTGATTTGTTTAGAATACAGGCCAGTACTAAGATAACACACCATATTCATTCCTGGAATCAATCACACATGTGTACTACACATCCATATGTGCTGGGGATTGCCGTGGGCTTAACTATTAATTCAGGAAACTTAACCTATGAAATAAAAGCAAAAAAAATTATTTTTAAGACATGTATTCCTCCTATTGATGTCACAGAAAATGCTAGTATCATACCTTTTAAGTGAAGAGCTTCTGCATGGCTACCAGTGAATCTCACCCAAGAATGGAAAAGTTAAGGAGGTTTAGATCACTTTGTTTGATTGTTACAAACAGATATTCAAGACAGAAAACATAGAATTAAGCGTTTTACAGGTTGTCTTTTATTTGCTATAATATCAGCTTTTGTAATATTAGCTGCTGCATCTACTGCTATTGCATCATTAACAAAATCAGTACAAATGGCTCACACTGTTAGCCAGGCTTTGCAAAGTGTCACTAATGAACTTAGTATTAGAAACACAATTGATTAACAGACAATGATTCATTTAGATGCTTTAGAATATGCAATATTATGGTTAGGAGATAAACAAGAAGCTTTGCATATACATGTATCTCTACAATGTGATTGGGAATTCCACAAGCAGGATATGTGTGTTACCTCGTTACCTTGGAATCAGTCTATACACGGATGGGATATAGTTAAAAAACATACTCAATGGGCATTTGGTACTAATCTGCATAACAGAATCAATGCTTTCAAACATCAGTTGCAAAAGCAATTGAAAAACCTACAAAGAATGCAAACAACATCAGTTCTAGACACCTTAAGAAATGATCTTTCATGGATAAATCCAAAAAATTGGTTTTCTGGGTTGAACTTATGAACTTGGGTATTTCTAGGTATTGGATTATTGTTTACAATAATTTTCATAGTACTTTTGGGAATAACTATTAAAGTAATACGAGCCATCAAAATTAAGCACAAGCAAATTATGTTTATGATATTAGAAAAAGGGTATTGTGGGAATACAGGTGGCCTGCCAGAAGCCTCAGACAGTCGAATATGTGAGGGACACAACCAGAACAGCCATAAAACATCACAGATGCGAATAAAAAACATTGGTATGCAGCATATCCTGTATGGGAGGACACAAGCTGATTAGTGGGGATGGTGTGAATTGTAGTGTTGGAACTGATCAAAGCTTAGCTAGTATGAAAACAAGGATAACAATTGCATAGTTAAGATCTAAAAATACCTTGTCTAAAAATAGCTTGTGTGATTTTGCATAAATATGGCAAGAAACTCAGTAAAAGTGATTCAGTTTGTATACACATGCTGTCTCCATCTCATACTTCACTACAATATGTTGTGGCTTTATTCATTTATACCACTGATTTAGTCTTTCAACTAAATGCTGTACCAGCACGCTTACTAAAATATATCACAATCCTTTGTTTAGGGTCTATTTTGATCTATTTTGATGGATATTAGCAGCCATGGCCACTATCTACAGAAATTGTTACAACTTCTCCTGATCTTACTATATGGTAATCGGTTCAGATGCAAATTTGAGACCCAGATTGCCTTATGACAGAAACAACCCTTGCTTATTGGATTTAGCAGTACAGAGGTTTTGGGTCCCACCGATAATGAGCAGCAGAACTGTCAATATTGACACAACCAGAAATAGTATTATATATTGGTATTATGCATTCTGTGTCTTGACTTACTTGGCTTGCTTAAATTAACTTCTCTTTACATGCTCAGTATATTACATAAAGAGGACTCTGCATGAATGGTGGTTAATCTCCAATAATATGGCCAGCAAGTCAGTTTGATCTTCACTCAGAAAACAAGATTGAGTACTACTAAAACCCCTACTCTGTCTCTGAAATAGGTAGAAAAGGCAGCATTGGAAAATCTCAGCAAATTGAAAGGTAAGGACACTGTATGAGTCTGAACAAAAAGTTGGTCTGCTTTTCTCCTGATTTTATAACTCTTTGAATTGCCACAATGGCTGCAGTATTCTAGTCTATACGTATTTGCAACAAAAGAAACGTATTCTACTCTGTTATTTCACAGCATGTGTTTCCTACAGGTCTTGTTGCAAGTACTTCAGAGGAAAGATAAAATGAACACTAAAAAAAAAAAAAAAGGCAAAATCAAACCAAACAAACCCCAAACAACTCACAATGTATTATTTTAGTTCTTAGAGAAAGCAGATGAAAAACTGAAGATAGTTTGGTTGCAGATAATCGAATGCTGCTCAGCAGCACTGAAGCTGTGAAATACCAGACATTTAGTTGTACAGCTCTGCACAGAATGAAGAGGCAAAACCAGAGCATCATGAATTTCTTCAACCAAAGGATCTTGCAATATATTAAATTAACATTTAGTAATGTAACTTTCTTGTGGGAGGTGTATGTAGGAAGGCAGATTGAGCACTGTGTGGAGAAAGAACCTCATGGTACACTTACCCCTCTTACTGGCCAGAGAAATTGACCTGCAATTGAAAATAGCAGTTTCCTTCCTGACCAGTAATTCAGGTGACTCTGTCCAGCAGGTATGTACCCATCAATTACATCTCCAGCAAGCATGGGCAGGTACCATAGAGACTTTTAAAGACCTGTAAGGATGCAGTGATATAAATTACCCATTATTTTCTAATCTACATATTTCTGATATTTCACAATGTGTAAATGTTTTTAGGACACTTGATGAGTTTTGCCAATTCACAACTTCTGTAAGAATCACAAAATTTCCATCTCAAAACTGTGCACTCCATAACAACAACACTATATAGGGCCTTATTCAAATAATTTCACAAAGAAACCAGATATATCCTGCTGTATTCCTATTTGTACTTTCCTTTGAAGATTCTTAGCTGGTGTCAGCTGAGGTATGTTGAATTATGAAGTAAAAGAAAGAATGAACCAATAACTGGAGAGATAAAATGGGTTGTGACCTATTTGAATGTATTTCTCCATCATAAACCTAGTATGTAGCAGTGAGCAATTCAGACAAGCTTAGAATCATCATAGCAAAAAAAAAAAAGATGAATTTGTAAAGCAGTTAAAGCTAGATACTAAAAAAAAACAACAAAAAAACCACGATAAACCAAACCAGAAAAAAACCTAAACCTGTAAATTTCCAAGGCTTACTATCTTTTCAGTGGAGATACACTGGTTTCCTCTGTTGCAGATTAAAATTCACCATACTTCAGCTCCTCTCTGATGTAAGTATGTGAAGGTAAACATAATAGCCTGTAAACCATTCAGGTATTCTAATAATAGCAGGAACAGCATCTTAAAAGTACCTGAGATAATCAGGATATTATGTAACTGGAAATTAAAGTGGTAATATGTTCAGTTTCACTGGACCACAGAATCACAGGATGGTTGAGGTTGGAAGGGACTTCTGGAGATAATCTCGTCCTACTTTCCTGCTCAAGCAAGGACATACAGAACCAGTTCCACAGGACCACGTTCACAAGGCTTTTGAATATCTCCAAAGATGGAGGCCCCACAACCTCTGGGAAACGTGTGCCTATGGTCAGTCACCCTCACAGCTCCTGATGTTCAGGGGGAACCTCCAGGGTTTCAGGTTGATCCTATGGTCTTTGTCCTGTTTCTGGACACCACTGAAAAGAATCTGTCTCTGTCACCTTTGCACCTTCCCTTCAGGTATTCATTTGATAAGATTCCCCCTGAACTTTCTCTCCTCCCCTCCAGGCTAAATAGTCCCAGCAACCTGGAGCTTCAATCAACAAAACTAGGACATGGACGTATAATCATTGAAGAAAGTCATATGTATTATTCCTATTATTGATAATAAAGAAGTAAAATCTTCAAAAAAAGAAGCTCACTTTTGCTGGGACAGAGAAAATCCTACCTGTGATGGAATAGACAAATGGAAATATATTTGGTTTTGAGACCTGAGAGGTGAATACCAGTGTCATTTCTCCTCAATACTCTGACACAGACCATATGAAACAACAGTACTCATGGAACCCTATAATGAACGTCCTATGTGAATACTATTATACACAACGTAAAAGTTATTTAAAGCCTGTTGTAAACAATTAAATCTGAGACCTTGAACTAGCTCTTTGTTCAGGTAAGCTAAGGAGAATTTGGTATCAAGCTTCACTTCAAAGTGACAGAAGTAGAAATCTGAAAAGATATGAGTTTATTACAACAGCTGACAACATCCTGTTACAGAAGAGTTGTATTCTGCCCAGTACAATATCATCAATAACACATGGGTCCAATGGTTTCTATTGACAATTTACAGGATATAACAGAGAAGTACCATTTAAGTTGTGTTTCTAAGAACAGTTTGAGTTCATTGACTTTCCTAGTCAACACATGTGTTTCAAAAAGTCTTACCTTCATGTTTTGTCTCTTTAAATGCAAAGGTCTTTAAACGGAAGTAAAATAAAAACCCAAATTCTTTAAAAGTCAGAGTAAACATGCTGCTAGTCCTCATACCTTTCTTTATCAATATCAGTGTTAGATTTCTTTTTTATTTCCTAAGTAATTTGCAGTGGAAAATAACCCTCCACTTTGTCACTCTGTGTGTACATGCGTATTAATGCAGTACCCCCAAAGATATCTAATCACAACAGTGTAGAAAATTGCACTTGATATTTGAGAACTGTTTTCATTCAGATTAAATTATCCCTTCAATTCTCTTGAGGAAAATAATCACAGTGAAGCCTAACCCCTGAGTGATTATTTGAGTTTAAACCACAGGTACACCAAATCTTTTTATTCTGCCTGCTGAGAGATCTTTGAACATTCCCATATCCATTTCTGTAGCAGAAATTAGTTTACAATAGCAGCTTTGGACAAAATATGCATAAAGTCTTCAAAGAAGTAAAAAAAATCTGCATTTTATTTTATAGTGTTGTTTTTTTTTTAAAAAAATCGCTGTCTTATAAACTTACATGATTAGAAATATAAGACATTTATGTAATTTAGCTATAACATTAGAAATTGTCTCCACAGTACAGTTCTAAAGAGATAATACACTGTTATTTTTCCTCTTTCATTGTCCATCTTGAAAAAGTGTGGCTCTTGCATCACTTTAAGGAAGAGTTTGGATTTTGATTTATCCTGAATCTATTGCAGAGAAGACATGCACAGTTAATTTATCCTTAACTTATTTCTGTAATGATAATTACATTTATAGCAGCATTAGATTGTTCCTCCAGTTTCTGTAGACTTGGAAAAAAACTTTAGAAGGAAAGAAAAAAAAACCAACAAAAAAGCCTCTCTAGAAAATTAAGAAACAAGTGAACAACATGCCCACAGTGCAATCTTTGTCTTATATTTCAATATATAAAATATTGCTTAAATGTACAAGATAGATACAAGTTTATTTGGCATTTGTTTCTGGTTCATATGAAAAAGATTACATGAGAACATTTTATCTTTTTTTGCTCCCATCCCTCCCCCCCCCCAGCTTGAAACCTTCAGGTAAAAAAAAAATATTCTTCCCCCTTTCATTATTCTTGAGCTCTAAAAGAAATTGTCAGCCTTTGCCTCCAGGTCTGTAAGGTTCATTTTTCCTTCTTCATCAGCCTACAACTGAAATGATGCATTGCTCCGAGACAGTAAGCAACACCCGTAACCAACTATCTTAGTCCAATTAATTATTATTATATTTTCAGTGGAAATCTATTATTTGTTTTTTACATTAAGAAGAAACAAAAAATGGATTATGTTCTTAAATGAAAATTACACATATGCAGTTAAATAAGGTCAGTATTTCCTACAGTTCTTTAATTCAAATCATCTCCATGCTGCAGAATAAGGTTAAACCTAAGGTAAGTACATTTTTACAATCCACAGACTGAACAGTAGTTCTAATGCATACTCAGAAAAGATGTTTGTAGCAAATAAAATTCCAGCTGCCCATGGCCATTGCTTCTTTCCTTTATACTTCATGTTTATTATTCTGAATATCACAGGTAGAAATTATCTACTGATATTGTCATCACAGTATTTCGTTAAATATAGGAACAGAATATAAATTTATGCTAAAGTACTAGAAGTATAAAGATAAATAAGTAGAAATGTTGACCTACTTGTGGGGCTTCACAGAAAAATTAGGTCATTTTTACCAACAAGGATCATGATCATGCATAAATTAAAGAGGAAGTCTCACGCAGAGCAGCCAGACTATGGTTTGTTTGCCACAAGATTTAATCTTCTAGTTTCAAGACTCCACTGGGCACAACCACATGTCAGGGAAACATGGGCTGATGCTTCTTCTGTCCATTGTCTTCAGCTCTTAGCACAGTGAAAGTCACTGCACATTGCAGAAACATAAATCAGATGGAAAGGGAGAACCAAAAAATACCTGTTGTGCTGATCTGTAATCTGGACTTCTCTGCATTCCTACGTTCATGAATGTGTAAATGTTTCCATATCCAAATGAAGATCTCCACAGTAAGACATTTCTTTCCCAGCATTTGCCTTTTTTTTTTTTTTCCTCACAGGCCAAGGATTTTTCTCTATTGCACTCACAAGTATTGCTGACTTTTAACTTCACCAACTTTAAATCTCTGCAAAAGCTGTTTCTTAAATCTGCGGCAGTAAAGTGAGTATGTGTTATTTGAGAGAGGTTATATACACAGAAAGAAAAAAACAACCAATCTCAGAGTATATAAGTAGCATGCTGGTTTTGGACAAAGTATTAGTTCTTGTAATATGGCCACTAAGACAGAGAAACAGAAGCAGCTGAAACTGCATTGGGATGCAATTATTCTAATAATATTATGCCAAAATATTTCATTGATAACTGTATATTGTAAATACCCTAGGATTTTGATCTTCATAGGAAGCTGGCACAGAGAATATTTGCTTTATATATTAGAGTGTCAATTTCTGTAACCACAGAAATTTGGTGAGTGAAATTAAAAGTATTAGTATTTTTTCTTATTTGTAACAAATGATAGTGTCAATTTATTCATTAACATATGAAAAGTGAAAAAGATCTTTTCACTTTCCCTCTGATGAATGCAATTTACATGATCACTTTTTTTTCCTCTGCAGCATATTCTAAATTCGAATCGAGTAAAAGATAATGTTACCCTTGTTATAAAAACTTCGTCTTAGCCATGATCTGATTCAATTAATTTTATAACAATTGATTAATATCGAGAGGCAATAAGCAAGAAGCACTGGGTGCGCTGGGGAGTCTCCGCTCCACCAAGGACACACACCGGGATCTTTGGAGTATAGTCTCTCATACTTCTCAGTCTTGGGTTTTAGCCAATCCTGTTGTCTTCTTTACCAGAATGTCAACGTGGCTCCTTTCCATTGTTCTTTTCTTGTTACTGGAGTCTTTGTCCGGTGAAGACACTGCTGAACTTTCTTGATAACATATTAACAGAAGAACGCTTACAAGCTTAACCGCAGTCTTAACATTTTGTTCTATAACATTTTGTTCTATACCTTATATAGTTATTTTGTCTGGTACCCAAGTTTTACAACATCCTGTAACAAGATGTATCTCTTGGTTATCTAACCTCCTTAAGGCATTCAAGCAGTTAAACAAAGCACCCTTTGAGAAACAAAGTGGTTGATTTCCTTTGTTTCTCCTTCTCTTTCATCATTGTATTGACAGGAGCACTTATCATAATCATGATCATTCCTATACATCCCACACATGGCACAATGGTCACAAAGAGGGGCTGGTTTCACACAAAATGCAATGGCGACAAGGACTCCTAAGTTCCTGACAGGAATCATTCCTGTATACTTCACACCCTCGAAGCAAAGATCACTATCATTACAGTGCCCTTCTCCTCCATCTCAAAACTAAAACAAAACAAAATCCAACCTTCAACACTACCAGTTTAATTCTGGCCATATTCCATCTTATGGAAGTAGCAGTAGTGCTCTACAACATTGTTTGAACAGAAAAAGGGTCATTTCTAATGCTTTTTCTAAATGTCATGTGTTTAGTTTGATCCTACTGTCTATTCTTGTGATACAGTGAAAAAGAGAAAAACTCTTAAACCCCTTCCAACCCAAACCATTCTATGATTCTGTGATTCTATACTAAGAAAAAAAAAATGTAAACAGCTATGCAGACATGAGATCAATTAATACAGTATTATTCTGAAGTCATTTAAACACAGAGGAAACAGACAAGTTTGTCACTAGCTAACTGTAAATTATTTTTCTACTTGCTTATTTACACTTAAAAAGACACTGAAACCAGCTGGAAATATTTGGCAAGTATTGGTTATTATATTGGTTACCATTCTGGGTGCACAGATTGTGAATGTACTGTGGCTATTTTTATCCTATGCCTGTTTCCTGTATTTTTAATTTTCCCTGAGAGGGGCACAGGTGATGGCAATCTGATGAAGGGTTTTTTTTTTTTTGCTGCAAAGGAACTTAATGAATATCAGCTCTGGTTGCAGAACTTCTGTTTCAGCCAAGCATACCTTGATGTTAATTACAGTATGCAATTTACATTCTGATTGCTTGCTTTTTGTAGGGAAAAAAAATTGTATTAGTTAGACTTACTCTTTCTTTATGATTCTTTTTATAATACAAATGGTAATGAAGAGTTTTGAAAAAAATTGATGTAAACAGATTTCCTAATAATTTTTTTTCTTGTGTCAAACACAGTGATGATGAAATTGTTTACAGCAATCAAATTAGTCTTGATAGAATAAACTAAGACTGTATTTTTCCTAATTAGTCTACAAGTCCATGGAGATCTACCTTTAATTTAATTGACAGAAAGTTACCATCTCAATTCAGATTTCTAATGCCAGGCATTGTCAAATTTTAAAACCCCTATATAGATAAGAAAATCCTAAATTAAAAACTATCCATTCAGTTGCAATGACATCAGTGACATCA
Source organism: Melopsittacus undulatus (assembly GCF_012275295.1). NCBI lineage: Eukaryota > Metazoa > Chordata > Aves > Psittaciformes > Psittaculidae > Melopsittacus > Melopsittacus undulatus. Next base: position 70,835,145 of record NC_047528.1, on the reverse strand, counting down.
ACAAAAAGCAAAATGTAAGCTCTATTAAAACTCTGTATGATTTTCTTGTGGGGAAAAAAAAATACCAGAAGACTGTTAAACTCCTTGAGAAAGTAAAGATGATTTACATAATCAAACTGTCTGGGTTAGACAAAACATCGTATTTTATTGTTTTTTTTTTTTAAATTATACTTTTCTCCCTCACCTATCCCTCTTACCCTTCCCTCCCTCCTTTTCCCCCGCCCTCCCCAAGAGGCCTGCAGATAAAAGCAGGAAAAAAAGAAAGAAAACACAAAAATACAAACAAGTATACAAAAATACAAATAGGTGAATGCTAAGGTAGGTTTAATTAAAATCCGTTGTCTTTTGTGAATGACACTAGTGGCTTCCAGAAATATGCAGAAATGAATTAAAATCATTCATAATGGAGGAAAAGTAAACAAAAACCCTAACAAGACTAAAGCAAATGAATCTTTTGCATATATAGTGTAGGTGATCTGCATAAGAATGAGTTGGTAAAATCACATTTAAAGGAATTGGTTTCCTTCTCAGATTAAAAATAAAATAGGAAAACAATATTTAGCTTGTCTTGGACTGCTTTCTAAGCTGTACACAGAGCTACCATACACCTCCAGGATGCAATTTGTTGTCTTTCAGAAACAGAAGTGATTCATTAAAAATGTGCATAATTTAGGAGGCTATACATACAACATGTGAAGTCTTTCTGCTTTGTTGAGTATATTGCAGTTTGCTACAGATACATATTATTCTCTTTTTCACAAGGAATCATAGAAGCAAGTGTCCTGTCTTCAGTGGGTGGGGTTTTGTTGCACACGCATCAGCATGCTGTCATAAGCAGATGGAGCTGAGGACAGATTTTTGGCTTGTTCTCTTCGCTTTTCCATTTTCTGCTGATTTTATACCACAGCTTATGGAAAGGGAAAATCCCCAAATAACTGTTCTGCCTTCATACAGTTTAACTTTGTATTCAAGTCACAGGCAAAGCTGAAGGTATGGTAGACCAAGCTATGGCTCCAGTTTTGAATACAGCACCTTGCAGAGTTTAGAAACACTTGAGTTGTAAAAGAAGCTCTAGATCCTGGGTCTCACTGAGTCCTGAACTCCCATCCCACCCTATGGAAGGAAGACATGACTGATGTAATATCTGGTATAATCCTGTCTTTCTGAGGAGTGACATTGCCTAGATCTTAATGAATTTGATACAGACATTAAATACTCAGTCTAAGACAGAACTATAGTCAAGGACACTAGCTTGCTTTGATGGATTAACCTTTCCCTGATGTGTAGACCTGTACTGAAGATTAGGTGGTTTTTTTTTTTTATTTTTATGATTCTATTGACTGTGGTGAAACACTGGAACAGGTTTCCCAGAGAAGCTGTGGATGCCCCATCCCTGCAAGTGTTCATCAGGTTGGATGGGGCTTTGAGCAATCTGTTTCAGTGAAAGGTGTTCCTGCCTGTGGCAGGGGGTTTGGGCTGAATGATCTTTAAAGGTCCTTTCCAATCCAAATCATTCTATGATTGTGTGATTCTATGAGTTCATTTTAATTTCTCATAAAGGAAAATATTCTGGACAACTCTGAATGTTGCTATATTGAACAGCTTTCAGATGATGTATTTACTTAATGGAAGCTGAACTGAAGCCATTAATGGATTTTAGATACATATCTAGAGTTTATATGGACTTATATAATGTACTTAAAATTACTCAACATCTTTTCTTCTGTAATGTTTGTTTTATTGATTGACACAATCTAAAAGCACAAAATAAAACAACTGGACAACTTGCTACAATATAACTGTTGGCATTTTCCCAGAATAGGAAATAAGTTTAGAGTAAGTTTTGAAATTACACAGGGCTTTGAACAAGTTTCATGCCATGCTCTTTTGCAAGACCAGTGCTTAAGTATCTACCAGACATAGTTCAGGTCTTCTAATTTTTCTCAATGATTACTTGTGGTAATCTCAATACAAAAAGACTTAGAATAAGTAATTTGCTATTTGAAACTGGGATTTTGAATAAATGGCAATGTGTGATAAGGAATAGCATTAATGAAAAAATTGCTCAAATAATAGAGCAAGAAATGAAAAATGTGACATCTGTTTACCTTCACTACTTTTAAATGCAACTAAGATGAGAACTGCAACTTTCCAAAGAATAATTTTTAGTTTAAATTTTATTCTGTACTTACTCAGCTACACAGACAATAAAGCTGCCCTAAATAAACAAATACTTTCAGTGATCCTGAAAAATGGCACATGGACTTGTCATCGAAAAGACAATTTGTGAATTCTCATGTGCAAATCTCTATTATGGATCAAATCCAATTTTATTTCACTCTACCATTAGCATGACTGTTAGACCTGAAAAGTGACAATTTCCTTTCCCAGCCTTTCCCCAAACTTAAGCCTGATCAGCATTTAAAATGTGTAACACAGTATTTCACAGTAAATACTGTGATTTACCTTCCCCGTACAGTAGATAAGAATCCAAAATGTAACATTCGAGCCTTCAAGCTTCCTGTCCGACCTGCCGTCGTTAACAGAAATGAGAATATAACTGCTATTGCCAACACGGCACCAGGCTCTTTTGTTAGTTTACTTTCTGATTCCATTTTAACTGCTATGAAATTACTTCAAAATGTCACCAATTTCTATCATACCAGACTAAGAAATATTTACTATTTAGTAAGAGCAATTTTATTCCTTGAACACTTTTTTTAATTATACTTTTTTAACTCTTTCATTACCAAAAGACTACATGTGCTTTGGCTAGATATTGTAACACTATTTCTTTCAATCATTTTTAAAAGGTTCTGCTATTTGTTTATGATTTATGGTATATATATATATATATATATATATAAATAATCTGTCAAGAACTGTTTTATTCTTTCCAGTTTGCAACTTTTGCACAGCTAGCCCTTCTGAGCTGAAATCTTGCACCCTCTGGGTTTTACAGCTATTCCAGTGAAAAGCTGAAGAATATACTGGTTTAAGTTGCATGTCTGGGCTAGTTTAAAACCTTGCATTTTGATGGGGAACCTGCTCCAAATTATTCCACACAGATTCTGGCAAATTTATCTTTAAAAATAGTTACAAATCTATCACTTAACAAGATGACACAGGCTTCTTGGCATTTCAGCAATTTAATACTTCAGTTTCAATTCCCAGCTTCAGGTGCTCATGCAGTGTTGCAAACTTTATTACTTGATTGTGTCAGAGGTTTTAGTCAGTAATTTTCTCTACTGCTTGTTCTTGAAAATCATTTAAGCTTTTTTTCATTTCTGCTTTCAAAAGACTGCATCTGACAATTTCTTTGTAAGTTATTTCTCTTTATGTATCTGAAAGATTTTCTGTGTATGTTTGACTAAGAAAAGAAATGCAGCCCTTAGGTTTCTTTCTGAAAGAGTTTCAGCTCATAAAAGGTCTGTTAACATAAACTTCAGGTGTGTGAGTGAGTAGTTTAATATAGCAGTGAACAGAATAACTCTGAGATTCCACTAACAGAATGTGGCCAGTTAATTAGCATTTTCAAAAACTCCCCTCCAATTCTGTTTAGTTGGTTTTGATTTTTTTAAACACTCTAGTATTCTTCTAAATAGTACTTTTTAAAAAATAGTACTTTTTTTTCTATGTATCATACATCTCAGTAATTTTCCATTGCTACTGTTACAAAGCCATCAAACTTAACATTACTTAAAAATAATTCTAAAAGGTTTATATATTTCATTTTGTGATTTTGTGCCCCCCTTGTCTCAAATGTCATTTACTTATTAATTTGTATCTTTCTAGATTTGTCAGACTAATGAATTTTAGGTTTTGGACAAGTATTATTCAAGGTCTGCTTAACTGAAATGAAATTAAATGTAGCACAGTACCATGATCCTAAATCATGTATTTTGTAAGTACATCTGTTTTCACTTATGCTGCTGTTTCACAGTTCTTAAACTTTGTTCATAGAATGTAGCATAAAGTCTCACTTCTTATCATTCAGTAGTTGGAAACCAATTGGAAAATTAAAACAACAAGAATCAAATTTTTTTTTATTTTTTTATAAAAGTAAGCTCATTGATAGTTTTGCAGCATTATAACAATCTGTACAAATGCATATGTGTATGCATATGTATGTGTATATGTATATTTATATGTACACGTATATGTACATGCATGTATATATGTAATTATATATAACTATTATAGTTATTTGTAAAATAAATACAACAGAAGGTAATAACATCTCTGCAGCGCACAGATATCTTATGTCTAGCACTATTTTTTAAAACACCTCCCCCACCAATCAAAACAAAGCAAATACACCAGTGTTACCACTGAGCAGGATTCACAGTTCAAGTATGAAATATATATAGCTTCCCAGGCCTTCTGTAGCTTGCAACATAAATTATTTTAGAATTTTCAGCAGAAAGAGTACAGGAAAAGCTAAAATCCTCCATATATTTCTAGAGAAGTCTCACACATCACAATCTTACTGTGTAAAGAAAAGGAGTAGGTTCCTATCTTTATGAAAATCAATACCAGACAACCTACTCATTATGAGTCAAGTAATTCACTTTGGAAGTTTTCATCAGTTGTTCAAGCAACCAGAAGAACAAAAACCCAAAAATTAAAAAACCAACCAAACAAACCAAACCAAATTTAAAAAAAAAAAACAAAAAACAAACAACAAACAAACTCTTTGTTTTGGTTTCAGTTCGAGTGAAGTTAGTTTTCTCCTTAGTAGCTGGTACAGTTCTGTGTTCTGGGTTTAGTGTGGGAACAGTGCTGATAACACACTTGGAAGCATATCAGGGCAGCTAACCTGAACTAGCCAAAGGGATGCTCCATAACAATGAATGTTATATTTAGTATAGAAATTGTGGGGAGTTGGCTGGGAGGGGCTGATAACTGCTTGAGGACAGTTTGGGAATCAGTCAGTGGGTGGTGAGCAATTGTATTGTGCACCACTTTTCCTTCTTGGGTTTTATTACTCCCTCTTATATTTGTTAAAATAATGATGGCATTATTATTACTATTACTATTGATGTTGCTATTACTGTACTTCAATTATTGTTCTTATCTAAACCTTTTTTCTCCTCCCCATTCCACTGTGAGAGTGGTGTTGGTGAGGGAAGTCAGCAAGGGGCTGCATCATACTTAGTTGTCAGCTGGGGCTAAACCACAACACCCCTAGATCTTCCTCTATGATCTAATATAATCCCATGTGACATTTTGTCTCACTAGATTCTTACTAATGAGATAAATCACATTTCAGAGCTTCAAAAGAATCAGTTGAATACTTACTATTAATTTTTAATAAGTCATTGGTCAGTAGGAAACTTCTGCTGAGTTGGTAGACAGCTAATGCTGCAGTATTTGAAAACGCTTAGGGAAAACTTATTATTTGTTCATTATAATAGTAATTTTGGGCAAAATAAGGAATACCTTACAGATGAAAGATGAATGAAAAAATTAAAGAACATCTATGAAATTTTTTCAGTGAACATAGTTCATTAAAAGAATATTCTTTATTTTGGTAATGTTTTTACCAAAATTAGACATTTTTAGGTAATATGGATAGATAATAATTGGTAATAAGGATCTTCCTGGCTTAAAAATATAGATCTTATTTCAGATTCTACAGATTCTGAAAAAAAAATATCTTATGACATTATATATTAAAGTTTAATCACCACAACAAAATAGGACATGGAACTCTTTCTTGCTCTCTGACTATGCTTTTCTGCAGTGGATAACGGATAAAGTCCTTGGTTTCATAGGACGCATACAGACTGACATTTACAAGGCTTCATAGACAGCTTAGCTACTGGAATACCATAGTTGTATATCTTCCTCTTACAAAACCTAGGTATTTTTTTTCACTGCAAGAAATTATTTTTCTTTTGGTTTGTGGATTTTGGTTTGTTTTTTTTTTTTAAATATTGTTTCATAAAATGTGCTTTGACGTTGCATCTTTAGAGGCCTATCAGATTAAGCTTATTAAAATAACACACATCCCTTAAAATGACACTGATAAAGACAATAGTTATGCTATTAAGTTTTAAAATGAACTCCTGAGAATTAATTTTGTGTAGGTAGTTTTTATAATGTGATTATATTTTACTAAAAGCTATAGCTTGGAAGACAGTGCTTTTTGGGAAGTGTAACTAGCATTGGAAATACTTTTCTTTATAGGGACTTAGAATTCTTTATTTCCTTCCATGCAGATGCATGAGGTAAAAAGATATGTTAACAGCATGAGAAACTGCCATGTCATGCCTTAGCTCTCAAAAGCTTTTAAGTTGTCACACAAGGTAATGTAACTCACTGTAAAATTAAACTGGTGCTTAATTTGTCAAGAATTAATTTTCAAAAAAACATAAATGCTACCAAGTAATATATAATTATAACTACTAAAAATTTTTAGTAACATTAAAAATATGTCAAATTTGTCAATTATGTACACTATTTTCACGTGGCTAAGTTGATAGAAAATACAATGAGAACATCATGATATAAATGTGTGGCTTATTTCAATCCATTTAGCATGATTTTTCTTGTCAGAGCTAAATTATTTTATGGCTCCTTGATTATATTATTTAATATACTTTCAAACAGCAAAATATACGAGAAGCTTATAAAGCAAAAACTGATTGAAGTAAAAGGTAATTTTCAATAAATTCAGTTTCAACATGAAACAGTTTAGAAGGTTGCATGGAGACCTCATAGCAGCCTTCCAGTATCTGAAGGGGGTCTACAGGGATGCTGGTGAGGGACTATTCATTAGGAACTGTAGTGACAGGACAAGAGGTAATGGGTTAAAACTTAAACAGGAAAAGTTTAGATTGGATATAAGGAGGAAGTTCTTTACTGTTAGGGTGGTGAGCCCAGTGAGGCTTTGAATGTGTGATATGGTTTAGTGTGAGGTGTCCCTGCCCATGGCAGGGGGGGTTGGAACTAGATGATCTTAAGGTCTTTTCCAACCCTAACTATTATATGATTCTATGGTTCTATGATAGAATAAGACACAAAGCAATATTGTGTGAGATTTAGAGTGTGCTTCTTATGTGTGTCAGGTACCTACAGATTTTATTTTAAATTAAAAATCTATAAGGAGTTGGATGGGTTGCTATGGCTTTTCTGATTTTTTTTCTTGGGACATAATTCTATCTCCCTTGTTCACAAGGTCCAGACCAAGTACTTGCAGCCATGTTGCTAACTCCTTTAATTTCCAAAAGCTGAAATAAGCATGCCTGTAAATTATTCTCTTCACGCAGGGGTACAACCTTCAAAGTTCTTTCAGAGCTCCAAACTGTTTGGTGTGATATGTGGAATCAAACCACCACGCATAGTTAAATAAAGCCTATGTAAGTTTTTTCAGCAGCTGTGATATCATTTATTGTATATTTGTTTTTGAGAGCAACATTTTCACTCTTTTTGCCATTTATCTGAAGGGAAGCTGATATCCAGCCATCTAGCCACCCACTATCCAGTCATCATCTGCACCATCACATTATTCTAATTTATTTTTTAATGAGAAGGAAAGAAAACAAGAAAAATAGAAAATCTTTGTTATTTTCTTCCCAGCAGAAACTATTCTGTCTTCCAGTAGCTGCTCAGTGTAATATGAATCTTCCAGAAACTTGTTTTTACCCTTGTGTTGCCAATACACCCAGGTATTGGGTGTAAAATTTGAAACCAATTTCTGTTTGACTGAAAATAAGAAAATACTTGCTTTGTCTTAGTTCATATCTCTTTGCATCATCCAAGTGTTGCATACAATTTTTATTATAACAATTATCAATAAGTAGAATTGAAATACAATAATAAGCTGGTTTATCATTGATGATAACTGCATTTTAAAAGCTAGACTAATTGCTTAGGTGAAATTGAGTAGGAAGTCATTTAGTTTCAAATAAAGTATATAGCAAGAAAGCATACAAATATTAGGATTGGTTAGTAATTGCTTGTTACTACTTGCCTACATTTTGAAATATGATTTCTTTTTCTTCTAAATTTGAGCAAATTCAGACAGACTGGAGATGTCTAATTTTCAGCACTAAGTATTTTATCATAATGTAACCATCCACAAGAGGTTAAAACAGCAAAACCAGAATGAGTATAAACTCCTATATTCAGGTCATTAGAAATAAAGTCTCCTGACATGAAATATTTTCAAACATGCCATCAATTTTTGCTCACATCTTCATGTGAGACATGTTGCTTGCCAGTATGTGGCAAGCCAGATTCTTAGGGGCTGTAAATGACGCAATGTTTCTATGAGATGATGTAACTAATGAATTTCATCAGGTTTCGGGGCTTTTTTTTAAATTTATTTATTTAAATTAGGCAACAATAATAAGCCACTACTTCTTATTAAGAGATATTCCATGATTTCTGAAAAAAATATATTTGCCCATTCATTTATTGAAAAAAAGATATTTGAAAGTATGTCCAAACTTAATCACCCAAATAAATGGTCAAATATATTTAGAACATATTAAAAAACTTATTTTAGTCCAGCAGAATGGATAAGTTGCTTGAGGTGCAAGAAAAAAAACTCTGCACATCTGTGGTATGATGTCAGCTATGCCACAACTTAGCAGTGGTGAGTTATGTTATTATGATAACAGTTCAGTACAAAAGTTTATCATAGGATTCCAGTATCAGTGTTTTGCAAGAAATTGGTCTAGAATATGGTGAAAGACAAATTCCTTCACTGTAACACTGAATGTTATATATTGACGAACTACACCTAGTGCAGCATTTTTCTAGTTAAGTAATGTAATTAAAATAATTCAACAAATACACTACTTGGATTTTCCTTTGAAGTAAAGTACTTTTCTGAAACAAAAAATTATTAGAAGTCTTGTCATGTATTGCTACATTGTGCTACCAGGGATATATAGCAGTTTTAAATTAGTGATTATAGTAAAATATGAAAAAATTAATAAAAACAAAGCTCTCACTTTTTTGAAATGCAGATTAGCAGAATGTTATAGTATGCAATCCAAGATAGATTAAGTAGGAAAAAAGGACTAAAATAGTTTCAGACAACTAGGATTAATTTGAAAATATATATTTCAACCAGTTTAAAATTTAATTCTTAGAAGTGTGTTGAAGAACAGTCATTCACTTTTCAGCTGTTATATAATAAAGAGTAAACTTAGGATAACACTCTGAAAACATGTTTGATCAGTTTGGAAAAAGAGGCCAAAACATTTAAATTTATACATTCTTTACATAAAAACCAGTAAACTGCAAAAGGACAAATCTAATACAAAAACACAATGAAACAGCGAAGGACATTGAAGGTAAAAAATGAGAAGCTACCTACAGAAATGAGAAATGGGTCAGAGATTCCAGGAAATGAAGGTAAGAAAGCCAAGAAAAAATTAGTAGTCTTCATTTTGGAATGACTCAAGGGCTGTCTAGAGTAGTATACTGAGTATAGAAAATGTCAGCATAAAGAAAAATATTTTTGCTTAATTTTTCTCTTTATGACATTTTTTAATACTCAAATGTAATTAAGAAACAGTTGCTAGTTTTTTATCTAATGCAGGGAAACTAGAATAGAAAGAGATTTTATAGTTTCCAGATATAAAATAAATTAAAAAAAAAGAAAATAGGAAAAGTAATGAGCACTTTTGTAACTACTACACTCACATTGAGCTGACACTGAACTATCCAGAAAGAAATGTCAGACAGGCTGAGATGGATGACAGCCCAAAGAAAGTAGATGTCAGATGTGAGATTATATGAAAGAAACTTTCAGTACAGAGAAAGTCAGGGCAAAGTTTTAGTCAGTCGATCTAAAGATGAAAGAGAGAAAGGATGTAAAAATAGCACAGAAGAAAATGGATGGGAAGTGTATGTTTGTTGTTGTTGTTCTTTTTGCTTGTTGTTTTTAATTTAAAGCTCATCTTTAGAAACTGTGAACATGCTTGCACTGAGGAAAAAAATCTCAGGTATGTCTTCAAAAATCCAAGGTCAAAGAAGTGAGTTTTTTTTTTTTTATTACCATTTAAAGGAGTCCTAAGAGTTGGAAAGAAGAGAGAATTTTCTGTTTTCACTATCATTGCATTACTGCATTTGATTTTTCTAATATTTATTTTTACATTTTTAGGAAAAAACACAGAAACATGCTGCCATGAAAAAAGAATCTTTAAGACAGATATATCAACTCTCCTTCCTGTAACAAGAGGGGGGAGGGAGAGGTATTTTTATGTAGTTGAAATTACATGTCTCTACTAACTTTGGCTATCAAGATTAATACTACTGGTAGAAATCAGTTTCTGTGATTTCTTTTCTTTTTTTTTTAATCATTATTTGAAGGGAAGAGAAAGATTGTAAAATAATTTTGAATGGGAGAGGGGAGAAGAATTAAAAGGTTGGCTTATTCTACAACAAAGGTTGATGAAAATGTGAATAGAATTTATTATAAGATTGTTAGAAATCAGCCAGACTATTTGATCCTACAGGGGTTTTTGAACTACTATTTACTATGTTCCTGCATTTAAGATATCCTCTTGCAACCAAATAGAAGTTGGGAAAAAATAAAAAAAACAAGACAAAACACAAAGAAGTCCACCAAAACAATCCAGTAGAATGGAAGAAATGAAAATTAAGTATTTTTATTATATCTTCCTCTAAGAGCTGTCCTTAAATTCTGGCAACCCTTATTTAGCAGAATACTCCCCCTTGATGCCAAGTCACAGGGAAAAGTAATATTACTGTTAAAAGGAACTTTCAACTGGTTCCAAATGAAAATATGTGGTGTTTGGAAAGCAAATTAATGATGACCCAAAAGATCACTTTTCTGCTAACAGTCTCAAAGAGGATAATTACCCAATCCATCACCTCTACAATGAACTCCAACATGAAGGTGCTGAAAAATTAAATTTAGTTTGATTGAACATTTCTGAACTATGAACAAAACCCAGTGTATGGTTTTATTCCTGCTTTATATAGCAAACATATCTAGGCAGCTTCGAGTAACATTTATTCAATCACCACACATCTGTTTTAAACTTTTTAGTAACAAAACTGGTCTTGAATCCCTCCCCAAATATTTTCAAAGACTGAAAACAGGGAATCCAACACAGTACTTCATGCTTCCTCAAATTTTTGTAATTGACAAAAATGGATAAAATCCAGTGATTCATTGCAAAATTAACTTTAATTCAAAGCATACCTTCTATATGGGAGTATCTTTGAACAACAAAAACATGTTACAGTTTCCATTTCACTATCCCAGTAGAAATTTTGAGATGGGGTGGATAAAATGTATGTAATTTTTCACAGCAAGTTTCTACACAGTTCAGTAACAAGTCTATAGTAAATCACTTGGCACTCAAAATGTACCTCTACTTGCCCAGTAATGTCTCATTTCTCATTCTTACCTGGATGATAACTCCAGGCTGAAATTCAATATGCTTTTTAGAACTGAACTCTGTGAGCAGAATAGAAATTACTTAGAATATATTAAACCCCATAACTGTTAGGGTGCTTGGTTCTAAACATGTCTCCACTCACTGTTGCTATACATGTTAACTAGCAAGAAGAGACAAAAAAGTAGCTTTTCAATATATTGATAGATAAATTAGCATATAACGAACATGATACTCCTCCTGAGGTGCTACAAGAAAGCCCTAGTTTGTTATACAAATGATGAATACAAGAAAGTATCAAAAAATGATTTTTTTTGAAACATCAGATACTACAAATAAGAATGTTTTATCTGTGATTTTTGCAGTGCATTTGTACAATTTCAAAGAGCTTCTAGTTTCCCAGGAAATAATAGGATGGCTCCTTCACCACAATAGATTTATTTTCGTGCGATTATTTCTTTCATTACTGATGCAGATTGATTTTGTCTGATTATCTTCTCTGTAGTTGTTAAGAATCTTATGTAACTCGTCATTTATTTTTAATTTAGGGGATAAACTAAAATACCTCTTGCTTATAAAATATTTTTTTTTATAAAACTGTTCTATTTCAACTTTTACACTACATTTGCTCATAATGTAGGAAGAAGAAGAAAGGAAGTGATACAAGCATGAGTAACTGATGATATGTTAAAAAAACATGCAAAATGACTGGTTGGAAATATGATGTTCCAGGCCAGCCTTGGTTGTAATGATCATGAGATGGTCAATTTTGAGATCCTCAGGGCAGTGAGAAGAGTGTGCAGCAAGCTCACTGCCCAGGACTTCAAGAGAGACACTGGCCTCTTCAGGAACCTACTTAGTAAGGTTCCATGGGATATAGCCCTAGAGGGCAGGGGAGCCCAAGACTGTTGCCTGATATTCAAGGATCACCAGCTACAAACTCAGGAGTGTTGCATCCAGCTACAAGGAAGTGCAGCAGGAGGGCCAGGAGACCTCCTTGGGTGGATAAGGAGCTGCTCAGGAAACCTTGAGGGAAAAAAAAAAAACAACTTATAAAAGGTAGAAGCACGGACAGGTGGCCTGGGAAGAATACAGGGATGTAGTCCAGGAAGCTAGGGACCAGGTTAGGAAAGCTAAGGCCCAATTAGAATTAAACTAGGCTAGGGATGTTAAGGATAACAGGAAGGGATTCTATAGGTACGTAGAGAATACAGGACAGACTAGGAAAAATGTACGCCCCCTGCAGAAGTGATCAGGAGAACTGGCTACAGAGGATTTGAAAAAGGCTGAGGTTCTGAATGCCTTCTTTGCATCAGTCTTCACTGGTAAAGGCTCTGACCACACCACTCAAGTCTTGGAAGGCAGATGCAAGGACTTAAAGAATGAAGACCTTGGGCCCACTGTACAAGAGGTTCAAGACCATCTTAAGAACTTGAACGTACACAAGTCCATGGACCCTGATGAAATCCATCCGCGTGTCCTGAAGGAGCTGGCAAATAAAGTTGCTAAGCCACTGTTCATCCTACTTGAAAAATCAGGGCAGTCAGATTAAGTTCCAGATCAGTTTTCCAGATGACTGGAAAAAGGGTAGTACCGCCCCCATTTTCAAGAAGGGGAGAATGGATGACCCGGGGAATTACAGATCAGTCAGTCTCACCTCTGTGCCTGGTAAAATCTTGGAGCAGATTCTCCTGGAAGGCATGCTAGGGCACATGAAAAACAACAAGGTGCTTGATGACAGCCAGCTTCACTAAGGGGAAATCCTGCCTGACCAGTTTGGTGGCCTTCCATGATGGGGCTACAGAACTGATGGACAGGGGTGGAGCAGTTGATGTCATCTACCTGGACTTGTGCAAAGCATTCGACACTGTCCCACACAACATCCTTGTCTCTAAATTGGAGAGACATTAATTTGATAGGTGGACCACTCCTCCTAACGTATGTCCTCGTATTGCTACTCAGGCCATCCTTATATAGTCACTAGGCATACATACATATTCATGAGGCTACACATGAATTACATCATTTTCCAGAAAGTTTACGGCATGCATACAAAAATGTGATGATGGTCTTTGAGGGTCATTTATTTCTCTCAACAATCTTCATAACTTCTGTGAGTCTTTGAAGCACCAGCTTAATTAATATTACAGACATAGCAATCATCCTGTCCTTCTACTTATCAGTTAGTTTAACTGCTCCCATCCTGGACATCTGCTCATCCCCAGTACTCCCCAGTAGATGTTTACACCAACTTAATGGGTTCATTAACACCACAAACATAGCAATCATCCTGTGCTTCTACTTATCTGTTAGCTTAACTGAGCTCATCCTGGACATCTGCAAGTCCCAGATACTCTCCATCCCCAGGTCCTGTTTCTCTATTCTGCTTTTCTTACACTTTTTGTACTAAGGTCCTAAGGACCTAAAACTATATCAACTGCCTTCAAGCACTGCAGTTATTTTCCATTACAAAGCCGTCAAACTTAACCTTACTTGGAACTGATTACATTGTGCTTTTGTGCCTCCTTGTCTCACTCACCACTGCCCTCTTTGCCGACTCTGATGAGAGTTTGGGAGCAACTGAAAAGTAACAACTTGAATATGTGTGCTTGTAAAGTAGCTATCATAAGAGGCTGTGATTTTGTGTATAAACCAACTGTATTTACTAACCAGTTGCTAATAAGAAACTGTACCTTGTATTGTGTGAATTTGTCACTTGTAAAAGTGATGTTAGAGCATGCAAATTTGCAGCAGCCGTCAGAAAATGCTAAAGCAAAAGCTAGAAAGATTCTAATATGATGGTAGTGTTATAAAGCAGGTATTGATATATGAATATTGATATATGAATCAAAAAAGGGGGAGTTCAGGGTTAACCCCACAAGAATGTATAACAAAAGTTTATATTTTGAATTTTTAAATTGCTGGATGAAGGTTGGACCTCCTATACAGTGCCATTTTGGGGGTTCTAAGAATCCTGAACAGGGGAAAGCTCATGTTAAAGTATGCAATCTTGAATCTCATGAATGGGAAGGCCTGTTCCCTTTAATAACTTGGAGACGAGGGTATGCCTGTGTTTCCACAGATAAAGGACCTTGTTGGGTTCCTGTATGATGCGTTCATCCTGCCTTCTGTCTCTTCATCACAAGAGGACTGATCCTACTGTGGCTTCTCATCCAGACAAAAAGAACATGTGTAGAACATTAGCCAATGGGACAGGACAAAACACCCTGTGCCTGTTGGTTGCCACACATAGGAGCCCTTTCAGACTGCAGTTGGAAACAAAGGCAGCCTCGAAACCTGTGGACACCTGGGATGGCTGGGGGATATAACAACACAGCAGAAAGAAATTAATCAAGCCCTTAAGCAGGTGTTGATGGTGAATATACAAAACAAAGAAGGAGGAGATGTGGGGAGTGAAGGTTATAAGATTTGCATGAAAAAGAGTTTGGGAATGATCTCTGAGGCCTTGGTGCTTGACAAGCCCTGGGGTGAGAAGCTGGAACTTTGAAGGACAGGGAAGGTAAACAAGCAAGCCTTGGGAGGATGGGCCAGGAAGTAGCTGTGGCAAGAATCTCAGTTGGAGGCCAGAGGATGTGGGGGTTATGAGAGGGTCTGCAACAATGTGATTGGACTTTTTACCTGAAGAGATTTACAGGGGCCAATGGAATTGAACTTTTTATGTATGTGCAGGTTGGGAAAGTACCGAATAAGGGGATAAAAAAGGGCTTGGTGATAATAAATGAGGATTTCGGTCTCCTCATCAATTTGAGTCATAAAATGCCACACCCAAGTAAGTTGTGAATGTTCCATCCCTGGCAGTGTTCAAGTCCAGACTGGACAGAGACTTAGGTGGTGTGGTTTAGTGGGGGGTGTCCCTGCCCATGTCAGGGGGGTTGGAACTAGATAATCTTAAAGTCCTTTCCAACCCTAACTATTCTATGATTTTATGAAAATATTAAAATTTAAGGATGTGATTCTTCAAGTGTTCACTAGGGGAGAATAAACCACCATGCAAACTTAAATAATAATAATTTAGTTAGATCATACTCCCCCAAAAGTTGAAAAGGTTACCTAGAAATATCATTCAGATATCTAGCCATCAAAATGAAACATAAGAATCTGAAATAAAACTAGCCAGCATCTAAAATAAGAAAAAATAAACCAAAAAAAATGCCATTGAAAGCAAAAAGTCTAAGAAAATATTTAGGGACACTGGTTTCCTACATATTATACTGTTTTAGTTACAAGTTCTGGCAAAATAATGTAATGGAATAATACCAGTCAATGAAAATAGTAATTCTTAGGTCCTTTTTTGTTCAGTTTAAAGGCATTTAATGTGATTCATAGCACATATTTTAGTTCAGAAAGATATTTGTACTTGAATATTTCTCTTAAATGCATTTGTTTCAATTAGAATTTCACTTGAACTAAAGTAGGAAATAAAGAAAGGAACAATAGTTCAGATTTACATACTAACATATTTAGAAACAAATGTTACAGGGTTTGATTTTGGTTTGGGTGGGGTTTTTTATTTGGGTTTTGGGGGACTTTTTTGTTGTTTGGTTTGCAGTTCTTTGTTGTTTTTTTTTTTCATGCTTTAGTTTGTGTTTCCATAGAAAGAAACATTACTCATGTAGTGGAAACTAGCTATACCAGTAAAATTTTAAATTCCCCAATTTGGCACTAGTTGTGTAAAATCAGTAAATTTCAAAAGCCTTCTATAGCAAGCCACTCTGTGCTTGTAGAAGAGTTGATATGCTGAAGCCATGTCACTTTTAACAGTGAATCTTGACAACCACACCACCAATAGATTGTGACTCTTACGTGCTCTGTAGGGAAGATAGTCTTTTTCTTGAAGCAAAAGGAGGATGACAGCAGTCAGTGTTTGGAGGAGGAAGAAAGCGGTGTTACTGCTAATTTTATGGTGTATCAGGTGTTCTTTCCATAAAGAAAATAAGTTAATCTTTTTTTTCTCTAATCCTTCCTTCTATGACTTGACTTAACCATTTTAAGGTAAAAAAACACAACAAATACAGCATTCCCAAATACAGCTTGTTAACATGTGTTGAGAATATGTTTTCTTTTATTGTGCAGAAAATTTACTGGTTGTAAAGCTGAGCAAACATTTGATTTATTAAAGAAATGGTCGAACCACTGAAAACAGTTCTGGTCAAAACAAATGTACTTTCAAAAGCTTGAAGAAACAAGCAAACTAATCTTTACGTGGCCTATTTACTCATACTATCTTAATGTCACATATGACTGCTGAACTGAAGCATTTTTTCCACACTGAAAGCTATGAAAACTTTTCTCTCTTCCTTTTTTCTCTTGTAAAATTAATTATTTCTATGAGAAAAAATACTAATTCAAATTCAGAGGTGTCATTTGGATGTCACACTGTCTCAACATTTTTAGAATGTTTCCTTGAACAATGTTGTACTGAGGTTTTTATTGTTTTAATTTTAACTGAACCTATTTTAGGTAAACTTCGTCTATGTTCAAAAATACTTTCTATCCCTCTTAAAATGCATTTTTTTCCATATTTACTTATATGAAAGAAAGAATAGATAAATAAGCAAATTCCCAGATATAAGCTGAAACATATTTCATGGCCAATACTTCCATGTCACCTCCAGATGTATCCAAGATTGATCTATATTCCAGCTTCTTAGGACAGTGTCACTAGGGAATTGCATACAATATTTGGAGCATACACTACTTCAGGGCATGAAGGTTCTAAAAATAAAAGCTGACACTATTGTAGTGTGCTTAAATATGATTGACAAGAACACTGAAGTCATAAAGAATGAGGCAAAATTGTTATGACACTAGGCAAGCTGCTTAAACAATGACTAAGAAGGAAGAGGAGGTTGTGTTTGTGTTTTGGGTTTTTTTTCTCCCATGTGCTCCAAAAGCAATAGTTGTGAAATGTATGTTCTTAGCCCCACTTTTATTTTTTCCCTTGGAAAAAAAACAGACATTCCATTTGACTGTTTGCATTTAAGGAATCCATATTTCTTTCTTGCTTTCTTGAAATGGTAAAATATGTGAAACTTTATTCTTAATTGACAAGTATATCACTTTTCTGTAACATTCATTGAGACAAGAATTTCGCTTTCTGATGCTTCTACTTATATTCTAGTGAATTCCTAATGAATCCTAAGAAAATGAGCAAGCAATACAAGTTTTATTACCAGACATAATCCTGTCCAGGGTAAAACCAAAACCGTCTTTACACCATTGTTTAGAATCTCCCTGAATTGCTAGCTTGCAATAACAAATACCTGCTTCAAAGAGAAAATATTATGGGGTTTTGAATTTATGTTTTTTTTTTTCTTTTTTTTTCTCTGTTTGGCCTTAATACACAGTACCTTCTGTCTGTTTCTTATTACACCTTAAGATAATAACATAAGTTAAAATAAGTGTGGAAGTTATATCAGGCTAAGACAATAAAGCTTATCTTTCAATGGCATTTGTAGAAAAATGGTAGTTGTGTTTGTGGCATTTAGAGAAAAAAAACAGCAACTTTTTTATAGTACTTTCTGTCTGGTAATTATAAAAAGTCTTTATTCATATTTACATTTTAAAACATGCATGTGTTAATGTGCAGCAGAAGACTTTGGGGAAAGCTGAACAGGAAAGGAATTGAAATTCAATTGCTTTCATCATTTAGTAAAAATAAAACTTTTAATCAGCGTACTTTCTTCTTCAAGTTTTTATATTCCATGTTCTCATCTGTTGCTAGTCCCATAGCTACAGACAACTAAAAAGTCCATTTAAAACTATCTGCTCATAATCTGATACTACCAGAGCAGGTAGCACCTGTTGATTCCCAGGGTATGGCAATAAGCATAGTTGCAGGATGAAACAGCTGGCACCACTATTTAACACAATCAGGATTTACATTTAAAATGTGCTCAGTATTACATTAGGTTTCAGTAACTATTTTTCACATGTGTCCATCTGTTTTTGCAGTAGTGATTTTGTGGTTCCCTTGATAGCTTGAAAAAAAAAAAAACAAAAAAAAAGGTCCCTAATGAAAAAAAAAAAGGTCATATTGGATATTGCACAGAAAAACTCTTTACTGAACACCAAGCAACACAATTGTTACTTGCTCACTTCCCTGGTGGGCAGGGAGAGGATCCAAAAGGTAAAAGTGCAAAAGCTCAGGGGTTGAGATAAAGACAGTTTTATAAATTAATAAAAACTGGGCATTAAAGCAAAACAAAATAATTCATTCATCACAACCCATTGGCAGGCAGGTGTTCAGCCATCTCCAGGAAAGCTGGGATCCATCACACATAACAGTTATTTGAGAAGACAAACACTATCATAGAATCATAGAATGGTTAGGCTTGGAAGGGACCTTAAAGATCATCTAGTTCCAATTCCCTCTGCCATGGGCAGGGACACATTCCTCTAGACGAGGCTTCTCAAAGCTCCATTCCACCTGGCCTTGAACACTTCTGGGGCTGGAGCTGCCACAGTTTCTCAGGGAACCCTGATCCAGTGTTTCACCACCATCACATTAAAGGACTTCTTTATATCTAATCTGATTTAGATTAGATATACTGATTTAGTACCTTCTTTCAGTTTCAGGCCACTCCCCCCTTCTGTACCAATATATGCCATTGTGAAAAATCCCTCTTCAGATTTCTTGTAGGCTCCCTTTAGGGTCTTCTCCAGGGTGAACAAGCCCAGCTTTCTCAGTCTGTCTTCATATGAGAGGTGCTCCAGCCTCTGCTGGTCTTTGTGGACCTTCTCTGGACTGGCTCCAATAGCTTCATGTCTTTCTTTTATTGGGAGCCCCATAGATGAACTGCAGGTGGTGTCTCATAACAGTGGAGCAGATGGGGAGAATCATCTCCCTTGACCTGCTGGCCACAGTCCTTTTGATGTAGCCCAGTTTACAGTTGTCTTTTTGGGCTTCAAGTGCACATTGCCATGTCACTGTCTCTGTCACCAACAAATATGTTAAAGGCTGCTGGTTCCAATATTGACCTCTGAGGAATGCCAAACATGCTCCCTTCTTCCTTTTCCCTCCGTTATTCCTAAGCACAACATCATATGGGATATCTCCTTGGTCATCTGAGGTCAGTTGTCCCAGATGTCTCCTATCCCAGTTTCTTGTGCATCCCTCAGCCTATGCACTGTTGGGGCAGCATGAGAAGCAGAAAATGCCTGCTTCTCATGTGTGTATAATGTTCTCAAGTGTGTATCAACTGATGATACACACTGTTTTGAATTTCACCACAAATTCAAAGCATAGAACAATACAAGCTACAATGCAGAAACACAACTCTATCCCAGCCCAAACAAGTACACCTAAGAACAAACACAATCTTCTTTTCAAATTTTCTATTGGCATTTTTATGCACTATGACACTATGATTCAATGTCAATTACAAACTGCCTCAAGTATCACAAAGGCTACCATGGACATTTTAGAAAAAGGTTTAACTACATGTTAAGCACCTAAGTTGAAAACCAGTGTCTGAAATTTAACCATTTATAACATCTGACCATAGAAAAAGCATCAGCCACAAAAGACAGAAATGGTTCAGTATTATTTATAAATTACACCCTTCCTAGAATGCATAGATCATTTGGATATGCTCTTGGGAAGAAGAGGACATGAATATGAGTCACCTCAGATAGAAGAATGCATCTTCACTTACTGGAAAGAATTGCAGTGATTTAGCCATTAGACAGCAACAAAAAAAAAAATTGCTAATTGGCACACCAGCACCTCAAAAGAAAAAATACTTGGCATTTTTCTCAAAGGCAAGTCATAAGAACCAACTCTTAAGAGTAGTATTGCAAAACAAAGGAAACCCTGACCCTAACAATCTAAGAAGATGGTGTCAAAGGAAGATTTACATTTCTTAAACATTTCAGCACAGATAGCTCTGATTCTGTTTGGATAGGGTTGGGTTTGGTTTGGTTTTGCTTTGTTTTTTTCCCTACAGTAACTTATACACCATATTTATAGAGCTAACAAATTTAACTCTAGTTGTATCTTATAAGTGCCAATAAAATGCAAATGCTGAGCAGCAATTTTAATAGCAAATCAAATTAGTAGAAAACCTCCCTATCACAATATATGGGTCAGCGTGCTATAATACCTCATGAATTGAAATATGACAAAGCCATTACACTTTTAACAAAGGTTCTTGGAACTTTGCATAAAAATCTGAAATTTCTGAACTCATTCAAGCAGTTTTACAGAGTAAAAAGAGTAATTTCCTATATTGCTTCAAATTACCCCATGCAAGAACTTTAAATATTTGTACTAATGCTGACAGCAAAACAGATAGCTACTGTGCTCTTTGGCAGGCGGGAAATGTGAAAAGTTCTATCAGGGCATTGCATTTCTGTTCGGAATGAGGTACCCTGAGGACGGCTAACCAGTAACAAAGTCTTGCAACTGCAGACAGTTTGTGTTTTGAGATAATGGTGGTGGTGCTGCAGACTGGCACAATACAACCATTCCATGGGAGTTATTTTCTGGTAGCTCTGGTTTGATCCTATGGCCTGAGTGCTCTTTAGCACTTGAATGACTAAATAGTACTCTTTAGTGCATTATTTAATTTGATTTCAGTCATGACCAGTGGAGACAATTAAGGGATTTACTTTGAAAACATAATTGTGATCTAAAATAAAATTTTAACATAGATTCACAAGACCTTTCATTAATCCCCCCTCTTGTAATACTAAAACCTTCTTGTTTTTTTGTGTAATTGAATTTCTAATGTCTTTATCAGAATTTGAAAGCCTGTGACTCAGGTTAAAGTTCAGCTATAATAAAAATCAAAATAAAGTATTATATAATAAAAATTTAGAAAAAAAAATTTGCCCTTTAAAACAGTAGGAAAAAAAGTGCTTAATTCTTGGGTTGAGCTTCTAAAATTTACTTTTATAATAAAAATTGGCCAAATCAAAAAACAATAGCTCAAAACATGGCAGCACTGAACAATCGTCACAATGCCTTTTTTTATTATATGCTCTTCCTATCCCATTTTCAACGCTTCCTGCACCAAACACAATTATTATTTGCACAGAAGCAATACTTAGCAGCTTTAATTCTAGTTCACATGCTGTTACCAAGCTAGTTGTTAAACAAACAGGAGAATCTTAGTGAATGAACCATCAAGTATTTGGTTATATTAAAAGTTGTACATTCATGCTATAAGAAGTTTCCTGAAATTCTGAAACTTATAGATAAGCAGAAAATGCCCCTGAGGATTAACAAAATCATGTGAAAAGTTGCCTCATATGTCTAATTTAGCTTATGGAATCTAAAGTTTATAATGACTCTCAAACGGAATTGCAGTTGTATATGATAAAATATATAAATGTATGAGAAGTAAATCTGCTTCAGGCATCCATGACTGCTCCATTGCTGCGACATTGTCTTCCATTTACTATGCTTACAACGAATAATTTTCTTTGCTTATTATATGTGATTTGGAGAAAACTCCAGGAACAAACTCGCCAACAGAGTTTCAAGTTGACAAGCAGGTATTCTTTATTGCGGCTCTGGGAGACACGGGGGATAGCTCCTCCTAACGTGTATCCCAGTATTGCTCTACAGGCCATCCTTATATGGTCACTGGCCATATTAAATAATTTTCCAGAAAGTTTCCCTCATTCATGCAAAAATGTGATGGTGGTCTTTAAGGGTCGTTTACTTTTCCCAGCTTAATTAACATTACAGACATAGCATTCATCCTGTCCTACTTATCAGTTAGTTTAAGTGCTCTCATCCTGGCCATCAGCTAGTCCCAGATACTCCCCATCCCCAGGTCCTGTTTTTCCATTCTGCTTTTCTCACACCTTTTGTACTAAGGTTCTGAGGACCTCAAACTATGTCAGCTACCTTCAGGCACCACAGTTATTTTCCATTACAAAGCCGTCAAACTTATCATTACTTAGAACTGATTACATTTTGTGCTTTTGTGCCTCCTTGTATCATATAACACTTAGAAAAATAGGAAATGAAACATGAGATTATTTTTATGAGAAATTTTTATGAGAAGTCAAATGATAGTTGGCAGTAGGAAAACTATTCGCATACTCCTAAAAATAAGAAAAATATATTTTTGGCTAAAGCTGAGTTGTAGTATTTGTCCTCATAAGCCATAAACAGACAATTTCTCCTTCCAATTTGTTTTTAGTCTAAAAGTAGGGGAGGGTAACAATTAAAGAAATTTTCACCAGCCTTTCAAGAGTTGCATTCTGTTGGCCAGAAGTCTAGACTAGAACACAATAGAAAAAAACTGTGACAAATACTTCATATTCCAGCTGCATTGTAATCTTCACTCTTGGGAGATTTATTTTTGATGGGTCTTATACTGACATTTGGCAATGAAAAACATTCAGTTTCCAGTTGTATACAGTGCTCTGCTTTGATTTATTTGCAAGTGTGATTTTAAAACAAGCAAATAGAAGTGTCCATTTGGATTTAAAATTTCCTTTTATTTTTGTAATATTAAACTGATTTACACTAGAACAGAAAAGAAGGGACTATTTCAGTTGGAAGGGACCCACAACAATCATCTAGTCTAACTGCCTGGTAAATTCAGTGCTGACCAAGTTAAAGCATGTTACCAAGGGTGCTGTCCAAGCACCTCCTAAACTCTGTCAGGCTTAGGATGTTGACCACCTCTCTTGGAAGCCTGTTCCAGTATTTGATCACCCTCTCAGTAAAGAAATGTCCAGCCTAAACCTCACCTAGCATTACTTTTAACCATACCCAGATGTCCTATAGCTGGATCCCACGGAGAACATATCAGCACCTGCCTCTCCAATCCCCTCCTCAGGAAGCTGTACAGAGCAATGAGGTTTCACCTCAACCTTGTTTTTTCCAAAGTAGACAAGCCCAAAGTCAGTCTTCACAAGGCACTGCATCAAGCCCTTTCACCAGCTTTGTTGTCGTTTTCTGGGTGCATTTAAGTTCCTTCATACCCTTCTTAAGTTACAGGGCCCAGGACTGCACACAGTGTTCAGGGTGAGACCACACCAATGATGGTGAATGGGATAATCACCTCTTTGAGTGGCTGATTATGCTGTGTTTGATACATCCCAGGATGCTGTTTGCACTCTTTATTGCCGGGACCCAGGGCAGACTCCTACTCATCCTGCTGTCAAACAGCACCCCCAGGTCCCTTTCTGCAGGGCTGCTCTCCAGCCACCCAGTTTATGCCTATGTGAACTATTACTCTATCTGAGGTGCAAAATCCAGCATTTAGACTTGTTAAGTTCCATCCCATTATTATGAATGCAACTCCAATTTGAGAATTCCATAACAGTTCTGAGAGCAAAGAAGGTATTTATTTTCTATTTTAAGCTTATTCATTGCCAATTGATACTCATTTGTTGTTATTACTTGTTTAAATAGCTCACATACTTTCCCGGTGTTTATCTTTTCTGCTTTTCCAGTCCCCCAGTATATATAGATTGAACAGTCATATTAGACTTAGACCTTAATTTTCCAAGTTTAATGAAGCAAAGGTTTTATTTCTTCCAGCAAGATAAACTCTCCATTATCCTTCTTATTCTGTAAGCCTTCTGTGCACTGATTCTAGTTGAAATGCAGGTCTCCTGACATAGGTGACCTTGTACACTTTTCCCTTTCTGAATTGTTTGCTGCAAATCATCACTGAATCGTTTGCTTTAGGATATCGTTAATATTGTGGGTTAATTATAAACCTCACCCCTTTAGTCAGTTATTTCATTAATTAGTTCTTTATTTTCTTCCCTCCCCCCCCCCCCATTTTAATCTGAAATCTTTTGCAAAATATTTGGTTTTGTTAACTGTTTAACTAATTGCATTTTTCAAAACTACTTTGTTCAGCTCTTCCTGATACTCACCTAAACAATACCTAAAAATGGAAATGTATCAAACTTTGTCGTAATGACTATTTGATAAAAGAATGCGCCACAACACTGTGGAATAACTGGAACTTGTTATTTATTAATGGCATTTGTTCTTTAATATATGTGTGTGAAACCCTAAAATTAATTCCTGATAGCATTTATATCTCTGGTAAATTCATACCAAACCTGACCCATGGGGATTTGTAAGAGCTTTCTACTACTTAGGTTTGATTTGTACAAAGAGAATCTTTGGAAATCTGTGCCAGGAAGCAAAGATAGACTTTCCCAAGGATCCTGGATTTCTTCAGCACAGCACATGCACAAACCTCAGCATGTTGTCGAAACGAGCACAGTGACAACAAAACTAAACCAGGCTGTGCAGATCTTTTCACATTACGTTATCTTCAGTGAGGAACTGAACTGTGAAGAATGCAGTGAGGTACAAGTAGGTCACTTCTAAATAGTTTTTGTTCTTAGTAGTCTATTATTATTCTCATATTCTTCTTACCCGGGATAAGCTACTAATTTTCAGCATTCCAAAACATTTACTTCAGTCTTGTATTGGGTTTATACGGCAAAGGCTTGGTAGTATGATAATGAAATTCAGAAAGGGTAAAAATCACTTCACATCAGCTGTGAGAGAGAAGAGTGAGAAAAAGTGAGAGAAACAGCCCTGCAGAAACTCACTATACCCTGTGGAAATAACCTTTTCTGGAGCAGTTCCTGGATCCCATGGGAAGTACCTACTTCCCATGGAGAACTTCATGAAGGACTGTGTCCCATGGAATACAGAACACTGTAAGGAGGAAGGTGTGGCACTGGTGAAGTGTTATGAGCTGACAGCCAAAAGAAGGAAGGAAGGAAGGAAGGAAGGAAGGAAGGAAGGAAGGAAGGAAGGAAGGAAGGAAGGAAGGAAGGAAGGAAGGAAGGAAGGAAGGAAGGAAGGAAGGAAGGAAGGAAGGAAGGAAGGAAGGAAGGAAGGAAGGAAGGAAGGAAGGAAGGAAGGAAGGAAGGAAGGAAGGAAGGAAGGAAGGAAGGAAGGTTACAGAAGGAAGGTTACAGAAGGAAAGGAGGGAGGACCCTGGGAACTACCAAACTGTCAGCATCACACCTGTACCTAGGAAGATCCTGGAGTAGATCCTCCTAGAAGCTATGCTAAAGCACATGAAGGACATGGAGGTGATAGTCAGCATGACTTCATCAAGAGCAAGTCTTGTTTGACCAAATGTAGAGGTCAGTGACAAAATGTCCAGATGGAGATCAGTGATGAGTGGTACCCCACAAGGGTCCACAGGGCACATCTACTGCTTAATATCTTCATCAATGATGTAGACGGAGGGGTTGAGTGAACCCTCAGCAAATTTGCAAATGACACCAAGCTCGGTGGTGTCACTGACATGTCTGAGGGATAGGATGCCATTTAGAGGGACACGGGTAAGCTCAAGAAGTGGGCCCATGTGAACCTTATAAGGTTCAACAAAGCCAAGTGCAAGGTCATGCATCTGAATATCAACACAGGCTGGGGATGAAGGGATTGACAGCAGCCCTGCGGAGAAAGACTGGTGGATGAAAATCTGGGTGTGACCAGAAACATGTGCTCACAGCCCAGAGAGCCAACTGTGTCCTTGGGCTGCACAAAGAAAACAGGTCAAAGGAGGTGATTCTTCCCCCCTTCTCCACTCTGATGAGACCCTATCTGGAGTACTGTGTTCAGCTCTGGAGTTCTCAGCACAAGAAAGGCGTGGACCTGTTGAAGCAGCTCTAGAGAAGTGCCACAAAAATGGTGAGAGAGATGAAACAGCTCTCCTATAAGGAGAAGCTGAAAGATTTGAGTTTGTTCAGCCTGGAGAAGAGAAGGTTCCAGGGAGATCTTATGAAGCCTTTCAATACAAGTGGTGTTAATTTTAAACTATGATAGTTTTGGACTAGATACAGTGAAGAAATTTTTTATGGTGAAGGTGATGAAACATTGGAACAGACTGCCCAGACAGGTAGTAGATGCGCCATCCCTGGAAACATTCAAGGTCAGGTTAGATGCGGCTCTGGACAACCTGATCCAATTGATGATGCCCCTGCTTATTACAGGGGGAATTGAACTATACGAACTTTAAGATAATTTCCAACTCAAACTATTCAATAATTCTATGATTCTATGATATTTGAACTAAATTTCATTAAAAAGAAAAGGTCAGCTGAACTAGAAGAATCCTGACAGTGACAAATTTAGTTACTGACCTGTATGTGCTTACTGTTACAGGACACTTGCAACATGTATTTTAGCAATGTAAAACTTCCATTCTTCATCAGATTTATAAAACAAGCTGTCGGCAAAAATAAAACCTTAAATTTTCCACTTAAGGACAGGATACTAAGCTAACTTAATGGGGTTTAGATGAAACACAATACTTGGATCAGATTAGAAGGTAACAACACTGCATGTAGTTGTAATATTGGAGACCTAGTGCCTTTTCAATATATTTAATTATGAAATTCTGTTCACTTCAGATGAGAATTTGTATTCAGACATCAACACCAAAAGTAAATCTGTGATCTTCAAAGCCTACCTTCTATGTGTGCTGAGTACAGAGAGTTTCCCAAATTTATGTTTTTTGAAAGATATCTGATCTCACTTTAAATTCCAGTTCTTGGCTTATCCACCCACTACTATGGTAAGTGTTCCAATGTTTAATTATCTTCACTGTTAGGAATTCACATTTTATTTAAAAGTTAATTTTATCTAACTTAAAATTCAAGACATTGGAACATGTCACCACTTTATCTGCAAGACAGAAAAACAGCTGTGGTCGCTTATACATAGTGCACAGTGACCAAGTTATGTTTCCCATACCTTGACAAAAAAGAAAGTCTTTAAGTCTCACAGCTAAAGAATGCCTTCTTTTGGAGCTTAAATACTCTGTTTCTTTTTCTGACTGTCTTCTGTATTTCTTGTTGATCTTTAATCATCTGAATTCTATGATTCTATGATTCTAATTGGATTTTCTTTTAAGTTATTCTCAGATAGATTACATTAACCTTTATATCAGCTACAACACTGCACATATGTACAATTTGCGTGAAAATGGCATTATGAACACCCTCAAATACTCTGAGTCATTGCTAACCTGAACAGAAGTTCTCTGTTCTAAAAACTTTGCTTATATTCTTTCCACCAAAGATGTTATTATATCAAGATTCTTCTACTAAAATATATTTGACTGAACCATTGTGATTTATCAGAATAGTTTGGATTACTCTGTAAAATTTATACGTACTTTTTTATTTACTAGCCTATAAATGTGTGTCACATGAAAATTTTATTGCAAAAGCATTTTATAAACTGAAAAGCAGTAAAAGCACTGGGAAAGATAAAAAAAAACCAATGTTACTACCAACAGCTGTATTTGGAGATCTGTGAATGAGCCTATTTTTCATCTAAGTACTGATTAACCCAATTTTATATACACATATATGAAATTAATATGTATTTCTAATTAAATGCATTCTATGTCACTAGACTTTATTACACATAATTATAAACTATCCAGAAAAAAAATAAACTGAAAACAAGTGTACTTGTTTAGGTTTAATTTTCATTAACTGTTTCTGAAAAGCATTAATTGTAATCTTTAATTTCTAATTATTTGTTAATAAAAATTTCCTGTTCATTTATCCTGATGTTAAGCTAATCAATCTGGAGTTGCTATGGACAACTTTTTTCTGTCATCTGTGCTCTTACTTCTTCTCTTCCAAACAGTAGCATATAGAATAGTCTATCATACTGTGAATGACTTGTATTTGCTATCCTTAATTCTCTTTTGTCTTCTCTATAACCTTATCAGGAACACTTCACACATTTTGCTGTATGAAAGTGAAGGTGTAGCTATGGATGGTGTAAGGTTACATTAAATGAGGTAGTAGTTTTGAAAAAAGTAACAACAAATTAGAGAATCATAACTAGAAGCATATATATGATCATTGAAAGAAACTTCAGGAAATCTTGCAATCTAACTTTCTGTTTGAAGCAAGACTGTCACCAATATCTTCACCTCTTCAGCCAGGACAAAATCTGGCCAAGAATACACTTTTTTAGTCAAGTCCTTGTATCCAGGGTTTTCTAGACAAGACTAGAAAACTTTAAATAGTTTAAATCTTTCTGAGATTGTTCATTAGCCCCAAAGTGGAAGAGTCCAGTCAATTTTAAATCACATTAACATACTGCTCATCTATCCCAATTTCTGAGATTATAAAAACTTTACTTGAAATGAGGAATATTACTGTGTCTGCCATGACCCCTTCATTAGATAAGCAATTTCTTCCACACAGATTCTTTCTAGCACAGTCCTTATAAATAGGAAGTCCTTAACACCTCCATGACTTAAATAACTGCAGCATTTTAACCCTACTTTAACCTTATACTTCCTTCTGAATTAATGGGTATCAAATTCAGGAGGAGGTAGTACTTTCTTCAGGTTATTGCTTAATATTTTTTAGTCAGAAAAGAACAGATGGAAGCTAAAATCTTGGCCATTCTGAAGTCAAAAAGACTTAATTTCAATTTAGAGATATAAGAATAAGAGGTAAACGTGTTGTTCTCTTAAAAAAAAAAAAAAACGAAAAGTACAATGACTATTATTATTTACCATATTGTGACCTGTGTGAATTTACTCAACAGCCTAATGAAGGAAGAGATGGAAGATAAAAGCTCACTCTAACAAAAACAAAATGAAGAAAAGAGATCTTACTTTTCCACTGAACCACCAGCCAATCTCCAGCATATGAGAAATACTTGAAGCAATAGGATAGGTTCTACTCAGGAATGCATAAAAAGCATATTCACCTTGAAGAGAATAAACCAAAAAATCATCATTCTACTACACTTATGGCTTGCTTCTTGGAAGCATTAGCTTTTATTTCACTGTTATTTAAGCATTTCACTGCAGGGGAACAATTCTTAATAGTGTCATTAGGAAGTATTGCACAAACAATTTTCCATACTACATTTTCAATCTTGAATATGTAATGATGAAATTGCAATGTCCAGCACCATGCAGCAAAAGTCATAAATGATGTTGTAAAGCTAGATGGCAATTAGTATCTTAAAAGGTTGACATTTATAGAGCAAATAAAAGGATTTCTGTTAACAGAAGCAACTTGATTTAAAGGAGACTTTGGTGCACATGGGATTTACAGAAATTGCCATTCTATTTTGATATCCTGCTAGAACAATTTTCATAAGGATGTATCTCAGATGCTCTTGTTAGAATAGCTTTTAATCAAGCTCTGTGATTTCTATAAATATCTGAAACTTTCATCTCTACGGTTGAAAAAAAAAATATTACAGCAGTATGTCTTTTCATAGTGACATTAGGCCAAGAATCTTCTGCCACAGATAAGGAGGTTCTCTGTCCGCAGGAACCTTACCAATCTTGAGGTATTGACCTATGTGAACCTCATGAAGTTTAACTAGGCCAAGTGCAAGGTCCTGAACTTGGGTCTGGATGATCCCAGTATAAATACATGCTGAGTGATGAATGGATTGAGAACAGCCCTGTGAAGCAGTACATAGGGCTAGTGGTGGATGACAAATTTCATATGATCTGTCAATATGCATTTGCAGGCAAGAAAGCTAATCATATCCTGAGCTACATAAAAAGGATCATGGCCAGCAGGTCAAGGGAGGTGATTTTCCTCTTCTACTTACTCTGGTGAGACCTCACCCTTGAGTACAGCCTTCACCTGTGTGGTCCTCAGTACAAGAAAGACATGGACATGTTAGAGGTGGGCCATGGCAATGGTCAGAGGACTGGGACACCTTTACCCTGAAAAAAAAGGTTGAGAGTTGAGAGTTAAGATTGTTCAGCCTGGAGGAGAAAAAGTTCCATCAAGAGAAAGATAGGGAGAGCTTTCCTACAAACGCATGTAGCGACAGGACAAGGGTCAACGGCTTTAAACTGAAAGAGGATAGGTTTAGATTGGAAATGAGGAAGAAGTTATTTATGATGCAGGTGTTGAAAGACTGGAATAGGTTTCCCAGTTGTGGAATCTGTGGATGATTCCACACTGGAAGTGTTCAAAGTCAGATTTTGATGGGTCTTTGAGAAACTTGTCTAATGAAAGATGTTCCTACCCACAGCAGGGGAGTTGGATTTAGATGATCTTTAAATATCCCTTCCAACCGATACCACTCTATGAGTCTGATTCCATGAAAACTTATTTGTGCAATTTATCTTAGTGTAAAGACAATCTGCACACTTACAGAAAGTACTGTGTAGAGAGCAAAATGCTCTGGGGACTTACAGAAAAGCTTTAGTTCATTTGGATCAAGGGTGTATGAACTTACATGTCTTAAGAAAATCCTGCAACTTACATAAGCGGACAGGGATTTTTGTTGTAAAAGAAGAGCAACCTTTCTAATGACTGCACTGGAAACTTACAGCCGAGTAAAAATGACTGCTTCAGATGAAAGACAAAAAAATGACATCAGAAAAGATTTATAAAGGAAGAGTATTAATGAAATAGAGCATAAGGGCAAAAAAAGACTCAGATTCTTATAAAGGGTGATGGCAGAGTAAGAAGACAACAGAAAGAATAAGTGAGAAAGTCTAGAAAATTATGCTTTATTGCATCTACTTTCATTTCATTGGAGAGATAATGGTAAAGGGAGAGAGCAAGGGAATAAGGCAAAAAATGAACCTCTAAGTTACAAAGGAGATAAAAAGAGTCACATTTTCTCTCACTTTGTCAGAATATACATAACACTAATCCATAATAGATTAAAGGGTATTTCCACATAGTCTGCTGTGGCACAGACAGTGCCTATTAGTCTTTTTGCAGTCATTTGGACAATTCCATGTCTAGTGAGTGACACACGTATTGGTTGCTTTTGTAAACTGTCCACAGGGTTTATTCAACAAATAGCAAATTTAGTGTAATAATAAGAACTCTGTGTGCTCAATCCAAAGCCTAACAAAATCAATAAGAGCAATTCAAACAGGAGTGTTCACAGTACTTTTCTAAAGTACTTTTTGAAAAAGGCAGTAGCTGACAGACTCCTTAGCCTGACAGGATTATTATCTCTGAAGAAAATCTTGATAAGTCAATTCCCAAATAGTACCATGAAAGATATTTCTAACTTGAAGGGGGGTTGTGTGTGCTGGTATTGGTTGGCTATCTTCCTTTGGAACTTTACACTTTATAAAATGAAAAATAATTTTAAAAGGATAATATTAAACCCATGAAATGTTAACATTAAGGGATGTTAAGAATGCCTGCAAAAAAAAATCTTTTAAATTTATGCTTTTCATTTTTTTTAAGCTTATATTGCAATTTTCCTATGTTCTTATTTAAGGTACAAATGAAAAGTAATTTTAATAAATAAAGTAATATTTTTAAAATACAGTCTTATGTGTGCTGAATACTCCTAATAAACAAGAGTGTTATAGTCTTCAGTCCTATTAAAAAAAAATAATCTGTAAATTCTGCTGGGTATGTGATTGAAAAAATCAATCTCCAGACACAGAATGGAGCACAGAGGAACAATGGTAGATTGGGGAGCTCCAATCATTCCGTGCTTTGGCTTATTCTTGTGCACAATGACAGTAGCCCAAGGGATCCTGTGGTGGACTGAAATCCAGGGGCAGATACTGGAAGGTCTCTGAGCCTTGGTGCTGGAGGGATCTGTACTGCACCTATATATATACATATGTATATATTCCCACTAACAGATCTTCATCCTCATCAGAGAACAAGATGAAGCTGTCAGTGCTGTTCACGTTTGAGTGCTGAGTGTGCTTTTTTGTGTTGTTCTGTTCAGTTGGCTGTGTCTATATACGCATATATTTGTATCGTATGTATGTGTGCCTACTGGGAATACCCTCTCACCTGGACTGCTGAGAGGCCCTAGGGAAATAGAGTTGTGGTATCCTTGCCTTCACTGGGCTACCAGATTTGGCAACTCCTTGGTACATTCCTGAAGAGCAATTTACAAAAGCTGATACAGGGGATGTTCAGGTTTTATGACAAGCTGCATTAATAAAATAATAATAATAAAATTCTAAATAAGCTTTCAGAAATTCTTCTTTGTACATATATCTAGTCTGTTGGTAGAGTACTTAATTGTATTTAATAAAGTGCATCTGAAGTGGCCTGAAATATAAAGGGTCTAGATAACAAAATACAATATTGATTAGGCTTTTTAAGGTAGAAAACTAAATTTTAGCACTGAAATAGTAATTATAATTCTAACAAAATATGACAAAACTTCTTAAAAGTTAGATGTGGAAGGATACTAATTGTGATGACATTATTGGTGAAAAAAAAGGTATGTAAAGTAATACTAATGCATTTAAAAAAAATAAATGTAATTTAGAATTATTATGCTTAGTAATGTTCCATTCTCATGGACTTTAATAGGATGGCATTGCTTATTTTTGAAATTCAAAATCATTACTTATCAGTCATGAAGTCTGTTTTAAGCAGTAGTTTTAGAAACACCAGGGAAAAAAACAAGAAAGGAAAGACAAATGCAACATTAATATTTGTAATTTTCTTTCCTTTGTGAAAGGAAGTTGGACTGGTTTGGTGACTGTCTGGAGATTCTTTCTCAGTATGATCCTAAGCTTAGTCTATACTTCTCCTTTGTTGCAGAAGATTTTGTATGTTGTTAGACAGACGTGACAACAGGAAAGACTTTTTTACCAAGAGGGTGACTGAACACTAGAACAGATAACACACGTGGAATGTTGAGTCTCCATTCCTGGAGATATTCAACAGCCTTGTAGGCCTGGTCCTGGGCAACAGGATCTAGTTGGCTGTGCTTGAGCAAGTGTGTTGGAACAGATGATGTATGGAGGTTCCTTCCAACCTCAACCACACAAAAGCAAAATGTTTTTTGCCTGTGCATAACATGCTGTTTTATCTGGCACCTTATAGCAAATGTATGTAGGACAGGATCGTCCTGGATTCAGTGGAATTCATAAGCTAACACTTCCCACCTCAAAACCCTCCTCCTTAAGTGAAAAAAAAAAAAAAAATCAAAACTAGACCGTGGTTCTTTACAATAGAAGTATAGTGAGGTGAGGTTTGTGTGTGTGTGTTTTTGTTTTTAAAACAAAATTATGGTTTTATTTTAAAATGGTAGAGGGATATGATATGAATAATCATGCAATTAACTTGAAAAGACATGATGCTTAAAAACTCCTTTATTTTTTTCTATATCATCTGGTGCAAGAAAAGACAGTAGCACTCCACAAACATACTTTTATGTCCTTTGACCTGCACAGCTTTACCGGAAACCATTGTTTATGGAAATATAGTGCATCTGAAGGAAAACAGGAGTCATTAAGAGAAAAAGGAAGCTATAGCCTATTTTCCAGATTCCTGTGTCCTGTGTGGCCACCAGAGGAATATCACTACATGTAGTATTCAGACAATACCTTGTTTCTAATTGTAGATTTGTTACTGAGGTCTGGAGTTACATCTTCAGTTTCAGTATATAACCTGTTCATGCCTAGTTTCTGTATCAGAACATCATAAAGATGTTCATCAGGCCTCCCCAGTAACATTTTTATTTCCAGAGAAGGGAAACTTCAGATAGACAAAGTGGAAGAAAGCCATAGTGTGAGAAGTGCCTGCTTCTCAGGCTCTTGTGTTTATCACACATTAGCTGCAACAGTGTAAACACTTTTATAGAAAACAAACAAACAAACAAACAAACAAAAACCCAAAACTTTCTCATTTTCCTAGGAAAAAATGTAGCTTTTTTCTTTTAGAGGGAAGAGATCCTTTTACCCTTGACTTCTTCTTCCATACACACCTTAACAGTGTGTAAGGGCAACTCCTGGTGTCCCACACTTTGCCCATTTGTCCATTGGAGAGAGAAGGAGCTCTAGCCTTGGTCTCATAGTGTTGACAGTATCATCAAACACGACCTGTATATATATCACAGTAGCATTTTAGCATGCATTTTTAGCTGATATGTGACTTATTTCTTGCTTATTCCTTATTTCCATTATTTGAAACAGCATTGACTTCAGAGAGAGTATCATGTATTTTAACATTGTAACAGAGCTCAGAATTAAATCTACCTAGGTCAACCCACTGAACTGCAAATAAATATACAATATAGTAAACTGAATTTTTACTATGGTAAACAATCCTATTCTCAGTAAACAAAAAGATCTAAACCAAGAAGACTCTTCCGTCTTTAATTTACATTACAGTTTGTCGTGGTTTAAAACCAAATCCACACAGTTTGTTCACTCACTCCCCCCCTTGCTCCCCCAACTCACGGAGAGTTAGGAAGGAGAATCCAAAGAATGTAGCCCCCACGGATTGAGATAAGCACAGTTTAATTGCTAAGGCACAACACAAATCACTAATGCCATTACTACTACAAATAATAATGATAAAGCCAATAACAAGCCACCGACCCATAACTCACCCCACCCTGCCCGACCGAGCACCGACCGATACCCCCTCCGTCCCCCCAGAGCTCCAGCCCTTCCAGGTCTCTCCCAATTACATCCTGGGTATGACATGCTATGGTATGGAATACCTCTTTGGCTAGCCTGGGTCAGGTGTTCCTGTCTCTCCTTCCTCCCAGCCTCCCCTCCTGCCTGCTGAGGATGAGCTCAGAAAAAAGGCCTTGAACAAACCAAACACCTGAGCAGCAGCTCAAAACTTGCTCGCTATCAGCAACCGTTCTCAGCCCGAAAGTCAAAACACAGCACTGCACCAGCTACCAAGAAGGAGAAAAATGACTGCTACTGCTCAAACCAGGACACAGTTAGTCAGAGATTTTATTGTAAATATTTTGCCAAATGCTTACAGAAACTACTTCTCAAACATTTTACAACAGCATCTACTAAAAAAAAAGGACATTAGAGGTATAAATTCAAGACTTCATGTTAAAATTTAAACATGCACTCTTTATTATTCCAAATTTAACACAGCTGTTTGTCATCTTGGGAGGAGTTTATAAAAAAAAAAAAAATGAAAAAGCTCCTTGAATTCAGTATTAAGAAAACACAGATACATTACATTATAAACATGGATATTCAATTTTTATTACCTTTCTTCTTCAAAGCTATTGGTGAATTAAGTGATCAATAAAGCTCTAGAAATCTGTTGTAATAGATAGGTTAAAACTTTAAATACAGAAAATACATGCAAATTCTGTATCTCCTTCTTCCTATATATGAGATAGTTGTTAATTTTAGCTGAGCTGTGCTTTTGCTTTCAATGTTTTCTATTTTCAGATTTCTATTATTCCATTTTAATTATTCAGGATAACATTCATACATCCATGTGTATATAAAACACAAGTATCAAATACAAGAAATGCCATAATGAAGAACTGTTAGAGCTATGAAATTTTGCCCAGGATTTGAGGGATTATTAGTTGTAATTGACACTTTCATGCATGTGTACCCATAAATCCACTGTAGATCATAAAACATTGGAGCTTCATTCAGATTTCAAACTTCCAGCTTAATGAATATTAATAAAATAATAAAACAATAAAACAGTTGCCTTCCTCAGTGTCCACACTCCTAAGTAATATCAATAAATTTGACTTTTCTAGCATATTGAAGAAAATGATCTCATTTTTTGAACAGGAGTCATATTATACTGGTGTCCTTCCAAATCTAACTGCATAATAAATGCAAGAGTCTGATAGGCCAATATCAAAATAGGGAATTCTGAGGACAAAGAAAGTCATGGGGAAATTCAAGAATCATCTGGAATATTAAACTATATGACCCCGAATTCAATCTGATATTCTAATCCAGGAACAACTCCTTCACTTGAAAAAGACCCTTTAAAACTGTTCCTCATGTATCTTAATGAAAACTGGATTTAATTGACTTCTGAGGAGATTATGTCAGTCAGTTACAATTTATAGTTTAAAAGCACAATGAATAACAGGCAGTATACTAATGCCATTGTTGCTATTGCAGCTAATATGTCCTCAGCACATGCAATGCATGATTCTGGAATGGCAGCATATTTCCAAATGTTTTTGTTATTTCTCTTATTTCTGCTAACTTGGAAATAAGGAAATAGGAATAGTATGGAGTGATTATGTTGCAGTATCATCTTCTGGATAAGATGTGGGGGAAAATCTAGTCCATCAGGTAGCATGTACTAGGCTGGTTGTTGCATACCTTCACTATAAACTTTCTGTCTTTCTCAGTAATAGATTTCTCAAAAAAGACCACATGGAGTGTGTCTACTTGCTTGCTCCACAGAGAGTTCTGTAGATGAATTTGGTTTGTAGTTCTTTTATTACTACCTTTCAGTCTGAGATCTGTAATGGATGGGTACCCACCTAAGAGCTGATCCCCATTTGAGAGACATAAGAAAGTACATATCTGTCAAAGTGTATTCAATAAGGTATATGTATTTATGTTCCTTGTGACTATTTGTTGGAAAGAGGCAGGAAAACATAAGGGTGCAGTTTTAATGATGCTGGGGAGCCTGGCCAATGCTCTTGGTGTGGACAATAGTGAGATATGAGAAACTGCATGGCCACACAAGTAAACAGTTAGTGAGCTGGCATAAAGCTGGCTGTTTTTCTAAGGGT
The DNA here is from genome assembly GCF_012275295.1 of Melopsittacus undulatus. Taxonomy (NCBI): domain Eukaryota; kingdom Metazoa; phylum Chordata; class Aves; order Psittaciformes; family Psittaculidae; genus Melopsittacus; species Melopsittacus undulatus. The sequence goes on along the minus strand of NC_047528.1, from coordinate 70,798,293 downwards.
ATAAAAGCAGGACCGTTCTGTAGCTGAATCCGAAGCCTCACTTATAGGTGGATGCACGGTGTAGGAATTTTCCCAATTACCTGAGACTCCTGTCATCAGCTCCAATGGGGCTTCCCAACTGGAAGTGTGGGGCTGCATGATGATTCAGTGGTAACTGGTGGTGTACTTCTTCTTAATCACTATTCTTTCTGTGCAGTAATGATTTGATGTATTGCTGATTTTCCTCTGTGCTATACATGTATATTTATCTGATTTGCTTCATTGTGCTCATTTTATGTATATATATATACATACACACACATATATGTTTATATATATGTATACACCTGATTCATTAGTGGGCTTGTTTGCTTTGGTGTGCTTGTTTAATAAACTGTGCATGTTATATGGCTCTTGTGTGGTCATTTTGTTGAATACCCTGCCTGTTGGTAGAACAAGATCGCTTGGTCATCTATCTGCTGTATTTTCTGGCTATGTATTGATATATTGTACACCATATATAAGAATTCGTGTTGAAAAAATTAAAAAACTTAATCCTTCATTCAAATTCAATTCAGCCACTAATTTAGTATACTGTGGTGCTAAAACCCACAACAAAGTAAAATTATGTATTAAAACCCTATAATTCAAGATCAAAGTATTTTTTTACCTAAGCAGAGGGAAATACTTACATATATGTGTACACATATATACACATATATATACACATATACATAGGTATATATGAATATATATGTGTAAATATATATGTATATGTGCATATATATAATATATTATATGTATATTATATGTATGTGTATATATATACACACACACATGGACACAGATACACACACATTTTTGGTGGAGAAAGTAATGCTTCTGCAGTATTGCTAGTAGGATCAAGATACATCAAATAATTTTTCCATTTCTGTAACTTCTGTAAAACCCCATCAGTGGTCAGAAAACAATATTTTACACTATGGGTTATAGCAGCATGCTACTACTTGTGTCTGAGACTTCAAATAGCACATATTAATTTTATAATGTCTCAAGGGAAAATCTTGTCAACGCAGGCAGTCAGTAGAGTACTCACAAGTCCATTCTCACCAAGAGTCAGCTATGGACAAACAAGACAATTTGAATATTATCATAGTGTTTCTAATACTGTATTTCACAACAACTGAAATTAAAATTATTCAGATAAAGCATCTGCTAAGACATTTAAATAATCCTTTGTTGATAACCATACAGACATTTCATGTCAAAATTACGTACTACCTGTTGCAAATGTGTTGTCATGGTTTAAACCAAATCCACACAGTTTGTTCACTTACTCCCCCCCTTGCTCCCCCAACTCACGGAGAGTTAGGAAGGAGAATCCAAAGAATGTAGCCCCCACGGGTTGAGATAAGAACGGTTTAATTGCTAAGGCACAACACAAACCACTAATGCCATTACTACTACAAATAATAATGATACAGCCAATAACAAGCGAAAAGAATACAACACCCCACCAACCACCGACCCATAACTCACTCCACCCTGCCCGACCAAGCATTGCGTGCTCCCTCCTCCATTTTCCTCCAGAGCTCCACCCCTCCTCCTCTCCCAGTTGCCTCCTGGGCATCACGTGCTATGGTATGGAATACCTCTTTGGCTAGCCTGGGTCAGGTGTCCTGTCTCTCCTTCCTCCCGGACTCCCCTCCTCCCTGGCAGAGCACGCGCTCAGAAAAAGCCCTGAACAAAAACACCCTCAAAACATGCTCGCCACCAAGCAACCACTCCCAGCCCAGAAGTCAAAACACAGCACCGCACCAACTACAATAAGGAGAAAAAATGACTGTTACTGCTCAACCCATGACATGTGTGAAAGTCATCTTGATTTTATGGTGAAAAGCTGTGCTCCCGTTCAGTATTACCAAGCATATCAACAAACAGACTATATAGTCTAGTCAATAAAACATTGGAATAGCATTATTTTTATTTCTTGTGCACTTTTACAGTCAAATGTACAAACTGAATTCTTTTAATTATTCCCAGATAGTAGCTTCTGAGGAGCTGCAAACTGTCTTATGAGAATGAAAATAAGAAACAAAAATTAGGGTGAGTTTTTTGGCTGGATAAAAAAAAAAAAAAAAAGATAAATTAGCAACAATTATTAAAAAAACCCAAAACAAACTAAAAACAAAAAACAAACTCCCCCCTGCCCCCCCCCCCCAAAAAAAACAAAAGCATATTGCAAGGTCATTTGATGCTAAACTGTAAAGAGACTTCCTGTAGCTGAGCAGCATCATTAATACCACAAGCATCATGTCTATGGTTAACAACGGAGTTAAAGGGAGAAGAAATATGGATCATATTATTAGAAATATGGATCGTTGTTGTGGTTTAAGCCCAAGCGTAACTCAGAACCATGCAGCCACGCTCTCACTCCCTTCTCCTGGAGGGATAGGGAGGAGAATCAAAAGAATGTAACCCCTACAGTTTGAGATAAGAACAGTCCAGTAACTAAGCTATAACAAAAACCCACTACTGCTACCACTAATAATCATAGAATCATAGAATAGTTAGGATTGGAAAGGACCTCAAGATCATCTAGTTCCAACCCCCCTGCCATGGGCATAATAATGATAAGGGAAATAAGGGAAGAGAATGCAATACCACCTTTGATACCCAGCCTGACACAAGCAGTGAACTAGCTCTTCTGGGTAACTCTCAGTTATATCCTGGGCATGATGTGCTGTGGTATGGAATACCTCTTTGGCTAGTTTGGGTCAAGTGTCCTGTCTCTGCTTCTTCCCAGCTTCCCCTCCTCCCTGGCAGAGCATGAGATTCACAAAGTCCTTGGTCAGAGTAAACATTGCTTAGCAACAATTAAAAACATTGGTGTTATCAATGCTGTTCCCAGGCTGAAAGTCAAAATTACAGCACTGCACCAGCTACTAAGAAGGAGAAAAAATGACTGCTACTGCTGAACCCAAGACAATCATGTTATCACATTATGGATCACATTATTATACTTTGAAAACAAGGTTTTTTTTTTTTCAATTTATTGTTACCTATTCCAATGCCTTGTTTCATCACTGATCAAAAGTGATTATGAAACATTTAAAAAAGACACCAAGGCTTTTATATATTACATACTTATTCCTTTAAAAAAAAATAAACCAACAAACAAACAAAAACCTAACAAAAAAAGCCATGTTTCACTTCAGGCTTCACTTTCACTAAAAACCATGCTTCACTTCTCACTTCAGGCTAAGATTTACAATACAGATATTGAGTATCTTTAGGTACTTACTTTCTCATGGTTTTGTTATCATGTCAGAGATTTTAAAATTGTTTACCATAGTCTTAATTTCTGTAATCCTCTCTGATTGTTCTTTATTTTAGAGCTCTCCAAGTAGATTATTTTAAAAGGGAAAAAATAACAACACATCTCACTTTAGGCCACTGGCTCCTCCCCCTCCCAACCCCCATTTGAATTTTATCAGATATCCACTTTCCCAATATAAACTACTTGAAAGGATATTAATCTTGTACCCATTTTATAACAGCTATAGTATTCATTGGCAAAGACTGCTTATAAGAAATCCCTTCAAAAAATTACTGTTTTAAAAGTGTTTGGTCAATATCTTGTGTCTTACCATATGAAGTTGTTTTTGTTATCACATTCAAGCACATTCAACTTTAAATGGATAAATGGTCACTTTCCATAGAGGCATGCTTTAATACACTACTGCCTTTAAAACAGTCTAGAACATTTTAAAATAGCATATCTACCAGGAGTGCCCTGATGTTAGATAGAAAGGCCAAATTTATACCACTACAATGAAACTTATTCTAAATGGGTGAATCTGATTCTGTTTTCCTCCAAAGAATGTTCAGGCAATAGCTAATCAGATATAATTTCCACATAACATAACACCTCATTAGTTTAGAAGTTTATATTCTTGTGATGAGAACACTATTAATTCTCCACGCCAGATATTTATGTGGGGTTTGTTTGTTGAGTTTTTTTTGTTTGTTTGTTTGTTTAATATTTTTCTGAAAGGTTATTTTCAATTTTTGAGTAAAGTATAAAATCAGCAAATAATGTGTCTATGCAGAAATTTATTAATGCTATTGTTGATTAGGATTACTTTTATTTTGAACTTCTGAAGTTGAGATCTCTTTTTAAGATGCTTAAGCATTGTTTTTATATAAGTAAAAAGAAAAACAATTACTCTAGAAATCTAAACATTTTTTGCTCTTTGAATTAGATTTTTGCTACAGTGATGTGTACTGCTAGCTGTAATAAATAGATTCTTAGTTTTAGGTAATTTCTTACTGTACTATTATCTGTAATCGCAATGACTTTTTTAATGCTGTTTCTGTTTTTATATCTGAGACTATCTCATCAAACAAAAGATAATTATTTGTAATAGAGTATGTAGAGATAATGACTCCAGATCTGTCTCAGCTTAGTTAAATAGGAAGTGCTTCCCAAATTTGGAAGTTAGGCAAAGCTCATATGACTGCTACATAGCCAAGATTTTAACTATTGTCCAAAGATTTACAATTAAAAAACCCAAGAAAACAAAGCCCATATAATAAATCAGTATCTGCTGAACTCTGAATTTCTGCCAGGATGACTTGCTCAAATTAGAAAATTGACTTGTAAAAATTACCGATAAGCAGAACATAAACATTTTTGTTGTGATGTAATAGTAATATTGTTGCCATGTTCTCATAATAATAATAAATCTCTTTTGAATGCTGTGTGTTAAATTGGAGACATGAATTAAAAAAACAAAACAAAACAAAAAACAGTAGCATATCCATATTTCCATTCTTATTTCTCTTAAACTTGCTTTCTGTCACTTTATCAAATGCTCTGCTTCCTAATCTTTTTCTCATTACATTCTTTCTTTATCTTTGCTTTGCAAGAGTTTACTGCATGAAAGAAAAAAAAACAAAAAGAAACCCAAAACATTGGCTCAGCTTTGAAATTACAACCAGTATGTTATAAGAAATAAAAGACTGACTGATTGTTTCAGCTATGTAGATATACTGAAGTAATTCTGTCGAGAAATCAGAAAGGTCACACGTGCTTCATAGTTGGTAAAATTGCACATGTCACTGGGCTTATCTAAATTTGATTGCAACTCGATGTGTTTTGTCACCAGAGTTAACAATTTTTCTGTCAGAGTATGGGATTGATTGCTTGGAAAACAGACTGAACAGTCACAAAAAAACTCTTTAGAAACCTGAGAGTATAACTTTTGCTGTAAGGGTGGAACTGAAGCTTAGGATTTCTTCCCCACTCTCCGTGAATAAAACTGGTTTACTATAAATCTAAGATAAACAGATAATGCAATGAGAATATAAGTTATTTTTATTCCTTTGCAGATCTGTCCCTAAAAATGTAGGACATTATATTTGTTCCAATTCTCTAAAATTACAGTCCATCCAAATTAATCAGCTAAACAATTCACAGTGATTCCATATTTGTCACCTAGTGTAAGCCAGAAATGGGTTTATTTATTCAAGTACTAGAAGTGAAAATAGCTATTAGATTTTCTTCTTATGAAACTGGCCTCTTGAATGAAGAATTACCAATGGTTGGCTAAATATTGAGGGGAATTGATAGATCCATGATTCATTATCTATTTCATCTCATACTAATTCTCTTGGCAGCTAAACTTTTGGTAAACCAAAATTTTAGAAGATTAGTTGCTACTACTTTCTGTGAAGCCTTAGTAAACATACTGTATACAATAGAGGTTGACATGGTGTATAATTAATATTACTTTTTCTGCTTTCTCTCTCTCATGATGATGGTAAAAAGATCAAAATTGAGAAGTCTACAGAGGCAAGAAAGTCCTGCTTTGATGTGGAAAATAATCCAGGGAGGATAAGAAATGGGCAATGGAATGGAAAGAGGCTGCTATAAAGATCAAAAGAAACAGGTCCCAAAGAGAAGCAGATGAGCAGTAATTGGATGTTTCCTTATGAAGGGTCTGAATAATGGTAGCAGAAATATAAATTTACCTTAGAGCTGTTTCCTTGTAGCTTGATGTGCATACAAACACATTTTTATGTGTGCATAGCTATTTCAGAAAATCTTAACATAATTTGTGCCATACTGTATAACTATTACACTAAAAAAAAAAGGACACTGGATAGGTATAATGCTACACAGGTATCATGTATTGCTTTAAAGGGTGGCAACTGTACTAAAATCTTACTAGATACTAGTTCATAATTATTCATAATTCTCTTTCATATATGAAGACTATAAAAATAGCAAGGGTTATTACTGAAAATTAATAGTAACTCATGCACAAAAGCTAGTGAAATATAAAATTTGGATAGATTACTTTAATAGTTAAAATTGAGTAGAGCTCTGTTGAGATCAATATTTTTGCAGAAGTCCAGCTTGGGAAAGCTTCGTTGACCAGGATGTAATATAATTATGTACTATAGAAACGTTCTTAACAATGGGAAAGTTTCATTTATATTTGTAATTATCTCTTCTGCATATTTAAAGACAGATGGATAAAATCAGCTTATTGGATAGTAGAATTACTTTCAGGGCCTAATGTTTTTCTTTAAATACTTGCATGTTTCCTTCTCTCTACTTCAGATATAAAATACTATATTTAACAAACTGTATCATACCATAATATCTACTATCATAAATATTACAGTCCATGTCGTAATGCTTTTGATAATTCTGGGAAAGAAAATGCTTAGGGACATAGCTTAGTTTCTGTTGCATACGTTAGCTAAATTGAATATTAAGGAGTTCCCAAAAAGCAATTCAAATTTAATCAATGTACTATCATGCCTAGTTCCATCATTCCTATGAAATACTGCAGTTATGAACGATAGTTTTTCCCACATCACTCAAAATAACTGTGTTCTGTTCTTTAAAGTTTTCTTTCAGTGAGAAGGTTGTCCATTCTATGACTTTGACTTTGTTCTGAGTTCAGAAGTGGCAGTCATTTTTTCTCCTTCTTAGTAGCTGGTGCGGTGCTGTGGTTTTGACTTTCAGCCTGGAAACAGCACTGATAACATCAATGTTTCTAGTTCCTGCTCAGTAATGTTTAGTCTGACCAAGAACTTTCTGAGTCTCATGCTCTGCCAGGTAGGAGGGGAAGCCGGGAGGAAACAGACACGGGACACCTGACCCAAACTAACCAAAGAGGTATTCCATACCACAGCATGTCATGCCCACTATACAAACTAGAGGCAGTTACCCGGAAGGGCTAGATCACTGCTCGGTTGGGCTAAGTATTAGTCGGCAGGTGGTGAATGGTTGCATTCTCTTCCCTTGTTATTACCCTTATCATTATTATTATTGGTAGTAGCAGTAGTGGTTTTGTGTTATACTTTCGTTACTGAACTGTTCTTATCTCAATCCGTGGGAGTTATATTCTTTCGATTCTCCTCCCTATCTCTCTGGGAGCAGGGGGAAGGAAGTTTGGGGAGTGAGTGAGAACCTCGTGGTTCTGGGTTACCGTCTTCAGCTTAAACCACGACAGTACTTCGTGGTGCCCATCATAGGGCATGAAGGGTTGAGATAACAACAGATCTGACTGGAGTTTGTCTAATCGTATTTGTGATAAGCATTTATTGTTTTGAACTGATAGTCACTCATCACAATGCTGATTTATTGGCTCTCAAAGATGTTGCTCTTGATCTCCCAGTTTCTGTATGTCATACCTACTTACAGCCAGTATTTGCTGTGTGTTTATCAGCTGGGGGGGCTTTGACTAAGGTTCTTGTTTCACTGTACTTTATGGTAATGACTTGCAATCACAGAATCCCAGAATCCCAAGGGTTGGAAGGGACCTCAAAAGATCATCTAGTCCAACCCCCCTGCAAGAGCAGGGAAACCTAGAGTACATCACACAGGAACTTGTCCAGGAGGGCTTTGAATATCTCCAATGTAGGAGACTCCACAACCCCCCTGGGCAACCTGTTCCAGTGCTGTCACTCTTACAGTAAAGAATTTCTTCCTGATGTTAACATAGAATCTCCTATGCTCCAGTTTACACCCATTGCCCCTTGTCCTACCACTGGATATCACTGAAAAAAGACTAGCTCCATCATCCTGACACCCACCCTTTGCATATTTGTAAACACTGATGATACAATAAAGTCATTGATCATGAAACTGATCTGGCTCGTCTTCCCAATGTGGTCACCACCTCTATATTTTGGGAGGTATATAATAGAAGTGTTTAGCAATTACACATCTTTTTTCCGCTCCTTGGGTGGTCAAACTGTGAAGGTCACATTTCCTTACCTTCCCAGCTCCCCCACCAAACCGTTTACAGCATTTGAGAGTCCTGAAGATTTTGAATGACCTTTAGATACCCTTGAGACCTGCTTGCTGATTGTAATGGGTATCACCATGTTGGCACACATACAGAGTGTGTTTTACCCACAGCCATTTTGTCTGATCTCGAAAGTTAATCAGAGTTGCGTTTGGGTCTTGTCTAGGGCTAGATGATGATATAGGAGGACCAAGAGATTTTCCCTGCTACTGGACAGCTATGAGTGACAGGGTGTGTGGGATAGCATGGGCAAGTATGTAGGCCAGTGGGCCCCTCCAGTGCTTTGGAACTTCACCACTGAACGATTGCAAAATCCAGAAAAATTTTTAAAACACTTAAAAGAGGTGTGTTGTTATCCTGGACATACCAGAGAGGGACAAATCATGACAATGTGCTGGGCCTTCGCCTATGTTTACAGAGCCCTGTTCAACACTATCCAACACCTTTAAAGGGAAAAAAATGTCTCTGGATCTGATGGCAAAGCAACAGACAACGCAGCTGCTCAAAATCCAAACATCAAAGCTACCCAAATCACAACAACAGATACTGGCAGCCTATGAAGGGTTCGAGCTGCTTCAGAAGTGATTGGCACTAAAGCACAGTTCCTCCTGGCACCCTGGCTGCCCATACTGGGCTGGATTTTCAAAGGCAGGGTCTCCTCTACACATCATGCAACCAATGCTACATGGAGTAAGTGGGCTGCACTAATTGCACAATGAGCTCAAACAGGAAATCCCAGTCATCCAGAAATTCTAGAAGTCATCATGGACTGGACAGAGGGCAAAGATTTTGGAATGTCACCAGAGGAGGAGGTGATGTGTGTTAAAGAGACTCTACTATATAATAAACTGTCAGAAAGTAAAAAGCAGTATGCCTTGTTTACTGATGGGTCCTGCTGTACTGGGGGAAAGCATCAGAGATGGAAGGCACCTGTATGGAGTCCTTGACGACAAGTTACAGAAACTGCTGAAGGAGAGGGTGAATCCAGTCAATTTGCCAGTGAGAGCCCTCCAGCTGGCCTGTACATTGCTGAATGAGAAAAGTGGCCAGTACTTTATCTCTATACTGACTCATGGATGGTGGCAAATGCCCTGTGGGGGTAGTTGCAGCAATGGAATCAGAGCAACTGGCAACACAGAGGTAAACACATCTGAGCTGCTGCACTGTGGCAAGATCTTGCTGCCTGGGTGCAGAACCTGGTGGTGAAGGTACATCATGTAGGTGTTCATGTACCCAAGAGTAGGGTCCCTGAAGAACACCAGAACAACCAACAAGTGAATAAAGCTGCTAAGATCGAAGTGACTCCGTCGTGGTTTAAGCCCAGCCAATAATTCAGAACCATGTAGCTGCTCACTCCGCCCCCTTCCTTCCCCGGGCTCCTGGAAGGATGGGGAGGAGAATCAAAAGAATGTAACTCTCACGGATTGAGATAAGAACAGTCCAGTAACAAAGGTATAACACAAAACCACTACTGCTACTACCAATGATAATAATGATAAGGGAAATAACAAGGGAAGAGAATACAGCTGCTCACCATCTGCCAACTGATACCCAGCCCAACCCAACCAGTGATCTAACTGTTCTGGGTAACTGCCCCCAGTTCTACACCCTGGGCGTGTTGTGCTGTGGTATGGAATACCTCTTTGGTTAGTTTGGGTCAGGTGTCCTGTGTCTGCTTCCTCCCAGCTTCCGCTTCTACCTGGCAGAGCATGAGACTCAGAAAGTCCTTGGTCAATTAATGGGAGTCACATTCTTTCGATTCTCCTTCCCATCCCTCCAGGAGTGGGGGGATGGAAAGGGGAGAATGAGCGAGCGGCTGTGTGGTTCTGAGTTACTGGCTGGGCTTAAACCATGACAGACTTACACGCAGTTCTGCAAGATATCTTATGAGCTTACCTATGAAGCATTTGAATCTGTTGTGGGCTTCACCAAACGTATTCCATCTATATTACTAACTTGTGTTTTTTCCTCACAATGTAAGTTTAAGGGAGTTTATTTGTAATAAGCATAATTTTCAAGTAACTTTGAAAAAATTAGCTGCTGGAATTTAAAAAGTTATTCTGACATAGTGAATCATATCATATTTGTAGGATGATAAAAAAACCTAAAAAAGTATAAATTAACTGCAAAATCAAAGCATGAAAAAACCCTCAAAAGTTAGATGAGAATTAGCATTATGAAAGAAGTTTAAGGACTTTGTATAATCTCCATCTAGTATCTGGGGAAGTAAAAGTAGAATATTTTGCAGTTTGATCAGTAACCTAAAAAAAAGATCCTACATGCTGCAATAACTTAATATTCTCATCTATTTCAACTGAAGAAACAGTACCTTGCATGCAAAGGTAATACTGGTGTATTCTTTCCTCCAAATAAGTGGTTAAAAAAAAAAAAGAAATTAAGCTAAAATAATTATTTATCAAGTATTATTTGCAGAATTCAATTAAACATTGAAAATCAAAAGCATGATCCACAGAGTGACTTCAACCAAAAGCCTTTAACCAACTGAAAAAGGACTTTTTTTTTCTGTTACAAGCTATTGAAATTACTTAGTTTAATGTACAGCCTAACTGGTAGATACTTCATCAAGTGCAACTTAATATAGCTATTATTTCCTGGAATTTATTGAATTCTTGCATCATCATTGAACCGAAAAACAAAATTGTGGAAATAAACATCTGGAAAGTATAAGAACTGAAATGGGAATACAGGCTTGGACCTTCTCAATTCCTATTGACAGACTATAGTAGTAGCAACTTTTTCCCAATCAAAAAATATGCAGAAGTAACAGCATAACATTTGTTTGGACTAATATAATGTATTTGATTTAAACAATGATTTCTGAAAAAAAATATCTATTTTGTTGACACTATCGGAATTTAAGATGTTGGCACCTCAGGATATCATGTCAATTTTTCCACTGAGCTACATACTTTACTGCTGGTTTTTGCCATAATCCTGATCCTGCCTGGCCTTGTCTGTACAGGTGTGTAGAGTATATTATTTTATGCCATTCAATATTTTATTAGCATTCACAGAGTAGCCTGGGAGTAATTTCAAATGCCTGTGCAATAACATTGTCAGCTAGTAGATTAAATCTTGTAAGTTTCTGAGCTTAGACTATTTCGTATTGCCTTGAAGCAGCTATTGGTGCAGTGCTGTGTTGTTATGGTGTTTAACACCTTCAGGAAGTTAAACAAACTTGTTCAGTGCTAATTTAAGGATACCTGGAATTGATATCTCTAGTTACAGAGGTATTACTGTTCAATTTTAAAGATTTTTAATTGTTTGACAAATGCAACTTCCCAACTTGTTTAGAATTGTTTAATAAAAAGAATGTAGTCCCTAGAAACCAATTCTGCTGTCTGTGGCTATGGAAGTTCAGCCTGATATCATTAGCTGATTTGCATGGGCATCCAGGCAGAGAGTTTCTCATGAATATCTGCAATTGTAATTGAGATTACATTTTTATTTTGCAGAGAGATTTCTGGGTACATCTAGAGGAACTAGAAAATGTGTCAGAAGATAGCCTGCTAACATGGCCTTGCCATTTTTCACCTTCCTTTCTATTCACACATGTGAAGTTTTGTTACCGACAGCAAAGTCACATCTTTACAGATGAAAGAGTGTGACTAAGGAGGTGAATAGCAGAAAAAAAAGCAGATCTGAGATACACTTGTGTCTTGTGCTACCGTGACTAGGATGCATCTCTGGATCTTAGAGGACCACTTAGCTGAGAGGACCATCTGGGTCCCAACTTAGACAACATTTAAGAATCTGGGGGATACCAGAAGAGGTTGCTGAAGTCTGACATTATGTGAATTATCAGTTCTGCTTAGAGATCTTTCGTGTGACAGAAGGACAAGAGCGGAAGATCTAACTCTCATATAGTGTTGCACAAACTTGACTGTTTCCCGGCACTCATTGTGACTGCAGTTTGTCTTCATTACACTACACATTGTAACGGTGCTCACAAAGTCAGACAACTTTAAATTCTGTAACAGAACTAGGGAGAAAAAGTAGCTATATATGAGAATTTGTTTTGTGCTTGATCTGCTCAAAATATGTTGCTCCCTCAAAAAAACTGAATAAAATAAACAACCCTTATAGTTGTTCCCAAATATTATGAACTGCATGTTTGCCATATCCTGAACTCAAATATATTTAAGTTTTTGAGAAGCAATATTCAGTGCAAGAGCTACAATAATACAACCATAAAATATATGCTACCCCACCCCTTTTTTTGTCATTGAATTCTCCTTTGTTATTTTTCTCTCTTATTTATTTTGTTGAACTTACTCATACACTTTAAAAAAAACTTAACTTCAATAAACAGATTCTGAGTCAAGAAATATATATGAAGTATAACTCTTTCTAATTAATATTAAAAAAAAACCCAAAACCTTCACTTCATTTAGGCAGTCCACCTATCTGTCTGTTGAATTTATGTCTATAGTTTAGTTTTTTTGCTTAGTATTCTTGCAAGGAATGTCATTTGTTTACTTGCTATAGCTACAATAATAGTCAGGGAAGTTTCTGTGGTGTCTTACCTTTTTTTTTTTATATCAGGCTTGAATTTTACCAGTTTGCAGTAAAGAAATACTTTTTTAAAAAGAAAGTATGCTGATCTGATGCTGAAGAAATTTATGAAGAGGCAACTAATCAAGATTTGGTAACTGTAGTTAATATGACTATAATTTCATTTGGCAACCATTATGGAAATTGCTAAATGCATTCTTGTACATTCAGCCCACTAACAAATATATGAGCTTGACTTTAATAAAAATTAATAAGTTTAATTAAATGTCAGAATAAAAATGGGTATTTTCAATCTTTGCTTCACAAATCAAATTTCCATATACTTATTTACTACTAACATTGGCTCTTAAATTGTATTACAGATCACTGTATTGATCTGGTTTACCATTTATTACTTAGCCCAAAGCCTTTTTTTTCAGTGAAGTGAGTGCAGTCCTGTCAGGAATTAGTTATACTAACATTCCAGGTGGAGGGGAAAATACTAGTGCTGTAATGTATTGATCTACTCACAAAGTACTCACAAAGACTGATCTACTCACAAAGTACCACCTTCATAATTTTACATTTCTTGGCAACATATTCAGTCTCTTGAGACTGGACAAGACACTTCTTGATGATTCTTCCTTTTTTCTTTCTCTTTTTTACTGCAGGGGCAAAATAATACTATCTTTCTGTGAACTTTTCTCAGTTCATATTATATTTTTTTTAGGATAAGCCTGATTTTTTATTCAGCATTTGTAGATTAGTCCAAGTGTCTTCCTTTTTCTGTATTTAAAAATTGTAAGTTGGAGAAAAAGCCTTTTCCTTTTCCTTTTTCCTTCTTTTTCCTTTTCCTTTTCCTTCTTTTTCTTTTACTTTTTTCCTTTGCCTTTCCTTTTCCTTTTTTCCTTTTCCTTTTCCATTTTCCTTTTCCTTTTCTTTTTCTTTTTATTCCTTTCTCTTTTTTCTTTTTGCCTTTTTTTTCTGTTCCTCTTTTTCTCTTTCTTTTTCATTTCACCTTCTTTTCCCCTTTCATTTTCCTTTTCTTTTTCTTTCTTCTGCATAATAAAGTGCAGAAATTGTTTCAAAAGTTAGCACCTGCTCAAGCATGGACATAATTGGTAGCTGGGGTGAAAGAAGAGAGAAGTCTGGAGAAGGTCATTTACTGATATTACATCATGAAGCATAAATGCTTCTGAATCACCTGACATGCACTTAATATGTCCCTAATTATATGATTAGTAAAAGCTTGTAAAAAAGGAAAAAAAGGTAAAAAGAAGGCCAGGGAACTGTTCATATGTGTTCAAAAGTTCTCATTTATTGAATTACATGGCAAAATCAGGAAGTATGAATATTATTTTGCTACACAAAACAAATCTTATTTTAGTACACAAAACAAAATAAAATATTCAAGACTATTTTATATTTATTTTCTTTTCTTACACACTGGAGGGAAGGGATGCCATCCAGAGGGACCTGGATAAGCTTGAGAGATGGGCCAAAGATAATGCCATGAAGTTTAATAAACCAAAATGCACCAGGGTCAGGGCAATCCCAGGCAAAGCTACAGATTGGACAGAGAAGTGATTCAGAGCAGCCCTGTGGAGGACATGGATCTGTTGGAGCAAGTCCAGAAGAGGGCCATGAGGATGATCAGGGGACTGAAGCACCTCCTGTATAAAGACAGGATGGAAAAATTGGGACTGTTAAGCCTGGAAAAGGCTGTGTGAAGGCCTCATAGCAACCTTCAAGTATCTGAAGGGAACCTACAAGGGTGTTGGAGAGAGACTCTTCATCAGCAATTATAGTGATAGGACAAGAAGCAATGGATTAAAACTTAAACAGGGAAGATTTAGGTGAGAGTGACAAGGCTGGAGCAGGTTGCTCAAGGAAGTGGTAAATACTCCATCCCTGGCAGTGTTCAAGGCCAGGCTGGGCAGAGCCCTGAGCAACCTGGTGTAGTGGGAGGTGCCCCTGCCCATGGCAGGAGGGTTCGAACTAGATTATTTTATGATCCATTCCGACCCTAGCCATTCTATGATTCCATGATTCTTCTCTTACAGATGATTTAGTATTTGAACAGAACTGATTTCCAGTGATTTTATTTCACTAATTTAACACCAGCAGTTGATTTCACTACTTATTGCATTTCACTCATGAACTCTGCAGAACAAATGAGCCTGTTGAAGTCTAAGTAGGGTTTTTTTACCTCAGGTTGGATTTTTTTGGTCATAGACTTTTTCCTGCAACTGTTATAGAGCTGTTTCTTTTTTATTTAATTCTAAAGATGTCAACTGAAATAAAAATTTCTGTGATATTGTTGATCTCACTTGGCAATTACTAAAATCACAGTAAATGTTTAATTTGATATTTATAGTAATCACAATGCTGCATAGCAGGCAAAATAACAGCATTCTTTTAAATCTGATTTCAGACTATAACTGAAAACTGTTTGGTCTTTTAGTTGATTTTGTTTTGTTTTGTTGTCTTATTTTTTTCCTAATAAAGTCAATGAACAGTAAAGAATTTTATTTTCACCTAGCATCCTTGATAGATGGGTTTCAAACTAGTGGTGTTACGCACAGCATGAGTATCAGAGCAACCTTTAAGAAAAGTATTGCCCAATAAGCATAAAATTTAATGTAGGTTCCTAGATACTGCAGATAGAAGAGATATAGAGAAATAGGAATGGAGGGCTAAATCCTGGTATCTCTAAAGGCAAGGTATTATTGAGACTACACAACAGAGATCTCACTAGCATTTGATTTATTTATGTGTGCATGTGTGTGTGCACATGCATTATAGTGCTATATCTGGAACAGGTCTTTGTTTCCAAAATTATTCTGCATTCTCCCTCCCCCTATTTAGTGTTACACCAGCAGAAATAAAAAATAATAATAAAAAGAAAACAATAAACCCCAACAGTCTATATCTTCTGGCAAGTAAAATTTTTATTTTCATAGAATACTATAAACAGTTTCTGGCTTCTATATGAAATGGTAGCAATGAACAAGAGAAAATTGAATAAACAATCATATTTTTGTCTACTTGTTCTTAAGATATTCTTTCCCTTCCTACTAGATTTAAAAATGCAGTCTTTTACATACAGCAAATAGAAGTATCTTGAATATAAGGTATCAGCACAAAGGCAAGAAAATGCATCAAAATAAACACAACAGAAACAGTCCTCCTAAGCTTGGAAATTATCCTAAACTTGCTGTTGCTACTGCCCAGTCCACCATGGCTGAAAAATATTTCTAACAAAAATATTTAAAGTCTGCTTTATGAATGAAGATCAGTAGTTTATACTTTCCCAAAGTCAAATTCAATTCCAAACTTACTCCTGGTTCTCATCTCATGTCTAAGAAAACCAACAGCTATATATACTGAAATTTTTGCCAGCAGTATATGTTAATTAATAATAAAGCAAACTGTCAGCTTAGACTATGCAGAGATTAAAAAAAGAAAGATAAGGATAGTAAAGATAAAAAAAATAATTTATTAAAGTGGAGTCTGGTTATATTTCAGTGCTTATATCATTTGATATAATTCAGTAAATTTTGGCACAATTCTGGGTTTTTAATATTTTTTCTTCATCAAAGTGTGAGTGAAGAGCTACATGACAGCAGTGTTGACATAGGAAAAAGCTACTATAATATGTCTGCAAATATATTTAGGATGGAAATTAAAGGAATATTGTAAAAGTAATAAAATATTTAAAAGTCAAACTAGTTTAAAAATATTTGAAAAGTTTATGGATAAATTATGATGATATAATGATATATGATTTTAAGGGATTGGACTGGCTGATCCAAGAGGTATAATGTTCAAAGGACCTAACATTACAAGACTTTGCAGTTAGAAGTGGTACTTCCATTATCAAAATTCTTAGGGATAAAAGTACTGTATTATTGCTTTAGTTTAACAAGACACTTGAAAATGAATTAAAATATATGTAAATAATGCTAGTAATAGTATTATTTTTGTGCTTATTCTTGCAACAGAAAAAGGGCTGCTGACTCTTTAATAGGTAATAAGCTATAAATATTTTTTGGTGTTCAAAAACTCTGTATGATACATTAGTTAGAGAAGCTGCCTTTAGAAGTGTTACTTCATCGCTAGAATCATTAGTAGAGAATTTATGCAGAGAAGAAAAACAATAAAAAGAAAATATAATACAGAAATCTTTAAATTTTGGTACTTTTTTACCTATCCTGTTTTGGATTAACATGATATAAAAAGTTCTAATCAAAAAAGAATACTTCGTACTAACTTCAGAAAGACAGCACAATATGAAAAAAATATCAGCAATAATATACCATATTAAAATCTGTGCTTCTAGCTTTGACTTTGTTTGTGATGTCTTTAAACACAATAAGCAGTGAGTATTTGATTTTCAGGACTTACATTCCTTTCACAATAAAAACAGTGATTAACTTGAAATTATTTTGTGTAGTGAGGCTGAAATGGATTGTCTGCATGAATCAATAACAGCTTTTTTCATCAAATACAAGTTTTAAAGATCAAGGTAAGCCTCCTCTCTCTTCTTTAGACCTGAGCACTGCTTGCTGTTGTATCTTGAAGAAAAGATTCTAAACATTCTAACGTGTTTATCTCTGGATAGCATAGTTTGGTCCTGGAAAATTATTCCATGTGAAAAAAAAAATCAACACAAAAAATCTAGTTAGTAGAATTTAGTGAGATACCATACTTTTTATAGCATCCTGAAAGACTATAGGCACCAGTCACTTTCTGGCTATGTGGCTTCCCAAGAGGTAGCCTGCAGACTGACTGGATGTCCTGTACTGTGCTAGGTCATGCTCTGGCACTGTACTCTAGAAGGGCTGACAATGGGCTGCCTTATCAGGAGACAGGGACATATAAAAAATAATTAATTTAAGATGAAATTTATTGACTTAGATACATTTACTGTTGCTTTGGCTTTTACACTACAGAATCTCAAAGTTGGATGCAATGGTTTTGGCCTTTAAAAAAAAAATCGGTGAAATTGAATTTCTGATCAGGCTCTTAGCTGTCCTGTCACTGACGGGTAAGTTCTAGAGTACAGCTTGTCGAAGTAATCTAATGGATTACTTTCTGATAGTGAATTGTCAGATATATCTCCTTACCTTTCCACACAGCCTATTCTGCTGAAAAAAATTAATTCCCAAATAAATTTTCCAAATTTTATTATTAGGCACTAGAATATAAGGGGGTATGGTCAATGGAGAAATGGTAATTAATTCTAACTACGAAACAAAGCTTCATTTTTCATTCGGCTTAGTGGAGAATTTTAGTAAAATTTTGGGGTTTCTATCTACTGATTGCAGTTGGCTTGCATCACCTTTATTTTAAGATTTCTTCTAGTAAAAGACAATTAGAACACAGAAAGTAGGGCTAGATCTACAAAGATATTTAGGTCCCATTTAAATGTACTGAAGTTAAAGGGTGTACTGATATATAAAATAATATTTAATGAACTTTTTTTCTGAAGAAAATTTGACTGCTCTGTTAAATTTGAAGTATGAAATAATGACCAAACAACATGGACAGAGACAGAAAAAGAAACCATGGAAAATATTTTCAATTGTCCAAAGAAGGACATTGGATAATAAATGCATTTTGTTAATAATCATAGAAATATAATTATTGATAAAACATCTCCATGCTCTTATAATGCTATGTATATAAACATTTTTAAATGTCATTCTTTATTTTACATATTTACATGTATATTACATGTCATATGCATACTATAAAATAGGATGTTCACACTGTCTTTTTTGAAGGAATTGATAAAACCCCATTGCATTTTGCCAAGTACTTGTAATAGCTTTTTAATTAAACTCCTAAAAGGCTTGGTTTATATTTATGCTTTCCAGCTCAGACAGAAAAGCTGAACTGTGTCTTGACTAAGACAGGCACATGTGAAGTCATTTTGTAAATGTCTGAAGCATATTCATCTTCTTCTGTGACTACCAAGGAATGTCACACTTATTTCTGCCTGTACACCAGTGTGTGCACATACATGAAATATTAACCTTCTGTAGTCTTTTCCTTCCCCCACTTTTAACTTATAACTCACAAGAATACTCTCTGTGATAAGATGTCAAGTCCTGTTCCTTCCTATTCTTCTGTGATACATTCCCATTCTTCTGCATCCATAAATTATTTTTTTCAGTATTAACACAGCAGTTAACCTGAATACAGAGTCTCTTCTTCATTCAGTAAATAGCATGACAGAAGAAGACAATAGACAAAGCCTGTTATGAAGGCTAGATGTGCAGCTAGAATAGATTATCATGTTTTGAACATAATTTGTGGGCTCCTTTTTTAGTTTGCATTGGATAATGCAGAATTTTACAGATGAAATATGAAGTAGCAATAAAAACACCATCAATATAATCTGTTACTAAATTCAGTGGGAAAAAGTCCTTGTTACATCAACAGGATGAGTCCTACTGATATACCTTCATAAATTTTTGGGGCACAACTTTGGTGGTCCAACCTCACATGGTATTTCTTATTTCCCACCTCTGCCCATTTTTACTCAGACACTTCACTTTTCATCTTCCTTCATCTTTTCTATTAAATGGAGAAGTGTGATCGTTATTTCTACATCTTCCAGGTCCTTAATCCTCTACATTGTGTAGCATGACTGAAGTCTCCCATCAGTCACAGTTGCCTTCATTCCTAGTCTACCTGTATGCAATTCCTATTAGACTCTGATGTGAGTTTAGTTACTCAGTTAAGAACTTAATCCAAACCATCTCATATCCTAATCTTTTATTCCAAAATATTTTATGCACTGCTATGTACCATGAGATGCCCTGAAGTCTAAGTCAATTATATACACTGCTTTGCTATTGTCAGGTCTCACTGTCACTTCCCCGTGAAAATTAATCAAGTTAGTGATGCATGACCATCATCTTATTAATCAAACCTGACATGCTAACAATCCATGCCCATACTCTACCTGGAAAAACAGGTTTTGGAAGTTTTAAAACCCTGCTAAAAAACAAAAATTCTGAACCTTATTTCTTGCCATCAACCTAGAATCTTTTTGTTCACCTAATAGTAGCAGTGGTGTATAAAGCTACCATATCTCAGAAGTAATACCTCAGCCACAGAAATAAGTTTTCCCATTTCAGAATAATTAAAAGTGTTACAATAATTCCTAATAATTTTTCAGTTTTCATCTGTGGTGAGATTTTTTTTTGTTAATTCTTCCTCTGGGAAAAAAAAAACTGTTTTCTTCAGATGTTCTAATAAGAAACATGATAGAGATTTTAAGACACCTTAGTTTTTTACAGTATAGCATTCACCATATAGAAGTCCTAAAAAAGTTCTCTTTTTTTCATATAAGGACTCAAAGGAAAAGGAAAAATATTATTTCCTAGAAAGCTGTTTCCCACCTGTGCTTTGGAGAAATCAGTGGTACTGTCAATGCTCATGTTTAACATATAGCAAGGTATCAGTGCACCTGAAACATGATAATCTCACTACATATTTTAAAGATGTCCATTAACATTGCATTAATTAATAGTAATAGTTGTTAGTAAAAAGAAAGTACTTCAGTGTTTCTTATATTTGTCTCAAAAAATTATATTTTATATAGAGGTACTTGGGCACATGCTAAGAATAATTTGTCCTATTAAAATTTCAGTTAAAATAGCACTACTTCTTTTTGGTAGGAGATTTACTCACCTTAACTGGACTCAAACCTTTTTCGTGAACCAAAATATTTTGCTGTGGTATCTATGTCCTGTCTGTATGTCAGCTCGGGTAACTGGCCTAAAAGACAGAGTGATTGGAAGAAGCCAGGTACCTGTTCAGTCTGTAGCTACATGTCTATACTCAGGTAACAGCAGCAATTTGAAAGACTTTTGTAGTAGCACAAAGCCAGGAACCTATATTCTTCTTCTAAAGCCATTAGCCCTAAAAGCCTGATGGATCCTCTAGATGTTAATCAACCCAGAATAAAGTACGTCAGTCTTTCCAGGGAAGACAGCAAGTCTGCAGGCATCCTCTCTGGAAGAATGTTATCTAAGGTAGCTGCCACATTAGTATGTATAGCCACTAGAGATGTTCATGTAACATTCTCTGTTTTCAGCTATCTCTAAGGGTTTTAAAAAAGACAAAACTGATGACCTGTTGAGCTTGTGTTTGCATGCAACCACTGAAGAGAAAAAGAGATAGAATAATTAGAAAGTCTTTCAGAAAACAGAAGACTAAATGAAGTTCTAGTAAATACGCCTCACAGAAGATAAACAAAAATTAAGAGGGAAGACTTATTTTTCATTTAAAGACAGGAGTCTTTTGTAATACTAGCTGAGGAGTTATAGAAAAGTGGCATAAGGAAGTAGTTTTATTCTCTAAGAACACAACAATGGTTCTCTGATAAGATATATGTATGTCTGTGTGCATTTGGGGGGGTGGGAGGGGTGTATAATTTTTTTTGCAAATTTCTATAGAGGAAATAGAATTATCCTTTGTCAGATCAGAATTTGGACTGGCTATTACATCTTAAATTCTGCCTATATAGCAACGAATACAAATTCAAAATTGGAATTTTCAACATCCAGTAATAAAAAAAAACAGTTTTAAATAAAAATAATCTCTTTCCCTAGTCCTTGGCTTTAAACTGTACATGACTTTTAAGCATATTATGATTTGTAATGTAGTCTTAATACTTTAATTATTTAGTGCTTTTTCCAATTATTTACACCTTTATCCAGTCAGCTGCATATCTTCTAGCTCTTCTTCATAACCTGTGCTCCTCCTTGTAACCCTTATCTTTCACACATAAGGAAGCAAAACCAGTTGGAATGATTATTTTACCCATATAATGTGATGATGGGCATTAGACATTTGAATGTAGTAAACTACTTTTTGAGCCGTTCCTAGGCTACAGTGGGTGTTATTCTCTTTGTACCTTTTTAAGGTTTTGATTTTATCTAAGCAGTAAATATTTGCTTTTTGAAATGTCTGTTGGAGCAGAAGGTAGTTTCGTTGGGGTAGAGAAGCGAGTCTTTGTGCTTGCTTTCTGTCATAAGCTTTTCTTGGTAGAGATCACCCTTGAATTAGTGTAGACCCTGATGGAAGCAGTGCCAGAACCTTTAGCTGAGACAATACTGCTTTGCAGCATTGCAGCTGGGTTCTGATTAGCATGGGGGTGCCTATAAAGCACTTTGTGACTGTCCTGGGTTCAGCAGTAGCATCAGTTACTAGAAATCTTAGAAATAATTCCACTCTCCCAACAGACCCAGAATACGATCTGTTGTTTTGGCTAATAATTTCCTAAGCAGGTTCACCTGGTTTTATATTGATTCTGAATGAAAGACTGCTATTGTTGACATGGTCTAGTGTGAGGTCTGTAGTGATTAATTCAAATCTAGGATGTCTAAGTAGTCTTCCCCAATATAATCATGCAAGATAGTAAAAATGTAATTGTTGTAATTATCTGTTATTTCTAACTTTTTAAATTGTCATCAGCTTTTTAGGGAGATCTTTGGTAGTGTCGTGGTTTAAACCAAGTCCCCCAACTCCCGGAGAGTTAGGAAGGAGAATCCAAAGAATGTAGCCCCCACGGATTGAGATAAGAACAGTTTAATTGCTAAGGCATAACACAAAACCCCTACTGCCATTTACTACTACAAATAATAATGATACAGCAAACAGCAAGTGAAAAGAATACAACACCCCACCAGCCACCGACCCATAACTCACTCCACCCTGCCCGGCCGAGCACCATGTGCTCCCTCCTCCATTTGTCTCCAGAGCTCTACACCCTGCCTTCTCCTTCCCAGTATGCATCCTGGGCATCACGTGCTATGGTATGGAATACCTCATTGACTAGCCTGGGTCAGGTGTCCTGTCCCTCCTTCCTCCCGGACTCCCCTCCTCCACCTGGCTGAAAAAAAAACCTTGAACAAAAACACCCTCAAAACATGCTCAAACCATGACAGGTAGGACCAGTGTTATTATAGGTTTTGAAATCATGGAGGTAAATCTACTTAAAAGTAGTTCTAACTCTGGATATTCCTGTCATTCAAATTGGCACAAGTAAACATTTTCTTAACCAGAAAAAAAGTGCCAATTCCACACTAAGAGTTCTGCACCTGTATGGCTGAGCTAAGAGGCTTAGCATATCCGTTAAAGCAAAATGCCACTCTTTGTGGGATGAAGTTATCTCGTGTTTGCCTCTCTCAGTGACATCCGTCTCAAAAAGATCATGTGAGAAGTATTTAACATAGAATTCAAATGAAAATTTTGGGTTTAAGAAATCTGAACCACTCTCTTTTTCAAATGATAACTTTAATCACTTGTGAGGCCTGGGTAGGAAGCACTTAAAAATTTAATGCATTTTGACAATATTATGAATGATTGTATAAAATAAGCTACTGGCATTTTGACAAATCAGTATTACAGGAAGCCTGAAGGCAAAGAGGCATGCCAAGATTATGGGAGGAAGCAAATTGCCAAGACTGATGTAAATGCGTTATGGATTGTTTCTAGATAGTTTCTTAGCTATTATGAATATTAAAACTATACAATAACTGTCTTTCAAGTCACTAAGCTGTAAGGTTATTAAATTCTATTTTAAAGCATATTAACCACCATTTCTATTAATTTTCTCTCATCCTATTAGACATTACAGTGATGTTGCTCTTCCATCCCACAAAGTGATAGTGCCATACCCTCATGAGAAGGAAAATGCCATGTCCATTTCAAATGTGCCAGACATTCCAACTACTTTATAGCCAGGAAAAAAAAAATAATGAAATTCATAGGCTCAGGAAGTCTGCCCAAGTACCATATATATATATGTATTATTTTTTTTAAAGGAAAGCTGGCAAAATTTTTTTATGATACCTACCTCACTCCATTCAGCCTTTATTAGTCACCTTAAAATAAGCCCAACATTTTTTAAATAAACTCTTCCTTCAATATTAATACTGCTTATGAATAACCTGAAGACAAAGACATCTCACTGCTTTTCTAAATTTATTAATCTCTATTTTATTTATTTTGATGCTTTTTATAAAAAAATCACTAGAAAAAGGGTAGAAAGTTAAGTGAGTCAGGGTTTGCTTATACGCCATCAAGGGCTACCAGTTTGCTGCATAGGAAAGAATGTGTGACATTAACTAAAAGACAGGCACCAGCTTTTTTTCCTGCCCCTACACATAAAAAGAACTCCAGGACACACTGTGCCTAGCCAAGAGTTAAAAATAAGAACACTTCTGTTCTCAGTTCAACAGACAGCAAAGCCCAGCAATAGAAACAGTGTTGAGAGTAGAGTTAGACACATTTAAGATTCATATTACCTATTTGGCTTGGATCTTTTTGACTTGAATTACATTTTGCTGTACCGGAATAAAAACTTTGAAGGAAATAAGAAAATGTTTGTCTTTTCAATAGGGGGCGTGGTACAGGAAGGAAACAATAGAGCAGAACAAAAATAAAATCTATTTAAAATATTATTTAAAGTTCACTTAAAAAAGAATTGCCATAATTCCACAATTCTGCCTTGTTACATTAACATATTTATTAATGTAATTACTTTTAATCTATAAATATTAGCTTCTGAACTCCTTATAGGAAGACTCTGTCTCATTTTATGTTCAGGAATTATCTTGTATTTTGAGATATATAAGCACTACTATAATCATTGACACATAAACTATTGCTGTAAACCAAGCTAATGTAAGCTTCATTTCCAATTCTTCTATGTATATTAAGAACTCTGTCTTTAAAAATTTGAATTAATTACAACTAGCAAAATTATCAGTGACTAAATAACTGCAAAATCTCATAATTAAAGTGACCCATTTTGAATTTAATGTATATAAAAATAGTTTAAGAAGACTTAACTGTAATTTTTCTTTTACACTTACATATTCAGAATTCCAGGGTTCAGGATTCAGGGCACAGACTGTCTTCTTTCATGCACAATCTAGTGCTACTGTAAAGCTACCATAAATATCAGTGACAGCAGAGCTCCACCTAACACATATGCACCTTCTCGCTGTAAAAATCTCATTCACTCTTCTGCATTTTTTTTCCTGCAACAGTATGCCTTATTTATTCAGGATCTATTATTTACTTCTACACAAACAATAATCAATGTTACAACCATCTTGCCAGGGACTACAGAGAAAAGAAGCTTCAGGTCCTCAAATGGAAGATGTCAGATTATTTGGAGGTTCATTCTGGCATACAACCTCTACTTGCTTTTCCACACCTGAAAAAGGTTCTCATTGTAAATTAATTTTCAAACTTGAAAAGGATCTTTGTTTAGGTATAAGCATCAAAAAAGAAAGATCTGTGGAAACTCACAACTTTTGGATCAGGTCAGATGGGAATGACTGCAAGAGATACAAACTCTGCCCAGGAATAGTACAAGAAATTGTAGTGAGCAAGTGGGAAGTAGCTATCCTGCAAACTGTGATAAAGGGAGGACCTGTGATGTTCATATAGACTGTGCAAGCTCTAGAAACCTGAGCTGTGTATGGTCAATTCTATCCTGTTTATTCCATATCTCTATGTCAGACTATAGTATACTACGGATCTCATTATAACCTGATATGTATACTGGGGATATTAGCTATCCTTGTTTCCTTATTATAACAGTGCAGACACAAATATATTGAAGTTATTGAAAATGGTAGTTTTACATACCTCTTCACCTTTAGTTTATTAATTTAGGAGTGAGACTTCTAAACCCTTAAATAATAATCTGCTATACATTCACTACAGCTGGATATCTGAACCATAGCTGTCCCAAAAATGCACTTACAAGCAGCATGAGAAAATAAAAGTCTTCCATGGACCACTGAGGTGTTAAGGAACACATTATTTTACTAAAATTCCCTTAACTTCCCTCATTTATGAAATGCTCATCTTTTAACATCATCTCTATGTAATGTATTGGATTTACTTTTTTCTTTCCCATAATGTTCCTTGCTTGTCAGTAACCTTCTAAAACCTTGTCTAGTTCATTCCCAAACAACTGTGTACATTACAAGAATTGTTTTCCATCTCAAGACCTTTATGAAACAGGAATTCACTGCAGAACATATTTAGATAAGAGATAAATACATATATCTTGTCAATTGATAATAACAATTGTTGTACTTTTCAATTACTGATAACTATTCTTAATGCTATGAATGAAATTAGCAAATGGAACAAGTTGTTGGTTTTATCAGTGGGAGGTGGTGCAATATGTGCTAGTCGTAGATTAGCAAAACTGAAGAGTTGTGAATACTTTTTCACATCTGTCAAAGCTCAGCTGTACCAGAAACATATATGCATTATTTTCTTAATTTAATTGATTTTTTTTTATAAGATACAAGAATTCTTTTAGAGAGCAGATCTATTATCCATAGGGAATGCATGTGTTTCATGCTGCTGTTTCACGCGGTCTTCTTTAGACCTTTTTAATTTTGGAACATAGTATCCGCTAATCTTCTAGCTTCCTTTAAGAAAGAGAAAAAGATTTTCCAGGAGTTTCAGTCTATTGTAAGACACTTCTCACAAAGCCAAAGAAAGGAATAGTAATGATGCTAGTTAATAATTTTCAGCTAATCTCATTGAGCAGCCTAGAGATACACACCTCCAACTTCATTCAGAAAATAAGAAATTACTATAAGAAAGTCAAATGATAACATATACACTGATTTTGCATTCTGACTTTTTGGAGATAACTTTATGGAGTTATCAAAGTAAATGAAGAATATTTAGGAATTCTGCTGAAGCTATATGGTGAAGAAAATGTACAAACATATACTTTTCTAGGGTTTTTTTCCTTCAATACTAAAATTTTCCTTCAATCCTAGACTCCCTAAGAGCTGTTGTTTTAATTTTGGATCTTTTTATTTTTTTAAACTGTTTTCCGCCCTTATTTTGATAAATCTGTTGTTACTAGTGACTAATTCTGCTCTTACTAAAGTTAATTAGAGAAATTATTTAGACTGGTAAAAACTGAGTTGAGTCAGCTGTAAATAGGCAAAAAATTACATGCAAATATGGAATGAATCATGTTTAAGTAAGGTACTGTGTATTT
This sequence comes from Melopsittacus undulatus, assembly GCF_012275295.1. Taxonomy (NCBI): domain Eukaryota; kingdom Metazoa; phylum Chordata; class Aves; order Psittaciformes; family Psittaculidae; genus Melopsittacus; species Melopsittacus undulatus. Next base: position 70,771,398 of record NC_047528.1, on the reverse strand, counting down.
TTCAGCTTCTATTGCCACAGAGACCCTGGGTTTTACTCATATACTTTTCTAATTAGGAGATTTGAACTATGACATGAAAGAGTTCTTAGTAAGCATAGACTAATCTGAACCTAGATTACTGCAAAAAGAATTGAGAACTCTATTCTTAGGCTTTAACAAGTTAAAACATAGAATACCTTTTGAATGCATGAAAAATCCATGAGATTAATAAATAACTTGAAACAACGTTATTATCTTGTTCAGAGAGTTACATGCTCTTGTCTGAGAGTAATCATTGGGATATGGAAGTATGAAGGGAGTGTTATTTGTCAGAAATTGAGATCCCTCAAGGGTATTTGTGAAGTTGCTGATGTGAAGATAGATCTTTAGGCTAGAAAATTAGCAAGAGCAAAATAACCTCCCAATACTTATCTAAAAATATATCGTAACTAAATAGCAAATATACTCTTCCTTACTACTTGTAAATGAAATTCTTATTTGTCTACTAAATAGCCATCTAAAATATTTTTATAAGTCCCTTTTGGTGGGAGAAAGGGGGTGAAGGTAAAAGGAAACTATCACTGTAACTTGGAAACAAGTATTTTAAATAACACAAATTTTAAAATTAATTAAATTTAGCTCTTCTTTAGAGATACACAATATATTCATATGTGTTTGTACACAGAGGAGAAGTATTTCTGTTGTGCCTGAGATGAGTAGCTATTGCTGTTTTAAGTAGCATCTGGAATATTGTTTGGAACTGCTTATTTAGGTCATTCTGCCTTGATAAGAAAATGCTATTTCTGTATTCCTATTTTCATGAACTGCATGCTGAACAACAACTTTCCTTCTCTACTTCAATGTCAACTAAACAAAACAGCTGGAAGAGCTGTTTTGCAGTTTTAAGTTTAAGTGCTATGCGCTGAAACTTAGAATTATTAAGCAATTTGCAACTGCTAAACTGAGACATCTCTGTCTAATCATGTCATACATCAACTCAGTCTACCCTCTACCAGAATAACTATATGACAAATGACTAAGTTCTACTTTTGAAAATGTTTCCAAGTTAATTAAGAAAAAAAAAATAAATATTGAAATCTCTGAAGAAGATTCAGGAACACAAATATATAACACTTTTTTCTGCCTCGTTTGGTCTTTTTTTTGGGTTTTGTGGGAGGTTTTTGTTGTTGTTGGGTGGGGTTTTTTTTCTTATATAGTCATATGTGTTAATGCAACTCATTTAAAACAAAACAAAAAAAAAAAAACCCAAAAAAACCAAAAAAAAGCCCTAAACATTTAAAGTGTGCAAACCAGCTGTCTGGTGTAGTCAATATAATCAGAGGTGAACAGGGAATAATTCACCTCACCCTATGTTCACATTTAGAAGACCTGCAGTTTTAAATGCTGTAAAGTGTTATTGGCATCTACATGGAACTTAGATTTAACAAGAGTGCTATCTTATATTGGCAGCTAAAGCCACTGAATCCCAAATGATTTCGTCATTTAAGTCATCCTATGAGCTCCACTAGATGTATAAGTGGATAGCTGATAACAGCTCTGAAATAATTTATAATCTAGCTATGTAACTGGGTAACTGATTCTAGAAACCTTGGCACCTTCTGTACATGTTGAGAGCAGACACACTGTAAACATCCATGTAGGATCCAGATCATACATTAAGACACCTACATTTAAATGCCTACCTGTGGACCTTCATTATATGTCTATGTGGATAGGTGTTACTGTTGTGACTGCCTCTAGCAAGGGACACATTGTCTTCTTTTTGAATAAATTTAAAATTACAAGAGTAGCTATGTTCTTCATTTCCTACATCTAACTGATTGGCAGCTGAATTTGGAATTGCATGAAAGGTAACAAAATTCTAAGACCAAGTTAATAACATTTATCATTCTGCACATTTTGTAGGGATTTCTAGATCTTTCTGAAGTAGTTCTCTCTAGAACTTTCTAAAATAACACAAATGAATTTAGAAGTTGTTCAGACAAAAATACTAAAGCTGCTTTGAAAGCAGAATGCTCCCAACTTACAGGAATTGCTGAATTGCAGTTTAGAACAACTGCTTTAAATTATTCTTCTAAATGTTAATAGATGTGCTCTGTTATTTCAAAATCACAGTCATCAGCCACCCACCCTTAAAAATGAGAGAATAAGAGGAAAGCTGGTGCACTTCTACCTGATTATTTCTGTGTTTATCTCTTAAAGCTTAAAGGATATGCAAATATGTCCTGCAATGTAGTACCTGGGCTTAAATTCTTAGGAGAGATTCAGAGTAGTCATTCAGCATTCTAACAGTTAGCATAAATCCAAAAAAGAAAAGAAAAAAAGAAAGACTTCTTAGAGGTCAAAGAGCACATCAAAGAATCCCCATAGATCCCCAAGTTAATTTATTTTTTGATCTACTGAAAATGCATTGGCCATTCTTTTTATAGTGTTGAAGAATCAGAACAAACATATGAGAAATCTAAGCAGATTTTTCTGAAACAAGTTGTCTATCTATGATCTCAATTTATTTTTAAGAATAGTTTTCAGCTATGATATCAGTGCTACATATAAAGTGATAATTAAAAGAAATTTATGTTGGATCTCACCAGGCAGAACTTACTAAAGAATGAGAAAATTACGTTTCACTTCTTCCCCCAAGGACTGAAATTGCCTCAATGGTAAATGTTGTTTATGTTATAATCAAGACAGAATCTGTGCAAAATGAGCCTAGACAGAATATTTTAAACATAAATAAAACCTGTTCCTAGATTTATATTAAAGAAACTAAAAGTTAGGAAATCCTCAAAGAAAAGTTACAGAGGAAATAAAGCAAGAAAAATATCAGTTGATTATGGAATATGCATACAACTGTGTTTAGCTACATTTCAGAGTAACTTGGAATCACAGAACAGTTAGGGTTGGAAAGGACCTTAAGATCATGAAGTTCCAACCCTCCTGCCATGGGCAGGGACACCTCACTCTAAACCATGTCACCCAAGGCCTTGAACACTGCCAGGGATGGAGCATACATAGCTACCCAGGGCAATCCATTCTAGTACCTCACCACCCTCACAGTAAAGAATTTCTTCCTTATATCCAATCTAAAATTCCCCTGTTTAAGTTTGAACCTGTTATCCCTTGTCCTGTCACTACAGTTCCTAATGAATAGTCCCTCCCCAGCATCCCTGTAGGCCCCCTTCAGATACTGGAAGGCTGCTATGAGGTCTCCATGCAGCCTTCTCTTCTCCAGGCTGAACAGCCCCAACTTTCTCAATCTGTCTTCATATGGAACGTGCTCCAATCCTTTGATCATCCTCGCGGCCCTCCTCTGGGCTTGTTCCAACAGTTCCATGTCCTTTTTATGTTGAGGACACCAGAACTGCACACAATACTCCAAGTGATGTCTCACAAGAGCAGAGTAGACGGGCAGGATCACCTCCTTCGACCTGCTGGTCACGCTCTGCTGGTTGGGTTTCTGGGTTGTGAGAGCAACTAAAATTAAAAATACATACATAAAAAATTACATGCATACATACATAATACATACATAAAAACTTACCTGAATTTAGCATCGATTGATTTTAAATTTATAGAACTGAGGTGTGTCTTGCATCTACTATAAAAACATATTTTGGAATAAAATATTAAACCATCAAATATTTATTAAAGTATTTTTAAAAAATCACTGTTACTAGCTCAGCTTTGAAGAAAATGTGAGGTGCCAGCAATAATCCAGAAATAAATGTATTATGCAAGTAAAAGAAATTTTTAGGAATATTTCCACTATACTGAAATATAAAAATGAGGAAGATAAAGGTGGGGTTTTGGTTTTGTTTTTTTTAAATATATATAGTTCTCTGTCTGAGAGAATCATGATATCCTGTAGTGTGGAGTTCATTTTGTTTTGTTTTGTTGTGGTGTGTTTTGTGGTTGGTAGTCTTTTCTTGAGAAAATAGACCTAAAGGCAGGCCACTCACTGTTCTACCTATTTTGTATCTAATGTCATTTCAGCACAGTATGTTCATTGTATCTGATGTTAAACTGCTCTGTCACGTTTCAGTCATTTAAGATTGCAAATAATCAGTGAGTAGACCAAAGAAATATTTTTGTTGCAATGATTTGTCTCAGTAAATGACTTTGAGAAATAACATTTGCAATAGTAATGGAATAAGTCAAAGGGAAGGGCAAAGCAAGGCAGCGCAGGAGAATATGTAGCAGGCTGTTGAAAAGGAAAACTGAAAAGCACTAAAAGGCACAGTGCCATATACCACTATCTGTGATGGTGTCTCTTGTTCCTTTCTAGTACCAAATGGCCACTGATATTTGGACCTCAGAAGATAAAATAGTTGAAAACATTTTATCTAAGGACAAGCAAATTGTCAAGTGATAGTGGAAAGCATCTTGTTTCCCACAGGCCAGCAGTGTCTTGCTTTTCAGAGTATTTAAAAGGAAAAGATGTAGAGAAGAGTGAGTGCCATAAATGTCTGTGCTACGTAAATGAATAGATTAAGGAGATCACACACTATTTCTGATAATTACCTTGATAAAAAAATCTGTATTATGGTTTATAAAACAAAATGTTTTCCACAATACAATAAAATTGTAGTCAATTACCAAATCTTAGCAAATTTCTAAAAGGATCAGATAGTCTTAAAATAACCCCCCCCCACAAAACAATAAAAAAATAGTTTTATGAATCTTTCTGTTTATATACAGACACACACATGCACTTATTTTAAAGTTAAGAGAAAGAAGCCAGTATGGGGCATACTTTCATTCTTTGACATAAAATCCATGTATTGTGTCCTTGTTTCATATTTTCCAAAGGATAAATCATTCTTTAGAAGTTCTGCCATGTACCCAGTTTTCCTTGGAAAAGTTCTGGTGATGAAACTTTCCCATGAATAATAGATCTGATGAAGAGCCTTTATACTAATACTGAAAGTAAGGCTGCAGTTGTTTTGCATTCACCAGCTGTATTCACTTTCAGTGGTAAACTAAAATTGCCTGTTACATGAATAATGATGATAAGTGAGCCTGAGAGCTCAGCCAAGTCAGACAGTGAATTTCCTCACATATAGGAAATGCTTTTTCATTTCCATAAATCACAACCATATATGTTTATGAAAATCTGTTTATTTCTAAATTAAGTCTAAGACATTGATAACTTAACTGAAACCATTTGCACCATAACAGCGTCTGGAAGCTTTGAAGTGACCTCTTTAATCTTAAGAAAGGTACTGGATGTTTGGCGTAGGCCATCAGACAGCAAGGTATTACATTATTTTTTATCTAGCATTTCCTGACTCCAAACCAGATCTGACTCAAATATTGTAATTATTTAAAGTATTCACTATGTTTCTTCTGAAAAAAAACAAAACCAAAACAAAACCAAAACCAAAAAGACACAAATACACCTCCACCAGCTCTGTTTAAACTCTTCTTGATTAGAATCATACAATCATACAACAAGGGAACTCTGGAAGACATCTAGTCTAACATTCTGCACAAACCTTAAAATACTGGAAGAACTTGCTCAGGGCCCTGTCTTGTTCTGAATTTCTTCAAGGAGAGAGATTACACAGTCCCTCTGGGCAGCCTATTCCAATTGTTAATCGCTCTCACCTAATCATTTTTTTTCCTCCTGATCTGTAGGAATTTTCCATCATATGGTTAGCCATATGATAGAAAGGTGGCCATTTTGGCATGCAGGGCCACCTGGAGCTCAGCACATGAATCTTATTTGCCGCCCCCTGTTAAATAGTTTTAGAAAGCAATCTACCTTTAGCCGACTGTTCTCAAAACAAAGAAAACCGAGTTCTCTAGCCCTCTCATCATATACACAAGAGCTTCAACCCTGTAGGCATCTTGGTGGCCCTCCATTGGACTTACTCCAGTTTGTCAACACCTCTCTTGTATGGGGAGAGCAAAGCTGCAGCCAATATTTGATATGTTACCTTGCCAATGCTGAATAATCACTCTCTCCAGCTAGCTACACTTTTTAAGTCCAGTGTAGTTTGCCTCCACCGTATTGGCACCCTGTTGATTCACATTCACCAGGACTCCAGGTCCCCTTCTGAAGAGCAGTTTCACTGCCATGCCCCACCCTGTACTCTTCCAAGAGTTCCATTCCAGGTTCAGGACTTCTTATCAGGCCTTTTCCAGTTTGCTTGCTCTCTTTTAAAATAGCTATCTCCAGCTTCAAGATTGACACCATTTCTCTCAAAACAGCTAACTCTTAGATTCTGGGTGGAGACTCCCAAATAGTCTAGCTACAACCTCTTTTTCCTGGTGATCCTATTTCAGTAGTGTCTTTTACTGGTGGCAGATCTTTGCTTTGCATGGTTGTTTGCCCTACTGCCAGCATTTGAGTAAAGCTTCAATATCTCTTAGTTTTCTTAATTTACTACAGTGTTTGCTATCTGATACCATTTATCACTGGGACGCTGATGTGTAGGATGATTCAGGCTAATGCTCATTCAAAAAACTTCAACTTAGACTGGAAAGAAATTTGTATTACTCTCTCTTTTCAAAGCTTCAAACTGCCAGATCATTTGAGAACTACTCAGACAAAAGTGTTCAAATGAAGTTTATATAGGAACTTCTATTACCTAATTAAGCTTCATCTCTACCTCAGTTATGATTTTTTTTTTGTGAGTTTCATGTTTGTTATCTGTTTTGTTATCTGAAACAGGCTCTGACATCTAACTAATCAGAGAACCTGTGTTGTGTCTTTTCACCTTCCATCCATTACCCAGAAATTTGAGGTTCTGGAGGTTTTGCTTCTATGTTTCCTTTCAGTTGCCATTATTGTAAATTTGGAGTATTCTTAATTACTCAGGGAGCTTTACAAAGTGTGATGGAAAGCATACTTTCTTTACGAGATGCCTAGAGGGCTGTCTTAGCCAAGGAATGCATATTGAGGGTGCTTGACACTGTCTCATGTGGTTTATAATTTCTTTTATGTGATTTTCCCTACTTAACTCTGTTTTAGAGGCATGAAGCAGATAAGAATTTCAAAGACTGTTACAAGGACTAGTAGAATACGGGGGAAAGGAAATTATATTCTCTTATGCTTTTTCACTCTTTTTTTATCCTATTTCATTAATCATGTAAAAAAGAAAAAAACCTAACAAAATAATAAGGAACCTTTGGTAGTAGGGATTATGCTTTTAGAACATAAAAAAATGAGCTTGTATCCATAACCTCAGTGCACTACTGCCATGTTCCTGGAAGCTGGAGTTTCACAGGGCTTTAAAGTTGGAATAGTTTTATAAGCCAGCCAGACTACTCTCACCAAGTTTAATACTATCTATTTAATGTTTAGAATTTACATATACACCTCCTTTGTTTTAAATTAGCTTTATTTTAAATGTAAATGTTTTAATTGATTTGTATAATCAAAGTATCAGTTAGCTGTGTTCTCTAGTATTCTCAATTTTTAATCCTATTCACAGAGAACACACTGGGTATATGGCCTACAGCCAGCCTGCAAGGGACTGGGACACCCAATTAAGATACTTACAGTGATGCAGGAACTTACAGGTACATTTGGTATCTATCCTTCCTTATGAATGACAGCCTAAAAAACACTGCCCCTGGAATCTCAGGAGCACTTCATCCACTTTTAAGGGTCCCTTTCTTCCTGATCAGAGAACTTTAAATGTCAGTGCAAGAAAGCCAGTTATATTCTAGGAAGTTGATCGTCTACCCATCCACACTTAAAACCCAATTACAGTCTTGAATAAAATGATCACCTGAGTGCTTGGCAAGACCAAGAAAGAACAAGGCACATGCAGACTTTTCAGCAAAAGGATTCAAAATCATAGAATCAGAATCATAGAATAGTTAGGGTTGGAAAGGACCTTAAAATCATCTAGCTCCAAATCATATTCATCTCTGCCTGCTTTTTCTCTCACCTAGAGGGTGAGATAGGAATACTAGGATGAAAGTCCACCCTTCCTTCAGGTGCTGAGGGTTCACATCTCTGGGATTTATTACTCATGGTCTACGTCCATATCATGTGCATGCATTTATGTCATTTGACTCGTAGTAGTAACTGCAAACACTGAGTTAAGGAACAACCTTTACAACATTACAAAAGTACAGTCTTTATTGAATTTATTAACATAAAGAAATGCTTAAAATTAGAATATTCAGCCAATAGGAAGCACCAATAGGAAGAGGGAGCCCAGATATCTCCTGAATTTTGTTTTCTACTCTGCTTGTGAAGTACGTGTATTTAGGAAGGCAAAGCCTACTCAATTAGTTAAATAACTAAAGCATCCATAAACACCTAAAAATATAGATGGGTTTTTCATTCTTCCCCTTTAAAACACAGCTATAAAAAGAAAAAAGGGCTGCTGTTTAACTTTTATCTAATAATTAAGCTGTTACAACATTTACTTTGGGAATAGAATATCTGTATTAAAAAATTCTTTCTCCTATGAATTTGTCTATACATATATTTGATGTGAAATTTAAAATGAGTAGTCAAAACAACAGAAACACTGTAAAAGAATTATAATATTGCAGGCAGAAATTTAGATTCCCATGAATTCCCAGGTTATGAATAATTAAAAAGGATTTATTTTAAGGAATTGCTAACTTGGATTTAAATTACACTTCACACCTCTGAATGTCTCTGTGGGCTTCAATCTTTTGGCTAGAATGAGAAAAAAAAAAGGCAGAAATCATATATGCAGAACCATCCTTTCTGAAAGCCATTTCTGAATACAACTTCAGGATTTATGAACACTGAAGCTTTGTTTCTTGTTTAATGTCTCCTGCCCATGAATTTGTTCAGTCCATTTTAATAACTGGCTTGTTATGAAAATAAACATAGATATGCAAACAGAAATCATTGTGACAAAGTGTTAACAATACTTGTTCCCATATTTGGGAAATTTTATGTTAAACTGGATAACAAAAGGGAAAATTCATTTGCTTTCTGTCATTACTAGAAATTTTATGAGCTGATAGACTATTTTTTTTTTAGATTCTATTTGGTACTTGACAAAAGTCTGTTACAACTACTGCCAGGGGACTACAAAAACAACCCTAAAATAGTGGGTTTGCATAAATAATTTTATAATTAAATTATATATTTAAACTCATATTTTTCCCAAATAGCCAGAATTCAGCTTTATTTGGTTACTAAAAAGATTAATATTTTCATTAATTACTTCTACTTCATGCAGAATTTAAAATGACATTTTTGTTTTAGCAACACTGAAATCTAATGTTATTACAGCTATTATTACAGTTTAAGTATGTGGTATGTTAAATTAGTTTTACTTTTATGAGGTAAATTGGTATTTGTAATTAAGCATTTGGTTAACAGCAGCCTCATTAGTTGTATTCATATCATGAATTTATAAGTTTTAGTCATAAAAAGGTGATGAATTAATTAAAATAAGGAAGTAATTATGAAGTGTCCGAACCAGTGCTTCCCTGGTTGTCAGTGTGAAGGATACCTTTAACTACCTTAGTTTTTCTTAATTTTTTTAAATAAAATACCAGGTTGGAAGGGAACTCAAGGATCATATGGTCCAACCTACACAGGTAAAGTATGACCCCAACTATATGTCCTATAACCCTGTCCAGCCAAATCTTAAAACTGTCCAATGTGAGGAAGTCCACCACTTCCCTGGGGAGATTATTCCAGTGGCTGTTTGTTCTCATTGTGAAAAAGTTTTCTCTTGTGTCCAGCTGGAATCTTTCCTGGAGTAATTTCTACCTTACCCCTTGTCTTTTCCTTGTGAGTCCTTATTAAAAGGGAGTTTCCATCTACTTTGGAACCACCTTTTAATTATTGGAACATGGTGATGAGGTCTCTCCTGAGCCTTCTTTGCTCAAGGTTGAACAAACCCATTTTTTTCAGCCATTCCTCATGAGGCAGGCTTCCCAGCCCTTTGCTCATGTTTTTGGCCCTATCCAGTCTATTTACATCTTTTTCTGTGAAGCAGGGAAAAATTTTGACCACAAAATGGTTTGCATTTCATATATTAGATTACACAGTCACCATCTTATTGCAAGTTTACCTGCATTGCTTTGTCCACTTTGATTTTAAAACACTCAAACAATTATTTTTCTTTAATTTCCCTTGAGAAACCATTGCATGGTCTAATAGAGCTGAGTGTTAGCAATGGTTTCCTCATTCAGTCTTAATTTGACTTTCTCAATTTGTCTGCTTACACTCAATTATACTTCCACATATCAACTTTAAAAACTTGTTTCTTATTTACAACCTATGAATAAGCTGAAATAACTTTATAAACTGTGTTTCATTGGTCATCATTTAGCTGGAGCAGATACTGTAAAATCTTTTCTTAACTTACTTTCCTAAACCAATGAAACAGCTAAGTTCCATATTTGTTGGCTTTTTTAACTCTCAAAAGAGAGGTGTTGTGGTTTAAGGCCACCCATAAATCACAACCATGCAGCCCTCACTCACTCCCCTCCCTTTCCTCCTCCTGCTCCCGGAGGGATGAGGAAGAGCATCGAAAGAATGTAACTCCCACGGATTGAGATAAGAAGAGTCCAGTAACTAAGGTATAACACAAGACCACTACTGCTACCACCAATAATAATAATGATAAGGGAAATAACAAGGGAAGAGATTCCAACTGCTCACCACCCACTGACTGATAGCTAGCCCAACTGAGCAGTGATCTAGCCCTTCCAGGTAACTGCCCCCAGTTAAACACCCTGGGCATGACATGCTGTGGTATGGAATATCTCTCTGGGTCAGGTGTCCTGTCTCTGTTTCCTCCTGGCTTCCCTCCTACCTGGCACAGCATGAGACTCACAAAGTCCTTGGTCAGAGTAAACATTACTGAGCAACAACTAAAAGCATCAGTGTTATCAGTGCTGTTCCCAAGCCAAAAGTCAAAACCACAGCACTGCACCAGCTACTAAGAAGGAGAAAAATGACTGCTACTGCTGAACCCAGGACAAGAATCAAATGCTGAAAATACCAAAAATTTAAGTTCTGGGGGTTTAATTTCAAAACTTTCTATTAAAAAAAAAAAAGTACCACTTCTGAAGAAATAATTTGTTGTGTTGTATTCTAGTGGCCTTCTTGATCACATATCAGAGCTTTCTTTATTATTTTTTGAAAGTGTTAGAAAATGCATTACCTATAATTTTTCTACAATAAGTTATGCTTATCTTGGTGTTTATTATCCTCTTGAAATCATCATATCAACTTAATATGGTCTGGATCTTTAATTAAATATATATATAAATATATAGATATTTGCTTACTTTAACTTGTGGGAAGATTGATTCAATTCTAATAGTTCTGAAAAATTACATCAAACTCAATTTTTAGACAACTTCAAAGCCATCCATGTTGAGAAAATCGATTCATGTTCTTCTGAATGTACTTTAATTTTCCTTCTTTTTATCAGAGACACATTGTTATCATACTGATTGAAGGGTATTTGATTTCCCCTTCTTACCATGTGCCATACCTGACTGTTATCCTCAAGTGAGTATCACAAACACACAGACCGTCTGTAGCTTATAACTGAAGTTGTCATCACTCTCTCTTTGTCCCAGAGGAGGTAATATCTCATGCAAAGACATGTTTTTTCATGGACTGAATGGATTTTCCATTTCACCATATTACACAGCAGTTAGTGAGGCGGGTGAAACCCCCAGGTTCAGGTGGGTCAGATGTGGAAGTTGTAGGAGAATTCTCCTCAGGAGCCCAGGTGCTGTCTGTCAGGTGAAGCTTCTCCAGAGCAAGCAGACAGCAAGGTGCTCTCAAGCAGCAAGACCCTTTTGGAATCTGTCGCAATCTGAGATGTTGCAGAGTAGCAGGGATTTTCTCAGGGAATATGATGTATGACATGAAACATATGGGAAATGCAAGACACTTCTAAGTGGCATCTGAAGAACCTGCATCTTGTAGAATATTTCACATGGTATTAGATAGCATAGACAGCTAAATAGATACTTCATTCTATCTGAACTTACTTGTCTTAATCAGAAGTTGACTTTCATTCTAGGGGAACAATTTACTTACCTAAAAATGAGGTTGTCTGTTTTAACTATTTCAGTTTCAGAGACTCATCTCTAGCTGCTGATCCAAAGCAATGCAGATGTAGGATCACATCTGTCAGCACAGTGCAGCTGCTTGAATAACTTAGGCTACCTTAAAAAGTAGAGATGCCTAGGTATCCTGGTTAATCAATGGAGAGCAACACTAACAAGCTAGTCAATGAAGAGACAAAAATCCTTTAAGGCACATTTCATATCCATTTTAGGTTGTGACATGTGGATGAAATTAATTATGTGCTAGAAGTACCTATTTCTCTCATAACTATAAAGACATTCTAATAAATGAATTAGTTATACATATGTCACAGTAGATGTCTCTATTTGACACAGGAATTTCAAGTGTCTCTATATGACAGATTTTAGAAATATGTAAACTTGCTCATCAAGCTGTGCATTAGGCGGTTAAAATCTGTGAATTAAATAGTAAGCACAATCTAATAAAGTTAAGATACACTAGTTAAGTGTCAGTAATATATTAACACAGCTTCTGTTTGAGATCTGCAGGTGTACAGCCAGTTCAGAGACGTAAGCACTAATCAAACTTAGATCTAGTGTAAATCTAATGCAAACTTGTATTATTAATTCAAGTATGTCTAGGAAAGATCTAATGCTTTTGCTATTGCTTAAAAACATACACAGTGTTACAAAAGTGGTTACTGCTCAGATTTATGGGTAGAATTTGATTGCTTAATTATAAATTTCTTGCATCATTTGTGATATGTGCTATGAGATCTCCCTGGTTCAAAAGGCATAGCACAGGAGGCTTGCTGCAATTTTGATTTTTATACCAATTGCTTGAAGTTAGCTGATATGATAACAGGTATTTTTTCAAAAAGCACCAGTTGCTGATGTTCAGACTAATGGTTTATGTGGTTTATGTGCTTAAGTGCTCAAGAGTTCTATCTGCTGCGTGTAAGTTGTAGTAATGTATTCCTTCGTTTGTGCACATAAAAAATTGAGCTGTCACAGCTACGCATGTTAAGTGAGAAAATATTGGTTCAGACTATTCGACGTGCACTGGAGTCTTTTCTTAAACAGCTATTACTTCTAATCTTGTCTGTGTAACCTATGGCTGAAAAAAAAAAGTCATTATGATTAAGTAAGTCAAAGTAAATAGTATGGACTAATACAATTAAATTTAAAAAAGCATATTTAAGAACAATTAGTCTAGTCATTCAGCAAAATATTCATATATATCTTGTAAAGGCAAATTTTAAGGCTGGTGAAGAATTAGTACAGTGATAGCTTTAATGTCAGTTATTTTTAGTGAAGATAAACAAAGAGGTGACACTAATGTGAAGTTGGCATGCTTCAGGAAAACAAAGAAACTCTCAAGTAAAGATTATGATGTTAATACATTATTACCTATGATCTTCCAGACACTTCTACAAACGTAATACAGGTTATAAGGGAAATAAAAATCATTCTGGAGCAGCAGGCAGAGGCTAGACAGGATATCTTGCATCCAAAATAGCAACACATACCTCTGTTTAGGAGTCTGAATCCTGTTCTTCAGACAAAATTTAGGTCAAGATTAAGATGCAGATTTAGGTGTAAATGAGGCAATTGTATGAAACTTAATAAGGATGTAAGTTCAACTATAAATGTGAATAATATGAATAAACTATAAATTAAGCTGCCATTACATTCTTAGCAAGTCAAGTCTTGATTTAGTTACCTGAGCACAAGCATCCTGTACCTTTTAAGGTGCCTTTTTTCTGGCTTACTGGTGCCATTCAAGAATGGCTTACATGTTCTGACACACATTACTTCTCTATCACAGAGAAGTAATGCACATCTATAATGCAGATGCTGTGCATATACTGGGAATCTCACAGGATGCTGTATGTATCTGGTTTGGCAAGCAAATCAAATAACGAGGTTAATTATTTATGGAGTCTGGACAGTAGCTCAACTGACAAAGGAAAATTGTTGATCATTTGAAGTCTCATAATCTAGAATAGCACAATAAAATCTCTGTCCTACTTGTTAGGCTCATATAACTGCTTTGGAAACTGTAGTGATGAAATTGCATTGGATGTGTTAGGGCTGGAGGTGGAAGACTATACCCTTGACCAGAGTTTAAGCCAACATGGAAAACTACTCTACATGACCTGAGAAACTGCTGGATGTGACAGATGTCCATGTAACAAGTGTCGAAACTTATAGTTTTGGGTTGTGCAGCACATAAGGTATGGAGCTACAGAAGGGATTCTAATGAAGGGACACAAAGATTATTTAGGGACTGGACAATCCTGCAAAGAAAGGCTGAAACTGCTTCACTTGAAGAACAAAAGGTTCATAGGGAATCTTATCTGTATATATATAAATTCCTGAATGGAGGTGTTATGGTTTAACCCCAACCAACAACTGTGCTCCACACAGCCACTCACTCACTGTAACAGGATGGAGGGAAGAAAATTATATGTGTAAAAGTGTGAAAACTCAAGGGTTGAGATAAGAATATTTAAAAAATTTGATGATGATGATGTTAATAATAATAATAATAATGATGATGATGAAAAGGAAAATAATAATAATAATGACAGAAAACTAAAACCCAAGAAAGACAAGTGATGCGAATATGAAAACAATTGTTCACTACCAACTGACCAATGCCCAGCCAATCCCTGAGCAGCAGCACCTTGGCCAAACTTTGTTGTAGTTTTATTGAGCATGATGCCATATGTTATGGGATATTCCTTGGGTCAGTTGGGGTCAGCTGTCCCAGATGTGTCTTCTCCCAACTTTTTTGTGCACTCCCAGTCTGCTCACTGATGGAGTGATGTGGGGAACAGAAAATGCCTTGACTCTGTAAGTACTGCAAGTGCTGCTCAGCAACAATGAAAATATCCTTATGTTATCAAGACTGTTTCCAGCACAAATCCATAACATAGCTCCATACTAGCTACTACAAAGAAAATTAACTATCCCAGCCAAAACCAGCACAGGAGGGCATGAAGAAGGTGAAGCCAGGCTCTTCAGTGGTGCCCACTGATGGGACCAGAGGCAACGGACACAAAATGACACAGTGGAGGGTCACTTTAAACATCAGGAAATATTTTTTTTACTGTAAAGGTAACTGAGCACTCTGAGACTGAACAACTTGCTCAAAGAAGTTACGGAGTCTCCATCCCAGATGATATTCAAAAACCATCTTGACATGGCATTGGACAACCAACAGATGACCCTGTTTGAACAGGAGGTTGCATCAAATAAAATTCAGATGTCTCTTCCAACTTCAACCATTCTGTAACTCCAAGATAGCACCATCAGCATTTATCTGTCACTTCATAACTTGATGTCTATGTTCAAGCAAAGAGTGTATCTACAGCACCTCTTTTAGTAGCTGAATCCACTCATTTTTTTTTTGCTGTTTCTTACATTTCTGGGACGTATGCATTCTACTTCTTATGCCAATTAAGATGTCTAAACTTGTTTTTTCTTTCCAGTATTCTCTTATCCACTTCACTTGCAGGATAGCAATAAGTCACCCTTACTTTACTTCTCCTTGTTTTTCTTTTAAAGAAATGCACCAGTCTCTAATCTCTTTACTTAACACTTCCCATACTCTTCATCCCACATATCAGTGATGTTTTGTCCTCTGACTTTTGTACTATTTTCCAATAGTGCATTTTTCTACACTATCATCTTCAATTAAGGCTCCTTGTGGTTACCTCGAAAGTTATCATCAGCATCTTGATTTGGCTCTTATACTTTGGATAAGCAAATCAAGCAATTATTCACCTCCTACTGGAAACCAAACACATTGAGGGCACAAAGGAAACGCTGCATTCTTGGTGAAGTAACAGCAGTCTAGTAGGACAGGGACTTCAGGGAAAATCTCAGATCCTACTGCTTCGGCTTGGAATTTTAAGAAAGCTCAGTTACTGCACTATAAAGAGCTGCTAGCAACATGATCAGAATTAAAATTTTAAAAGCCAGTCCTTAATGATATCTTTTCTCACAAGCAAGATAAATGATCCGTTCTTGAGAGCTAGTTCATTCCTCTGCAAAGCTTCCTACCCTGCCCCAAGCCATGGCAGAGCTACGTTCTTTATATGTATTTTCCTTGTGCCTAACTTGTTTGCTCATTTTATTTGCTCATTTTGTTCTTAGAAGTAGTTCAACCCCTTTTCCCTGCACTTTACTAGATTTAACCTAAGGAGATATCAAACATGGAAAAGCACATTCTAAATAATTAAATATTGATGCAATATTATATGTAGCTGAAAATAGTCTTCTAAAGTGAAATCTTGCATTGTAAGGACAGTCCTGTAATTCTAACAATAAAATTTGCTAGAGAGTATACAGATTTTATTTTCTATGGGTAGATTGTACAAAAAGTAAGACATTTTTCAGATTTACCATGTATATGGTTATAATCTTTTCTTTTACATGAGCACACATGTAATTGTCACTTCCTAAACACAACTTTAATAGTAGAAATTAAGGTTGATCAGTTGAGGCATGGGAGAAAGTCAGTCCAAGTCATGCTAAGTATATCTGTAGAAGTCCCTTAAATACTTAAAATTTAAAGAAGACCATATCAGTTGGACTATACCAAAGAATAAAATTACTGAGGCCTCATGTGACAGTTTTCCACTAAAAATGTTATTATTTACTCAGTTCAAATATTGCATTATCCCAGCAGAAAAAAAAAATATATTTCTCATAGCTTTTAAGTAATTATCAGATGTATATTCTAAATCTAACACCCAAAATCTACCCATATCATCTGTAATTGCACTGGGAATGGTATTACTAGCAGGTAAGTGTAAAGGCTGTCTTGCCAAATGAAAAGTTATTTTAGAATTTTGTAAGACAAGGTTTTTAGGAGAGTTTTATGACCAGAAAAAAAAAAAAAAAAAAAAAAACAAACCCACACAAACAAGTAGCCAACAAGCAAACAAACTGTGTGATGTGAATGCCAACAAATGTTGTCAAAGACAGCAGGACAGTCAGCAGATCTGCTATAGAATTGTTCCTCAGCAAGATTAACGAAGCAGCAGAAGATCAGAAACAGTGTTGTTGTTACAAAGGCCAGACAAAAGGAAACCCACATTGTATCCAGAAGTAAAACCTTGTTTCAGAAAATAAAATTACATTAGTTTATTTTCTCTTAGATGCCAATCTTCATTCATTAAGATATAGAAATAAAATTGTGCTCAGTCCAGCTAGTTTGTTATGTCAACACTGTACCCTGAACACTTGAAAATAAGTCCACCTCCAGACAACAATGAGGTTTTAGATAGCTCACTGAACTTAAGGAACACATTTTCTTTTGCAGTTCCTCTGTGGACATGCTAACAAATGTCAGAAACCTAAAATTAAGCTTACCTGCTTATTTGTAACTCAAATAAAAAAATAATTTAAACCTGCAAGCTATATAAAGACTGCATGATGAAAAGGAACACATTTTCTGTCATAGTGCATAAAAAAATACGATTTTTTTCTTTCCTTGTACTGGTGTTGGCTGGGATAGAGTTAATTTTATTCACAGTGGTTTATTCACAGTGTTGATAACAAAGGGATGTTTTAGGATGTTTTAGGTATTGCTGAGCAGTGTTTACACAGTCTTACCTGCCTATCACACCACCTTGTCAGTGAGGATGCTGGAGATGCACAAGATGTTAGGAGAGCACACAGATGAAACAGTTTTCCAGAGTTACGGTGGTTTGTTTATCCAAGTATCTGTTTTTCATGATGGAGCACTGCTTTCCTGGAGGTGGCTCGATGCCTGCCCGCTGATGGGAAGGAATGAGTGAAACTCTCATTCTGCTTTGCTTGTGTATATGGCTTTTACTTTATCAGTTAAACTGTCTCTATCTCAGATCTCACTTTCACTGTACTGATTCTCTCCCCAGTCCTACTGGTGGGGAGTAAGCAACAGATTTGGCTGAGCTGCTGGTTGGGGTTAAAACACAACAGCCCTTTTCGGGGCCCAATGTGGATCTTGAGGTGTTAAAGATAAAAACAGACTGTTTGATTGGAGGATCCTACTCTGAATTTATAGTTGTTGTAGCTGTTTAGGTACTAATTGTCAGGCTCTTGTGTTTGCCACGGGGATTTCTTACCTTACTGTATATTGGATATATTTCCATTTTGGGATTACTGTATGAATTCTGAATGCTTTCATAATCACACTTGTAATGTTTCAGTTTAATTTATATGCCTATGTAGAGAAATCTACATCTATGCAAGTCATTCTAATCTCTCTTGTCATGTTCTCAGTGGCACTATTTTAATTGTTCTTATTATATAAGGGATATTCAAGAGAAATGTGATAATAGTCAGAAGACATTTTACAGCTCTTATCAGTGCAGCACTCTGGTAGAAGTCAGTTGGTCAGGAGCTGGAAAAAAAATCCATTTTTGTTTGTCCATTCAGCTCTACAAAAACCTGAAATCTGTTTTCTGAATGCTTGAGAAAAAACAAGGTGCTGTTCCGATAGTGACTGTTGGTGCTGGGGAGGAGTAAGGTGTCTTATCTATAGATGAGTCATCTACACAGAGATGTGAGCTTCTTCTGCTCTCTGCATTATGATATCACCACCCATGGCTACCACTAAAGGCACCAACTCCTGCACTCAGTCATTTTACATGCAATTGCTGTAGCTGATGCCTAAGTAAACCAATATCCTTTCAATGTTGTGAGACTTGGAAAACATGACTGGCTGTATAAAACAGACAGCTGAAGGCATTGAATAAAAATACTATTAACTGATTATACTACACTTTATTACCAGTATAAAGTAAACACCATCCACAGACGAAGCTGTACGACAAATTCAATTACTAGCTAATTGTGACATAACCACAGGGAAGTATGATTCTCAAACACTTATTTAACCTATAAAAATTGTTATGGTTCAGCAAAGGACATGATATATGCATTACAGGGTTTCTGTAAACATTTTCTTTAAAATTAGCCTGTGTTAAAGTGGTCTGCAACTTAATTGTTTGACACAGAATGCATCATTATCACCTGCTTTCATGAGTTTTAGAAAGAAACTCAATAATGAGAAAAATAACAGCAAGTGAAGCTTAAGCATCTTATTTATCAATAAGAAGCTTAAACAAGACTTCAAGGAGTATTGTGTGACTACAGCTCAATTTTAATCATAAACCTTTCTCTGAATGTGGAAGCATATATAAAACATTCCAAGCACATTTAGAGCAATGTTTATTGATATTTTGAGGTATCTATCCTATGCCTCAAGTTTAACAGATGTTAGCTCAATTAATCCAGGATTTTGGCAGATTCCATTGTAGAAGTATTTAGCATCAGTGACTGAATTTATTATTCCATTATAATCTGTGAAAGAACAATGAATGGTAATGTCATAATATCTGAGATATATGAAAGTTGGCACTGAAAAATGACATGATGAATGCTGCTTACCTCCCATAGTCCTACAGATTTGTTTTTCAGAGATTTTGTAGTATCTATATTGCATCTAACAGCTTCATGAGGAATGGATTTTTGCAGCACTTATGATATTCTTGTCCAGAGCAACACACACAATTTCTCAGTGCCAAAATTTTCAAGGACTTTTACAAAGAAAGAGAGTTTTAGATGTGGCCACAGAAATTTTTCCCAGCATAGAGGAATGTTGTCAGAATATGTAGAAATGTGACAAGGAAAGCCAAGGCCCATGTAGAATTATATCTGGCTAAGGATGTCAAGAACAACAAGAAGGTCTTCTTCACCTTCTACTCACCTAGCATACCATTCTGGGCTCCCCAGTACAAGAAAGACATGGAGCTCCTAGAGCAATTTCAACAAAGAACTACTAGAACGATTAAGAGTTTGGAATGTCTCTCATAAAAGGCTGAGGAAGTTGGGCCTGTTCAGCCTAGAGAAGAGAAGGCTCAAGGGAGATATGGTCAAAGTGCATATGTATCTAAAGGGAGGATGGGGCCAGGCCCTTTTTGGTGGTGCCAGACAACAGGACAAAAGGCAACAGGCATAAACTAAAATACAGAAAGATCCACCTGAACTTGAGGAACGAATTATTTACTGAGAGGGAGACTGAGCACTGGAAAAAGTTACCCAAAGAAGTTGTGTAGTCTCCTTCCTTGGAGATATTCAAGAGCCATCTAGACACAATCTTGAGTAATGTACTCTAAGTGACCTAGCTTTAGCAGGGAGGTTAGACTAGATGACCTCTGGTAGTCACTTAAAGACTGAACCATTCTGAGATACTTTGAAATATTTGGATTTGGAAACAGATTTTGCAGAGACTAACAATGTCATAAAACAATAAAAAATATTCCTATCCAAAACTATTAATGCTTTTCTCAAAGAAAAAAACACAAAGTCAAATGTATTTAAAAAAAATCCCCATAAAAGGATCTCTGCTGGTTTTAAGACAGCTACAAAAACTTTGTCACTTTAAAAAAAGGCAGACTTCAGTTGCTGAAGTTGCTTCACGCGAAGACCTGCATCTTAAAATAAAAATTAAAACTAATTCTAGACATGGGACACTATTAAATTTCAAACCTTTAGACTGCTGATGATTGAAAATAAAACCAAAATCACAAAACCATAACAAACTGCCTCAGGTCACTGAAACAGAGAAAATTGCATAGCTAACAGAAAATAAATGAATGGAAATAATTAAATACTAACTGTATATGTTACACCTGTTATTAGCTGTTACAAATAAATTGCACCATGAACTGTAAAAGAAGACCTCTTAAACACATGCTGAACCACTAGATCTGAAATTTTCTCCAGAGCTGGGTGAAGTAAGGGTCAAAGGTATGTGATTGTTCAATGGTAACACTAAAGAAAAAAAGCTATCCTCTGCTCCCTTTAAAACAATGTTACTTTTTTTTTATTTTACAAAAAAATACCAACAAAATTTCAATTTTGTAAGAGTCTTTTCCTCAGAAGCCATTGCTGCATGGAACTATACCTGTTCAGAAATCTCTCACCTGGAAGATTCAGTTGAATATGGTGAAAATACAGAGCACTATCTACTACTAAAGGTAGAAGACTAGAAAAGTATTCCTTCTGGAACAATACAAAGAGGCAGAACAGTGCTTTAATTATAAATTTATTTGATATAAAGTTCCAATGAAAAATTCCAAGTATATCAAGTCAGAAAGCAGATGTCTCTGTTGTGTTATGCAGAATATGTTACTTTCTGTATATCACCTCAATTATACAAAACGAAGATAAAATATTAAGCTAGTACAGAAGATGTAAAAAGCAAGGAAACTCTCACAGCAGTCAATGTAGTAAAATATAATTTAAAGGAACCACTATTCAACTACCAGTAATAAAATTCTATAAATAAGATTATTTTGAAATAATCAATGCCAGAAAGACTATTCTCATAAATAGTAAGAGTAATTATCCAAGTAGCTACTGTGGAACAGATTACCCTTTATAAATCCTTAGTGTTTTTTAACATGCATTATCTTGCTTTTCTTCACATATTTAGAGATTCTAGGCTGGAGATAATGCTTTTCAGCACAGCATATCCTATGATTGATGAGATTATACAATAAATGTTTCAAAGCCTCCAGTAGAGTTATTTCATGTGTTCTCCTCTGCATGAAGAATTGTTTCCTATTTGATTTCAGAAAATACATAACAGTAATGCAGATGTAAATTTTCTCACTATATTTTTACATAAAATATTCTATTTCTTCACAAATGAAGTACTGTAAATATAGAAGACTGCACTTAGATAACACTTCTGGGCATTTAGCCCCCTCCACAAAAAAGAACTCAGAAATATAATTCAAAATAAGTTGCTACAATTAAATAGGTAATTTAATACTTAATAATAAATTTATTTCAGGTATTTTATTTTCCTGTCAGTCAAGTTTTGTACTTAACAGTCAGCATATTTTTCAGAATTTGGTCCAGCCTATTTTAAACACCTCAGATATTTGCCTTCCTTCCCTAAGGAAATGTTATGATAATCTTGTCAACAGATGGGTTATGCTTATGACTACCAAGTAATAATGCTTGCAGGTATAACATGATACTCTTTTTTTGAGACTTGAAACAATCTCCACAGAAAGATAATTGAAGTGGTAACAATCCTCTGAAATTTAGTCTTTGATGGCTAGGCAAGTAAAGAAACTGAGAATGGAAACTCAAGACATTTATTGTGACTGCGTTACAGTTTAAGACCAACCATAGTGCAGTCATGCTTATTCATACTTCTTCTGCATCCAGCATTCAACAAACTTGAACAATTGAGAGACAAATATCAGATTAACGATATAAATTTACCTTATTTACCTTACCTTTATATTTAATTTATAGGCTATGTGAAATATCATATGCAGTACCCTATTTATGAAAGAGTTGCTTCATAATCATGCAAAGATTTTGAACAAATATAAAACTACATAAGACTTTTTGTATGTCACAAATTACATGGCATAAGAAGAAGGCCCTAACCAGCAGTTTTCTTTTCAAATACTGATAGGGGAAATAAGCCTGTTTGGCTGCATGCACATGTAAGTTTATTCATTAATATAAGACTTTGTCAGGTACGATCCCTGGGCACTAAATAACAGGCATTCTCATTTGAACAGCTAACAGTGACAGGAAATGTATTTTATACATGTTCATTTGTATGAATTGCTAATGGATGCTGTATCATAGAACCACAGAACCATAGAATAGTTAGGGTTGGAAAAGACCTTAAGATCATCTAGTTCCAACCCCCCTGCCACGGACAGGGACACCTCACACTAAACCATATCACCCAAGGTTCTGTCCAGTCTGGCCTTGAACACTGCCAGGGATGGAGCATTCACAGCTTTCTTGGGCAACCCATTCCGGTGCCTCACCAGCCTCAGAGTAAAGAATTTCTTCCTTATAACCAATCTAAACTTCCCCTGTTTAAGTTTGAACCCGTTACCCCTTGTCCTATCACTACAGTCCCTAATGAAGAGTCCCTCTCCAGCATCCTTGTAGGCCCCCTTCAGATATTGGAAGGCTGCTATGAGGTCTCCCTGCAGCCTTCTCTTCTCCAGGCTGAACAGCCCCAACTTTCTCAGCCTATATCTTTGTAAGATCTTGTGAAAATTTTGTACTGGTTTTTGGGTTTTCACAAAGTAGAATAATTAGAAGTGACAGTTTTCTGGCAGTTATGCTGTTAGCTTTTTTGCATGTTTGTCGAAGTAAACCTCCAGATCATTTCATCTACAGCCTGTGGTCTTTAGAAACTAAAAACCTGACAACTGCTTGACACCTGAGACATCTCCATCTACCTGAGAGATGCCAAATCCTCTTTTATTAACACTAGCATGAAAAATGTTATGTTTACTGATGAGACATTTCCAAATCCATAGGAGCATTCTTCCATTTGTGTAGTGGCATCATTTAGGTAAGGAGGGTTACCACACAGGAGGAAGCAAGGAACAGAGGATGGCCATGGGGCCAGTAAGGCCATGCCTCCTCTTGGGCAGAGCTCTGTCCTGCAGCTCTCAGCAAGGGAACAGAGCTGGGATGTGAATGATCATCAGAGCTATTCCAGAGCCCTGTAACTGCCTAGGAAAACTGTGGTGATGGGACAGTTGAGGTTCAGTCTTGCACTAGGGTGGCAGAAAAGCTGGGAAATGGGGTTATACCTTAACAGAGAAATGCAATATGAAAGCATGAGGTTTTGTTCCAGTAAAGGTTGTGATCAGTGGTTTATGGATTGAAATCAAAGGATGCACCAGTACAGTGAAATACTGGAAGGCCCCTACAAAAAAAAAGAGAAGGAAGTTGTTTTTTGACAACCAGTATAAACCTCACAATTACAGGGCCTTGCACTCACAAGATATTTTAACCACTTTGACATTTACTGGGTGAATAAAACGTTTGGGTGCAAGCAAGGTGGTAGATATTTGGAGTGTGCTGGTTGCAGCTTCTTGATACAGGAATTGAGATGACTAAGAAAAGATTCCTGCTGGCTAGGACTAGTCATTAAAACCCTTAGCTACAGAACTATCAACTACAGGATGCTGGTTGAATTTAAGACCATGAAAGAAATGAGAAGGGCAAATAGAAGTACAATCCCCAACTTCAGGAGAGCTGAAATTCATTTTTCCAGGGAACCAGTTGTTAGAAACCCATGGGCAGCTGCCTGCAGGGTGAAAGGACACAAAAACCATGCCTGATCTTCCTGGGCAGCTTTCTCAGAACACAGAAAGGGAATACCCTTGTCTGTGGAAGTTGATCAGGAGTAGCAGAAAGTAGGCTGAACAGGGAACTCTTGACTGAGATAAGATGTGAGAAAGGAACACATAGCAGGTAGAATCTGGGATGGGTCAGCTGAGAGGAACACAAAGACTTTCCTAAGGTGTGCAGGGATGAAGTTAGGTTTGGTATGCAATGTAAGAAAATGCAAGAAGGTAAATTGGCAAACACATCGGAGGAAAAGGAATACTAAAGTAACTGGGCTAAAGCTCAGTAGGATGGGGGACACAGTGATAAAAGATACACAATTTTTTTATATATTTTTTTTAAGACAACCGCAGAAAAGCCCAGTGAAGTCATAGTCTAAAAGGGACCTATGGAAATCTTGGAATATAAATCATGACTAGAGAACACATTGAGTAATCTGATCTAACACTGAATTTAATTGTGTTTCAAACAAGGCTAGACAGACAACCTGCACAATTAGAATTAACATTCTAATACAAAAAGGTAAGTTTCTTATCGTAAAATATAAAGGGGTGAATGAAAAGGTTCCTAGTCTAATACAAACTTATTTTCTGAGAAAATAAATTAACACATCTGCTGGTTCACAATCGTATAACAGGGTTTATCCTTTCTCAGATCTTAACTAACATTAATGGCAGGTCCTCAACACAGCAAGGTTATTTTTATTTTTAAATACAGAGTTGTGGTGAAAGCAGCTGTATTCCCTAAGCTATTTGAATAGTCTCTGTTCTGTACATGGTATTTTGAAAGCAAAGACAGTTTATAAATTAATGTCAAGGTTACTGAACCCTTCAACAGTGTAAGATGCCCTCTGAATTCCAATTACTTTTCTTTCACAAACTTATTCCACAGTTGTTAGTATGGGGTCAGTATAGCAAAGTTCACTTGAATCACAGTAAGATGAAGTTTACCTTTGTTTATCTTCATCATTCATGAGTTGTATAGATTCATTTGGCTGTAATCTAATACGTTTGTGAGAAGGGAGTGCTGCTACATTACTTGAAAAGTTCCAACTCTCAGGTTAAGACTGAGATATATCTCAATGAATTAAGACAGAAGCCTTACTTATAAACCAAAGCCTACTAAGGCAAATGTATTTAGAAATGTTTACATGATAATAACTTTAGTTTTTTAACTTGCATATAATTAAATACATTATTGTAATGATCCCAACCCCCCTTCAACAAGATGAGCATGGTTAGTGTGAGGACATTCTGTCCTTTTTGTCTATACGATTGGTATTTCTATTAAAAGATCTCAGAAGCTGGGAAAAAAATAAGCAAACAATCCAAAACCCAACACTGCAACAATACAAACCAAAACACTCTCTGCATTTGATTTGTGCTAAGGAGTCCTGTTTGTCTGGAAAAATTTTTCAGTGAAGGTCCTCATCTGGAAAGCGGTTTCAAGATGTACTACTCAAAGGATAGACACATTGAACTGAATCTCTTTTAACTGTGTTTGATGGTATTCAGACTTCTGAGAGGAAGTCTTTCAGAAGTTAATTAGATCCTCCCTGGAAAAGCATAGGTCTTTCAGGTAAAGAAGGAAGACACTGAGTTTCACCTAAAGGCTGGAATAGTTGCTCAGTTCTCACAGTATGTATGTGAAACCTATGAGGAGCTTGCTCTTCCACAAGAGGGGAGAATGTGCTTTGCCCTGAGCAATGCATATCTTCTGTTAACTTTTTTCGTATACTAACCAGCATAATGAGAAGAGCAAGTCATTAAATTTAATGTTAACTTATTGGGCACTTCAGCTCTGCTGCTGAGAACAATATAACATACCACTCACAGTGCACAAGTCCTGCTATTAAAATGCTAATTAACACTTTTATTTATAAGGAACAAGGCTATTTGATTATAATCCCATTTTCCCTGCTCTCTTCAGCAATATGGATGGACCAGAGTAACAACAACCCATCCCAGTTGCCTGAGGAATAATCTTATTTCATTTTCTCTGTACAGATCTGATATACAACACAAGGAAGACATTAGCCAAATTATGCAGAAGCAACTTTTATTTCTTTCTTTGCTTCCTCTCCAGAGTGCACCCTTCCAGACCAAGATTAAGTAAACAGTAACTCATAATGCTCAATTATACAGCAATTAAATAGAATATGTATGTTTCTTCATCTGCTTAGAGTTAAAAGAAGAAAATGAGAGGCAAAATGCATATCTATGTGCATACGTATAAATATACATACTATATAAATCATAAACACACACATTATATGAAGATAATTATATACATGTCTATACAAAAGTGCCAGTATAATATATTTATTCCAAATTTGTTTATCAGGTATTTATAAGATGTAGAATTATTTCTGTCAATTTATACAGGCAGTTAACAACATGTGGGATGGAATTCCTCACAGATTTTTCCCATTCTTCTTTAAAAATATAGTAAGAGTAAATAAAGAATAGGGGGGTTTTATGCAGATGCATATGCATTTTAGCCACACAAGAGTGTATCTTTCATACAGAAACTAAAAAAAAAACATATGATAACATTGCTCTGTAAGATTTTCCAATAATCAGGGACTTGTTCTTCATGTCAGAATATGAGGAATGCTTACACAAAGCAAAAAGAAGTATCATAGAAGAAATATGAGCTATCTGCACAGCCAAGCTATCAAGTGTGTTTGGGACAGTTGTGTTTGTGAACCAGAAAAACTGAAAACACAACTCTATTTTTTTGCAATCCAAGATGGCTTGTGCGTCACCAGCTCTTTTATTATTACAACATTTACTTTTTAAAGCTTTATGTAAATGGACGCAGCGCAGTGTGTCTGTATCAAATCTTTGATATGCGTCAATACAAACTTTTATACTGAGCCACTGAGAACAGAGAAAGATTGATTTTTTTACATTCTTATCTTTCATCACAGATGTTTCAGACATGCAGTATGGGTTTATAAACTCTATGTGTTATAATAAAATGGCATGTCTTATACTTTTCTCATGTACTGTAAACAACTGTCTTGCTAAATATGTTTTGTCCTTCTTCAAGACAGGACACTGCCTCCATTTTAAAGCATATGGAGAAATAGAATTTTTGCTTGATCTCCAATGAAATGAACACAACTACCACATAACAGACAACATTTGTCATTGTTTTCCTTTTACATCACTGTTACTGTTTTTTTTATCTTGTATATTCAAGACTAAGTTATTTATGTCTGAGGCCACAGGCACAGATTTCCTTATTCATTTAGTTCTATCAGAGTAGGAGATAAACTCCCACCGGAAAAATAAGAAAGTGGGAGAAAAGTGTGGCTGATTTTTACAGTTTTCTCACTAATCTCATTAACCAGTCATAGCCTTTTTGTTCATATGAGGTCTTTGGAACATTTGATTTCCTTATGTGTGGCCTTGAATAGGTTAAAAGACTGAGCCACTGAAAAAAAGCCCACAACTTCAGCAGATATTATCTCCTGTACCTTCTCAGTGAATCATCTATATTCAAGGGAAATGACACCCACAGTCATATTCAGACAAAATTCATATTGATATATATATATGTGCATACAGTATTAGGATAATTAGGATTCATAAGGAACTGATATATTTCCTTACCAAGAGGGGGAACTTATATTTTCCAACAGAAATAACAAACATTTGTTTTTTTGTAGGGTTTTTTTTAAATCTGAATATTTTCATGGGTTTTTTTTTAAATACAGGTTAGTTAATAATCCTTGAATTAGAAAGGCCAAGTTTCATATATTTTCAGCACTGTCAGAGATTAAATTTGTGTAACTTAGAATACTTAAGCATAATAACTGATATTTTGACATGTTGTTGTTAAATGTCCTTCTTTCTTGTTCAATCTATGGCCATCATTATATAAGGATGGGAAATACATGTGGGTAGAAGACCTAACAGATTTTAACTATTTTTGGTTAAAAAAAAAAAAAAAGAATTTGGGATATAATCTGTGTAGTTTTCTTAGAAAAAAAAAGTATTTGGCACATATAATATCACATTGAAATTATTCTACCTCTTAACCACAAAGCTGCCTTTAATCCATGCCTCTGATCATTCTCTTTAGCAAATAACATTTACTTTGAATGCAAATAGGAAGTAAATTCTGTTCTATTGAGATAGAAATTAAAATTAATTAAGATTAATTAATAAAGCTGTCTACAAGCACAGATGTATCTAGCTATGTAAAATTCAGCTCAATTTGAAATATCTGCAGAACTTCACTGATTTCAGAGATACAGGAGTGTCCTTTTTACTGGGAGTTGTGGATACCAAAGAAGATAAATATTTTTATTGGTTGCTATTTTGTGCCCTTTAATACCTTCAGCTTCTCATAAATTTTCCTCAGTAAATGACTCCCAGATGTGGCTCAGAGAGCCACAACTAAATAAAATTATATGAAAAGAAATGCTCAGTTTGAAACTTCAGTAAGATCTCTAGTGAAATAATCTTCACTTCTTGACTGAAATGTCAAGAAAGAATAGTGGTGAGCAATTACAAACAAACAGCTGAATGAATTTCCATGAGAATAGTATACACATATGTGTATACCAAATAGGCTGAACCTGAAGGTGCAGAGGGAGTCTGCTGCTATCTTTCAAAGTGTTGAGGTTTTGTCTGGTTTTGAAAGGTCACAGCTGTAAGAGTAGATTCTTGGTGATTGCAGGTAGACAAATGTTGTACTTATCTTCTGAAAATGATGAGAAGATCAGACTGGAGAACTACAGGTTGGACAGCCTAACTTCAGTCCCTGAGAAAGTTATGGAGAAAATCCTCTCGGAGAACATTTCTGAGCATATTAAGGAGAAGGTGACTGTGAAAAGCATAGATGTACCAGGGCTAAATCACACCTAGCCAGACTGACTGCCTTGCATTATGGAATGACTGGATCTGTAGACAAAGAGAGCACCACAGATGTTATTTACCTTGACTTTAGCGACATTTGAGTCTCTAGTTACAAGTGGAGTTGCTCAGAAATCTATCCTGTGACTTGTGTTACCTTTATGAATGATCTGGAAGAAGAAATGCACTGCATGCATGCTAACCCTGTGGATAACATCACATTAGGAGACAGAGTTTGTACATTAAAGGTTTGGGTTGATTTTAAGAGACACCAGGCAAATTAGAGGAATAAGCTAACAGATACCTTGGAAAATTCAGTAAGAATGTAAGTGAAGTTGTGAACTGGGGATGAACTTGTAGTGGAACAAGGCTATATAGTAACTGACTGGTGAGCAGCTATGAGGTCAGGGTGTCAGCAGCATGGCCTGGTATTAAAGAAAGCCGACAGCGTCGTAGGTGTTATCAACAGGAACACCATACAGCAGTGGAAGTGATTATTCCCCGTTACACATCACATATTAGACTGCATCTGAAACACAGTATCCAGTTCTCTCAGATGCAAGACAGATGCTGACAAAGCATTAGCTAGCTCAGTTGAGAATCATTCAGAGGCTCCCCATGAAGAGAGGCTGAGGGAGATGCAGAAGACACAGCTTTGGGACCAACAAACAGCAGCCCCTCAGCATTTGTAAATAGGTTATTAAGAAGGATTTTGCTCTTTACTGAGAACTGTGGTGAAAGAATGAGTGATAAGTCATGCATTAAAACACAGGTGATTT
This sequence comes from Melopsittacus undulatus, assembly GCF_012275295.1. Lineage (NCBI taxonomy): Eukaryota > Metazoa > Chordata > Aves > Psittaciformes > Psittaculidae > Melopsittacus > Melopsittacus undulatus. Next base: position 70,741,553 of record NC_047528.1, on the reverse strand, counting down.
GTCTGGATATAAGAAGGAAAAAAAACCATCACTGTGAAGATAATGGAACACTGGAACATCCCAGACTCTAAATGCTGTACATTCTCCATTCTTGAAGGTTTTCAGGACTCAGCTGGAGAAAGCCCTGAGCAACTTGATCTCATTTTATAACTTGATCTATAGCTGCCCTGGTTTGGGTGGGCTAGAGACTTTCTGAGGTCCCTTCCAAATGGACTTGTCCTATGATATTTGAATTGCTGAGGTGAGTAGCTTGAGACAGGATGCCTTCAAAACCTGAGGGGGGGAGATCAGCATCCAGGAGCCTCAACTCAGAGCAGCAAGAGCCACTGAGGACGCCTCAAGTCCTCGACAGGACTTGTCCAGAAGCCGGCAGCTCAGCTGATGTGAGCAGCTGACTCACAGGGGGAGGAGCCAGGAGGAGTGGCAGCAGATTTAAACCGGGCATCATCAACCATTCCCAGTCAATTGCTGAGGTGAGTAGATTGAAAGAGGATGCCTTCAATACAAGAGTGGGGGGAAACCAGCGTCCAAGAGCCTTAACTCAGAGCAGCAACAGCCACCGAGGGAGCCTCAAGCCCTTGACAGGACTTGCCAAGGAGCCGGCAGCTCAGCTGACACAAGCAGGTGACTCACAGGAAGCGGAGCCAGAAAGAGCAGCACCAGCCCTGACTGGTTAAAAGCCTACCCCAGGGAGCGTGAGCTCCTAGGGCGGATCCAGGCAGTTTGCGCGGCATTTGCACTGGCAGGCGGCCGGGATGGTGAACACTCGTCATATGACCAGGGACCGGTCTGGGATCTCTGCTCTGCCTGTCCCAGTGGTGGCCAGCATAGGCACCCAGACAGAGCCGGTAAGAGGGGAGGCTGCAGGGCAGAGCTCGGAGTGCAGAGAGAGCCTGCACTGGTCTTGTGAGGGGAGGGTGCACAATGGGCAGGGCTGCACTCAGAGCTCCCTGGTGGAGGTGCTCCTGCACCAGGTGGCAGAGCTGCGGGATGCTGTTAATAGGCTGCAAGAAGTCAGGGAAGCTGAGAGGAAGCAGGAATGCTTGCTCCAGGCTCAAACAGCACAGGGGCCTCAAGCTTCTCCTCTAGCTCATGGAAGAAAGAAGGAGGCTGGTAACACAAGAAGCTGGGAAACAGCAACAAAAAAAAAGAAAAAAACAACCAACCAACAAACAAACCAAACCACAACAATAAAAGGCAGGAAGCGGATAACTAAAAACAAGGGGCTTCTTCCTAAATCTGTTGTCCCCACCCAGAACTGCTTTGCTGTCCTGCAGGGGGCTAATGAGGAAACACAAACCATGAACAACAGGCTGATGCAGTGCTAAAGAAGATCTCTACTGGTGCTGCCAGGAAAAAGTGGCAGGTCATAGTAGTAGGGGACTCTACTTTGAAAGCCACAGAGGCACCCGTCTGTCAGCCTGACCCAGTCTCGAGGAGGTGTGTTGCCTACTGGGGGCACAAACCAGGGATGTTGCAGAAAGGCTGCCTGTTCTAGTAAGTCCTGCTATTCCCCACTTCTATTGATCTAGTGGGGGCTAGTGATATAGATAGCAGTAGCCTGGAGAACATGAAGAAGGACTACAGAGCTCTGGGAGAGGTGGTTAGTGGCTCTGGAGCTCAGATAGTCTTTTTATCAATTCTCCATGATAAAGGGGAGGAACTTAAAAAGCCTAGGGGGATTGGCCAGATTAAAAAATAGTTAGAACAGTGGTGCCATAGTAAGGGGTTTGGATATTTAGAACATGGGATCATGTTTTGGAGGCCATGTCTACTGGAGGAGTTGGCTTTCTCGGCTGCAAGCACATACTGCCCGCTCATGTGCATTTTCTCATTGAACAACACACTAAAGTCCTCTGCAGAGCTGCTCTGAGTCTCTTCCTTGCCCAACCTGTAGCTGTGCCTGGGATTGCTGCAACCCAGGTGTAGGACCTTGCACTTGTCATGATTAAACTTCATGAGGTTGGCATCAGCCCACCTCACAAGTGTGTCAAGGTCCCTCTGGATGGCATTCCTTCCCTCCAATGTATCAACTGAACCACACAGCTTGGTGTCATTGGCAAACTTGCTGAGGGCACACTCAATCCCACTGTCCGTGTCACTAACAAAGATGTTGAACAAGACCGGTCCCAACACCGATCCCTGAGGGACACCACTTGTTACTGGTCTCCAGGCAGACATTGAGCCATCAACCACAACTCTTTGCATGTGCCAGTTCTTTATCCACTGAGTGATCCACCTATCAAACTGATGTCTCTCCAATTTAGAGACAATGATGTTGTGTGGTACAGTGTTGAACGCTTTGCACAAGTCCAGGTAGATGACATCAACTGCTCTACATCTGTCTGTCAATTCCATAGCCCCATCATAGAAGGCTGCCAAATTGGTCAGGCAGGATTTCCCCTTAGTGAAGCCATGCTGGCTGTCACCAAGCACCTTGTTGTTTTTCATGTGCCTTACCATGCCTTCTAGGAGAACCTGCTCGCAGATTTTGCCAGGCACAGAGGTGAGACTGACTGGTCTGTAATTCCCCGGGTCATCCATTTTCCCCTTCTTGAAAATGGGGGTTATATTTCCTTTTTTTCAGTTGTTGGGACCTTCACCTGTCTGCCATGACTTTTCAAATATGATGGCCAGTGGCTTAGCAACTTCTTTCTCCAGCTCCTTCAGGACCCGCGGATGGATTTCATCAGGTCCCCATGGACTTGTACACATTCAGGTTTTTAAGAAGATCTCGACCCAGATCCTCTCCTACAGTGGGCCCAAGGTCTTCATTCTCAAAGTCCTTGCGTTTGCCTTCCAAGACTTGGGTTGTGTGGTCAGAGCATTGCCAGTGAAGACTGAGGCAAAGAAGGCATTCAGAACCTCAGCCTTTTCCAAATCCAGGGTAGCCAGTTCTCCTGATCGCTTCTGCAGGGGGCGTACATTTTTCCCAGTTTGTCTTGTATTCACTACATACCTATAGAATCCCTTCCTGTTATCCTTAACATCCTTAGACAAGTTTAATTCTAACTGGGCCTTAGCTTTCCTAACCCGGTCCCTAGCTTCCCGAACAACATCCCTATATTCATCCCAGGCTGCCTGTCCTTGCTTCTACCTTTTATAAGCCTCTTTTTTCCTGTGAATTTTACTCAGCAGCTCCTTATCCATCCAAGGAGGTCTCCTGGCCCTCCTGCTGCACTTCCTTCTAGTTGGGTGCAACACTCCTGAGCTTGCAGGAGGTGATCCTTGAATATCAGGCAATAGTCTTGCCCCCCCGTGCCCTCTAGGGCTATATCCCATGGAACCTTGCTAAGCAGGTTCCTGAAGAGGCCAAAGTCTGCTCTCTTGAAGTCCAGGGCAGTGAGCTTGCTATACACTCTTCTCACTATCCTGAGGATCTCTAATTCAACCATCTTGTGATCGTTGCAACCAAGGCTGCCCTGGAGCATCACATTTCCAACGAGCCCTTCCCTGTTGGTGAGCACGAGGTGAAGCATGGTACCTCTCCTTGTCGGCTCCTCTATTACTTGCAGAAGGAAGTTGTCTTCCACACAACCGAGGAACCTCCTGGATTGCTTGTACAGGGCTGCACTGTCGCTCCAACAGATGTCAGGGTGGTTGAAATCTGCCATGAGAACAAGGGCCTGCGAAGATGGGGCTGTTCCTATTTGTCTGTAGAGTTCTTCATCCACAGGTTCCTCTTGATCAGGCAGTCTGTAACAGATCCCCACAGTAATGTCTCCCATAGCTGTTCTCCCTTTAACCCTGACCCACAAACTCTCTGTTAATTGATCACCTGTCCCCAGAGAGAGTTCCATACTCTCCAGCCTATCCCTGACATAAAGGGTAACTCCCCCTCCCCTCCTACTGGGCCTGTCTTTTCTAAAAAGCCTGTAACCTTCCATTCCAACACTCCAGTCAAAGGAGCCATCTCACCATGTTTCTGTGATGCCTGTTATATCATACCCCCATAGATGTGCACACATCTCTAATTCCTCTTGTTTGTTCCCTATGCCACGGGTATTTGTATAAAGGCATCTGAGCCGAGCTCCAAATGAAGCTGGCTCCTTGGCTGGAAGAGCTGGAATACCACTTCATTGCTCAGAGCATTTATTATAGGTGCTGGCAACTGATTGGGTGTGTTGGGATGGAATGATGTCCCACTCCCCCAACGCATCTAGTTTAAAGCATCCTTGACCAGCCTGGCAAGCCTCCTACCAAAACCACTCTTCTTCTTCTTTATCAGAGCATCTCTATCAACCCCCCGCAGACTTGGTCTACAAACTTGGGTCCCATGCTCAAGACACCCATACCCTTGACTATGACACCACCCTGTTAACCATTTATTAGCCTGTCCAATCCTCCTAGCTTTTTTAAGGTCCTCCCCTGTATCCTGGAGAATTGACGAAAAGACAATCTGAGCTCCAGAGCCACTAACCACCTCTCCCAGGGCTCTGTTGTCCTTATGTTCCCCAGGCTGCTACTATGTATATCCCTAGCACCCACATGTATAACTAGAAGTGGGTAATAGTCCATGGGACTTGGAGCAGGCAACCTCTCTGCAACATCCCTGATCCATGCCCCAGGTAGGCAACACTCCTCCCTTGACACCGGGTCAGGCCGACAGATGAGTGTCTCTGTGGCTTTCAAAGTAGAGTCCCCTACTACTATGACCCACCACTTTTTCCTAGCAGCACCAGTAGAGATCTTCTTCACCAGTGCACTAGCCAGCTGTTTCTGGTGCAAGTGTATTTCATCATTAGCCCCTGCAGGACATCAAAGCAGTTCTGTGTGGGGACAACAGATTTAGGAAGAAGCCCCTTCCTTTTAATTGTTCTCTTCCTCCTTTTCTTTTTTTCTTTTTTTTTTCTTTTTTTTTTTTTGTGTTACTAATTCCCAGCTTCCCAAGTTAACGTCCTCTTCTTTCCTCCATAACCTAGAGGGGACGCTTGAGGCCACTGCACAGTTTGGGCTGGAGCAAGCAGTCCTGCTTCCTCTCAACTTCCCTGACATCTTGCAACCTATTAAGAGCATTCTGCAGCTCAGCTCCACCAGGGAGCTCCGAGTGCATCCCTGCCCATTCTGCACCTTTTCCTCACAAGACCAGTGCAGGCACTCCCGACACTCTGAGATCTCTACTTCAGCCTCCCCGTCATCATTTTGCCCATGCAAACTACCTTGTTGCTCTCCCTGGGGCAGGTTTTTAACCAGTCAAGGTTGGTGCTGTTCCTCCTGGCTCTGCCTCCTCTGAGTCAGATGCTCACGTCTTCTGAGCTGCCTGCTCCTTGGCAAGTCCTATCGGGGACTTGACGCTCTTTCGGTGGGTGTTGCTGCTCTGAGTTGAGGCTCCTGCACGCTGAGCTTCCCCCCGCTCTGGTGTTGAAGGCGTTTTCTCTCAATCTACTCACCTCAGTAATTCAGTGCTTCTTAAAATTTGTTTAAAGCTAAGGAGGTTATTACAGGATATGTAGGCTAAATTTTTGAGGCTTAGAGTTCTAAATATACCATTTTTTTCCTAGGTCCCACTTTCTGTATACATGCCTGTATTAGGTAGAGGCTTTCAGCTGTCTTTTGCTTCTTGCAAATTAGCATTTTTTAAATTATATTATTTAAGACTATAAATAATATTAAGAACATAATTATTGTTGCTTTATGAAAAGTATTAAGTTGTTCTACAACCATGAAACCTGCTTTTTGGCATCAGTGTATCTTTTACCAACTAACTTCTCTCCCCTTTTTCTCTCTGAGACAATTTAAATTCCCATTTCACTAGGATATTTCCTTTGGATGAGACAGAATTAGATCAGTAGCTGAGCATTATTTATGTGCTTCTGTTTCTTAGACTAGAAAATAAGTAGTATTATGCTGATTCAGTGAGGACATGAGGACTCAGTGAAGATAGTATTTTGGGTTTCTGTCCCCTGATGAGAAACCATATCTAACTGGGGCAGGAAGTCAGGAGGCTGGGGATGTGGCCAAAGTTTGTCTCAAAAAGAAGATAGATATTTGCCAAATTTTTTTTCTGCGGGAAAAAAAATGAAAAAAATCTAGAGAACCTAATACCAGGCAAATGCAATCCCTTAAGAAAATTAGATTTTATATATATACTGTGTGCAGTTCTGGTGCCCTCAATATAAAAAGGACATGGAAATGTTGGAACAAGTCCAGAGGAGGGCCACAAGGATGATCAGCAGCTGGAGCACCTCCCATATGAAGACAGGCTGAGAGAGCTGGGGCTGTTCAGCCTGGAGAAGAGAAGGCTGCATGGAGACCTCATAGCAGCCTTCCAGTATTTGAAGGGGACCTACAGGGATGCTGGTGAGGGACTATTCATTAAGGATTGTAGTGATAGGACAAGGGGTAACGGGTTCAAACTTAAACAGCAGAGGTTTAGACTGGATATAAGGAAGAAATTCTTTTCTGTTAGGGTGGTGAGGTACTGGAATGGGTTGCCCAGGGTGGTTGTGAATGCTCCATCCCTGGCAGTGTTCAAGGCCAGGCTGGACAAAGACTTGGGTGGCATGGTTTAGTGTGAGGTGTCCCTGCCCATGGCAGGGGGGTTGGAACTAGATGATCTTAAGGTCTTTTCCAACCCTAACTATTCTATGATTCTATGATTATATATATATATACATATATGTATATATACAGACAGACACACACCTAACTTTTGGTTGGTTTGTCAGAGTTTTGTGTTTGGTTTTGTTTTGTTGTTTTTTTTATTATTATATGTGTGTTAAAATTCTTTCTGAAGTACACTCTGCTATCAGGAAAAAAAAAAAAATTCTAGAAACATATTGTCGTGGTTTAAACCAAGTCCCCCAACTCCCGGAGAGTTAGGAAGGAAAATCCAAAGAATGTAGCCCCCACGGATTGAGATAAGAACGGTTTAATAGCTAAGGCATAACACAAATCACTACTGCCATTACTACTACAAATAATAATGATAAAGCCAATAACAAGCGAAAAGAATACAACACCCCACCAGCCACCAACCCATAACTCACTCCACCCTGCCCGGCCGAGCACCACGTGCTCCCTCCTCCATTTTCCTCCAGAGCTCCACCCTTCCAGCTCTCTCTCTCCCAGTATGCATCCTGGGCATCACGTGCTATGGTATGGAATACCTCATTGGCTAGCCTGGGTCAGGTGTCCTGTCTCTCCTTCCTCCCGGACTCTCCTCCTCCCCGGCAGAGCATGTGCTCAGAAAAGACCTTGAACAAAAACACCCTCAAAACATGCTCGCTATCAAGCAACTGTTCCCAGCCCAGAAGTCAAAAACACAGCACTGCACCAGCTACAAGAAGGAGAAAAATGACTGCTACTGCTCAACCCATGACACATATGAGGTCAAGGTCAGAATTTTGGCCAGAAATTAATATCCCTTTCGATTTCACATTTTGTGTCAGGAATAATAAAATCCTAGAGTTGTTCAAGCGCAAATAGCCATATAGGAGTTGGAATGTCTAGGACATACTGTAAATTTAGGTGCTGAACCCTACTGTTTGTAGAAATATTACTTTGTTACTCTGCCAGAAATATCTTGATAGTGAATCCCTTACATGCACTTGCACCACTGGAAACAGCTAATGGAAAATTACTGAATTTTTCTGAAATATATGCATCTATGGTCTTTTTTAGTGCACTAGTGATTAGAACTTGAGTAGCCAGCCAGCATGAATATCAGCAACTTTGCAGATATAAGCAAGGAAAGAAGAAATGTTGGTTTGTTACTCTGTCTTTGTAGTTTTCAGTTACTTTAAGCTATGGCTTTAAAAAAAAGAAACAAACCAGGGCATGAATGTAGGGCAGGCTCTTCATTGCCTCTTCTGAGTCTATAACAAATCATGATGTGTTAGCTATAGAGTATTTTTTTATTCACGGATACATTAAAATTGGTTGCTGTATGTGTGACCCATGAATAAACAATGTTTCTTTTAGAAGATTCACCACAGGTTTTGACATCATTACTTTTCTCTACTAAAATGCAGGCAGAACAGTGTTGCAGGCAGAACAGTGTTACAGGCAGATCAGAGTGTTGCAGCCAGCCCATTCACTTGAAAAACTGTTTTGTATGTTTTTCAGTTGCAGAATGATCTGTTGGTTCAATTATGAGTTAATCATAGCCCCTGTACCCTGCAACAAAATCTCTGGTTTTGATAAGCTAGTGTGAGTGGTACACAATCAAAATAGCATAGAATTGACAGAGACTTCTATAGTTTTCAGAACTCTCCAGAAATAATGATGGAAAAATGTGTCAGAAATTCTTATCATGTCTCCTATCTGCTGGAAAAAGCAGTTGTTATGAACATAACCTACACAGTTTCCATGTTGTCTTTATTCTTATTGAGGTGGGACATATCTGTGTTTTTTTTAGGTGTAGTAAATGTGGTACAGAATATATGTGGGTATCTCCAAATAGAGAACATTAAGTTCCTTTGAAAAAGTAAACTTACCCACCTTTAAATGTCTAAATTTTAGATGTCTAAATTTTAAACTTTAACAGGTGATTTCTACATTAGGCAGATGACCAAAATAGTTACATGAGTCATGCCCTAAAATATCCAGTTTCTCTCCATTCCCTCTGATGAAATACTAAGCTTACTTTATCAGGTAGATGTAGACTCACTGTAGACTTCTGGCCATGATTCAGTTGCCAATATACAGGAATCTAAGGCCATTTTTTGTAAAATTAAAATTTGTAAAATTAATTTATTCTACATTGCCTCCAGCTGACCTCCAAACTCTACCCTCTTTCCTAATATGTTTGCATTTTGGATGGGCAGATATTACACAGAACCTAGAAGAAACCCATTTTCTTTATGGGGAAACACCAAGGAGCTTGGTAGACCCTGAAGTGCCTAAAATACCCCTGGTAGAAAGAGTCTGGGCAAGGAATTACCCCCATGAAGTTAAATGAGAGAAATTCTTGGCAAGATTTATTTAAACTAGAAGATTTTGCTGATGGCATTATTATGGAATTGGAATTACTGGAATTAAAATTATTATTATGGTTATCTGCAAGTTCCTAGCAGACACATGGTAAAAGCACTCTGCCAGGCTACAATCTCTTATTGTGGAAAGAGGGAAGACATTTTGAAGAGTTTTATGATCTCCTCTCTTATGAATCCTTTTAGGGTTATAAGAAGCTTGTAGGTACACTTGATGCGTGGATAGACTCCACAACTACTTAAAGTTGTAAAGTAGGTATGCTTTTATTCAGCGCTGAGGTGCATGGGGATAGCTCCTCCAAAACATGCACACCTCAGGGTTGTTCTCCCTTTACATTTATTCTCTTAAGGTATACATAGACGTGAGGTTGTTCAATTCGCCTATACATATTTAGTATCTATCCCCGCTTCGTATTATAATGAGAAGGTCCTTTGCACCTGCGCAGTGCCCCTTCTGGTCATGGGCAGGGGTCTCAGGATGAAGTAATGAGTCTTCCTCTTGTGGGTAGGGGTCTTCAAGATGAAGTAAATGAGTCTTCCTCTTCTTAAACTTTACACCTTTTAACCTTCAGACATGGCCTTAGGGTTTGGTCGGTGCCCAGTCTGCTTCTCCCCCATTTCCCAGTAGGACCAAACATCTGTGTTTTTGTCATGGTGGTCGCCCAGTCTGCCTCTCCCCGGCTTATCAGCAGGACCAATCTTCTGCTTTTGTCAGTAGAACTAGCATCTGCTTCTCCCCCTCCAGCAGATGGCAAGATGGCAATGGCAGGTACTTAGGACAGACAATACTTTTGTTTCAGCAAAGGAATTTCTTTAACCCCCTTGTACAATTTCTCTGTATTACCCTCCTGTACATTGGTTATCCGTGTATCACACTTACATAAGAAACATAATTCAGTACTGGTATTTCATTCTCTGCCAGCACCTCTAGTCAGCTCCTTGCTGTGAAGAAAACAACAAGCAGGCAGGTAATAGGTATTTTTGAGATACAGATATTTCTGACAGCTGTTCTTTACCATTTTTATTTTTCTGACTTGGGAAGGGGGGCTTTTTTGAAAACTTTTGCTACTTCTCTTGTTGGTTTTTTTTTTTTGTTTGTTTGTTTGTTTTGGGGTTTTTTTGTTGTTTGTTTCACTAAGTATGGATTGTTGTTTTGGGGGGGTTCTTTTATATTTTGTTGGGCTTTTTTTTTCTGTCAATTTGTTAGTGAGCTTGTATGAGGTTTTATAGAATTATAGAATCAACAAGGTTGGAAAAGACATGTAATATTAAAGTCCAGCTTTTACCCCAGTACTGCCAAGTCCACCACCAAACCGGGTCACTAATGGCCTATCTATACATTTTCTGAAGACTTCCAGGGACGATGATTCCACCACTTACCTGGGCAGGCTGTGCCAATGCCTGAACACACTTTCAGTGAGGAAATTTTTCATAATATCCAATCTAAACCTCAGCCTGTGCAGCTTGAGGCTGTTACCTCTTGTCCTATCACTGCCTACTAGGGAAAAAAGACCAGCCACCTCCTTTCAGGTAGTTGTAGAGAGCAATAATCACCCCAGTTCTCTCAGCCCTTCCTCATAAGAGGAACAATTTTACTTATTTAGACATGACTTCAGGGGTGGAATATTTTATTTCCCCCACAGCACATGTTTGTTGCATTTGTTTGGAGGTTTTGGGGAATTTTATTTTTTTGGTTGTTTTGTTTGTTCTTGTTTTGGTTTGGTTTTGGTTTTTAATTTTTTTGGGGGAGGTGGCATTTTTCTTTTTTCTTTCTTTTTTTTTTTTTTTCTTTAGGCAAGGGATTTTTTATTGCTGAAGGTTGCTGGGTGCAGATTTCTTCCCCCGTCCCCCCCAGCAGTTAGCTGTGGGGAGTTGTTTCTTTATCTACTCATTTCAGTGTTTGTGTATTGTTTCCTCAGATATTAGGCTATGAACACAGGGGAAGCTTTTAGCAGCTTTTCAGAAAAGCCACCCATGTAATGCTCCCTACCACCAAAACCTTGCTACCCGATACACACCCGATACAACATTCTGTTGTTTTTCCAGTGACTCAACACTTTTCCTATGCAGCAATTCCTGTGGCATTTATTCCTGATTGTATTTTTCTCCCCAGATTTTTCTTTAAGCAGGTGGTGTGAGGGTTAAATGTGGGGGTTGGGGTTTTTTTTTATTGTTTGGTGGGTTTTTGTTTGTTGGTTGGTTTGTTTTGGTGTTTGGGTTTGTTTTTTTTTTTTGGTTTTTTTTTTTTTTTTTACATACACCCATCTCAGTTCGTTGGGTTATGAAAATGGCTCTTGGGTGAAAAGGTTCTATCAGCCTCCTGCCCATCTCCAGAGTTGACACTAATTTCACCTGTGAACAGTACCTAATTTACTGTGTCTATAACACGGGAAGGGGAGGCAGATACCTTTTAATCAGTCAGAGTGTGGGGATGGAGTGTTCCCACAATACAATGTGCTGCCGTCTATGCAACAAAGCATGTCCAGCTCCAGAGAACACTACCTTAAGTTATCAGAACAAGAAAACAAAGCAAGCTTCCTGGATCAAGCAAGAGCAAAACACGTGTTTCACCGTTCGGCTGCGGAACCCCTTACCCCAGTCCATTGCAAATTACTGCTGCCGCTGTCTTTACATCAAGTCAGAGAGTAATGAGATAAACATGGGATGAGGCGGGACAGAGTGTCCATTCTTCCCAAGCGCTCCATAGTTTGCTGCTCTGCAGGCAGTGACTGTGTGCCAGACAGACAGCCCTCGGGTCTCCCCTGGCCGTGCTAATTCATAAGGTCAGGCTGCAAAAGCAGCGGTCGGGCCCTCACAGCAGCGGGTAGCCCCCCCCAGCCGCCTCAGGCGCTGCAGAAGGATCGGCCTGCTGCCAGGCTGTGGTGGCGGGGACGGGGTCGTGAAAGCGCAGCTCGGAAGCCCGCAGTATGGGGGAGAGAGGCTTGCCTTGGAGCCGCCGGGCCGGTTCGCTGCCCAACTACTTGCGAGGATGAGACGCAGCCCACTGGTAACAATCGGGCACAACTGCCGGTGGGGCAGCTCAAATAAAGAGGGGCCGTTGTCAGGGCAATTCAAACTGTGAAGGTGGCATTAGCTGGTCAGTAATTAGTCTTTAAGATAATGAGATAAACTAGAAGTTCAACCCGTGCAATTCTTTGTTGATAGGGAGTAGTATTGTGCTGTTTCAAAAATGATCATCAGCAGATTTGATGAGCAAGAAAGATCTGCTTGGTCCTTTCACGGTGTTTACTTAGGAGAAGCTCTAAGGGGCTTGCTGCAGATTGCAGTGTAGCATCTACATTTCTTAGTTCTTTTCATAGAAATGCATAGTTTTAGGCTCTAATCATAGGATTGTAGAATGGTTTGAGTTGGAAGGGACCTTACAGAACATCTAGTTCCAACCCCCCTGCTGTGGGCAGGGACACCTTTCACTAGACCATGTTACTCAAAGCCCCATCCAATGTGGCCTTTAACACTTCTGTGGATGATTAGTAGTTGTATTTGTAGAAAACGGCAGTTGTCAGACGCTTGTTTCTCAGAGTTTCAGTATGATATCTGAACCAAGATAAACCAAAGTTTCATTAGGTATGATGGTCTTTATGTGACAAGAATCCTAAATGTATGAGATATTATATATTATTATATAAGAATCACAAATGTATCATATGAGCCTTTTTTTTTTTTGCTCCTGTTGTACTTCAGAATACCACCTGAAAATTATGTCAGCCCATACATTTTCTCCAATTCATCATACATTGGAAAAAGGCCTTTTTTCCCTTCTTTTCCCTTTTTTACATTTTTCCAACTTTTCTTTGAAAACTAGAAACAGTATGTGTAGAGATTGAGATGCCCAATCAAAGCTATTGAACCAGAACTGGAATTTAAGAGGGAAGAAGCTTGGAAACTAACTACATGTGAGAGATGGCATTATCATGAGTTTCAGATAAAAAAAGCCAACCTGGCGTGCTCTTCTTAAATAAAAAGGTGTGCTGGTGTGATTGCACCTATTCATGCAGGTGCATGTAGCCAAAAATAGCAAAGTGGAAGAATATTTCATTGGAACTGAATAAATACTCTGGTGACAATGTTATTCACTTCTTTACAGTGCTGCTAACTGCATAACAGTTATCACATATAAAAAGCAGTGGTTTCTACTCGTGAAAGGGAGGAAGAGAATTCTACCTATTCTACTGAAGCAGATACTCAGGGGAGACCACCTGAAAGGATGAGAAAAAGAATGCATGGGAGAAGCTTTTTATGTGAAATTATTTGAACTTCAAAGAGATCTGATACTCCTTCATTCCTCCCGTCTTCCATGAGTTTTTGTTTTGTTGTGGTTTATTTTCTTTTTCTCAGATTTATACAAAGTAGAGATTTTTTTTTCCTCAGATAATTTTACTTATTAACAGTTCTCCAATCTCTGTCTATACCTTAATAATCTTGCTCTAGGTTTTAGTGTCTTTGAATAGTCATCAGTGAAACAAAAGCAATCTTTGGAGACACATAATTTTCTGTGCTATCAAAATCCATTTCTCATTTTTTACATAGGCTAAAAAGTTCTGAAAACAATTTGATATCCTGGTGCATTGAATCTTAAAAGATATCACTGCAGAGTAATGGGGAAAAATACTTTGTGGCATTTTTAACTTCCTTGATAGTACATATTAGCATAAGAGGTAAAAATGTTTCCCTAAGTGATTAGAAGATATTAGGTCTTAAACCTACCCTTTGTCAAAAGTGATGGTAGAACTACAGATGCTGAAAAGTTTTCTTCCTCTAAAAGGAGATTTATGAATGTTTTAAGTAGAATGGATTTTATAATACACACACAAAAAAGAGTGATCTTCATGTGTATTTTTCACTCTACTGCTTTTCAACACTAGTGCCTAAAATAAGTGGTCATTGCTGTGCATTCTGAAGAACTTCTAAGAAGGAAATTGAAGTAGGTAAGCATCTGTACTAGGGAGAGATATTTTGATGTGTGGTGAGGTGATTTTAAAAATACAAAAAAAAAATAGGGACCTTGACTCATTTGTGAAGTGGGTTGATGCCAGCCTTATGAAGTTTTAACCATGACAAGGGCAAGGTCCTGCACCTGAGTCCCAGCAATTCCAGTCACAGCTACATGTTGGGCAGAGAAGACATTGAGAGCAGCCCTGCAGAGAAGGAATTAGGGGTGTTGGTCAATGAGAAACTGAACATGAGCAAGCTTCAGTGTGCGCTTGCAGCCCAGAAAGCCAACTGTATCCTGGGCTGCATCAAAAGGAGTGTGACCAGCAGGTCGAAGGAGGTGATCCTGCCCCTCTACTCTGCTCTTGTGAGACCTCACTTGGAGTATTGTGTGCAGTTCTGGTGTCCTCAACATAAAAAGGACATGGAACTGTTAGAACAATTCCAGAGGAGGGACACGAGTATGATCAGGGGACTGGAGCACCTTTCATATGAAGACGGGCTGAGAAAGTTGGGGCTGTTGAGCCTGGAGAAGAGAAGGCTGCGTGGAGACCTCATAGCAGCCTTCCAGTATCTGAAGGGGGTCTACAGGGATGCTGGGGAGGGACTGTTCATTAGGGACTGTAGTGATAGGACAAGGGGTAACGGGTTCAAACTTAAACAGGGGAAGTTTGGATATAAGGAAGAAGTTCTTTACTGTGAGGGTAGTGAGGCACTAGAACAGGTAAGTTGTGAATGTTCCATTCCTGGCAGTGTTGAGTCAAGGTTGGACAGAGCCTTGGGTGACATGGTTTAGTGTGGGGTGTCCCTGCCCATGGCAGGGGGCTTGGAACTAGATGATCTTAAGGTCCTTTCCAACCCTAACTATTCTATGATTCTATAATAATATGCAAAATATATCATTATATATGCTTTTTTACTTCCGAAGTAATCACTGTAGCTATTAGATGACCAAAGAGTTATTAGAACAAGTATTAGCAAGAAAATGTCACTCATAATAAACACTAATAAATTAAAGCCATTTTGTTCAGTGGGATAGATGTGTGGCTCTGTAGTCTGGAAGTCTTACAAAACTAACTTGTAAGAGGTTTGTTTCATAAATTTTCATTGTAAGCCAAAGTAGGTAGAAGTGGATTACTTTTCTTCAAACAATACATGAATTCATAATCAGTCAGTATTTACCCAGTTGTGAAGATGAAGACCTGAGGTAAAAGGCAAATTCAGAATATTATTGGAAACAGAGCTGTTCCAGTCCACCTTGTTATTAGTTAATCTGGCTAAAATGTCCTGCTCTTTAAAGAATGGTATTTAGGATCATACAAGCCAGAATTTTATTTTGGTATGTGCTATAATTTTCTTGGAGTTCTAACTAGACTTATTATTTTACAGCACTGAGCATAATTAAACTGATAAAGCCAGAGAAGTAATATGATCACTATGAAATATTTCATATAACACTGATGAATCTGTCTATATTTTAAGGTTTCAATAATTTTATTCACTAACACACTGGTCTTCATGGTAATGAAACAACAGGGAGAGCAAGTGCATGCTCAGAAAGAAGCTCAATCATTAATTAATTATTTTTTGTTATTAAATTAGAGAGCTTATACTGGAAGTATATGTAAAAATTAAAAAAAAAAAAATCAAACCCAAGTGGTTTAGAACTCCAAAAAAGATAAAGCAAGATAACATAAACTAGTTGACTCTTTCTTTTAATTTAGAGATATCTTTTGCAGAAGCTCAAGTGCCATCACTTCAGGACATTCCAAAAAATTAATACTACTTTGAGAACCAGATTTGCAAACCATTGTGACAGAAATCACAATTGGCTGTTGTGAAATGAGGGAAGTGGAGAAAGTAGAAAACAAGAAAACCATATGGTATTTTGTGATAAAGTGTAGAGGGAGGACTAAGAGACATTCAGCTAAAGTTTCGTATTATATCATCGTAATAGCTGCTACCAAGCAATCTGCTTTTCAGAAGAATTGAATAAAAGACTATATGGGACAAATCTGGTGCACCTTTTTACAATATGAGAAAAAAACCCCACATCTGTTAATTGGAGTGGATCACTGGATGTCATTGGTATCACTGAATACTTAATAAAATCATCTAAGGTGAACCTGGGAAATACAAGGAGGCTTCAATAACTAGTGTTCTCATTCTCGTACCACAAAGCATTCTACACATGTATCTTCCCAGGTGATCAGGAAAGATTTAAGTGCAGCCTGTGAGACTTTCTGTCCCATCTTTCATTCAGTTTTGTCAGACAGGTAAATAACTGCATAAACATTACAGATATTTTTGTTAAAAGAGTGTTCCTGGCAGTGTAAAGCCAAATCAAATAAAATGTTATTGTTTTCTACGTTCAAATATCCTAAACTGAAGTACACAGAAAAGTTTCACCAGATTTAGTTGGTTGTACCAAATCCAGAGTGATAACTTTTCTTCTATTTTTCATCTTACAAGCACAGAAAACCTGGTTTGTGCTTGAGTATTTTGTATTTTCCTGCCTTCTTTAAAACATTAAAAACTGACCATAGATGCAGATTGGAGAAATTCAAGATTCCCTGGAATATTTTAAATAATAAATATTTCTTATCATTACTGTATATATAGCAATAATAATAGATGATTTCACTATTTCTGCCTGTTATTATGTTAGCCACTTCTAAGACCCTTAAAAAGAAGAGACTGTGCATCTACATGACATTACATTATTTCTCATCCTCGGCTCTTTAG
This sequence comes from Melopsittacus undulatus, assembly GCF_012275295.1. Lineage (NCBI taxonomy): Eukaryota > Metazoa > Chordata > Aves > Psittaciformes > Psittaculidae > Melopsittacus > Melopsittacus undulatus. The sequence goes on along the minus strand of NC_047528.1, from coordinate 70,724,925 downwards.
AGATAGATAGGAATCGTTAAGGTTTTCACAAACACTGGAGTGAGCTGTCTCTATTCAGGAAAAGACTAAGAAAAGATTTAAATTACTACAACTACTGGGAATCTAATTGTGCACATTTCTGCACAATAACAGATTGGGCACCCAGAGAGCCTTCAGTAGGAGCCTTTGCTTTCTGGTTCTGGCCAGCTTGAGAGGACTGACTTCACATCTTTCAGGTGGTTTCATGGGAAAATAATTCTTCTTTATATCTGCTCCTCTAAGTAATGCTTCTAAGGCTATGAATTTGAGAGCTATTGAAGGCAGTAAAAGTGTAAGATAAAATATAGAAATATTTCATGAGACATGGTCTAAAAACTGAAGTCTTCATATTGCTCATAGATGGCCTAATAAGGAAAGTAAAAGTAGGATTTTTCTTCTTTGCTACCTTTCTGCATTCCTAGGTGCAATGCTTCACTTTCAACTGAAGAAGAAAGTTTTCTGCTTCTTTTTCTATACTAAAGATCTCTTCTGAGGAAGGAAAAGAGGGAGAAAGGAAGGCAGGAAGGGAAGAAAAAATGGAGGAAGGAAGGGAGGAAGGGAAGGAAAAAGGGAGGGAGGAATAAGGCCAGGAAGGAAGGAAGGGAGGAAGGGAAAAGAAAAAGGAATGGAGGAATAAGGCCAGGAAGGAAGGAAGGAAGGAAGGAAGGAAGGAAGGAAGGAAGGAAAGAAAGAAAGAAGGGATGGAGGGAGGGAAAGGAGGTTTGTACTAATCAGTCTCCAAATTCAGAAAATATTTAGTAATCCTTGCACCATACAGATGAAAATCTCAGAATATTCTGGGCAGGATCTATATCAAAAGGAGGTTTTCTCATTTTTCTGTGGAAAGATGCTAATGTCTTACTAACAGCTGCTGAAGAAAGAAACGTACATCTTCATTTAGTAGATTTTTTCCATTTAAATCATCATGGAGAGTGATGAAGATAAAACTTACATCTAGCTACTAAACCAAAATATGCGTATGAGTGTAGAAGTATGCACGTCCTGTGCAAGAAATGTATAATAAAAATGTGAACAAATGTCATAGATGCTCTTCATAAAAATAAGTATGGAAAAATGGAAAAAATGGGAACTTTTGTCTTGTATTAAGTAGAAATTAAATAAAAGGTGTTTTGCATTACTGATGCCTTAGTTTTCATGAAAAACAACACTTGTTCCATTAGTTGCTTTTCTAGAAGGACACAGACACTAAAGATATTGGCAAACTATTGATAACACTTATACAACTGTGTGACATAGTTACATACTTGATAAATTAGTGATAATGTAACAAGTGATAACACCTCTTACATTTTAATAAGATAGATGACTAATACAGAGCAGCAGGGTGAAGCTTGAAAAATAAACTTGGAAACCACCTCTGGAATATAAATACCTACATGACAAATTACTCAAAGCAACAGTGACTGCAATATCATGTTCTTGAAATGAGGGGAAATGTGAAACGATTGTGTCAGAAAATTAAGCATGAAGTTTTCTGTTCATTTGTATGTACAACTACTCATGTGCGACTACTCAGCACATGGGACCAAAAAAGAAATCCACCATGAAAGTATTCTTCAGATTTGCCAATAAATTTAACCAGATGTTTAAGAAATCCAGTATGATAGTTTTGTGATAATCAGGATTTTTTTTAAAAATGTGTATGTGTACATATACAAAAACACATACGTTCTTGCATGTGTATATAGACACATATATTCATTGTTCAGTTGGAAATACTGTTACTAAAAATACACATATTCTCAGTTTAGACTGTGAAATTACTATTTAGGACTTTTATGTTTTATTATTTCTCTAAGTCCCTGTTAAAATACATATTTAATTTGATCCTACTTTTGTAATGCTTTTTCAGTGGTATAGAATTGATTTAGCATTCCAGCTTTTTGTTGCATAAATAGAATGTGAGATACATCCTTAACACACTTACCAGAGATTAGCTTATTCAGCCTAAAGCTACTATGACTTTCCTTCCTGACTCCTCTTTCAGATGCAAGCTGCTCACTACTCATTGTAGAGGTCACAGAGTTTAAGAGTCAGGAGCTATACATAAAGTTACAAAAAAATGGAAATCACACTGGGACACAACTTGCCCTTGACAATTTAGATCAGTTAGAGGCCAAAAGCAGCCTTTATCTTCAGCTCTGCTGTTGAATGCAGTTTCATCACAATCAGTAATCATGTTTACTGATTTTTTTATGAAAGACATTAGGATTGTTAAATAAGATCTTTATACCAGGCATGGCTTAAAATTCTTAATTTTGTATTGTACTGCTGTTTCAAAAAGTCTGAATTACTTAAAATCTAAACAAAAACATCCCAAACCAAACAAACCACATATGGTTTTAGCATTTTCTATTGACAATTGCAGCATTTCTGTTTCACTTTGGGTTTTGCAGTGAATCCATTTTCAAAAGACCAATTTTTTACCACTAACTATAGACAATATAGTTATCTTGCTCAGCATTATATTTTCCAGCCCAGAAAAATTATCTGATTTAAATCAAGTTATATGGGGCATCACAGTAACAAATTTAATTCTTTTTATTAGACTCTAAGTATATATAATGAGTTAGAATTACAGCAGCTTTGTCACATCAGCCATAGAATGTGCTAAGATGGTGTTAGTATGACAGAAACAAACATCTCCTTTTTTACTTAGAAAACTAAATATGTTGGAGGGAAAAAAGTACCAATGGAATTAAAAGAAAAACAAAGGTTAAGGCAGTTAATGACCAAACTGAAAAAAATAAAAAAAAAAAAAAAGAAAAAGAAAATAAAGTGTTCAAAGGAAGGCATTTACCATTAGAAAATGAGCTGCTAAAGCTGAGATTCCCTGGAACTGTTCAAGCCAAACTGGTTTGTCATTAGAAAGTAAACTGTTTTCAGGTACAAGAAATCTAAGTACAGTGAGGCAGATGTTAACAGAAACTGACTTTCCTTGCTATTATTGATCATGGTAACAAGTGTGAATATTGCTGTTCAGGCTGATACAAAGTGGGTGAAAAGCAGGCACTAAGTCTTAATGCAGTCAGCAGATGAGATAGCCCCTATTCCTTGAGGTGTTTTAGTATGTACTGGCTGATTCTACTGTAAATTCAGCTTTCACAGAGAGTAAAATGTACAAGAACATTTCTAATGTTTATATCTATTTTTCTGTCATTTTCTCATAGATTAAATCAAACCTGTTGCCTATTGAATGAGGTAATTTTTGTCCGTTTGGTACCACATTACATTAAAGTCAACAAACACATTACAGCAATTTTATGCTGTAGTACTAAATGTGTCAGAGTTTCACAGCCAAACTCCCAATGTTAATTGGACAAATTTTGTTTCAAGTCTTAACATGGCATATGAAAGGCTCTGTCCTGAAGCATTTTTTCCTGAGCATCAAAGTAATGTTTGTATGGTTATACATATTATCCTAATGGAGCCTAAAATTTCTTCCTTCTATATCCTTTTATCTTTTCAACTTATTTTTATTCACGGTAATTAAATCTTAATGTAAATAACAGGTTTTGGGTAATCTTACACCTATATAGACACATGCTCGTGTCTTCACATGGAGAAAAAAAATGGGGGGAAATGATTTTTTACAGCTGTCATGTAAGTATTCTATTTATATTATGTTTAAATTTTAACGTTGTCCAGATTATTAATTTAATCTCAATCTACAACTGTTATAAAAATTTACCGCAAACCGGGTTTTGTCCAATTGATTTTATTCACAATTGATTAGAAATTTAAGAGAGGCAATAAGCAAACAGCGCTGGGTGCGCAGGGGAGTCTCCGCTCCACCAGCAACGCACACCGGGATCTTTGGAGTACAGTCTCTTATACTTCTCAGTCTTGGGTTTTAGCCAATCCTGTTGTCTTCTTTACCAGAATGTCGACATGGCTCCTTTCCATTGTTCTTTTCTTGTTTGCTGGGGTCTTTCTTCGGTGAAGACGTTGCTGAATTTTCTTAGTAATGTATTAACAGAAAAATGCTTACAAGCTTAACCGTAGTCTTAACATTTTCTTCTATACCTTATATGGTTATTTGCCTAGTACCCAAGTTTGCAACATCCTGTAACGAAATGTATCTCTTGGTTATCTAGCCTCCTTAGGCCAGTCAAACCGTTAAACGGAAGCCCCCTTTGAAAAACAAAGGGATTGATTAGGAGAGAGTATCCCCTTTGTTTCTCCTTATTGACAGGAGTACTTATGATAATCACGGTCACAAAGGAGGGCTAGTTTCACACAAAGTGCAATGGCGACAAAGACGCCTAAATTCCTGACACGAATCATTCCTGTATATTTCACACAACTAGCATTTGCTCCAAAAGACCCAGTGAACAAAAATAATAATGAAAACAATCTGACTGACGAGGAATTTAATAAGATTTTTTCAGCCTATTTAATGAATTTTCTTCATATTCATAAAGTTATTTATATACATAATCTTCTAGTGGCATGTTTCTAAGTATTTATTTCCAGTTCATGTCGGTATGAGTCCATCTAAAAATTATTGGAACTCCCATTATTCACTATTTCAGTGAGAAATCACATTAAATTATTTATGATAATGTAGCTTAGGCTTCTTCCCAGAGTAGAAGAGGTTGATGTAAATTTGGTATTATTTAATTTCATTTTTTTATGTTTGGTATATACCAAATTTGGTATATACTAATATTTGTTATGTTTGCAAATACATAATGGTCATGGATTCGACCCTCACCTGTCCATACCGACAAGTGAGAGTAAGCTGCAGATCCAACTTTGCATGTGGGCAGACCAGCGCATGGGTAGCTCGAGACTCAGGAGTTGACAGTCCTGGTGGGACACTCCCTGATTGCCTAAGCACCCCTTTCAAACCAGATTTGCATATCTCACTCGAATCTTCATCACCGTGCTTGTAGTAAGCCTGGTTAAAGCCCTTCCCAAAATCTTCATTCAGGAAGCCAAGCCATCAATCAATGGTCATTGGAATCAAAAAAAGAAAAACACAATGCCAACACTACTTCAAGTCCCTAAGCTCTAGCAAGTACTGAGTGCTTAAATATATCTCCGTATGTCAAGTTCCCTTATTGGCTAGGCCTAGGTTTTACCTGATATTTGAGTTGTCCAAAGTGGAGGCATGAATACAGGAATAGAAATGCTTTTTCTCTGTTCTCAGATAAGCAGCCATAATACTGTTCCAGCCTGTACATCAGTTTCATTGTACACTAAAACAAGATGGAACTATGTTTATCATTTCTAGTTGACCTAGAGCACATGATGAGTGAACATACACCACTATGAGCTTATACATGCAGCTGGGTCCTTGGCTTTGATTCTCTGCACTTAGTCTCCTCTGTCCTGAATTCATCTGGTATAAAACAAGGGTAACAGGGCTGCCTGTCTTACACATGAGGATTATTTCAGAAATTAATAGATCCCTATAGTGGTAATCTATGTAAACATATAGACTGGTGGACTCTTGTTAGTCATTCTTCAGTTACAGTCTCTTTAGTCTATTATATAATTGCTAAATGGAAGAAATCTTATCAGAAACAGGAACCTTTTTTTTTTGACTTTCATAATTAAAAAAAAACTGTTATACTGTAGGTGCCCTCCAGCCTTATTATGGAGCCTGCATTATGGAATGCACCTTATGCAGAAGACTTGGACAAGACTCTCAAAATAGTCTCCTAAAACACTTTTAGTGACAAAATGAGTAAATACAATCTTCATGAATGGACAGTGAGATGAAATGGCAATTTTCTGAACTGCCTAAAAATGGCACAAAATCCAGATCAGTGGCACAAAGACCAGCTGGAGGCCAGTCACTAGTAGTGTACTGCAGGGACTGGTATTAAGACCAATAAAGTATAAAAATCTCCCTTAATGACCTGGACAATAAGACACAGTGCAGCCTCAGCAAAATTGTGTAGGATACAAAATTGAGAGGAGTGGCTGATAGGCCACTAAGTCATGCTGTCATCCAGAGGGACCTCTATAGACTGGAGAAATGGACTGACAGGAAACTCATGAAGTCCAGCAAAGGAAAGCATCGGTGCATGCTTGGGGCTGACCATTTGGAAAGCAGCTCTGCTGGAAAGTCCTTGCAAGTCCTGATGAATAACGTGCTGACCATAAGCCAGAAATGTGCTCTCATGACAAAGATGGCAAATGGCCTCTTGAGCTGCAGGAGGTAAAGCACTGCCAGCAGGTCAAGGCAGAGGATCCTTCCTCTCTGTTCAGCCTTGGTGACAAATATTGGGTCCAGTGCTGGAAGTCACAGACAAACTGGATCCCAGAAAAAAGCAATGAGGATAATGAAAGGACTGGATCATCTAACACAGGAAGGGAGGATGAGAGGGGTGGAGCTGCTCATTGTGGAGAAGAGAATGCTCAGAGGGGAACCTTAACAAGTATACTTGTGCATAAACAGAAAGAAGAAGATGGAGTTAGAATCTTCTCAGTGAGGTCCAATGACAGGACAAGAGGGCACAAACTGAAACATAAGAAGTTCCGTGAGAAAAAGCTCTATTATTGTGAGGGTGGTCAAGCACTGGAATCGGTTATCCAGAGAGGTTTTAGACTCTGCATCCTAGAAAGTATTCAAGATCTGGGTGGACATTGATCTTGAGAAACCTGCTGTAACAGGCTTCTCTAACAACCTGCTCTGGGCAGGCAGGTTGGACTAGATGAGCTCCAGGATTGTTCCCTAACCTCAACCATGGTGTTTCTGTGACCATATTTTCCCCTCAAATATGTTTGCCATTCTGTTCATTTACACAAGTCTCGTAAAATCCCCTTGAATTCATTGTGGTCGTACACATAATTCATAAAGAAGTTTTTTTTCTTTCTATATTTTCCCCCAGTTGGTAGTTCCCTGTGAAGTTTTATCTGGATATTTTTCTATGCAGTATGTGTATATGATGCTTCAATGCAAAAAGAAAGAACAACACCTCCCCCCCAAAACAAACAAATTAAAAAAAAGCACAACACTTTAAAATCATCTATTCTTATGACATCTTTCAAAACTTCATGGCCATAAGCATTTGGTTCATTATCAAACATCTGAGCTTTTAGTGTTGATCTGTAGTTTACATTACTCTATGTTAAACAATTATTCCATCAGGGTTACATGTGCTGTGGAAAAAAACCCCTGCCATATACAAGCATAATGAAGCTTAGCAGTTTGAAAAAGTGGAATTAAATGTGAAAAGAGATTGCTTTTTCACATACAGAAGTAAATGATATAAAATCAACTGTTATAGATAGTTCCCATAGGTATCTAGTTTACAATTTGCTAATGAATTTTTCTTAAAACAAGTCCTATGCAGAGCAAAAGAAAAATGGGTTTTAACAACTTAAATGGAATAGGAAGAATGGGGAAAATATAATGAGGCATCATATATTAACACTAAAGGAACATTTTTATGCTGTTGCACCTCTTTTATGAACAGTGTGTTTCTCTGTCCATCAGTCCACTTTGATTAGAAAAGCTGAAGCAGTTGTTAATTGCATGTGAAATGAATCTAAGCATTCAGTTTTGGTAACAAGGGCAAAGCAGCATCACACATTAATGCTTTCAAGAAGAAATGGAAGTTATGGACCTTGATGCAGAAGAGGATGCCTTAGAAGTTCTGACTGTATTTATTTCTAGATTCTGATCCCCACAAGAAACATAGAAAGCTTGAACTCTGGTTACAGATAGAACAGTGCAAAAAGAAAACAATATTTACCTGATCTCACAAATCCATTCCTTAGCCAATTTTACATTCATTGATAGCTTTTTAACTATGTGGATTTTAGTTATAGAGTTTCCTGTTTAATCTATGTACATGTGTGTGTATAAACAAGCTTACACACATACGTACACTCCTATGTATGTCAGTTAATATGGTATGTGTTATATATATACTTACGAATGCATATATATTATTTATACCTGATTATGTACCTATACAGATATTTTTAGCTTTTAATACATTTAATAACTGAATGAAAATGTTATTAATATCATTATTCCAATAAAAAGGGAAAATGCAATGCAAAAACGTATTTTCTTGTAAGTAGGATAAAATGTATCTTTGAAATAGGAATAATCATAATAATGAATCTTTCATTTGTTCTTTTAACTGTGTCATTGTTTAATTTTTTACCTTTGTCAATTTTTATGTCTGAGTATAACATGATGCAATATAGGAAAAATTAATAATTTTTTAATTAACTTATTTTTATTTAATTGTGAAATAGGAGATTATTGTTTATTTGCTTTTATATTCATTTTAGTTTGGGAAGAAAAATGTGATAGTGCATATACATGTCCTGGGTTCAGCAGCTGGTGCAGCGCTGTGTTTTGACTTTCAGGCTGGGAACGGTTGCTGATAGCAAGTATGTTTTGAGTTACTGCTCAAATGTTTGGTTTGTCCAAGGCCTTTTCTGAGTCTCATGCTCTGCCAGGGAGGAGGGGAGGCCGAGAGGAAGGAGAAACAGGACACCTGACCCAGGCTAGCCAAAGAGGTATTCCATACCATAGCATGTCATACCCAGGATGTAACCGGGAGAAACCCGGAAGGGCTGGAGCTCTGGGGGGATGGAGGAGGTAGCGGTCGGTGCTTGATCGGGCAGGGTGGGGTGAGTTATGGGTCGGTGGCTGGTGAGGTATTGTATTCTCTTCACTTCTTATTTCCTTTCTCATTATTATTAGTAGTAGCAGTAGTGGTTTATGTTATATCTTAGTTATTAAACTGTGCTTATCTCAACCCGTGGGAGCTACATTCTTTGGATTCTCCTTCCTAACTCTCCGGGAGTTGGGGGAGCAAGAGGGGAGTGAGTGCATGAGCTCTGTGCGGATTGGTTTTAAACCATGATAATACATTTTGTTCATGATCTGTCAAAAAGATATGATGACCCCAACTGTAAATGAGTAAAGGCAAAAAAAAAATTATCAAGGGTTTTTTTCACTAGTGTTTTTCACTTATGAATTTTGAATAAACATATGACTAAATAATTTTTTATATCAAACTGTAGTAATGTCAGACAAATGCATCCTTAGCAACACACGGTCCAAATAAATAAAATGAGAATTCAGTCCCAGAAGCTGAGTTTGGTTATAGTATTGTGGTTTGAAATGGATATCACGCTGAACCAACTTCATCTTATTTAACCCCACATGAAACAAATCTGTGCTTCTATTAGCTGTTTGAGATTCTGTTAGTGCTCTTGACTTTACTCAGAGCTGACAGTATCCTAGCGAAGTAATTATTCTCACTCTGCTGACAGAACAGAACCAACTGACTGGGGAGAGATGCTGCTGCTGAGGCGCAGCATTGCTCATGCAGCAGGAGTGGGGATGAAAGGCACCAGACAACATCACAGAAGTCACTCAGCCACCAGGTCAAGATAAAAAAAGAATAACTGTTTCCAGAAATTCCACCTTTACCTGAAGAATAAAAGAACAGCCAGAGATAACTTTCAGGAAGGATGACAAAAAACTGCAGGAAATGAAGACTGTAGAACATCTGAAGTTGAACTAGGAAGAAAAGGAAGATGAATATGTGTTTGAACCAAGTGATAATCTACTGCCTCAGGGTGTCAGGCTTGTAAACTGCAAAATAAAATTGTTAGGTATGTATATATGCTATTTTTAAGACAATATGAAAGAAAGGTTAGAGTGAGGAAGACATTATATATTGTAATGGATAATCATAATCCTAGGAAATATACGCCGGCATGTGTAAAACATGAAGTATAATCTATAAAAGGTATTACAGAGAAAAAAAAATGATGAGCTTTTTTAATATATAATATATAAAGGATTTATTTATCCACATTACATTAAAGTGTTGTGGTATTGCCATACATAAAATCTACCGTTAAATCAATAGGTATTGATATTTTCTAGTTAGGAAACATTGAACTGAAACCATATATTGAATAATCAGTATAGTAATTTTTATCGCTTGCAGCATCATGAATTAATAAAATCCCTGTAAACTATTAAAAACAAACTAAAGAAACTTAAGAATGACAGGCAGAAAAAATATTCTAAAACATAACTAGTTACATGGAATTTTACACAAAAAGTTGTAATATTACAATAATGACTGTGAAAGGAAGTGTCATGTCCTGCACCTGGGGAGGAATAGCCACTTGCTCCAGAACAGGCCAGAAGCTTAACTACACAGAAAGGACCTCTGTAGAGAAAGACCTGGGGTTCCTGGTGGACAACAAATTGAACATGAGGCAGTGTCGTGGTTTAAACCAAGTCTGCACAGCTCATCAACTCACTCCCCACCTTGCTCCTCCAACTCCCGGAGAGTTAGGAAGGAGAATCCAAAGAATGTAGCTCCCACGGGTTGAGATAAGCACAGTTTAATAACTAAGATATAACATAAACCACTACTGCTACTACTAATAATAATGAGAAAGGAAATAAGAAGTGAAGAGAATACAACACCTCACCAGCCACCGACCCATAACTCACCCCACCCTGCCCGACCAAGCACCGACCGCTACCTCCTCCATCCCCCCAGAGCTCCAGCCCTTCCGGGTTTCTCCCGGTTACATCCTGGGTATGACATGCTATGGTATGGAATACCTCTTTGGCTAGCCTGGGTCAGGTGTCCTGTTTCTCCTTCCTCTCGGCCTCCCCTCCTCCCTGGCAGAGCATGAGACTCAGAAAAGGCCTTGGACAAAACCAAACATTTGAGCAGTAACTCAAAACATACTTGCTATCAGCAACCGTTCCCAGCCTGAAAGTCAAAACACAGCACTGCACCAGCTACCAAGAAGGAGAAAAAATGGCTGCTACTGCTCAAACCAGGACAGGCTGCACTGTGTCTTCCTGGCAAAGGTGGCCAGCAGCCTCCTGGGCTACAGTAGCCAATGTGTTCTCAGCAGGTCAACGAAAGTCATCCTTGCCCTCTGCCCAGTCCCAGGGAGACGCGTCTGGGCTGATGGGTCTAGTGCAGGGCTCTCCAGTACAAGAAAGGCATGGCCAAACTGAAGGGAATCCAGCTAAGGACTACAGGGTTGATTAAGGGCCTGGAGCACACAACATAACAGAAAAGGCTGAGAGATGGGGCTGTTCAGCCAGGAGAAGAAAAGACTCAGGGATATCTTATCAATATGTACAGATACCTGACAGGAGGAAATGAAAATTTGTACATCCCTATTACGTGTTTGATTACCTTTGGGATGCAGCTGGAAAAGTATCACATATATAGTTTCCTCTAAAAATGGATATACTTAGCTTGTACCAAAACTGCTCTGCAAATTGAGCCTGTGGGAGTTGCAGATGGATTTATGCCAAAACCAAACTGTGGTTCCAATTAAAATAATCATGTAGATGCAGCTTCATTTTGTTCAGTTTATAGTATGATCCAGGGTGAATGTCAGTGTTCAATGGTTATTGGAAAATGCAGAACATGAAGCTCATGTTGTCACAGAAAATTTGTCACTGCCAGAAAATTGCATCAGTATGGAACAATCCAAAATCGTCAGAACTTCTTGAGAGAAATCTTGATTGAAAATAGCAACCATGACACTTTCATGAAACAAAATCAGACAAAATTTCACTCCTCATATGGGAATACAGAACTGGAGCATATGTGTACCCTGTGTGATGAAGAGTGCTACAAAGACAGCTAAGCTGTCAAAAAGGTAGGGGTAAATACCAAAAGTATCCTGCTGAGAATGAGCTAAGTTTGAGTGAAACCCCCCTTACGAATCACTGCAACATTACCACTGATTAACTGGCTAATTAGCTGAGAAAACATGTGACTTGCAGAATTAAAGTCAGTCCCTAGCCAAACAATAGGAAATCAAGTTCCTTCCTCATATTCAGCCCTCCACAGCCCATAGCTGTACCTGGCAGCAGTAGCATATTCCCTAACTCCACAAAGAATGGATACTGCTGCTCCCACATACCACACTTTACTGGGGTATACATTACTGCATCATCCATATTTACCCAGGAGATATGGGTGATGTCAGGTGCAAAGACGGGCTGGGGATATCAGTCTGATAAAACACAGGAAGCAATTCTGCTGCCACAGCAAGTTCACCACCATAGAATCATAGAACATTTAAGGCTGGAAAGGACCTTCAGATCATCTAGTTCCAACCCCACTCCCATGGGCTGGGACACCTCACACTAAGCCATGTCACCCAAGGTGCTGTCCAGCTTGGACTTCAACACTGCCAGGGATGGAGCATTCACAGCTACCCAGGGCAACCAATTGCCATGCCTCACCACTCTAACAGTAAAGAATTTCTTCCTTGTATCCAATCTAAACTTCCCCTGTTTAAGTTTTAACCTCTTACTCCTTGTCCTATCACTAAAGTCCCTAATGAATAGTCACTCACTGGCATCCCATAGGCGACCTTCAGATACTGGAAGGCTGCTATGAGGTCTCCACACAGCATTCTCTTCTCCAGGCTAAACAGCCCCAACTTTCTCAGCCTGTCTTCATATGGGAGATGCTCCAGTCCCCTGATCATCCTCATGGCCCTCCTCTGGACTTATTCTAACAGTTCCATGTCCTTTTTATGTTGAGGACACCAGAACTGCACACAATACTCCAAATGAGGTCTCATAAGAGCAGGGTAGAGGGGCAGGATCACCTCCTTCGACCTGCTGGTCACGCTCCTTTTGCTGCAGCCCAGGATACGGTTGGCTTTCTGGGCTGTGAGCACACTGAAGCTGGCTCATGTTCAGTTTCTCATTGACCAACACCCCCAAGTCTTTCTCCAGAGGGCTGTTCTGAATATTTTTTCTTCCCAGCCTGTGGCTGTGCCTGGGATTGCTCTGACCCAGGTGTAGGACCTTGCACTTGGCATGGCTAAACTTCATCAGGTTGGCATCTGTTCACCTCACAAGCATGTCAAGGTCCCTCATTAATCAGTTATCAAAGGCAATGCAGTATAGACATGCCAGTGATGATGTTGAACTCCTTCTGGAGTTGCGAGTGCAGCATATGCTGACCCCTGCTGATGGTTCATTACAGCCAGGCACTGTGCACAAATCATCTTTAAATGAGTTCATACACCTTTACCCATACCCTGACTATTGTGTCTTATAGTTGAAACTATAAATGTTTCAACTGGCAACAACCATCTTTTATTATACTATTATAATCCTGGACACTTAGGAGCTCCAACAATGACAATTAGAAGTTAATACAGACTCTTTTATTCCAACTTTTCTTCTGACAGGCCTGAGTTTCACCCTCATATTAAAGAACAAAGTGGAATTACAGCAGTAGGGAGCAAGCAGCAGTTACTCTTTATTCTACTGCCAATTTCGGTAGCGTATCTGTTAGATGTACGTTATTCCTCCCATCCTTATATCATGGTCCTGATCAGGAAGCATGAAATGCTGCAGAGGCATAAAGAATTTACTAACAGTAGGGACAAAAGTCATTATTACTCCCACATCTCCATTATCTTCCAAAATAAGTAATAACATCAGAAGAGAGTATATTTGTATTTTTCTTCTCCTATGCTTTAATTTCACCTTTCCCTCCTTTCTTTTTCATTCCTAAAACTGGCCTTTGAACGAATATTTCAACCTTTAAAAAGATTAATATATTATGTATTCATTTTTATCCTATAATTATTTCATATTCCTCATCATTCTGACACAATGAATATTTATTTCTTAAAGGCTATTTTCCTTTCATAGAGTATTCAGTTCACAGAATGACAGTGCTCAAGGCATTCCTGATGAGTGCCAGATGCTACAAAATCAAGAAGATGCCCTGGATTTTTTCGGGACTCTGTATTCTAGGCAGCAGCTGATCTCTGTTTTAATAACCTTCCAGGATTTAGTCTAAGCCTCAAATCACTTCTCAATAAGGGTGCTTATACAAAACCTCAGCAGTCACTTTGGTGTTTCAGGTTAGAGTATAAGAAACCTTATGTGCAAATCCATGTACAATTCTTACTGCCATTCACTGACTTTCTTTCCTTGGCATGATTATCACTAAACAAAAATGTCTAAACCATTTTCTGGTTCCACCTCCCAGACCAAAACAATCTGTTTCAAGCAAAAAAGCTAGCTGAATGCCACAGGAGTCATTTGACAGGAGCAGAATTGCCTGATTTGGATCTCTGCCTGTCTCAAGACACTTAATCTCATTGTTTGAATTTACTAGGCAGTATTGTTAGGAATGGCCTTTCAGAAGGAATGTCATTGTGCTGGAATTAGAGAACTCAAAATACATCTTAAAGATGCTGATATTTTTAATACAGATGTAAGGGTTTTCACAGAATGTCTATTATAGGAAGTGTTTGTACTATCATATACCTAAAATAAGAAAATTAGATGATACTGTGTTTTTCAGTTTATTTATATACATATGTAAACTATTTTATTTTCATATAATAATTTTGACATAGATTTTGTTCTCTCTATTGATGCAGCAATTGTTACAGCTATAATTTTTATTTTATAGCAGTTTTTTACAGTTTAGCTCTCCTGAAATGATCATCAGTAATAAAAAGTATCCTTAAAGAAAATTCTATCCTCTTTTGGAAAATATTGTGCTGAGATAGTACTTGTGTGTTGACCTGTGGCTAAACTGGTCAACTGATAACTGATAACTGTGGTTTAGGTTTGCTTATTCCTTTCCCTCCACTCCATAAACCTGACAGCTGTACTTGGAGGTTGATGTCAGTTCCCATCAACTATTTGTGGAGCACCAGAGTTCTGACAGCTTCCAAATTGTTCACACTGCAGGACTCAGGATTTGGTTGGGGACATTCTGAAAAGCCAAATTGCATGATAAGTAGTCTCTCCTATCCTAACTTCAATATCTTTAAATCATCTTCTTGCCCAGCAGGACCATTATGAAAACCTATTACTCTTTCTGTGAAAGCACCTTCCTGCTCACTGTGTGCACTCAACCTGAACTGCTCTTGTATCATTTTGTTTTACATTTTGTTATCCCTTTTCCTTTTCTCCTCTGTGGTGTATAAAATAATCATCCTCCTTGACAATATCTATATCCTTTAAACACTTTATGTTTCCATTATAGCATAGAGTATTACATTTTGTCCCTTGGGCAATATCAACAAAGGTTGTGTTGAGTTTCTAATCAGAGATTACCCTTGACACTTGAAAGAAACACAGAACAGGAAAATGTTTGCTCCCACAGCTCAGTGTTGTAAGGGGGTGGTCTATTCACCAAATTATGTTCTGGATGTGAGGGTATTTGTTTGTTTTTCCTCTTAATTTTCCTTTAGGATCAAAATCTTGTGCATTCCCCCTTGCCTTGTTCTTCCACATGTATATTCATGGGATCATAGAATGGTTTGGGTTGGAAGGGACCTTAAAGAACTAGTTCCAAACCCCTGCCACTGGGCAGCCTCATCCAACCTGTCCTTGACTACTTCCAGGGATGGGACAGCCACATCTTCTCTGAGCTACCTGTGCCAGTGCCTCACCACCCTCACAGTAAAGAACTTCTTTCTTATATCTAATATAAATCTCCCCTGTTTCAGTTTAAAGCCATCCCCCTTGTCCTACATGGCCTTGTAAAAAGACCTTCTCCACCTTTCCTGGAGGCCCCCTTTAGGTACTAGAAGGCTGCTTTAAGGTCTCCCCTGACTCTTCTCCAAGCTGAACAAGCCCGACTCTCTCAGCCTGTCTCCTTAGGAGAGTTGCTCCAGCCCCCTGAGCATCTTTGTGGCCCTCCTGTGAACTTGCTTGAGTAAATGCACTAGAACTCAATCTAAATAAAAAACCTAAACCAACTGTAATTGCAATCTTAGTCAATACATTTTATAATGTTTTACTTTCCTTCTCTGCATATTGCTTAGTATCAAAATACAGGATCCAGTTATGATCACCTACTTAAGACAAAATGAGCACCCATAAAATGCATTGAACAAAATAGCAACTCAAAATATATTTTGTCTTTAAAAAGTATTACCTGAAATGTCTGTTAGCATTATATAGTACTGTAACTAATTCCAAGTACTATTAGATGCTATTTATACTACCAATAACTAAATAATAGAGTGACAACCAAGAAAAATTGTTGCTCACTGTACAGGTAGAATAAGATTTTGTTACTGCTGTGGGAAACTTATAAAGCAAATAGAAGAGGCAAAAGAAGAGAGGACAACCAGACACAAACGAATGACAGGCAATAATATATTATTTTTCTGAGTCTTCTGTCTTCTAGGCTTAATTAACAGGAAATGAACTAAATAACAGAAAAAATATCACACATTTTTAAGCTGAAACTACTTTTTCTTTACTGAGTAGTATTCTAAATGTAGACTATTGAAGAATAACAGAAATATAGATTGACTTAGAATGTTTAAACAGTTTGTATGGTGTCTGTTGTACATAGAAATAAAGTTAAGGACTACTATTTTGTATTGTTAGGAATGGCCTTTCAAAAGGAAACTTGTGTTGAAATTATGGCTTGTATTCAGTGCTAGGACTGCTAATTTTTATTTGGCATTTATCTACAAACTGTGATACGCATTTTTAAGTTTACAAAACAAGTGCCTGCATATCATGGTGCAATCAGGTGTGCAGTCACAGATGTCTGGTGCCATTTCAGATGATGAAAGTAATATGAGACTTCAAAATGTGACATATATTGCAGACTTTATAGGTTAGGATTCTGTATACTCATAATTGTCCTATGTCCTTTTTAGTGTGAACTTTATCAGATAAGTCATAGTATCACAGAATCATAGAATGGTTTGGGTTGGAAGGGACCTCCAAAGATCATCTGGTCCAACCCTGATGATGTAGCCAGGGACATTTTTCACTAGATCAGGCTGCTCAAAACCCCATCCAGCCTGGCCTTGAACACTTCCAATGATGAGACATCCACAACTTCTCTTGGCAACCTGTTCCAGTGTTTCACCAGCCTCATCATAAGAAATTTATTCCTTTTGTCCAATCTAAACCTATCTTCTTTCAGTTTAGAAAAATTGCCCCTTGTCATATTTCTACAGGTCTTTGTGTAAAGTCTCTCTCCATCTTTAAGTCCGCTTTCTATATTGAAGGGCCGCAATAAGGTCTTCCCAGAGCCTTCTCTGCTCCAGGCTGAACAACGGCAACTCTCTCAGCCTTCATTCATAGGAGAGCTGTTTTAGCCCTCTGCTCATTTTTACAAGGCCATGCTGTGGCAGGACAAGAGGGCATGACTTTAAATTAGAAAAATGTAGATTTAGATTAGATATTAGGAAGAAATTCTTTACTATGAGGGTGGTGGGACACTGGCACAAGCTATGCAGAGAAGTTGTGGCTACCTCAACCCTGGAAGTGTTCAAGGCCAGATCGGACTGGCTTTGAGAAATCTGGACTAGTGGAAGGTGTCCCTTCTTATGGTAGGGGCTTGGAGCTAGATGATCTTTATGGTCCTTTCCAGCCCAAACCATTCTATGATTCTATACTTGTATGATTTTCATGGCCCTTTTTTGTGGCCCTTTGAACCACATCTGAAAGATCCATGTCTTTCTTGTCCTGGAGGCTCTGGAACTGAAGTACTCTAGACAAGGTCTCACAAGAGCGAAGTAAAAGGGGAGAATCACAGTTGGAGATTGCTCAGGCTCAGGTGCAGGGCATTGCACTTGGTCTTGTTGAACTTCATGATTTTGATTTTTTTGGGTTTTTTTAACATCCATTAATTGATTAGTCTGCTGACTAGCTGCTGTGATTATAATTTTGTGAGTAGCATGATAAAGTACTGAGATATATCTGCCTAGTAATTCACATGAATTTCATTAAGAAAAAAATTACATATTTCAATTTATATTCTCAGTAAGGACTTTATTCAAAAAGTAAGGGACTTCTAAAGATTGAACATAAAAAAAAACCCAAAACAAACCACAGACAAAAACCCCTCACAACCCAAAGAACTTATTGTCTCATTTATGAAAAGAAAAACAAGCTGAAAATACAACCCCTATCATTAACAATAGATATGTCTATAATGATCTGCACTACTAAACTTGCCAAGCAAACTTCCTCTGCATCCTATAAAATCTGTTACCTTCAATGATTTCCTAAAAGTCTACATGGAATACTAGTAAGCAAATTTTTAATAGCTGAAATGACTTTTCCACACTTTTCTTTTTTACTGAGTAGTATTCTAAATGAAGGCTATTTAACACCAGATATAGATCAGCCTAAAATGTTTAAACAATTTTCATGGTGTCTGTTGTACACAGGAATAAAGTTGAGGACTACTATTCTGCCTTTTAGAAGTCTGCTGACATTGAGGTTAATGTAATTTCTTGGTTAAGACCAGAAGAGAAAGGTACATAGAGACTGCAGGGTGACATTGAATTGCTATTCATTTCAAAAGCTTTCATTGCACTACACAAATGTGGTGATGTATCCCCAAGAATTACCCCACATGTAGTTTAATACTGAACAAATCAATATCAGGCATTGCAGTCTCATATAAAACTTTACTACTGAAATTGCACATATTTCAAAGTTTGGACATTTCAAATAAATTTATAAAAGGGAGTCTGCTTTTTTTAATTATTTTTTTTCTTTTTTTGATTCAACAACACTAACAGAAGCTGTACAACTTTTAGAATTATAAAATTATTTGGGTTGCAGAAAGACCTGTAAAGTCATCAAATCTAACTGTTAATCTAGCACTGCCAAATTCAGTCCTAAACCAAGTCCCTAAATTCCGCATTTACATGTCTTTTAAATACCTCCAGGGATGGTGACTTAAACACTTCCTGGGCAGCCTGTTCCAGTGCTTGACAACCATTTCAGGGAAGAACTTTTTCCTCATATCCAAACTAAACCTTCCCTGGCCCAACTTGAGGCTGTTTGCTCTTGTCATATCAATTGTTACTTCAGAAAAGTGACTGACACTCACCTTGCTTTGACCTTCTTTCACATAGTTGTAGAGAACAATAAGGTATCCCCTGAACCTCCTTTTCTCCAGATCAAATAACTCCAGTTCCCTCAGCTATTCCCGAGACTAGTTCTCTAGACCCTTCGGCTTCATGCCCCTTCTCTCCAGCACCTCAACATCTTTCTTGTAGTGAGGGGTCCAGAATTGAACAGAATTAAAGGTGTGGTCTCACCAGTGTCAAGTGCAGGGGGACAGTCAGTTCTCTAGTCCTCCTGGACACACTGTTTCTTTTACAAGCCAGGATGTGGATGGCCTTATTGGCCACCAGGGCACTTTGCCTTGTTGAAACTCGACACTGGCCTCAGCCTGTCAATCCGGCCTGTCCAGATACCTCTGCAGAGCCTTCCTATCATCCAGCCAATCAATACGTGAAGACAACTTGGTGTTGTCTGCAAAATTCCAGAGAGTGCACTCAATACCTTAGTCCAGATCACTGATATTAAATAGAAATGGCCCCTATACAGAACCCTGGGGAGCACCAATTGTGATCAGCCACCAACTGTGTTTAATCCCATTTACCACCATTCTTTTGCCTCAGCCATCCAGCCAGTTTTTTTACCCAGCAAAGAGTATGCTATGAACAGCCATTTTCCATTCCATCTTCCAGCATTCCATTCCTGGGAGAATCGTGTGGGAAGTGGTGTCAAATCCTTCACTAAAATCCAGGTAAGCAACATCCACAGCCTTTTCCCCATGCACTAAGTGGGTCACCTTTTCATAGAAGGATGTCAGGTTAGTTGAGCAGGACCTGCCTTTCATAAACCCATGCTGACTGGGCCTGGTCACCTCATTGTCCTACACATGTTGCATGATGGCACTCACGATGATCTACTCCATGACCCAGCCTACCAACAAGGTCAGCCTGACAGGGTTTAGTCTGCCAGACCCTCCTTTCAGCCCCTCTTGTAGGCTGGCGTCACATTTGCTAACTTCCAGTCAACTGGCACCTCCCCAGTTAGCCAGAACTGCTGATAGACAATTGAAAGTGGCTTGGTGAGCACTTCTGCCAGCTCCTTCAGTACCCTTGGGTGGATCCCATCCAGACCATGTGTGTTTGTAAATGGTTTAGCAGGTCACTGACCATCTCCCCTTGGCTTATGGGAGTTTCATTCTGCTTCCTGTCCCTGTCTTCTACCTCAGGGGGCTGGGTAAACCAAGAACAATTGATCTTATTGCTAAAGAGTAAGACAAAGAGGGTATTAAGTACCTCAACCTTTCCCTTGCACTTTTTCACTATCTTCCACACACAACCCCTGCCATCCAATAATGGATGTAGATTCTCTTTAGCCCTCCTTTTGTTGCTAATGTATTTATAGGAACTTTTTTAACTGTCTGTTAAGGCAGTAGCCAGATTAAGTTGTATTTGGGCTTTGACACTTTTTTCCTCCATAATTGCACCTTGTGGTCTTTCTGAGTTGCCTGCCCCTGTTCCTAAGGTCATAAACTCTCTTTCTTCTTCCTCCCAACCACCCCTGCCCAAGTTCTGCCTGGCCAGCCTTATTCCCTGCCAACTCATCTTTTGGCACATAGGGACTACTTGCTGCTGCACTTAAGACCATCTTCATCCCAGTTTGTAGATGTAGGAGTAATTTGTAGTTCTATGGAGTTTTTTAGGATCTGTTGAATTTCTAATTTTACTTGGGAATAAGCATACAAGGTAATGTTATACCACCTCCTGATGTATTTTGTGCTTCATAACCTTTCCTTATTAAAATCCATTATTAAAATGCTTTTTGAAGCATTATTCTCAAACTCTTTGGTTTACAGTAAATGTGATCTGCACATTTAATGAACAGAGGGAAACCTAGAACTTTTCTTCATGAATAATGTTCTGGACACACACTGTATCTGTGAATTAGTATTCAAGAGAAGAAAACAGTTTTTACCCTCATAGTACAATGAACGAGCAATAGGTATGCCTAAACATAGTTGACAAGTGCCATTTTAGATGATGCAAGCTGTCTAAGGCAAGCCTATGACTGTCAGGTAAGACGGGACTGTGGGACATGGGCATCTTTCTGAAACAGCAGCTCAGGGCCAAGGAGAATACCACAGTGTTTTAACTGTAGCTGTATATATATATATATGCATATATATATATCTGAATTCATCTCCTAGACTGTTTGTCTGTGGTTTAGAGGCAGTAAGTTTCTTTTTCGTTTGAACAGTGAGGGTAAGGGTGACTTGAAAAAATTATAGGTACATTATATTTCTACTCCCCTTCTCATGGGCCTTTGACAGGAGCTAGCTGTAAACAGGTATAAATGAGTTTTTAATGTTCCTGTTGGCAACACCTGACCCTTCAGATGGCTTTCAAATAATCTCTGTAGGGCTATTGCTTGAAAGGGAGTGTTGTCATAGCCTGATAGCAACTTGTGATTTATGAATTTCTCTGAGTGGGATTTACAAGGAAATTTGGTATCATTAAGAAGCAGCTGGTTTTACTATGTCTGACCCAGGTCACAGTGGCTTCAGAGTGTTAATGGTTGTTTGCTTGTCTCAAGTAAATTGCTTGTGAATGACTTTGTGAGGCAAAATTGCTTAAAATAGACACTGGTGATAGCAAGCTGCAAGCTGTTAGTATGTTTGCTGACCACAAAATCATAGAAGGTGTTTTATAGAATTTCTGAATGAAAACAGAAAAACAAATAAAAAAGGTAAAGCTATGCACTATATATTTTTTCTTTCTTATATGCATTTTATAGGGAAAAAATATGCTACTAATAGGTATAACAGCTGGTAGGAGGCAATGCTTTATGCTTACTGTTTACCTTGTTTTGGGCATGGTCTCCTTTATTCTTCAGTTATGGAGATTTCAAGCCAAAGCTTTTTTTGTGATTTTAATAGTATTTATTCTGCCACGGAGAATTAAAATGGTTTTGTATTAGTTTGATTTTTTTGTTGTTGTTTTTTGCTTCTACATCTTTGCAGCAGCTGCAAAGAAGCAAGAAAGCTGGTGGTTGTATATACTATAGTTCTTTTCTACCTCTACTTCAGTAGGAGGTTAGTACAGGATTTAAACACTAATTGAATGAAATGTAAATTTTCCAAATGGTAGGTAAATAAATGTGAGCAATAGGTTATAAAGGTATGGTGAAAAGAGAATGTAAAAGAATATACTTCCTTGTCTGTATTTAATTACTTTTCTAAAGAATATTCTGGCCCTATGAAGCCTCATTTATTTCACAAGGAGATCACGCATTTTTAGCCTAACATCACAATGTGCTTTGATTGTGTTTTTCCTTTATTGTTCAAAATATTAGTGTTTCCAGTGATTTAATCTAAAATAAAGCATCACTGAAGAGATTATTTCTGTGAGGAACAGCAGTTTTTTAAAAATTGTGTGGTTTTAGTTTCCATGCTATTTTCCCAAATGATTTGGTGTATCAATTGTTACCAACCAAGGCAGAGTCACAGATCCATCCATTCCTGATTCACAGGTCTGTTCTGGAGGCACAATATTAGAAAGCCTTGTCCAGATGTTAATAATCACACTCCTGTGACTTTTTCTGTTGATACTTGATTGTGAATTCTTAAATATCTTAGGAAACATGCCATCAGTGAATGCATAGCCCAGATAATTTATACAGTCAGTCCCTCATTTTCCTGTTAATAAGTCTGTTTTCAGAGAATGCTTTAAAATACCTCCAGCCTAGAGTTTACTTGCTTGTTTGTTTGTTTGTATTCAGGCAAACTGGGCACAGTGTAAAATAATCTGTTTAAATAATAGATGTTTTGATTAGTTGTAAATTCTTATACTTTAGCATTCCTATATTACCCACAAAAACATGTGCAATACTCAGTAGCTATGGATAAAATAATTTCACCTATCTATTTTTGGCTACAACTGCATAATGACATGAGCAAATTGAATACATGATAGTCAAAATCATTCTTTGTTGCTGAATTTTTTTCTAAACAGGCATTCAGCAAATAAATCATATAGATAATAACTATATTTTTAAAAAGTAGGGTTATGATTGTGACAGCTCTCCAACAGGTAGAGTTTCTGCTGTTTTATCTCAGTGAGAGTTTTTTTCTGCTCAAGGATTTTCACTGGTAAAAATAATGCAAGGGATAGTTCTTACAAAGGCAATATTTCAAGATAATTAACTCATTTCATATCAGTTGGATTCACAAGGAAAAATGCTTTTAAGGTTGAAAAGTAGTTTGCTCTTAAATAGGCATTTGTACAAACTATTTATTATTAAGAAACAGGTCAAGAACATTAACATTCTTCTGTGTATGCTTTGCTTTAAACACAAATAATGAATTAAATTAAATGGAATGTGTAGTATACCAATAATTAGTGTATGAATGAATGGAAAATCATCACCTTAGATATATAGTGCAGATATAAACATTTATAGTTCAATTAAGAAAGCTCATAATTAACAAAAGCTTGATAATGTTCAGAGAGAATCACCTTCAAAAGATCCAAAATTTAGGAGGTTTAGATGCAGAATATATAATATATTTCACCTAAAATTTTTTCTTCTGAAATGAATGCAATGGTTTCTTAAGGTAATAAAGAAAAATTAATTTAAAAAATCAGTACTTAGATATTCAAAGTATTGAAGAGATCTTAATAAATAACAGGAGGCAATAATATGTCAGGCTGTCCAAGTATGTTTTATTAGTGTCTCATTATTTATGAATCTTTTTCTTTATGTGTATATCATGACAATTCAGTATCACACAATATCTTGTATCTCCATTGCAGAAGGCAGGTTGATAGCTGACTGCTGCTGTCACATAACTGCACACCATAAAGATGTTAATATAAAAAAGCACTTAGTTGTAAGGTTTTTTAGTTGGTTGGTTGGTTGGTTTGATTTTTTTTCTTTTTAATTAACTGCACAAGAATTTAGTCTTTTGCTGGGTCATGGGCAATTAAGAGATACTATATAAGAACCTTAATTTTACTGATGCAAGACTGTGAAGCAAAAGAGTACTCAATGTCTTTTTGATCAAAAAGTAGATTTCTGCCTTCTGAGCCAACTTCTCCATCTGCTTGTACCTTGAATTAATTCAAAATCCTTTGTTTATGAAAGCACAAGCTGTTGCTATTGGAAGGGTGGCATTGTCATATATTAATTATTACAAGTTCACTGAAGATTCAAGCAGGAGGAAAAAGATGGCGTGGAATGTCAAAATTTCTTCATTATTATCATAATCGTATTTTATAAACTAAACCAGATCTTAATAAGCTTCAAATGTGTTAGGATAAATAATACAGGATAATATAATGTATGCATATAAGATTTTGCTTCCCATGGAAATATAGTAGCTAAAAATTGGAAAGGCACTAGTGGTGAAGCAATAGATTCCTTCTTTTATTAGCATTGTATACATTAGTATTTAAACTTTTACATTATTATTTTACATACAATTTGTTGACTGTCATACAAACAGGAATTACCTTCTATATGCATATCAAAATCAAGTTTGTATTTTCAGAGTGGGAAGGTTGGCCTAATGATATCTTGGGTACAGTATACAGTCTTTAATTTTTTTGCTATCATGTTCCTGTCAGTTATGACACATAAGTCTTACTGTATCATCCTACAGATTATAATACCTCATGTCCATTTCCCTGTATCCAGAACTTTTACTCAAAATGCCTCGAGTTTCATAGCTTTCATGAAGGTTGCAAAATTGGTTACTTGACTAAATAAGAAGGAAGGTTGACTGAACAGTGATAGAATTTCAGAGGGGCTAAAGACATTTTCCTTTTTTTAATTTCTTAGCTTCAGAAATCCTGAGGTGTCTTTTAATGATTTTAGTCTAATTCAACACTAAACTGTGCAACATGTTTTACATGGGCACAGTTGTTTTATCTAACTGCTTGTCACAGTTTTAATTTACCGCACAGTTCTATGGCAGTCCTTGCATCTGCTCCTCCCTGTTTGCCATATTGTTCATTCTCAACCAGTTTAGGCCCAGAAAGTTATGAAAAATAGGAGGCAGTGATGCTTTATGAATAATATTAATCTTCATTTATTTTTGCTCCTGACTATAACACTTAATAGAAATATTTTTGCAAGGACCAGCTACATTTACATCCAGAGAGCAATTAATGGTTTCAGTAGCTCCTAATGTCAGTACTCTGTAACACAGAACTGGAGCTATCACCCCCAAGGAATATCTTATGAGAAACACTAGCAAAAATACCAGCAAAAAGAAGGTCATTCCAAGACTCAGAAAGAAGGAGCTTTAGTTCTGACATTATCCTCACAGAACCCAGGAAGGGAACATGTTAGCAAACACAAGCAATGTCACTAAGTTTTGAAAGGAGATCCTAGATTAGACAGTTGCCTGCCGTTAAATGCAAGAATAAAACAGAGAAAGTTCATCTGACTAAGTTTTAGTTGACTGAAAGTCTAGGGTGGTGGTCCAGCCTTCCTGGGTTGTTAGAGAGCATAGGTGGGTTCTGATAGGCCTCTCTTATGTACAAGTAAGTCTTGAATCCTATTTACCTTAGTTATCTGCCTTAAGGAGGAATCATTTCCCCATATTTACACATGGAGCTTAGATCAGTAGCTCAGTCTAAACACTTAACAACCAAAGTTTGGCAAAAGTCAAGGAAGAAGATAGAAAAACAGGACTTAGGATAAAATTATTCCTTGGTTTTGAGTTTCCTCAGAAGCAGATATTGTGAGGGCATTTAAATATAAAAAAAAAAAACCCAAGATAAGCCAAATTATTTTGTTAATATGTAATTGAATTTATATGCATTTCTCTCAAATACTCTTTGAAATATGCAATTGTCATGTTTATGTCTTAGCATCAAAAACTCCATTTATTCATAAAATTGTAAGTTTCATTATATGGTAAATAAGTTTACACACTGCACTATATTTGAAAACTATAAAAAGCTAGACAATGGCTGAAAAGGGGATGGGTTTAGGAGCATGAAGCTAATGAATTATATAAATCTACTGTATATGCAAACTTTGTGTTCTTCCAAGACCATGACTACTAACTTGTTTTTTGCTGGATTCTCAGATTTCCTGTGTAAGTTCATAATTTCAAACGTTCCCTCTCACTGGTAGATTCTAATAGGCAGTATTCTGCATCTGCATGCCTTTGCATCTTGAAGTCTTTCTAAAATGTACTATGTCCCCTATTAACAAATATGACTTTCCATTGATTCTCATGGACACTAAATCATATGCTACTAATTCCTCTTATATTTTTCTAGATGCTGAAGTGTCTGCACCTACGTAGATGCCTAGAAGTATCCTGGTGCTACTTGCTTAACTGAATGTTAAGAAAAAAGATTTGTGTTTGCTTTTATGGTGTGAAATACACAAGTTTTAGAAATCAGAAACTGGAAATTTAATAGCTTTGGGGGGTTGTATTTGACCTGATAGAGAGCTAATTATAGAAATGAAACAAAAGATTTATTTGTTACCTGAGCTGGTTCTTTTCACCAAACGTAAACCAAGTCTTTCTCAAGGAAAAGATGAACAACACTTTATGCACATATGAGGGGAAAAAAACAACAAACCAAAGCATAACAAAAAAAAAACACACAAAAAAAGCCTCCACAAACAAGCAAAAGAAACAACAACAAACAAAACAGAGCAAAGAGGTTGTGCTTCATTAGTAATCCTGGTAATCCTAGCAGGTTTTGTCACAGTGGAAATCTGAAAAACATAGGTCCTTATTATGACATTTAAAAGATCAGCCTTGGTAATTTAATTGTCTTCAGGCCTTCAGCTCTGTGAATGCAGGAAAACAATATGCTTGATTTATACAGCAAAATGTAGCTTTCTGCACTGGAGATGAATACGTAAGAACCACATACCTTACAGTTCTATGCAGTTCTATAACTACAGTTCTATAACTGTTCTATACAGAGAAATGAGGATCCTCTTATTGTAATATAGACTTCTAACATGTCAGATGATGTGTTTTCAACTGTGAAATTCCAGCATAATTTTAAATGTTACAGATAATAAAATAATGCATAATTTGTGTGAAATTTCTAGGGTTCTAGGGTGCACAGATCTCAAAAGGATAGATTTCAAGATACATGTCAATTATGAAATTACAGCTGAAAGACCATGGGTGCTATAGAAGAGCCTGAACAGCAAATATTTCTTTTATTTACTACATCATTAGCATCATCAGCATAATGGGAGAAATTAAATGTAGAGTTTTGAAATGTGTGAGTGTAAAGTCCTATAAAGAAAATAGTACTATGATTTCAATTTTACAACAGTCTCATGAGCTTGATTAAGAATACTTGGGGCTTTGAAAAAGCCTTGACATAGATTTGAATCAGTAGTAGTCACTCTGAATTTCACTTTGCCTTTACACTTCTGCCTAGTTTTTATACCTCCAGATGATTTTGCATATATTCTTTAAGAAGAAAACTGTGAGTTTAAAAACAAATTCTTCTGGAATCGTGAAGAAAGATATGGTCCTCTTAAATGGGGTGTTGCTGTAATTTTCCTGTCAAAACATGAATTTATGATTATTCATGAATTCCCCACTCATTTTGTGCCAATGCAAATATCCTGAGTTTTTAGATGCCATATTTTTCCCTAATTAAAATTTCATGATCTCATATGTTTGTAAAAATAAATTCCTAATTGTTTTATCTGGACACAGACATATTTGAACCATACTTAGATCTAAAGTTGAGTATGTGAAATGGCTGGTAAATGTTGCAGGCATTAGAAAAGCCTATTAAATGAACCTTCAGTTTCATTACACAGTTGCAGCTAACTTGAGGAAGGTTCAACTTGGAAAGCCAACCATGTCCTCCAAAGCTAGCTTTATTCCTTTTTTATTTTTTTCTTTTTTCTTTGGCACAGACTGCTATTGTAAAAATCCCCCTGTTGAAAACTCAAGCATTACTTAAGAAAAACCCCCAAAACTCAAACAAAGACAGGCAAACAAACAAAAACCCCACAACAAAAAGCAATTGTTTTCAGGGTCGTCTTTTGCTTATGTCATCCCCAGCGGGGTTAAAAACATAGTGCCAAAGTTATATCAGAATCTTAAGATCTGGAAATGAGCAGCTGTCATAGAAGCTCCTTCACCTGTCATTGATACTAGAGTTCCCAGTATCATTGGACTGTAAACTCAATGGAAACTGCTGGTTTATTTCACTAAAGAATTTTTCACGGGAGGGTTCAGAATGAGTGTTTCTCACACAAAGAACCAGAAGTAGAAAAATCCCAAACCCTACTGATCCCACTTTTTGTGGGGTTTTTTTTTGTTTTGTTTGGGGTTTTTTTTGTGTTTTTTTTTTTGTTTTTGTTTTTTTTAAATCTGATTATATTGATCTGTGTGTTACAGAATTACATGTAGTAAACCTGATGGGAGGCTTGTCATATTTATTGGCCTCTGCAGAAAAAGTCTGATTTAAAAGCCTTCAGATTTCTAGAAAAAGGCATCAGGTTTTCACTTATCATTATTATTAATGGTGGTAGCAGTAGTGTTTTGTGTTATACCTTAGTTACTGGATTATTCTCATCTCAAGCCGTGGGAATTATATTCTTTTGATTATCCTCCAGATCCCTCTGGGAGTGGGGGGGGGAAGAACAGAGGGAGCAAATGAGCAGGTACATGGTTCTGGTTTGCTGGCTGGGCTTAAGCCACTGCAAATGTTTATGGTATTTGTATTGTGACAAAACCATCCTTGCTCAGTTAGCAAGAGATTTGCAAATGTGCATGCTATATAGACACCTGTACGCATTTTATTTACATTCTTTTAACAAATAAAATTACATTCCTCTAGGTGTTTGTGTTCACTTAGTATTTTACAGGTACTCTTCATCTATTTTTAATCCTGTAAGATTGGACTTGAGCTTTGCAACATAAGCAGTATAGGAAGCAATATATATCTCTGCTTCCCCAGGACAGAAGGAATGTAAAATCGCTTATATGGTGTTTGTGTGGATTTGGTGGAGAAAGGTGGTTTTCCTCATATTCCTTAAATACGATAGTTTTTGTTTTGTTGTGAAATACAAGTCTTTATATTCACTTTTTTATTTGCATTTGTAGTTGATGTTTCACCATTTCCATGCCTTATTGCACCCAACACCTTCCCTTTTAGTGAGACTGGTTGCGACTCTTCTGTAACTAATGACACCATCTGGCCATTATGGTGTAGACTGTACTGTGATTCTTTAGGTCATAAATTTGGTAACTAAAAATTCAGAAATTTAGTCATAAGCTTACAAGCTTATCTTTCCTGAAAGATTCAGAAAAGCACTTGATGCTTTGCACTTTTTTCTCCTGGTTGGTTGGTTGGATTATTTGCATGGTTGGTTTTTGGAGGTGTGTTTTTTTTGTTTGGTTGGTTGGGTTTTTTTTGTTAATGATTATGTTAAGAATTAACATTAACCACCTAGATTTTATGGAATTACTGACAATGTAAGAGAACAGCTCCAAGAGCTTTCTCTGCAAAAACATTTCAAGTGTTGACTGTAAATATAGAAAGTACCTTAAAGTATTTAATTTTTTTTTAACAAAAAAAATATAGGAATGATGTAATCATTTGGTCTTGTGATGTTGCTGTATAATTTCTTTCCAAGTAATTGCTTATGATCTACCTCTTAATTATAATTGTATTTTTCCATATGCTATGCAAATTTATAATAACAATTTACAGAAAGATGGTTTCAGAGTTATTGATGTAAACATGTATAGGTAATGACTTAGCAATTTTAAACCTTGGTATACCCATTTGGTCCTATTTGCATTTTTTGCAATAGCAGTATCTCTGTTCAAGGAGATTACTTACTGCACACAAGATGATTGTAGCTACATTATTATGTATATCAAGACACATACCAAAGATTACTGTGTATTAGCAGGTGCCACTATAACTGTAATTTTCATTAATATAATAGAAAGACTGAATTTTAGCCATGATTTATACCAAAGTGTTGAGTGTAAACATTTTCATCATGAAATAAAAAACTTTATATGTAATGTCTTGGGTGTTTTCTTAGTTTTAACTAAACCAGTCTGGAACTGAATCTCTAAAAATGAGTATGTTTTGGGTTGCAATACCTTTTTGAGCATATTTCTTGATTAAAAACACTTTATGTATACTCCGTGCTTTATTAAACATCTTTCCCCATGAAGAAAATGAAAAAAAAAGTGTTTTAAATACATTTCCAAAGTGTTTGTTTTCCAGATTATTGAACCATGTGCTGGTTTTTCTTTTGGATTAGTAATTTTTAGTTTTGTGAGGTTTTGTATCTCCGCATAAGTTACTGATGCTCAAGTGATGTAAACAGAAGAAGGAGGAAACATTTGAGAGACAAAACAAAAGAATTGCCTTGCTGGAGCAGAAAAATGTTTGTTTTCATAAACCACATATGCATACAGGCACAAGCATATATCGATGTTTTAGAGAAACACATTTACCTGCCTCATATCATCGTCATCCAAGAATTCAAGTGAATTACAGCCAGTATGGATTAGAAATATAGATTCCTGAGACGGTCTAAGTTCACAGATAATGAGTAAGTGTTCCTCTGGGTTCTCTAAGAGAAAAGTATAAATCAAGCTGTCATTATTTGTGCAGATAGTAGATCTACATATATAAAAGGTTTTAAAATAAATGAACAATTACCCTCAAAAGCTGAAGCAAGGTAGTGTAAAAACTCCTAGTGAACAGAGAAATCATCACATCATGGCTTGACTTCGCGAACGAAGGTTTGGGAAGGGCTTAACCACGCTTACTACAAGTGCACTGATGATTAAAAAGGCCAATATGGGATAGGCAAATCCAGTTGCAAAAAGCACAGTGAAAGGTCTTGGGTGGTATAGGCGGGGCACAATTCTTCTGATGTTGTCTTTTCTCCTTGAGACAATGGCGTTATGGAGCGACCAATGTCCTGAACTGCCTGCATGCAGGGTTGGGTCTGGGACTTCCAGTGCGCCTTATCACCTGCCATTTAATCAATCACTTGTTGCTACAGGGCTTTGCAAGTGTGGGTAAACCCTTCTGGCCTGCTCAGTGGATTTTTTAGGTGAGGCATAGCATGCACAGAACTGGTCCTACCCTTTACACCTGAGGTTTATCTGCCAGGGCCTAGCAAGCTTGGAGTGTGACGGCAAAGTCCTCAGGTTGTAGGTTTAATTAGAGTATCCTTCTCTTACATGGATGGCCTTACAGAGCTAAACAAGCTCCATCTGCCCGGGTTTGAAGTTAGAGCTGTCCTTCTCCTAGGATGGTTGCCCAAAGGCTAGTGAGCCCATCCTGCCCATGGACACATTTTGTCTGACCCTTCAGTTGACACCTGTCTGGCATGGGAGACCCTACCGGAGGCATATGCCACCACCAGCATAGCTCCCAACCTCACAAGGGAACGCAAGTTCTTTCCCCATGACAAGGGGGTGTCCATGAAAGAGGAACAGGGAAATAATAATTTTAGAAATATGCTAAAAAAAACCTAAATTCCTAGAATACTTAATGCATGCTTTAGACAGCATATTACACATTGGAATATCAGGTATATTTATTCCCTTATTTTTGTGGAAAAGGACAAAGTAAATCTCTATAATAAGAAAAAGAAACTATGATGAAAGTAATGGGCACATTAAAGATAGTGTCATTTCTAGTATGACTTAATAATCATACTGTTAGCTCACCCCTTTGGGCTGAATTTTATTTTTCATATTCTTCATAATTTTCTTGTTTTGGTAATGCACCTGATGATGTGCAACTTAAGATTCCTATATTTTACACTGATTTATCAATTAATTTTACTACATTATTCAGTGGAATTTGACTCAGATATTTTCTGATTGCACCTTTGCACAGAGAGTCAGCTCTTCCCTCTTTTTTGGATATTTCAGGTGGTACTAATGGATATTTTCCTCTCCAGAAAATAGGGAAAAGGATCTGGCAGTTGTACCTGGATATTATTATTCAAAATCTTAGCAAAATAGTAATTTATTTGTTTTACAGACAATCAAGCTGACTTACCAGCATTTATAACATGAAAAAAGTCACTGGTATGGGACAAATTTAGGGAGATGCAACTGCAAGGACAGAACCACATCACTCAGTCACATGACTTTTTTAGCTGGGTGGGTACAGTGGCTGGAAAGCAATTTCTATTCAAAGTTTTCTTCTGTTCTACTGCATAGCATGCATGCACACACACACATACACACACGCACACACACACTCAAACCATCTGAGCCCCCACCCCCCAATGCAGTTCAGATGGCATCATAGGCCCAACAGAAGCAGGATGAGCTTGCCATACCAGAAGCCAGCTGATGGTTAGCCCTGATGCGCGGCATCTCCACAGTGGACTCCACATGCAGCAGTCTTGTCCTCTCTGCAAGTGTGCTCCCTGTGAGAGGCTATTGTATTCATTATTCATTGCCTTCTGAAATGGTGATCATAAGTCACTCAGGGCTTCACTGGTCATGTCTCTCCAGGCTAATTTTGTTGAGCTTTTTTTCCTGTTTCTAAAACTAATAAGCAGTTGTTGCTTGCATTGCACTACCTTCTGGTCTCAAAATGTGTTAGAAGTATGAAAAACTAAGAGTTCATCTGCATTTCTTCATTTATTTTTGCACATGTCTAAAGCACTTTTGGGCAACGCCAATTATCTATGCTTTGTTTTTCTAGAAGATGCCAGAATCATCTAATGATTTAGAACTTGGAAGACATGGTTGTGATGTCATGTGCCTAAGAGATGCTTTCTTGTATGATTTTTTACCTCCATATCACCATATAATTCCAAATGAAGAAAAAGATGTCCCACTTTCTTTGATGATCCACATTTAAATTACTCTATCTGTTGGGCTTTTTGAAAACCTCCTAAGAAAACGAAGACCCAAACACTCTTTACAGCTGGAAATTATGTTTATTGCTTTCTTTTCTGGCCTTTCATTTATATGCTATTTTACCTGTAAGAGAGGTTTTCAATATTGTTTAAAATTAGCTCATAATCATAGAATCATAGAATAGTTAGGGTTGGAAAGGACCTTAAGATCATCTAGTTCCAACCCCCCTGCCATGGGCAGGGACACCTCACACTAAACCATGTCACCCAAGGCTCTGTCCAGCCTGGACTTCAACACCACCAGGGATGGAGCATTCAAAACTTCCTTGGGCATCCAATTCCAGTGCCTCACCACCCACCCTAACAGTAAAGAATTTCTTCCTTAGATCCAATCTAAACTTCCCCTGTTTAAATTTTAACCCATTACCCCTTGTCCTGTCACTACAGTCCCTAATGAAGAGTCTCCCCTCAGGATCCCTGTAGACCCCTACAGATACTGGAAGGCTGCTATGAGGTCTCCACGCAGCCTTCTCTTCTCCAGGCTGAACAGCTCCAACTTTCTCAGCCTGTCTTCATATGGGAGGTGCCCCAGTCCCCTGATCATCCTTGTGGCCCTCTTCTGGACTTGTTCTAACAGTTCCATGTCCTTTTCACGTTGAGGACACCAGAACTGCACACAATACTCCAAGTGAGGTCTCACGAGAGCAGAGTAGAGTGGCAGGATCTGCTTTCATCGCACACTTTCACATATTTTATAATACAGTTGTAGTAACAGGTGTCTTTGGCAATAAGTTTTTTTTTAGTTATGTAGAAGCCTTGTGGAGGAAGCCCTTATATGAAAACACAAGTAGAATAAATGTTTTTAGCTATGTATTGTTAGTGTAGTTCCTGGTGTCTAGGTTTGAAAGTAGTATATCTTAATATTGTATCATCCGGTCCAGATACTGTGAAAACTAAGAATCTTTAAAGGACAGCATCTTTTTATTTTTTTTAAAAAAAGAGACAAAAGTATTAAGTGATATGGTTAGACAACTCATCAAAAAGAGACAAAACAAAAAGAGATGTACTTGGATGTATAGAAGACAAAAAAAAATAAAAATATGCAAACAGCAACATGTGTACAAAATGTCTATCTTAAGACACTGCAATATAATTAAAATAGCAAATGAGGTAGTTATAAATGGACTAACTTATATTCCAGTTCCTTAGTTTAATGAAGGCAGAACGGATATCAGCACAGGCCAGTTTGCTCTTTTTGATGAAAAATTACATGCTGCTGAAGCTAGATTCTAAACAGAATCAAAATTCAGTGAACAGTCCAGTGTCTGTCCCCCTGCATACCAGTGACTAAATGAAGAAATAAAAAAATAGGTAAAAATTCAAAATATGAACTTCTTCCAATCCTTAGTTCAACTTCATTCCAGACATGTAGGTCTATATGGTAAATGGCATGCAGATCTGCACAAGTTAGGGTCATGCACAGAGCCATATATATGTATTTCACTCCAGTTATTTTTGGGGCCAAGACACAATACAATCATGCTTTCAGTAAGGTTTATTAGGCAAAATCTCACAAGATGCCACTTATATGTAATTAAAGGAATTTTGGTTGCCCTGAAACACAACTAGAAGCAGTTTGTGCTTGCCCACAACATGGCTTACACATACCATATTTTTTATCAATTTTTTGTTTCATATATCTATATTTACGTATTGTTATAAAAAAATCAGTAGCTCCATAGGCTATATCTATAAAATTTAGTGTGTCTTTGAGAGCTGCCAAGAAACAGATTCTACCATTCCTGGTCATATATCTATCTTTATATGGACCTTTTATTCTAGGACCATCACACTGGCCCAAGAAAGGCAATCTACATGTCTTATAGCAGTATTCTGCCTGTAAGTGCTAGTGAGGCATCCAGTTTACATTTTTTTGTTTGAGGACATTTGCTACCTCCTTCTATACCAAATGTGTGCACACATTTTTAACTGTAGGCAAAATTGAGCTAATTGACCTTGTTTCAGATACTTTGAGATACAGCAGTGATGACCAAAAAATTTGCGACCTGTCCTCATTTGTAAACTGCCTGCTATTCAGATATGTAAACAAGGATTGTAAAACATGAAATAAAGCCTTTGGTTATTTGGTTTTAATTCAGCCAGTGCAAGCCTATATGCACAAAAAAAAAAAAAAGCCCAAACCCAAACCCTAAGTAAGCTTTGTGGAAAAAACCTTTTTAACTGTGAAATTTCAGACTGAAAAGCTATCTTTAGGATTCAGCTTTGAATAGAGGAGCCAGCTATGATTTATATACAAATGTTCTGGTAATTGGAATGTTAACGGGTATACTACAAAGGCATGAAATGACAATTTAATGGTCTTTTTACTACTCTTTTGCTACATTTTAATGCAAAGATAGTATTTGTGAAAACAGAACAAAACTAAATGTTTCTAAAGTACTTTCAAAAAATTAAGCTTGCATTTAAAGTATGAATTTAACAGACAGTTAGGGAAAAATCCAATTAAAACCATAGAAATCTATAAATTAGTTACCTGTCTTCTTCCAGTATCAAAAGTATACCATAAAATGCACATCCTGAGCAGAATGCCTCAAGTGCAAATTCCCCATTACAGGAAACTAAGCGGAGACCAAGGGATTCATCTGACCAGATTAAGATATCTACAATACAAGATTCTCCTATTTGGACTTGACACCCAAGTAATTTAAGTGAGGTTTTAAACAGATAATTCTGAATTACATGAATTTTAATTCTGAATGTTAGGTTAAGAAATCTTTAATAGTTAGTCTATACACTCATTAAAGCATTGATACTGCAAATGAGTTAATGTAAGTAAATAATGTATTTTAGTTCACATATTGACACAGCGTTCTTCAGATGTTGTCATATTCAAGTAGTGAATTGTGGTACCTAAATATCAAGGGGGGGTTGTAGGTATTTATTACATTGATTTTTGTCTCTGCTACTATTTTTTCTGTTTATAAACCATCCCTCATTGCAGAAGTTTAGAAAGCAAACAACCGTAAGAGTTGCCCATTTTAAATAATTCTCCCTTTGTAGTTATACAGATGAGGAAAATTTAGGCAAGTTAAACAGAAACATATTAGGACACTACCAGTACTATTAGATCATCCCTTTGCTCTTCCTCATACTTAAAAGAAAAAGAAAATCAACAAGAAAAATACCATTATATCAAGACATCTTCTAAAAAAAGTTAATAAAATTAAACTTTATAGTTATATAGTTAATTATAATTATATATAACATGTTATTATACATTAGTTTAGAGGGAAGGAGTTTAGCAGGGGCTGCACTTGCTTTTCTTGGTTTTGTTGCAATTATTTTGGGGTTTTTGGTATCTGTGTTTTGTTTTTGTTCGGTTTGGGTTTTTTCCCCCCTCCTTATTAAAGTGCCTTTATTTCACAACAGATAACTTTTCACACATTTACCCTTCTCTTTAACTCCCCCATCCCACTGGGTTGGATTTGAGTAAGCAGCTGTGTGATGCTTAGCTGCTGACTGGGATGAAACAACAACACCACCATATCCTTAAGGCACTTTCATTTAAAACACTATCAAAAAGAAGTCACAAAGTAAATTCCAGACAGTATAAAGAATAAACTTTTTTTTCCTCAGGGTGGAAAAATTGAAGTAGTCAGTATATTAATTGCCTGCTACCATCTGTGCTACCTTATTGCTTTCGCAAGATACATTGTTTGAGAGGTTGTATATCTCAAGTTGCTAAACCTTTTAACAATATTTGCCTTCTTATTACTGACTCAAATGCAGCCCAAAATGGTACTGAATAGAAGCTGTCACCATCTGACACCTATTCAATCAAGCTTAGATTAATCATCATCATCATCTCTGTCACTGGATCTCATTCTCTTTATATTTCCATCACACATACCATGAACTGAAAAATATGTTCACCTTGTGTTCCTTATTGAAATATTTGGGATTTTTCATTCTGATTTTTAGATGGAAAGACAACAGCCTACTTCAGCTTAGCAATTAGAGTGAGTTTGCTTTAGTATTGGGATAAAACCACTTTAAGCTGAAATGTCAATTAGCCTGAAATAATTTTGGTTCAGTACAACGTGCATGTTTATAATTAGAAATGCTTTTCGATTCCTCGGTGTTGTGGAGAAATATCAACTCTGTGGAATTAATGATTGGTTTGATGCAGAAAATTAATTATTTTTTACTTTTATATTGGAATACTAAATTTATCTACTTGATAACACATTTGTAGACTATTATACGTCTCCATTTTTCTCCATAGCAACTT
The DNA here is from genome assembly GCF_012275295.1 of Melopsittacus undulatus. Lineage (NCBI taxonomy): Eukaryota > Metazoa > Chordata > Aves > Psittaciformes > Psittaculidae > Melopsittacus > Melopsittacus undulatus. The sequence continues at coordinate 70,687,912 of NC_047528.1, read as the reverse complement.
TTTACACATGCTAAAAACCAGACAACCTTTACACAGCGTGCAAGTACCATAAAGTCTTCACTGTAGACAGGATGGATGCAATCATATTGCTAAATCAGAGTTAGACAATGTAATCCATTCATTCAACTATGTTGCTTCAAGGCTGCTCACACTACATGTATGTTGCCGTTACCCTCCTGGTGGTTTTCCAGTTGCAGTTCACTTACCTTGGGGATGTCAGGTATTTTAGCGTATCTCAAGTCATAGCAGCTGTGTGACTACAAACTGAATGGGACCACAGATCTTTCTACACAGGCTGTAATAGAGGCTGACTTCCATAGCTCACATATGCATGTCTACATAAGGTAGGCGTGAAGCCATGTATCAGTATGATCTGAATCCTACCTTAAATGCAGCCATCGCACACACACAAAAATGTTTTCTTATTTTGACACAGACTTCCATACCCCTTAAAAGAAATATTTTTCTTACTTCTGAATTCTTTCAATTAAAAATACTATTTGTTATTTTTTTCCCAATAAATTTGTATTTCATTATTTTTAAGTTTTCTATTTCCTTAGGAAAAAAACCTCCAACGCTTTTTTTCTTTTTAAAGCTCTATGGTTTTGAGGTTTTAATTTTATTGTTTTCAGATTAAAATTCCTCACAAAAGAATAAGAATATTGGTGGAGCAGGGAAGTTTCTTTCAACTGGAAAGCTTTGTGAACATAATTTGAGACTGAAAATCAAACTCTGTTATTCCAGCCAAGTACATCATTACAAGCAATTAAGATTTCAAAGGGTCACTTTGTGTTTCAGGGAAGCCAGTGCTTCTTTGTTTTCTGTAATACATGGCCATATTTGTTGTCATCTGATTTCTACCACTATCTTTCTAGAACTGAGGACAGAGTTTTGTCTTTGGTAGCTGGTAGTATCTGGTTTCTCATTTCTTAATTACATTGTCTTCAAAAGGCTGAAAAGAAGAAATAACAATAATCAAAGCAGTAATATTTATATTAATAATAAATGTGCCATTATCAGTGATAATAACGATAAATAATGTTTCTGTTGATTAAGTTGATGTTAAATTTACTCAAAACAACACAGAAGTAAACATGCAGAGGAGGGCAGTTATATTTCTCCATATTGTTCTCCTTATACTGGAATAAAATAGAAGATCCTGTTGCAGACTTGCACTTTAACAATTTGCTAAGGCAGTGGTACAGACAATACTCCCAAGAGAGTGACATGAGAGAAGATGGGTCTAAAAATTCTTAGAATCCATTTTGTTTAAAAGCATAACCTAATCTAAATTTGGTACATAAAGCCTTATGTCTTATATTTTGCAATCTGGTTCTCCAAACAGCCAAGGATGAGTTATATTCCAAAAATCAGATTTTTAGAAGATATTAAGCTAAAACTTCCAGTATGAAATTCAGATTACACTATCATATTTCTTCAAAGATCTTCAGTGCCTTTTTACTCTAGACATTCCCAAATACAAACATTACCCTTTAATCATGCCCCAAAATCTGATAACACTTATTTTCTCATGAAAATAAGGATGTTTATGATTAGTAAAGCACTATGCTGAGGCCTGGGCTTCAAATTAAGGATAAGAATCTGAGACTCATTTCCCATATTTTGTAAGAGTGCTACAAATTCAATTACAACCCAGAAGACAGCTTTGGTGATTTCTGTGTATGTGAAAACATTTTATATCATTGAACAATATCTCTATCTTGTCCATCTTTTCTGAGTAGCAGCAGATACTGAGTGAGGCTTTCCATGAGCAAGGCAAAGCATTGCAATGACTATTCTGAAACTTGGAATTGCTAGTTTGGTGCTTCAGGGACTTCACATTGAGCTACGTGTCATTGCTAGTAGGTCTGTGCCAGCACTCCAGCAGCTTTGTGAATGCTATCTAACAGCAACAGCAAAGTCTGCCAGGAGCTGTGACAAGCCAAACTATATTTCTGTAAGTAGCCCTAGCTCCTAAATAATGGATTTAGGAACTCTACAGATCCCCATCACTCTAAATAAAAAGATATGTACATTTTTGCTCCCTTACGGTTTTCCTGTACTGTCCTACTTACACTGTTCTAGATGATCTCTACAGTGTTTCTTTCCACCTTTAGGGGAGAAAGAAATGTACCACATATTCCTATTATTCTAAAGAGAAAATGGTGCTGTCTCTAATTATGTTCATAGTGAAATAGGTCAATGGTTCAGAAATTTATTTTTAAAAGGGTTGTATATCACATCCTAACACAATTAATCAATATCTTTTTTTTTTTTTCTAGACAGCTGCTTGCAGGAAACATAATTTTTTTGTGTATATCTTTATCTAATTAAAATGCATCCTAGCTTATTGGTATGGAATTCGACACATCCTTCAGTATTAATTAATTACTTGGTGGTTTTATTCCTCTTTTAATCCTCATGCACAATGTGTGAAGATTTATGTAAATATGTAACTTATCTTGTGCCATTTTTTTTTACTGTGACAAGGTGAAAAATTACTTTTGCTATATTGGGTTCAGTTTTCATGCTTGATGGATTGGGTTTGTCTAACAGAAGCTATATCTAGCATTGCCCTTCTCAAGGCAAAAGAGTCAGACTTTTGCCCTTGAGAATGATTTTCAGTATAAGAAAACCTTTTTTCAACTAACAGAAATAGAGTTTTGGCAGAAAGCATTCAAATAATATATTAGTTGATTGGTGAGGAAAAGAAATAAAAACTACTGCAATGAACAGATGATAAATAAGGACTCAAGTGTCAGAGCTGAGTTTTCAGAACAGAAGAATGACAGTAAATGGAAATACTTTTAAAAATTTTACATAACATGAGAAAAAGAATGGAATAAAAACACATTCTGAAATCAACATCACAGAAATACAGACAAATGTAGAGGCAGTGGTAAAGAGGATTCCCACTACAAAAAATACTGAAAATATCCATTAAAAAATTCAGGATTAAAAAAACAAATACAAATTCAAATTCAAGCACATTTAGTTACAAATAAATAAAGAAGTGTCTTGTTTGATCACATTTCAAAGGAATATTGAAATTATCTTGCAAAAAGAAGTAACTAGAGGGCCTAGGAAACTACGGATTAAACAATTCTGCTGTTAATGCTATTTTTTTTAATGTAAATGTTTGGAAAACAAAGAGGAAGGACAGGACCTTTAATAACTTGGAGATGAGGGTATGCGTGTGTTTCCACAGATAAAGGACCTTGTTGGGTTCCCGTACGATGCGTTCATCCTCCCTTCTGTCTCTTCATCACAAGAGGACTGACCTTACCGTGGCTTCTCATCCAGACAAAAGAGAACATGTGTAGAACATCAGCCAATGGGACAGGACAAAACACCCTGTGCCTGTTGGTTGCCACACATAGGAGCCCTTTCAGACTGCTGTTGGAAGCAAAGGCAGCCTCAAAACCTGCGGACACGTGGGATGGCTGGGGGATATAACAACACAGCAGAAAGAAATTAATCAAGCCCTTAAGCAGGTGTTGATGGTGAATATACAAAACAAAGAAGGAGGAGATGTGGGGAGTGAAGGTTATAAGATTTGCATGAAAAAGAGTTTGGGAATGATCTCTGAGGCCTTGGTGCTTGACAAGCCCTGAGGCAAGAAGCTGGAACTTTGAAGGACAGGGAAGGTAAACAAGCAAGCCTTGGGAGGATGGGCCAGGAAGTAGCTGTGGCAAGAATCTCAGTTGGAGGCCAGAGGATGTGGGGGTTATGAGAGGGTCTGCAACAATGTGATTGGACTTTTTACCTGGAGAGATTTACAGGGGCCAATGGAATTGAACTTTTTATGTATGTGCAGGTTGGGAAAGTACCGAATAAGGGGATAAAAAAGGGCTTGGTGGTAATCAATGAGGATTTCAGTCTCCTTATCAACTTGAGTCATAAAATGCCACACCCAAGTAAGTTGTGTATGTTCCATCCCTGGCGGTGTTCAAGTCCAGACTGGACAGAGGCTTAGGTGGCATGGTTTAGTGGGAGATGTCCCTGCTCATGGCAGGGAGATTGAAACTAGATGATCTTAAGGTCCTTTCCAACCCTAACTATTCTATGATTCTATGACACTTTATTAAATATTTACCTTTCGTAACCTTTCTGTTACAGAGGATTTTGTAAGCATTTTCTGGTTCATATCTAATCTGTAAAGATGCAGACTTTATGCCGTTGGTTTCATTTTCTTTTCTATCTTGACATTCAATTAAATCCCTGATGAAAGACAAAAAAATGATGAAGTAAAATGACTATCCAAAGAGAAAGAAGTTTCCTCAACTAGCTGACAAATACAAACCAAAATACTATTAACAACAGCGATGATTGGAAAAGCCCCATGAGAAATTAGCAATGTTCTTTCTTAGAGGTGATAGCACTATCAAGGCACCTTCTAAAATAAATGAATTAGAAAAGGCTTGAATCTGTTTCACAGAAGATTGCTAATAACAATGAAAATGAGCAATAGTGTTATCTGTGATAACACTAATCAAAAAGATTAGAAAAAGGCAAAAGTTATTTTGTTTGTTTTGATTAAAAATATTCTAAGAAGGCCGTGATTGTTATTTGGTTTTTATTTTTTTTTTTTAAAGGAGTATAAAATTGACTAAAATGTGTCGGAATGGCTGACTGGGATGCAGTGATCCCATCGAGATGCCTTGTTTGCGTCCTACTTCTTGTCAGTTTCAGTGTTGTCCTATGAACAGAAATGAGGTATCTATATTATAGTTCAGCATGATTTATAATTACCCTAAAAAGCTTCTTTAATCATCACATTGTTAAATGTGTAATTACTATCTGTTGAGAAAGCATTGTCTTCTTCTATTGTCTTCTATTTGCCTTTCTTCTATCACATTGACTGTTCTTCAATCAAAGAGTCTATTCTTATTCATTAAGTCTAACAATAATTTCTTTGGCTCTGTGTTAGGAAGATAATTTTCACCTTTTTAACGCCTAAAATAACTAATTATTTTAAGTATACCCTTGATCAGTATGTAAATATTGCTTATTTTCAGCCTGATCTAGAGTTAATGTTTATGTCTTTCTGTATTTTTTTGTCTGTTTGCTGCTTTTGTATTCTGTTGCTTTGGCTTTTTTTTTTTTTTTTTTCAATTAATTCTGGTGTTGGGTTTTTTTTTCTTTTTAAGATACTCTTAATGCAAATAATGGCATTAGAATAATAACTGTGGTAGAAGGTAAAGTTACCTTATAATGATGCTCTAGTTTATTTTTTCATCTTTTTGGTAATAGGGTATATTGTCTTACTTTAAATTTATACACTTCTGCAAGTGCAGTGAAATCATGACAGTGATTATGTGTATAGAAAAAGCCCCTTATGGATACTCTATTTTGGCTTTCTAAAAATATAATTCTTCTACCTCTCCACAGTTTCTACTGTTATATGATTTCAAAGAAACAGAATAATATTTTGTGCAGCAGTGAAAACACAGTAAAACTTCATCAGAAAATCAGTTAGCTTTGGAATCCATAGAATTATAGAATGGTTTGGGTTGAAAGGACTTTAAATCATACCATCTAGTCCACCTGCTGTGCCATGGGCAAGGAGACCTTCCACTAAACCAGGTCGCTCAAAGTCCCATCCAACCTGGCCTTGAACACTGCCAGGGATGGGGCAGCCATAATTTTCATAGTCAACCTGTTGCAGTGCATCACCACCCTCAAAGTAAAGAATCAAAGAATTCATATGTAAAACATAGGATTAATGGTACAATGCATTCAGAACTGTAATTCTGGTGAAGCAACATGGAGTGCATACAAATGCAGTCAGTACTGAACTGAACTAAACCTGTTTAAAGCAGTTAAAAAAAAGTTATTTTTCATATTAGCATAAGCAGGAATTAAAATATTATTTTAGCTATTCCAGTGGATATTATTTTATAATAATACTAGTAACAATCATGATAATAATAGTAAGAATAATAATAATAACTATTATTGTTATTATTAAGGGATAAAATATAATATTTATAAATAACAGTTACATATGTATAGTGTATAAATATAATAATATTTATAAATAATGAATAAAATCTGAACATTCCAGAGATTTTTAAAATTGTTCAAAAAAAATTTCTTTAAAATTAACAAAATAAAAAAAAAGCAAATACAAATGGGACAGGTACTTGCTCTTTGTTCTATTTCCTTAATGCTTCACAATGCAGTCATTAGGAAGACAAATAGTAGCAAGTACAGAAGTCATGTAACAGGTCCAGAATACAATTACAGAGGTCAGAGAGGGAAATACTGCAGCAGTTTAAATAGACACATGCTGCACATATACAACACATTTAGTAAGCTTTAAGCAGTGGCACACATTACCTTGGTGGTATATAAAGGCAAAAGTGAAATCAGCTTAGTCAAAGCACAGTACTACTGGCAAAGTTCTGTCTTCAGTGGCTGAAGAGTACCATGGTGGTTCATTCTCTCTGTTTCTCCCTCTGCCTTCCAGCAGAGACTTTAATCCTGCAATTGTTGCTATATATAGCTGATTGCTGGTTCTCTTTAGTCACCTTATATGCTTCACTTCTTGCACTAATCAGCATGTCTATCTTCTGTTAATGCTTCATCTGACAATTTTGACTAGCTGCTCTGTATTGCATAGTGCTCTGAATCAATGCTAGCATCCAGTTCTGTCGGTAATAACTTCATGCAGTTCTGTCGGTAATAACTTCATGAACATAGCAACTGCTGCTCTATTTATCTACTTAATAGTTTCATATACACATGATCAGCACAATTACTGTAATTACTGGTTATTCTTGGATTGTGGCACAGAAAGATGAAAGCAATAGGAGAAAGTTGTAGTATCAGACCATGTGAGAGTATTGTCTCCTTTGTCCTTCACTAGGTAACTATCCACTGTCTTTGCTATGTGGAATAACATGGCGAGTAGCTGATTCTTCTGTAGTTTCATTCACTTTTGATAGAATAGTTAGGATTGGAAAGGACCTTAAGATCATTTAGTTCCAACCCCCCTGCCATAGACAGGGACACCTCACACTAAAAATAATGTTACCTCAAAATAAGACTTTATGAAGCCTTATCTTAAAGAGAACAGTATGAGTCTGTATTAGCATGTAGTTTGGATTAGAAGTAAAATTCCTCAATTCCACGGTTTTCACCCTTATTAGACTCAGGCAACAAAAATACTCCATAAAGACAACTATATGCAGCAACCAATGATATCAAGATGTTCTTTTTCTAAAATGCAGAAATAGAATTTCTTCCCAGTCTCTGTAAGGGTTACATTTTTATCACGATTTGTTTAATTTTTTTGCTACGAGTAAGACTTTTCTCTGCAGAGAGCAGGCAGAAGCCAAAATTTGCTCATTTCACATAGAGCCTGAATAAAGAGATCACGGCTTTTAAGCTATAGTATTGTTGTACTTTGATCCCCTTTTTGATGAATCAAGGACTGGAGATTTGATACATCATAATTTATATCAGTTCATGCCATCATCTATTTTCGTTTTAAAAACATGAGAGGGTTTCTGAACAGCAGAGGTCTCTGGTGGGTTTTGTGTCATTATCGTTAACTCCAAGTCATTTCAAAATTTCAAATAGCCCTAAATACCCAAGTTTAAGCTGAATAAAGATCCACCAATGGTGTTGACAAGATTTCTACTAACCCTTATGGGAACTCATATGAACAGCTGGGTATCCATTGATTGCCTGAAAATAATGACTCCGTGCTATTCAAAATGCCCTGATGTAAGCCAGTTGAACACAGCTGGGTATCATATCTCTCATCCTTTCTTAGTTAACACTAGATACCACAAATGATGCAGCTGACAGGCCCTCCACTGCTTGTGACTGCATTTGAATTTTACGCTTATAAATAAAACTTTTCATACCAATGGATTTCTGCCTGTTAGGACACAACTTTCACAGTTCTGCTTTTTAAGAGTTTTTTTTGCTTCTTCTTAGTGTTCAATCTGGAATACACAAATGAGGAATTGTATCACACTTGTAAATCCCAGTCTATCTGGAGCCCAAAGGAAGGGGATAGTGGTGTCACATTGCAGTCAGTTCCTCACAGAATTATACTTTTGTAGGAGAAACTAAAATCCAATAATTTGTGTTGCTGTGTCTCTGCTCTAAGATCACATATAGAGTACATAATTTCAGTTCATATATTTGCATGTATTTTGAAATTAATTAAAGCTATAATCCTGTACTTAGTAAGTTTATGCTTTTTTGAACATGCATGCTATCCTGTACATTACTGCCTACATGCATATGTGTGGCTTTCATAATCATTATTGCAGTTTGCTTTTATGAAAAATAAATAAGCAAACAAAAAAATAAATAAGTATTTCTTTCCTGACCAACAAAAAAGTGCTGTGACATCAAAATAAAGATATGTGCTTCTAATTGGAAAAAATATCTGCTACTGAGATTTTGCTAATACAGCACTACAGTCTTCAGTTTCTTCCTGAAACCCACAAAATGCAAGGTGACAAAATGTTTGTTTCAGAGCTGTAAAAACATCCCAGACAAAATCATAAATTCTCTAGGGTAAAACGTTTGTCATACTATGAATGCTTTGGTGTAATATTTTCGATTAAGGACTAAGTACTCTTTAAATTTTTCAGTGCTGAAAGATCTCTTTTACAACTACTGTGAATGATTAGACAGAGTAACAATAGAAAGTATCTAAGTACAGTTATTTTCTCTTTTTTATCTTTATGTTTTCTGAAGTTATAAATGTCTTGTCAAGAATGAATTACTGTTGACAAGAACTGTACACTGTATTACCACTGCACCACATGGCTCAAAAAATAACAATGCATCACCAGTCATCTTTGCTTAGAAGGCTTTTTGGCATATAGAATAAGTCAAGTTCTTTTTGTAAAAATTCTTTTTTTTGGTAGCTATTAATGTATTAAACATTTTTTTATATTATTTCCAGATGAAAAAGATATACTGATATGATATTTCAATTTACTGACCTGCTATTCTCCATCAGAATGTGTTTTCTTTAAATTTATACTAAGTAGCCGATCACAACCTTACTGAGACTTTATACATGAATAAACACAAAAACCCACATAACAGAAATCAAAGAGCATGTGCATGTGTGCTTCCCAGCCCATTCTATTAAACTAAGAAATCAGGAGAACAATCTCTAATTTTCCATTAAGAAAAATGTCTCTTTCAAAATTTAAAATTCTTAGCAGTAATGTAGAAAATAAAATTCTGTAATTTCCTGGAGACTGGGGTTCACGATAGATATAGTCAATATGAACTTGTTAAAATAAAAATCTTGGTTCCTCTTAATGTATTCTATTTGGCTCTAAATTACCCAGTTTCACCAGAGAAACTGATTTATAGTAAAATTAGTTAAATTATTTAAATGACACTAAAGTGCTTTCAGGTTTCAATCTATTTGGGGTATAAATAAAATTAATGTAAGTAAATTTTTAATATTTTAAAAAACTCAGTTCTAAAACCTCAAAAGTAAGAAAAAAAATATCACTTTTAGATTCCTTCCAGGTGAAGTTCTGCAGATCTCCATTCCCACAGACAACTTCAAAAGCACTGACCCTCTTCCTGACATTATCCTATCTTCAAGTTCAGATAGCATCATAGAATCATAGAATAGTGTGTGTTGGAAAGGACCTTCAAATTGTTGAGTTCCAACCCTCAGCCATGGGCAGGGATGCCTCACGCTAGACCATATCACCCAAGGCTCTGTCCAACCTGGCCTTGAACACTGCTGCAGATGGAACATTTACCACTTTTTTGAGAAAAATAAGATACAGGGCCACAAACAGAAGCTGTTCCTGCCTCTATTTTACTACTGGTGCCAGGAGAAGCCTGTTTCCCACAGCAAAAAGAAGATTAAACTTTATACCCTTCAGCACTCCACAGTCTCTATACACACTGTATACCCAAGATCCCTGTTAGCCAAGATGCTGTCAATTAAATGAGACCAGAAAGCATTGCTGAAGTCAAATTAAGTAGGGGTCTGGGTATTTGTGTTGGTCCTCATCTCATTCTACCTTTATCTTTTGGAGATTCTAATGTTTAATAGGGAATTAAAGAGGATGATGTGGAGAAAGATTAACAAGGTGACCAATGTCCCCTGCATCTTAGCCATGCATCCAGTCCTCATATCGTAGAGGCCCATCTGATGTTTATAAATCCAAACTGACTGATGTCAATCATCTTTTTACCCTGAATATCTTTTACACTTTGTTAGAAGATAGAGTGTGATAAAGTGACTTTAGTGGGCACCTGGCATCCAACTAGGGTTAACCGGCCACATATAGTCAGTCTTTAGTTTTTGATATGTATTTTGAATGTTTTCCAGATGCATAAGATTAACAGAATATGCCAATGTGTTGCTAACACCAGAATCAATATCAGAAGCTGTGTGCTTTTGATTAGAAATGATCTCATGGGTATCCATGATTATCCCCCCCTAGAAATGTGCTGCATCTACAGTTCCTGTTAATGCTAGCTATCTTCTTTCTTTCCTTGTGGATATGCAGGTTACTGTTGCTGAACTTTCCATTTGCTGGCATGTATCTTCTACCTATCTTGAATTTTTCTGCCATCTGTTGTTTTTTCTTCCAGTAACATGCATGATTTATTTCCATTTGTTTTTATTTTAATTCTTCCATAATTGAATTCATGCTTGGTTTACCTGTTGCTTTATTTATATCCTTCCTAATCAGTTAGATCCATGGAAATTCCAGGGACTTTTTTGTCAATAAATAATTATTTTCTTAACCCCTTTTTCTTAACACTTAGATTGTTTCTTGACTACCTAGCTCTGGATTTTATGTATATTTTAGCACCATTGGTAATAGACAGCATGTGTAAAGATGAACTATTTTTCATAATTATTGATTCATCTTGGCTTCTGTACAGCTGTTTGCCCAAATGTTGCTGAATGAAGCATGCACTCTAAGTAAAAATGAAGTTTAAAAAGATAAAGGATAAAGTATGAATATGTGGCCTTTTGTTCATATCTCAGAATTTAGGGCTATAAATATAAATTGTAATTAATGCATAATTAAATATGTGTATTTATAATTTTATATAATAGTTTATATAGAATTAATAATATTGTAAAAGTGGACTTATTTAACCGGTTTCAGACCAAATAATCATGTTTAAAATCAACTAAATAGTTAAGTGTTCCACACTTTAATATCTAAATAAATGTCCTAAACGGAGCTTTGGTAAGTGAATGGGATAGTATTGACTGAAGTAAAAGAGCTGAAGTCCCCAGAAGCAGAAAATAAAATAATCCTCCTGCACCTTGTATGAGAACATATATTTGTTGGTTTTGGTTGTTGGGTTTTTTTTTGTTTGTGTTTGGGTTGGTTTTTTTTTTTTTTTTTCCTAAGGAAAGATTCTTTGATGCTCAGGGATTAGGAGGTTTTGGTAAAAATAGTAAGTACCTGATTTGTACTTTTGGATTCCTTTCAGTCCCCACTTCTGTGCAAAACTCTAGAAACAACAGGAGGTGTGCAAAAGGCCGTGCTCACAACATACTCAGTTTAGGATTTGTGTTCTTTTTGCAACATATGAGGACTCAGACTCGCTAACATCTGAGGGTCACCTAAAATACTGACTCCTGTCTTGTGAGATGGTACTCCAGGTCTTTGCTGTGCTCACTGAAATTTCTTTGTGCCTGGTGGGTGCCTACCCACCAAGGGATCATATTGGCAGAGATGCTGCCTGGATTCAGGTATGTGTTCAGACATTTTCTTGACCTGTGCCTTATGAAATTACTTTTCAGGGTTACTAACATTCCCCTGTAATTAAAGGACAGACATTGTTAAGATACTGATTCTGTGTTACACACTGGAAGTACTCTAGCTGCCAGCATCTTTTAATTGACTTTATAGTGAATCTAACCAACCATCTTCAGTATTTTGAGGCAAAAAAAATAATTTTAAGTGTTATATTTCTTCATTGCTTTGTTCTAAATACAACCTTACCAACTTACAGTTGGTGGTCAAAAGTTTCCCTTTATTTTACAAAGGAAATATTCAAGGACATTGGTATATACCAGCCCAAATTTAGCTGTGGGGGAGACATCCAGTGATGTTGTTTACATTCAGAATGTATTCCCAAAGCCTGCATGTGTGGTTAAGGACTATTTAAACTTTCTTTGAGATATGTTAGAATCTAATTCATATAGAGTAAGAAAACTTAATACAGGCCAATAAAGCAGTGAAAATTATTTTTTAGTTATATCATCCTAGTTAAAAAGAAACACAGACAACTAGAAATCTCTCTCTACTTTAAAAAGTAAAAAAATATTTTAGTTGGTTTAATATTAGAGTTCTGTATACTTACTGTAGTTTAAGATGCAATCTATGCAAATATAAGACATTGACATAGTATTTAGCAATTTTTTATATTATTTCATTATAAAATTATTTTACTGTTCGAGTGTACACTAAAATCTTATCAAAACTCTCTGGGTAATTGCAATCTGTTGACTGCTATAAATAATTTAGCAGTTTCTTTGACTAATTTAATTTGTTAAAAAATATGGTCTACCCACAATTACTTTAAAGAAATATTCTTATGATTTAAAATTAAAAAGCTTTTAATTCAAGACTTCTATATGATCTATTAAAAAATGAATTCTTAAAATCAAATCTTCTTGTTAATGCACATTTGATTTATGCAGGCAGAATAACTTCAGTTAAGTATTTTTTTTCAGCATGCTAAAAATATCATGGGTCCTCTTGAAATCAATTTTCCAAGTACTTTACCTCTTATGAAGGCAAGATTATTCTCTTACTTTTTGCATGATAAAATTAAATTTAATTTATTTGAGTAGGAGATTCTCTTTGTTATTATGGAAACATATATAACCTCTTAGATTTCCTGTCTCAATGGGAAAGCAGTACAGTAGAAATATTCCTGTTGCAGCATTTGGCACTTCTCCTGCAACAACAACAGGTGTTTAATTACTCATTTTAAACAGCCCATTGAAATTTCCCCAGCATAGGTGAGTGGGTCATATATAAAGAATTCATTAGAAAGATGCTGTTAGGAAAAGTGGCATATATTGTTTTTCTTTTTCTTGAATTACTGCATTATACTTACTGAAGAATGCAAAAAAAAGGAAGAAAAGCATGAACAAAACTATTTAAAATCTAGAAACAAATAATTGAAAATATTCACTTTCTGCTATATGTTAAACAGGAAAATTTGTTATTCATTAAATTCTGAATTTTTCATTAGAAGTCAACTGATCTAGATAGATCTATATACATATAAATGAAATAGTTATTTTTAGATGAAATTGATCTTTTCTTGAAAAACATGTCTTGTGATGACCATATAGAAACTTTCAGGATGGCACAGGAGTAGTCGATTTGGCTCAGAAGCAGTACAGAGTAGATATTATCGAATTATTAAATGCAGATTCCATGAACTATCAGAATAACCTCAGCAAAATAAAGAATAATACTATCTTGATGAATCATTAATATTAACAAAAAGGAAAATTTAAAAAATAACTAAGCAATTTTGAATACAACATAGTAAACACACTGTGTTTTCAAATAGCATAGAATGGGCTTTAAACCTTGGAGTACTTTGTGGAATCACTGCCTACCTGTATTGAACTTCAGTCTGGTGTCACATTAGAAGTGTTGTACTCCCCAACTAACTGGGTAAGTAGTCTTATAACTATGCAATATGCTTTTCCTCTTCAGAGACTCCAAATGAAAGATTAGAATCTTCTTGATGTTTGATGGCTGAAATTGCATTTATAATACTGTCATATATGCAGTAGGTACCTATTCAGCAAATTTATGTTGGTATACTGATCATCTATTTTTTGACATCAGGCAAAGAAAGAAAAAAATCATGTGTCCTATTCGAAGAAACATTTACTGTACCTTGTTTTCTCTCCTAAAAGGTAGAACTTGAGAATTTAAAAACACATCTATAGTGTCAACTTCTATTATCTATTCTATTATCTATTATTCTATTATAGTAGAGGAATCATTCATATCTCAAATTCTTCTTGTTGAACAATAGTCTCAAAAAGATTTTGTAACTGTTCAAATCTTATTGACTTTTTAGTTACTGCAGGGGTGGATCTCAAGCTCAAGTTTCAGAAAGCAGGCAAGACCTACAGAAGCCATAGGTCATAGCAACAAGAAGCTAGTAAAGGGATTTTTTGTTTGTTTGGTTGTTTTTTTTTTGTTGTTGTTATTTGTTTGCTTTGGTTTTGGTTTTGTTTTTTGGTTTGTTTTGGTTTTTTTTTGTAACAACCATCAGACGAAGGACTGAGAAAAAAACCCACTCAAAACATGACAGCAAAAGGCATTTTTCATAGCTTAGAACTATAATAATAGAGTAGAGGATATTTTTGCCTTTGATTTTATTAATTTTTTCTCTCTATCATACTTTTAGTACCTAGACACTTCAAAATTAGGTTGAACTTATATGTGGAAAGAACTCATGCACACAGTAAAGTTTGAATCGAAGTCTAGTAACCCTCTTGTAAAATCAACTGCTTTGAAACAAATGAAAAAGTAGGAAAATAGTGGTCATATCCTTGTCAAAATATCTACTGGTAAAAAGGGGTGCACTCTATATCTAGACCCAAGAATTCACTATACGCCTAATTAAATCTTTTACACTCTAGTACAATGCACATTTTTTTTTATTATTGCAGCTTCAGCAATATTGTCTAAACTAAATAGATATTGGGGTGCTTAGATGAATAAAGACATTACAAAAAAATTTCAGTGCTATATGACTTCAAAAAGATGTGGTCAGAGCTCTAAGTGAATAAGAATTTCTTCTCAATATTCAAGCTGTCATGAAATAAGGGCTGATTATCAATTAGCCACAGTTAGCCACATGAAGACTTACCCTGACTAAGGAGTAGCTTTAATAATCCTTTCTTATGGCATAAAGGAAGTTACTCCTGCTATTGCAGAGAGTGCTGTACTAAGGGAGAGACAGTGTTTGACACACTGCTTCTATCTGAAAAATGGTCAAACTACACAAATGTGAAGTTGTGAACAGTAACCGTGGATGGATTTTTAGCAAAGAATGGCCATGTTCCCAAGTCAGCAAGTGCCTACGTGGAGCTTGACATGAACAAGGATGAAGAAAGCCGTGGGTAAAGAAGCAAAAGTAACAGTGCAAGCAAGAGAAGAAGAAACTGGAATGTGCTAAGACACAACAGTGAACTGTTAGCAAGTTTTAAAGCCTAGGTTCCCATATGCTTAATTTAACCAATTGTACACTAGTTGTTGTGTGCTACATTGCATATATATCCAATCTTAATACTTCAAGCCATTGAATATGTATCCACTAATACAGCAACTTATTGTATATGTATCCAAGTATAATACACCAAGTATCCAATTGTAATACAGCAAGCTATTGTAAACAGATGCAGACAACAGTATAAAAAGGATAGATGCCTTGTAATAAATGGCTTTGGTCTGATCACATTCATCTCTGAGTCAATTTTTCTGTGGCAAATAGCACCCAATGTGGGGCACCCCTTTATATTTTCATACTGAAATTGAAGTGTGTGACACTGAAGAAAATGGAACGCGGTGCTGCAGGGGCATCAGCTGGATTCGATCCGGCTGGACCGGGATCAGGAAGTAGACGCCTCAGAGGCAGACGCCTCGGATCAGAGCCTTGAGCCCAGAAGACGCTGTACAGTACAATAAGATGAGCAGCCAACCTGTCTGGAGGAGGACTGGGATGGGTAACCAATTAAGGAAAGAAGAAACAGCCATCTTTAAGCTCTTTCAGCATACCCTCTCTGTAAGAGGGATACAATATGACAATAATCTGTTAAAAAGACTATTGCTTGGAGTAAAGAAAAAGAGCTGATCCAGGGAGTTAATGAAGCTTTTGAGCTTGGGACTTGGAAAAAAATTACTAAGGAAGAAGCCTCCATTTTATGAATGTTTTCAGTCTTTCTTAAGGTGAAGGGAGCAACCTTTAAAGAGACAGACTTAAATTTAATGTTGAAATGGTCAAAGACCCATTACCCAGAGACTGATGAGTCTACTGTATTTGAGATCTCTTTGTGGAATGGGGCAGGAGTTAAATTGTGGAATGCAGCCACAAAAGGCAATGACACTGTGAAAAGTTTGTTAGTCATTTAGAGAACTATTTTAGAGATGTTAAAGTAAAAAAATGAGATTGTGGAGCCCAGTGCCACCCCTGCCCCTTGTCATGTCGTCCCTCCCCCCCAAACCTCTGCCGATTGCCACAATGGCTGCTGTCGTGGTTTAAAACCAAGTCTGCACAGCTCGTTCACTCTCTACCCCCCATGATCCCCCAACTCCCGGAGAGTTAGGAAGGAGAATCCAAAGAATGTAGCCCCCACAGGTTGAGATAAGAACGGTTTAATAACTAAGGCATAACACAAATCACTCCTGCTACTACTACTACAAATAATAATGATAAAGCAAACAACAAGTGAAGAGAATACAACACCTCACCAGCCACCAAGCCATAACTCACCCCACCCTGCCCGACCGAGCACCGACCGATACCTCCTCCACCCCCCAGAGCTCCAGCCCTTCCGGGTCTCTCCCGGTTACATCCTGGGTATGACGTGCTATGGTATGGAATACCTCTTTGGCTAGCCTGGGTCAGGTGTTCCTGTCTCTCCTTCCTCCCGGCCTCCCCTCCTGCCTGCTGAGGATGAGCTCAGAAAAGGCCTTGAACAAACCAAACATTTGAGCAGTAACTCAAAACATACTTCCTATCAGCAACCGTTCCCAGCCCAAAAGTCAAAACAGCACTGCACCAGCTACCAAGAAGGAGAAAAATGACTGCTACTGCTCAAACCAGGACAGCTGCGAAGACTGAGGACAGAGATGAAGATGATCCTTTTGACTCAGGACCTATTGACCCTGAGAAGGAGCCTGTGCACATTCATCGGACTGCTGCTGTTGCTGCAGACCCGGGTTCTGACACCTGATAATTCTGATGCTGACCTGGATAGTCCTCTTGACCTGGAGCCTATTCATCCAGAAAAAAAGTCTGATTTATATCTCCCAGATCCTTATGATAAATGGGCAGTTGTAAATGGAAAATCAAGACGGGTGGGGGATGTGGATGTATTGTGTTCTTTCCCTGTGGTGTATGTGCTGGATCAAGACCTGCGGTGAGAAGGTCTCTCATATGCTCTTATCGGGGATATCAGGCAGATCGTGGACTTGGGACCCCATATAAAACTCCTTTGTTACAGTCTCTCTGTGATACTCATGTACTAGAAGCTGGTAAATATAAGTATGTCCATGTTTCTGTCGATCTTTGGAGACCTTTATAGATATTGCTGGCCACTTCTTCCAATGTAGACTGACCACCTATGTCGGAATGAGTGTGCATTTTGGTTAGTATAAAAACCAAGCTTCATTCAATGTTGGGGAGGCAGAGCTTCTGCTGGGACACCTGCTAAAGTTGAGCCTGCCACCTCACACTGCAATGATACTTCTCGGAGCTGGTTTCTGATAGTCTTCACAGGGTCCTTGTGCACATTCTTTATGTGGACCAGGTATTGGAAGTAATGATTGTCTGGATTTTGTGTTTCAAATATTGTAGATGTGTGGAGTGTGCTTGTGGGATTCCATATGTGTGTGTGTGTCTGTGTGTCTGTGTGTGTGTGTGATGAGGGCAGATGGTGTTCTGTATATTTTTTGTTGTCGGGTTTGAGTGAAAGTTTTTAACAGGTAGCAGTTTAACCTTTCGGGCAAGAAAGGGTTAATGCAAAAGTGCAGCTGCCAGTAGGTATTTGTTGCTCTTCTGAGCACAGCGGCTGCCAAGCAGGCTGGCATTTGTAGCTGTGCAAAGCAGGGTGAGTGACTTTGAAAATTAAAAATAGGGTAATGATGTTGGGCGCCATTTGCCACAGAAAAATGGACTCAGAGATCAATGTGATCAGACCAAAGCCATTTATTACAAGGCATCTATCCTTTTTATACTGTTGTCTGCATCTGTTTAAAATAGCTTGCTGTATTACAATTGGATACTTGGTGTATTATACTTGGATACATATACAATAAGTTGCTGTATTAGTGGATACATATTCAATGGCTTGAAGTATTAAGATTGGATATATATGCAATGTAGCACACAACAACTAGTGTACAATTGGTTAAATTAAGCATATGGGAACCTAGGCTTTAAAACTTGCTAACAGTTCACTGTTGTGTCTTAGCACATTCCAGTTTCTTCTTCTCTTGCTTGCACTGTTACTTTTGCTTCTTTACCCACGGCTTTCTTCATCCTTGTTCATGTCAAGCTCCACGTAGGCACTTGCTGACTTGGGAACATGGCCATTCTTTGCTAAAAATCCATCCACATCCCCCCCTTTTTCTTGTTTTACTAAAAGTTTTTTACAGTTTGGCATGTCTGCTCTATCACTGCTTGACTTGTGTAACATAACCACCCACTAATCCAGGCAGCATTATTTCAGTAAGATTAGTCTGATTTGAAGTCACTTGAACCTTTATAACATGTGGCATACTAGTGAATTCTACATACCATATAAAAGATCTGAATAATTGGGGATTTAACAAATACACCCAAGTATACTTGTCCATTACACATGGTCACACATAATAGAGCCAAAGAAATTTCTTACCAGTGGAGTTCTCTCATTGTCTTAATTTGTTCCATTACCTGCTTTATAACACTACCATCATATTAGAATCTTTCTAGCTTTTTCCTTAACATTTTCTAGCAGCTGCTACAAATTTGCAGGCTCTAACATCTCTTTTTCAAGTGACAAATCCATACAATACAAGGTGTAGATTCTTATTAACAAGTGGCTAGTAAATACACGTGGTTTTATACACAAAATCACAGCCTCTAATAATTTACAAGCATACATATTCAAGTTGTTACTTTTCAGTTGCCCCCAAGTGATGTTTTGCAATCATTAATTTTCTCTTCCTCTATCTCATTTTGCTTGGGGTATTCACAGTTAGCTCCTGTAGCTGAGGCATCGGGCTCTACCACTCATCTGTCCAGCTCATGGCAAGGCTTGACACACTTTGCAGGCAGCCGCCACTGACCTGTAGGTAGGAGGACAAAAATATACTCCCTCCCCCAGACTATCAGTTCTTGAGAAGTAGACAGGTTAAAGTGGTTCCTTAAAGCAGAAGCATTCTGATGCAAAAGGAATGTGAAGCAGCTGCAGAAGTAAACTTCATATTTCTAACAGTCAAGGAGTTTGCTGAATCTAACAACATGCTTAAATCTAAAACTGACCATGGTGGTTTTGGTTACAACAGAGTGTTTTCTTTATGCACAGCAGTAAGGGCTGGTGGATGAAGGAGGAAGGGAAAATGTTTGGAGTGATGGTGTTTGTCTTTCCAAGTAATCATCATATGTGATGGAGCCCTCCTTTCCTGGAAATAGCTAAACTCTTGCCTACCCATGGGAAGCAGTGAATTAATTTCTTGCTGTACCTTGCTTGTGTGCACAGCTTTTGCTTTACCTATGAAACTGTCTTTATCTTAACCCATGAGTTTTCTCACCTTTACTCTTCTGATTCTCTCCCCAGTCCCACTGGAGGAGAGTGAATAGGGGCTGGGTAGGGTTCAGCTGCTGGCCACAGTTAAACCACAATATTGACTATAAATGTCTGGAGAAAGATCTTGTGACACTGTTCATGAGGAAATGCTACATGAAAGTTAATTTGGAATAACCAATGAAATTACGATTTAAAACAAATGAAAATAAACCAAATCATTTGCGCAGACTGCTTCTTTGAGCTTTTGAGAACTGATATAAAGATAAAAGACATAGTAATAGTTTAGAAAGCCTTCACCAGGACAAAATCGTTGTACACAAGCTTTGCCTCATTTTAATTTCTGGCAGTCAGATCCTGGCAAGTAGCTTCCTTAAGAAGTCCTTTGATTTTTTGCATCTTCTGGTCAGTGACACCAACACATAAATGCATACTTTAAACACTTTTGCTCTGAGAAAATGAAAGGGTGCATTTTGTTTCATGTATTCATCCAGCCTGTGAAGGAAAGCCTTGATTCTGTAAGCATGAGTTGCAAGTTGACTGCTTGACTTGGCTAAAAACTAGCTGTGATACTAGACAGAGAGTGCAAACCAAAGAAACCTCATCTTGAAGGAAGAGTTCATACAGATGGAAAAGAGTGGCGAGAAAGCAAGTGGAATGTGTTCCTAAACCTGCAGTGTAGGGCAAGGATGGGAGTGAGAGGCAGTTTATGCCTTTCTATAGCTTTGCATATTTTATCTGGTGTATGTTGAAACTCATTCACATTTTTCCAATAATTATGCATTCTGAGTTCTGAATGTCAAAGTTGCACATGAGAATTTGCCTGGTGTTCATAACAAGAATTTTCCTTACTGCTGCAAAACCCAGTAATAATGCTCAAATGCCTTACAATGCAGAAAAGCATATTCCTAAATACCATGTAGTACTAGACAAAATGTCCCTTAAATAGATACTGACAAAGAATCATTTTTCTTTATGGAATATCCCCAGAGCAGTGACAAATCAACATGAATACCAGATTTTTTCCCTTTTTGGCTTGAGCAAAATCATACTGAGAGCAGAATAGCAGACATTCATATACAAGTTAATAATAATTTAATGTAAAAACTTTCCTTATGTACCAGCTGGTATTGATACTGAAGGCAGATAATTCCTCTTCTCAATACAATCAATCTGAAAAAAAAATATCAGAATTACCTGTACAGGAACAACAGTGCAGCCTAAATAGTAAAATGGAGGACATATTTAACTTTTTGTTTAACCATCTAAATCTGCAGATGGTTTATATGTGTGAACATTTTATTTTGTTTTAAAAGTATAATGTCATTTCCTGTCTGAACATTCACACATCTCTCAATTCTTCCCTTATGAGTAAGATGAGAATATTAAGACTGCTGTGATGCTTGAGGCTTTTCTTTAAGAGAGGATGTCAACCTGGCAGTTCATCTGACTCCTCTGAAAAGTGGTGACTGACTGTCTTCAAGTTACCCTTCCATTTTTTAATTCTCCATGGATCAGTAATATCATAGAGAATGACACCCTTTCTGAGCAATCACTTCTAATGAGTAAAGTCCACAAATCCTCTGAGAAGACAAATTTCAAGGGATTTTCTTTGTTTTGTTTGTTGCTCGTACTTGGGCTACATATACATGCATACATACTGTAGCATATTTTGTTTCTTCTTTCTCTTTGCTTGAATTCATTTTGATAGAAGGGTAAACCAGTTGGAAAAATAATAAGAGAAATAAAAATAAGTCAGTTAGTCCAAAACTATGTTCCTACTTTTGCAAAAAATCCATGCTATTGCATCAGCCTGATTAAAGCCTTGCTAAGTCACTCATAACTCGTTTGCATCACACTGTACTGGATGCTTGCTTGCTTATATTAATGGCCTGTAGCTCCACTGCCTCCCTTTATGAGCTTTTCAACCTCTAAAAATACTCCTTTCACAGCCAGCCTGAATTACTCTCAGAGTAATCTACAAAAAAATACTTTTCCAATTGCATCATTTATCTACTGCTGTAAATTTACACAGTGCTTTCAAGGGAGACATAATCTTCCATCTTAGTTCCTTATACACAAGGGCTTGGTCTGCACTTACAAGATGTTACTCCTATAACTATGTCAGCTAATGCAATTTTTTTAACCATAACAACTACAGTAATAAAAAATCTTGTATGGTAACATTCATCCTAGTAAAACCATGTTTGAAGCAGCATTTGTCTAAACACACAAACTTGAACCCCTGGATGCCTAACTGTTATCAAAACAAATGAACTAGGTGTCTTCATACCTTACAAGGCAGGACTTATGTTGCAATAAATTTACAGTGACTGTTGGTCCTGAACATCAAGGGGATTTTCTGCTAAAACTGTATCCCTGGAAATATATGAGAAAACAGCCTCTCAGAAGTCTAAGATCATAAATGCCAAGTAGGAGAAGAAAATATGCAATGACAAATACAAAAAGTTAGAAAAAACTTCTGTTTGGCTTTCAATTATCTTTTGATTAATAATATATAAATCCTACTAACAAGATCCATTGTAATTTAATAAAGGTGGGATTATTTGCATATTTATCTTCATACTCCCCAGTTTAGCTACTTCAAAACCAGAACATTCTTTTTTAAACAATGTGAAACAAACTTCTGTTTATCGCATGTATGTTTGATTCCTAGTTATATAGATTGAAAACTTAAATAAATATTTTGTCAATAATCTTTGAGAATATTGTTAAAATTTCTGTTAAACAGAAAATAAACTCCAATTAATAGTTCAAAAAATAACTTTCTTTTCAATATAAGGTGTTCAATAAGTATGGCTTCAGTAATTTCCTCAGTGATATTGTAGTAATCTAGCTATTCTAAATTATTTTATGCAGTTGTTTTCTCTATCTGAAGTCAATGAATTAGATGTATATTTAACAGCTACAGTATCCCAATAGGAAGTGTCAGCTGTACTGCTGAAGCAGGAACAAATGTCTTGGGACAAAAACTGCTGAAAGTAGATTCACTGTTGTAGAAAATATAGTGTCCTATAGCTATATTGCAAGGTTCAGGCTTGTAACTCTTTCTTAATCATGGAGGATATTAAATGTTTATTTTCCATGACTGAGTTTTTCCCACCTCCAATTTCCCCGTGCTTAATGGAGAAGCATAAGTGACCTGCAATCATTCTTTCCTTCAGGTCTTTAGAATAGGATACCATAGTGGGCAAAAAGTGTTTACTAAAATCACAGTTCTGCATTAAGCAGATGATATTTTAAAAATATTTTTAAAATAATTAAAAAAAAAAGTGTAAGCATTTGGTCAATTGCTGAGGTGAGTAGCTTGAGAGAGGACGCCTTCAATACAAGAGTGGGAGGAAACCAGCGTCCAAGAGCCTTAACTCAGAGTAGCAACAGCCACCGAGGGAGCCTCAAGCCCTTGACAGGACTTGCCAAGCAGCCGGCAGCTCAGCTGACAAGAGCAGTTGAATCACAGGGGGCGGAGCCAGAAAGAGCAGCACCAGCCCTGACTGGTTAAAAGCCTACCCCAGGGAGCGTGAGCTCCTAGGGCGGATCCAGGCAGCTTGCGCGGCATTTTGCACTAGCAGGCGGCCGGGATGGTGAACACTCGTCATATGACCAGGGACCGGTCTGGGATCTCTGCTCTGCCTGTCCCAGTGGTAGCCAGCGTAGGCACCCAGACAGAGCCGGTAAGAGGGGAGGCTGCAGGACAGAGCTCAGAGTGTAGAGGGTGCCTGTACTAGTCTTGTGAGGGGAGGGTGCACAATGGGCAGGGCTGCCCTCGGAGCTCCCTGGTGGAGGTGCTCCTGCACCAGGTGGCAGACCTGAGGGATGCTGTTAATAGGCTGCAAGAAGTCAGGGAAGCTGAGAGGAAGCAGGAATGCTTACGCCAGGCTCAAACTGTGCAGGAGCCTCAAGCTTCCCCTGTAGTTCATGGAGGAACGAAGAGGAGGTTAACCTGGGAAGCTGGGAATTAGTAACAAAAAAAAAATCCAAAACAACAAAAAGAATGAGGAAGAGAACAATTAAAAGCCAGGGGCTTCTTCCTAAATCTGTTTTCCCCACCCGGAACTGCTTTGCTGTTCTGCAGGGGGCTAATGATGAAACACACTTGCACCAGAAACAGCTGGTTAGTGCCCTGGTAAAGATCTCTACTGGTGCTGCCAGGAAAAAACAGCGGGGCATAGTAGTAGGGGACTCTACTTTGAAAGCCACGGAGGCACCTATCTGTCGGCCTGACCCTGTCGCAAGGGAGGTGTGTTGCCTACCTGGGGCACGGATCAGGGATGTTGCAAAGAGGTTGCCTGCTCTAGTAAGTCCCACGGACTATTACCCACTTCTAGTGATACATGTGGGTGCTAGGGATATAGATAGTAACAGCCTGGGGAACATCAAGAAGGACAACAGAGCCCTGGGAGAGGTCATTAGTGCTCTGGAGCTCAGATAGTCTTTTTGTCAATTCTCCAGGATACAGGAGAGGACCTTAAAAAAGCTAGGAGGATTGAACATGTTAATAAATGGTTAAAAGGGTGGTGTCATAATCAGGGGTATGGGTGTCTTGAGCATGGGACCCAAGTTTGTAGGCCAGGTCTACTGGAGGCTGGTGGAGCTATAATAAATGCTTGGAGCAATGAAGTGATATTCCAGCCATTCCAGCCAAGGAGCCGGCATCATTTGGAGCAAGGCTCAGGTGCCTCTGTACAAATGCCCATAGCATGGGGAACAAACAAGAGGAATTAGAGATATGTGCATGTCTATGGAGGTATAATATAATAAGCATCACAGAAACATGGTGAGATGGCTCCTGTGACTGGAGTGTTGGAATGGAAGGTTACAAGTTCTTTAGAAAAGACAGGCCCAGTAGGAGAGGAGGGGGAGTTGCTATTTATGTCAGGGATAGGCTGGAGAGTATGGAACTCTCTCTGGGGACAGGTGATCAGTTAACAGAGAGTTTGTGGGTCAGCGTAAAAGGGAGAACAGCTATGGGAGACATTACTGTGGGGATCTGTTACAGACTGCCTGATCAAGAGGAACCTGTGGATGAAGCGCTCTGCAGACAAATAGGAACAGCCCCATTCTCGCAGGCCCTTATCTTCATGGGGGACTTCAACCACCCTGATATATGTTGGAGTGACAGTGCAGCCCTGTACAAGCAGTCGAGGAGGTTCCTCGGTTGTGTGAAAGACAACTTCCTTCTGCAAGTAACAGAGAAGCTGACAAGGGAAGGGCTCGTTGGAAATGTGATGCTGCAGAGCAGCATTTGTTGCAGTGACCATGAGATGATCAAATTTGAGATCCTCAGGACAGTGTGAAGAGCGTATAGCAAGGTCACTGCCCTGGACTTCAAGAGAGCAGACTTCGGCCTCTTCAGGAACCTGCTTAGCAAGGTTCCATGGGATATAGCCCTAGAGGGCAGGGGGGGGCAAGACTGTTGCCTGATATTCAAGGATCACCTGCTACAAGCTCAGGAGTGTTGCATCCCAACTAGAAGGAAGTGCAGCACGAGGGCCAAGAGACCTCCTTGGATGGAAAAGGAGCTGCTGAGAAAAATTCAAAGGAAAAAAGAGGCTTATAAAAGGTGGAAGCAAGGACAGGTGGCCTGGGATGAATACAGGGATGTTGTCCAGGAAGCTAGGGACCAAGTTAGGGAAGCTAAGGCCCAGTTGGAGCTAAATTTGGCAAGGGATGTTAAAGATAATAGGAAGGGATTCTATAGGTATGTAGTGGATAAAAAACAGACTAGGGATAACGTAGTCCCCCTCCGAAAGCTATCAGGATAACTGGCTACAGAGGATTTGGAGAAGGCTGAAGTTCTGAATGACTTCTTTGCCTCGGTCTTCACTGGAAAAGGCTTTGACCACACCAACCAAGCCTTGAAAGGCAAATGCAGGGACTGTGAGAATGAAAACCTTGGGCCCACTGTACGAGAGTATCTGGTTTGAGATCTTCTTAAAAACCTGAATGTACACAAGTCTATGGTCCTTGAGGAAATCCATCCGCGGGTCCTGAAGGAGCTGGCGGATGAAGTTGCAAAGCCACTGGCCATCATATTTGAAAAGTCATGGCAGACAGGTGAAGGTCCCAGCAACTGAGAAAGAAAATATAACTCCCATTTTCAAGAAGGGGAAAATGGATGACCCAGGGAATTACAGACCAGTCAGTCTCACCTCTGTGCCTGGCAAAATCTTGGAGCAGATTCTCCTGGAAGGCATGGAAAGGCACATGAAAAACAACAAGGTGCTTGGTGACAGCCAGCATGGCTTTAGTAGGGGGAAATCCTGCCTGACCAATTAGGCGGCCTTCTACGATGGGGCTATGGAACTGATGGATGGGGGTAGAGCAGTTGTCATCTACCTGGACTTGTGCAAAGTGTTTGACATTGTTCTGCATGACATCCTTGTCTCTAAATTGGAGAGACATCAATTTGATGGATGGACCACTCAATGGATAAATTGGCAGGATGGCCACACACAAAGAGTTGTGATCAATGTCTCAATGTGCACCTGGAGACCAGTAACGAGTGGTGTCCCTCAGGGATCAGTGTTGGGACCGGTCTTGTTTAATATCTTTGTCGCTGACATGGACAATGGAATTGAGTGTGCCCTCAGCAAGTTTGCCGATGACACCAAGCTGCGTGGTTCTGTTGATATGCTGGAGGGAAGTGATGCCATCCAGAGGGACCTTGACACATTTGTGAGGTGGGCTGATGCCAACCTCATGAAGTTTAACCATGACAAGGGCAAGGTACTACACCTGGGTTGGAGCAATCCCAGGCACAGCTACAGGCTGGGCAAAAAGTAAATTCATGGTAGTCCTGTGGAGAAGGACTTGGGGGTGTTAGTCAATGAGAAAATGAACATGAGCCAGCTTCAGTGTGCGCTCACAGCCCAGAAAGTCAACCATATTCTGGGATGCACCAAAAGAAGCGTGACCAGCAGGTCGAAAGAGGTGATCCTGCCCCTCTACTCTGCTCTTGTGAGACCTCACTTGGAGTACTGTGTGCAGTTCTGGTGTCCTCAACATAAAAAGGACATGGAAATGTTGGAACAAGTCCAGAGGAAGGCCATGAGGATGATCAGGGGACTGGAGCACCTCCCGTATGAAGGCAGGCTGAGAAAGTTGGGGCTGTTCAGCCTGGAGAAGAGAAGGCTGCGTGGAGACCTCATAGCAGCCTTCCAGTATCTGTAAGGGGCCTATACGGATGTTGATGAGGGACTCTTCATTAGGGACAATAGCGATAGGATAAGATGTAATGGGTTAAAATTTAAACAGGGAAGGTTTAGATCGTGTATAAGGACGAAGTTCTTTCCTGTGAGGGTGGTGAGGTACTGGAATGGGTTAGCTAGGGAGGTTGTGAATGCTCCATCCCTGGTGGTGTTGAAGTCCAGGTTGGACAAAGCTTTGGGTGGCATGGTTTAGCGTGAGGTGTCCCTGCCCATAGCAGGGGTGTTGGAACTTGACGATCTAAAGTTCCTAAGGATCTTTTCAACCCTAACTGTTCTGTGATTCTATGATTTTGAGTTTTTTAAACGCTGTTCTTTTCCAAACCCTGAAAACATTAATTCTTTTAAATATTCTGGTGGTCAAGGAAAGCTCAAGGCAAACAATTTTACACCACTTTTGGACCTAAGAAGGTGCTGTTCCTCGAAAGTCATGCATTAGACTGTCAGCTTGATTGATCTGGTATGCTTTCTGAATGTACTTTTGAATTAATAAAAATGAAATATCTCTGACTTACTCTATATTGGCAATGAGGTTTTCCAGTAGCATCAGCTGCCTTTCTGTGTGCCACTTACACTGTTTTAATGGGTGTTTTTCGTGCAGCTATAGTTTGGTGGAGTGGGGTGATTATTTCTGATTTTTTTTGTTTCATTTGCAGTTTATATGATTGTAGAAGAAAGAGCATAGTATTTGCATTGTTTCTATAATGATAAGAAGCTATTCATTCTTATGTTATGCATTTCAGAAGGGTGCCCTTTAAAGAAAACTCAAAGATGGTGGAAAAGGTCAGTCTTTCAAAATGTAAATGTAGGTGCAAGTCTCATGTTGTTAGCCATCAGTCATATTGATTTCAGAAAGTGTTCAGTTACAGTGTTCTGATTTAATAAATTTGACTTTGATGGACAGTTGAGATTGATTTGATGTAGTTATTTACCACATACAAGTCAGAAAACAAGCATGTTTATTTGCTCTTGGTATAACAGGTTTTTTATGTGAGTTGGTGCAATCATACTGCCACCTTCAAGTCTTCTGCTTGTTGCCTTGGCAGCTAAAAATGATATCTAAAAATACCTAGGGCTTCATCTTAAAATTATCAAATATTATCAGCACCATCTCTAGGTGTGTAAGGTGGAAAAACTAATTAATTTCATATGGTAGCCTTAATAAATAAATCTTGTTAAGGGAGCACAGATATGCATGAAGAGAAATTTGGTATAAAGAGGAAATTCTATTGGAGACAATATGACAGAACACCATCTACCTTGTGTTAGATTACAGTTAAATAGAGTAAAACATATAATTAATATCTCACCTTTCCACCCACATCCTTAATATTTCTTAATTTTACCCTTTTCCTTTTCTCGCAATCCTTTTGATTTTCACCAATTTCTCTGAGGCTCTGTTTATGATTAAAGGACAGAAGCATGTCCTCTGACAGCAGAAATAATCTGATTAATGTTGACATTTACCTTGAGATGACTTTCAGATACTTCCAATACATGAGGCAGTCCACTTGCACACAGTTTTTTTCCACAGTGGCTTAATCCCCCTACAGTGACGAGACTTCCTGAGGTAAGTGTATGTTAGGTGATGTCCCCTTCTTTTCCACATCTTCTGTTGCATCTGTGTGTTCTGAGGATGAAAGCTTTTGATCTTGCATCAAAATCCTATCCTTTCAAAAAGTGAACTCAGTTTTCTTACTCAGAGAGAGCTGTCTCTCAAATACGTAAGTGGTGAAACATTTATGATAATTCAGTCTTGAGGTACAGAAAACAAACCACAGTGCCCCATAGAAACACACAATTTGTCATTTTAACTGGAGAAAATATCCTAAATCTCTTAAATCATTAATTTTGGGGTAGTAGCTTAAGTCACGATATTTAGGGGAGAATATTGTATCACTAACCATTTATATTTTCAAAGCTACATTTTTTTTTATAATTTTCTTAATGAAATCAAGAAAAGAGGTATAAATGTAAAACAGAATTATTTTATTTCATTAAGAATTTTTAAAAGTTCAATAAAGACAAAAATATGCTCAATATCCCATGATGGGAATCATGGAAAAGTGGTTTAGGCACATCAGGCTTCAGACACTATTTTCCTGTTTCTTCTGAGTAGTCCATGATGCTAACCAGTGCTACCTGCAGGATTTTTATCATCAAAGGCAGCCTCCTAAACACCTTGCTATATTCTGCCAATGGGAAGTAACAATCTGTTCAGTCTCTGCAGTAGAAATAGACCACTGCTGAAAAATAAATGATTGCAAGAGAAATACACAGCAGGAGGAAGCACCTAGAGATTTCACTCAGCAAGAAAGTGCTGGTGAGAAACAAGTTGTATTGCATTAACCATCCTAATTTTGGGATACTTTCTGGTATCTAATTTTTTACTTTCTGGTGAAAAAAAAACCCTTTAAAATATAGTCTTTGATTGCAAAGTCAAATAAATGTGACAAATTCAAACTAATTTAAATTAATTTTACATGTTTTATTAGTTGCTGTCTTTTAATCTTGGTGGGCAGCTCAGCACTGCCCAGCTGCTGGCTTGCTCCCTCCTGGTGGAGGAAGAATGGGGGAGGAGACTAGATGGGTAAAACTGTTAACACTTGCAGGTAGAGATAAAAAAAAGTTGAATAGGTAAATAAAAGCTATGTACCCAAACAAAGCAAAATATGAAATTAATTCACTGCTTCCCATGGGCAGACAGATGTTCAGCCATCCCCAGGAAAGTCAGTCTTCATCCCATGCAACAGTTACTTGGGAAGACAAAATGCCATCACTCCAAGCATCCCTGTCCTTTCTCCTTCCTTCCCCAGCTCCTCTTGAGGAGCACAATGCTGTACAGCATGGGATATCTCTTTGGTCGGTTAAGGTCAGCTGTCCTATCTGCGTTGTTCTTACTTCACCCTACCCCTTCCCAATGGCCCGCTGACACAGCAGCAAGGGAAGCAGAAAAGGCTTTGATGCTGTGCAAGGATTATTCAGAATAACTAAATCAGTCCTATTTTACCAATTATTTTGCTGCCAGAAATCCAAAACATAGCACCATGTAAACTATTATGAAGAAATTTGACACTATCCAGGCCAAAAGCAGTAGATTAGGGTTTTTTGAAAAGGTGCATGTTGGTCTTCTGCTAAACTGGCACATGTAAAGATGTTTTAAACCATCCATCACTATGTTAAGCACTAGGAAATATAGTTAGACTATTCTCTTTAAAAAAAAGGAAACAAAACCAAAACATAAAAGCAAAAACCAAAACATAAAAGCAAAAACCAAACCAAAACGAACACACACACACACCAAAAGAGAAGACAAGAAATTTCTTTTTTTGTTTCAATACCAGTCTTAGAGACTTACACCAAGATCTTATAAGTATTTGGTATTTTGTTGATTTTAACCAACATGCTTTGGGTAGCCTCCTAGTAACTAATTGTTAAAGCAATCTTCTGAAACCAGACATCAGTTTTTTTTTTATATCTAATCAACAGTATTACCATGCTAAAGGTAAAAAGAAAAAAAAAATTGTTATAGGAGTACCCAGAACTGTGGAGGGTAGAATATTGATGCTTTTATTTGATGCAGTGACCATGAGATGATCAAATTTGAGATCCTCAGGACAGTGTGAAGAGCGTATAGCAAGGTCACTGCCCTGGACTTCAAGAGAGCAGACTTTGGCCTCTTCAGGAACCTGCTTAGCAAGGTTCCATGGGATATAGCCCTAGAGGGCAGGGGGGGGGCAAGACTGTTGCCTGATATTCAAGGATCACCTGCTACAAGCTCAGGAGTGTTGCATCCCAACTAGAAGGAAGTGCAGCACGAGGGCCAGGAGACATACTTGGATGGATAAGGAGCTGCTGAGAAAAATTCAAAGGAAAAAAGAGGCTTATAAAAGGTGGAAGCAAGGACAGGTGGCCTGGGATGAATACAGGGATGTTGTCCAGGAAGCTAGGGACCAAGTTAGGGAAGCTAAGGCCCAGTTGGAGCTAAATTTGGCAAGGGATGTTAAAGATAATAGGAAGGGATTTTATAGGTATGTAGCGACTGAAAAACAGACTAAGGAGAATTTAGGCCTTCTCTGGAAGCTATCAGGATAACTGGCTACACAGGACTTGGAGAAGGCTGAGGCTCTGAATGACTTCTTTGCCTCGGTCTTCACTGGAAAAGGCTCTGACCTCACCACCCAAGTCTTGGAAGGCAGGCACAGGGACTGTGAAAACCTGGACCTTGGGCCCACTGTACGAGAGGATCTGGTTCGAGACCATCTTAAAAACCTGAATGTACACAAGTCTATGGGCCCTGAGGAAATCCATCCACGGGTCCTGAAAGAGGTGGCGGATGAAGTTGCAAAGCCACTGGCCATCATATTTGAAAAATCATGGCACACAGGTGAAGTTCCCAGCGACTGGAAAAAGGGAAATATAAACCCCATTTTCAAGAAGGGGAAAATGGATGACCCAGGGAATTACAGACCAGTCAGTCTCACCTCTGTGCCTGGCAAAATCTTGGAGCAGATTCTCCTGGAAGGCATGGAAAGGCACATGAAAAACAACAAGGTGCTTGGTGACAGCCAGCATGGCTTTAGTAGGGGGAAATCCTGCCTGACCAATTAGGCGGCCTTCTACGATGGGGCTATGGAACTGATGGATGGGGGTAGAGCAGTTGTCATCTACCTGGACTTGTGCAAAGCATTCGACACTGTCCCACATGACATCCTTGTCTCTAAACTGGAATGTCATCAATTTGATAGGTGGACCACTTGGTGGATAAAGGACTGGCTGGATGGTCTCACTCAAAGAGTTGTGGTCAACAGTTCAATGTTTGGCTGGAGATCAGTAACGAGTGGTGTCCCTCAGGGATCGGTGTTGGGACTGGTCTTGTTTAATATCTTTGTCGCTGACATAGACAATGGAATTGAGTGTGCCCTCAGAAAGTTTGTTGATGACACCAAACTGTATGGTTCCGTTGATACGCTGGAGGGAAGGAATGCCATCCAGAGGGACCTTGACACGCTTGTGAGGTGGGCTGATGCCAACCTCATGAAGTTTAACCATGCCAAGTGCACGGTGCTACACCTAGGTCAGAGCAATCCCAGGCACAGCCACAGGCTGGGCAAAAAGGAAATTCATGGTAGTCCTGTGGAGAAGGACTTTGGTGTGTTAGTCAATGAGAAAATGAACATGAGCCAGCAGTGTGCGCTTACAGCCCAGAAAGTCAACCATATTCTGGGATGCACCAAAAGAAGCATGACCAGCAGGTCGGAAGAGGTGATCCTGCCCCTCTACTCTGCTCTTGTGAGACCTAACTTGGTGTATTGTGTGCAGTTCTGGTGTCCTCAACATAAAAAGGACATGGAAATGTTGGAACAAGTCCAGAGGAGGGCCACGAGGATGATCAGGGGACTGGAGCACCTCCCATATGAAGACAGGCTGAAAAAGTTGAGGCTGTTCAGCCTGGAGAAGAGAAGGCTGCATGGAGACCTCATAGCAGCCTTCCAGTACCTGAAGGGGGCCTACAGGGATGCTGGGGAGGGACTATTCATTAGGGACCATAGTGATAGGACAAGGGGTAACGGGTTGAAACTTAAACAGCAGAGGTTTAGACTGGATATAAGGAAGAAATTCTTTCCTGTTAGGGTGGTGAGGTACTGGAATGGGTTGCCCAGGGAGGTGGTGAATGCTCCATCCCTGGCAGTGTTCAAGACCAGGATGGATGAAGCCTTTGGTATATGGTTTAGTGTGAGGTGTCCCTGCCCATAGCAGGGGGGTTGGAACTATATGATCTTGAGGTCCTTTCCAACTCTAACTATTCTATGATTCTATAAGATGATTTTTTCCTCTCATTCCATTAATATCCATGTATTTTTTTAAAGTGAGTAATGATAGAATGAACATAATAGTGAATGGCAATATTATGGAAACAAACCACCACTGTCACCCCTACTGAAAAATTTTGCTAGAAACACAAATGCTGTAATTTTACCTATGGCAAAATGCAACCCATCTATTTATATAGCTATTAAGGGGAAATAAACAAACAAAACAAACAACATAACCCGTCTAACACCAAAATTACCTTTAGCATTGTATGTGAAGTGCCAGGCACTCATACATATTGGTTATTTTTACAAGTCTTTTATGAGGCAGTAGGGTAAACTTTCATTTCGGAGCTTGTGTTCAGCTTCTGTCATAAGAGAAGGAAGCTTAACTAGTGGTCTGATTTATGTAGAACTGGTAGTTTTGATCTTTTCCCTCTCCCACACTGACTTCAGGTCAAGGACAACTTTGATTTATAGTAAAAAAAAACCCTAACATTGATAAACAAAAATGCAAGATTAAATTGTGCAATAAGCAGTAGAATCACCTACAGTATACAAATTAAATCCATTTAAAGTCTTCCAGCAATAATTATAACAGTATGAAAATAGCAGCATTTTTTTAACAACTTGCTGTACAAGAAGCCAAAATATATATAGATGTAAATAATATGGAGTTGATACAGAAATAATTTGATGCTGTGAAACTTACTTTTATATGTTCAGTCTACATGCTGCCTTCCTCCAACAAAGCTGTCAATACTGCAAACACATTTCCCTGTCATGAAAGGCAGTATTATCATGACAATTTTAGCTGGCCTATTTGAGATGCCTAGTTTAAGAGACAAATTCAGCTTTGAAAATGTACTCTTCTTCTTCCTGCCAAAGGAGTTTAACTAGCCATTCAAATTTCAGACATCTGTATTGTAGAAAAGTCTATTTGATTGGATCTCATGCTCTTCTCAAAGATCATTGGTGGAGGAGAACATAAAAGGAAAGGAAA
Organism: Melopsittacus undulatus; assembly: GCF_012275295.1. Taxonomy (NCBI): domain Eukaryota; kingdom Metazoa; phylum Chordata; class Aves; order Psittaciformes; family Psittaculidae; genus Melopsittacus; species Melopsittacus undulatus. Next base: position 70,654,336 of record NC_047528.1, on the reverse strand, counting down.
GGAGGAAAAGGTGGAAATTCATATCAAAGGGTCTTTCTGCTTTGAAATCAATACTTTCTTAAAAGAAAAAAGGTAATTTACATTTCTGATACTTATTTTGGAGTGACAAACACAAAATATGACCACTAAATTTGAAGAGAGAGATGTGATTTGGATTAATTAAAATTAAAAACCACTGTTTAATGGCAGTGTTACTTTCACATAAAGTGGACAATTCACAGCATGAATCAGATAAATAACTTTAGCTAATCAAGCTAATTAATATGCATTAGTCATGATGATCACCTCGATTTGATATATCTGGCTTTCATTAACGGTTTTGATGCTGCTACCTTGTCAATCAAGTGACTATATTTAAGAAACTAGGAATTAGTTTAAAAAAAAGAAGCATAGAATAGCAGGTTAAAAATAAGTAAAAGGAGGAAAATTATACGTTTAGATAACAGCTGTGTTTTTTTTTCAGGAATGAGTTTTGTGAAGCCCATTATTCAGTATATTCAGTGATAAAGAGAAACAGCAGAAGGGAAATTTTTAATGAAATACATCAACGATGTGAGATTAGATGTCATCCACATGAAGAAGGAGCAGCACACCCTCAGAGGAGCAACTGGATGACCATAGGGTATGAAGAACTGGAAACAGGATGACAAAATACGGACCAGCCAGTCACAGATTTTTCTATAAAATATGAGTCCAATACTCTTGCAGCATGAATAAAAAAAACTAGACAATGATGAGAGAGAGAGAGGAAAGATCTTAGATAACTGTTAACAAGCTGCTGCCATGAAGTGGCAAATTTAATCATAGGATGAGCATACAATAATATCAAGAGACAAATTGCCGTAATATTAATTATATAAGAAGGCAGTGGTGAAGCTGCCACTTTAAACCTATGGCTATTTTAATTCCCTCATACCCCAAGAAGTCTGAAATTCTGTCCTGCTTTTAACTGAGATAAAGTTAACTTTCTTCCTTGTTGTTGGTACAATAGTGTGTTTTGGATTTAGTATGAGAAAAAAAAAACCCTCAGGTAGAGATAAGAACTTTTTAATAGTTAAAAGAAAGTACAATATACTACTAATAATAATGAAAAGGGAGATAAAAAAAGGAGATAAAACTAGAGATAAAGAGATAAAAGAGCCAAAACTAAAACAAAGCCCAACAAATTACAGTGATGCACAATACAACTGCATACCACCTGCTGATATCCAGCCTGTTTCCATGCAGCCATTGGTCGCTTCCAGCCAGCTCTCTCCAGTTTATATACTGAACATGAGGTTCTATGGTATGGAATACCTCTTTGGCTAGCTCAGGTCAGCTTTCCTGGCTATTCTCCCTCCCACCTTCTTGTATACCTTCTTGAGCACCTTCTCACTGGCAGAGCATGAGAGACTGAAAAGTCCTTGACTTAGCACAAGTGCTACTTAGCAAGGAATAAAGCATCAGTGTGTTATCAGTATTGTTCTCAGACTAAAGCCAAAACACAGCACTCCACCAGGTACCAGGAAGAAAAAAATTCTATGCTGTTGGAAACCAGGATGGGATGTGTAGCATTAGTTGTCATCTGAACACTGCAGCGGAGAAATCAAATAAAAGTAGTCAGTGAAGAAAGAGAGAGAGAATCCAATGGAACTTCAGTTTTTCATTTTAGAAAAAATAGTGAAGAGCTAACATATATACTCTCATCTGAAATATTATGAATGAGTAAAACTAAGTGAAATTAAAATTGGAATACATGTGAAAGATTCATTCAGGATCCATGGCAGGGGGGTTGGAACTAGATGATCTTAAGATCCTTTCCAACCCTAAATATTCTGTGATTCTGGAAACGAAGATGCACATTTTAATTTATGTATTGTTTTTACTATTGGTGCATTCTTACTGCAGTTAATAAGACAGAACTAAGTTATCAGTAGCCCATGAAGGAAAAGTGCTTATTGTCTTTAATCACGTCCCCATTGCTCATTGCAGCTCTGGGGGAAGCTGTGTCAGTGGCAGGGAAGAGAAGTGGGTATGTAGACAGTTTACATGCAAAGTGGATAGCTAAAGGTAAGCCAGGAAGCTAATCAAACATCTTTAAAGCCTGCATTTATCTGATTGTGTCGACATTCAAAAAAAAGAGTTTGGCAGGTGAAAATTAGGGAGAATAGCTAGCTGTCCGAAGAAAATTGCTTTTTCAATTCTCTGTAAATTGTTCTCCTCTAGAACAGTATTAGAAGCAGACATTCAAGCTGAATATAAAAGAGGTTTGTTGTTTTGTTTTGTTTTAAAAAAGGGCAAAAAAGTGTGTAGAAAAAAGTCTTTATATGCTATTATTGTATACTACTGAATCTTTGATATCACATGAAAACCACTACAGAAATAAGATATATACACTGACTAATACAATATCACTTGTACAAGTGTAAGCAGTATGATATGTAGGTCTTTTCTTTAAAATAAATATCTTCTTGTATTACTATATTTCTACTTGTAGTCTTATTTACACAATCTAGGTAAGTATTCATTGACAACCTTAACTGCACAAAGGTGTTTCCATGAAGTTTGTGAGATACATACCTGTCAACATTATTATACCTCATCTTCAGCCACATAAATCAGCAAAGATTCAGTAAATAAATGGAGCTGTAAGATTTTATTTCAACTGACTATCTAACTTCATGACATGCCCAGACTCAGAATACTCTTATAGCAAGGGCTTGAGACACTTTTTTATTTTCTTAGTTCTAGGATACCAGGTAAAGGTATTTAAAAAAAATAAAGACAAAATAAAAATTGAGATAACATAGAAACTGTACTGTAATCAGTCAGTAGTTCAGAAGTCAGTGATGTAGCTGTGTATTTGGCAGCCTTTTTGAATCTTTAGCTGAAATGGACATACAGCTTGATTATTCTGGGGAGGATTTCTGGCAGAAGACAAAGCCCTTCCAATTGCCATTTCATCCACCAAAATAATCATATATTTGGAAACAGTTAAAGAGGTCTGGCTATGCATTCGGCTGAGTCAGAGTTAAAATGACAGACAAGAAAGAGAAGAAAATTCAAAGTCATTGACTCCCATCTGTAAAAAACACAAGTCCCACACTAGCATAAATAAATAAATTTGAAGCAATCCTTGATCATCTGTCTAATAGGGATGAAGAAAAAGTTAAGCCATTGTTTGGATGTTTTTTGTTGTTTTTTTTCTCAGTCTTCAATTACGACAATAGACCTTGGGCTGTCTGAACCTCTCAGTTGGAGGATGATCACATGTGTGGGAACAGTGATTTTGCTTTTGCGGATACAGAAACTGTAAGAAACCAAAGGGACCAGCTTAATGTTCACAAGTTCATGATGGGGCCTGATGGGATTTATGCAGTTGAAATGCTGGATTTTACACCTGGGGCAGAGTGAAGCTGGGCACAAGCATAAACTGAGACAAGAGGCTGGTGAGTAGATCTGTAGAAGGGAATCTGGGGTTCCTAGTTGATGGCAGGCTCAATATGTGTCAGTGTGCCCTGGCAGCCAGGGGAGTGAACTGCATCCCTGGGATCTATCAATAACCAGCTGCTCAAAAGAGGTGACTATCCCTCTATATTCAATATTGGTGAAGCCTTACCTGGAACACTGGGCCCCACAATTAGGAAGTATGAGAACACTGGGCTTTTCTAGTTTGGAGACAAGGAGACTGAGGAGCAACTTCATTCCTCTCTACAGATTCTGAGGAGGTGAGTTGGAGAGGGAGATATTGAGCTCTTCTCCCTGGGATCCAGTGATAGAATGTCTGGGAATGTCTCAAAGCTGTGCCAGGGAAGCTTTACACTGAACATTAGGGAGCATTTCTTTACTGAGAGGATGGTTGAACAGTGAAACAGGCTTCCTAGAGAGGTGGTCAATGCCCCAACCTGTCAGTGTTTAAAAGGAATTTGGACAATGCCCTTAATAACATGCTTTAACTTTCGGTCAGTCCTGAACTGGTCAGGCAGTTGGACTAGATGATCATTGTAGATCCTTTCCAGCTGAAATACTCTGTTCTGTTCTGTGTTGTGCTGTGCTCTGATATATAGAAAGATAGATAGATAGACAGATAGATAGATAGATAGATAGATGATAGATAAAAAATCCACAATCTCTTGAGAAGCATATTATATACAATGCATCACAATACAAACACAGAAACGGGTTATTTGGATTGTTACACATCTATTGGCATACAAACTTTGTCAGATGTAAACTGCTTTGGATTGCCTAAATAAAATTTCTACAGTGACAGATAAGAAACACTGTGAAGTTATTTACTTGAGGTAAAGATGCAGTGGACGTAAAAGTTTCAATATTAAGGTCAATATTCATAAAAATGTTAATATGATGTTTTTTAAAATGGTATTTTTATGGTAGTTTTTAAGTAGTACATATGGAATTTCAATACCTTCACTGAGTTAATAGTATTGTAATTATTCAAATGTTACAAAATGTCATGATTATCTATTCAATGCGAGCTTGTTTTTGCTTTTATCTCACAAAGGTAGCAATAGTGCTTTAGTTTATAGTTTTTGTTGGTGGTGGTGGTGTGTTTTTTTTTTTCTCTCCTTAAATTGCTAATACACGCTAAGGTTCTTGATATGGCAAGAGAAGCTCTAAAAGGAGATTTCTGTTAAAGCAGCTGACTTATGCCCTGAAAAATCTGACGAATTCTATGATTCTATGATTCCATACTTATGCAGGTATATGTGTATGTATTTCCGTATGTATCTGTATGTATCTTTGTCTTTGGAAGACAATTCCACAACTCTTAAATGATATCAGGTAAATCCCTTGAACAGAATTCATTACACACTTGAAAACTGTGTACTTTATATTCTTAATCAGATCCTGAGTTCTTGTTTGCAGATTGTCTTGTTTGACAACTGCAAATCACAGCTGAAGTTAAAGGAAGCAGTGGTTTGAGAACAAAGTGTTGTTTAATACCAAGAACATTAAAATTTTAGCCTCCAAAACTCATTCAACAGCCTGAATCTCAATCTTTTTGAGTGTCAGGTGTCTAAATAAAACTGGACAAACACATCCCTTAAAATAATTGCTGCAAAAGAATTTCTAAATATTTGTGAACTATGTAAGTACAGTGAATGAACAATATCATAACAAAATTCAAAAAGTAATTAATTTTGTTTCCAGAGCATAAAAAAGACTTACTGATACAACAAATTATGAAAAGATATCACAACATCAAATAACCCATCACTTCATAATCTTGCTTATATTGTGCCCTGATAAGGCAGGAGTACTGGAAGTAAAAAGTACTGCAAGACATCTATTATAATTAAAAAATGTCTTATAACTCAAACCTGGAAGTTTTACCTTTTTGAGTAACTAGAATTAATCTAGTCATAATTTCATCTAGTAATCTAATCTGGTAATTCAGCCCTATTTTCATATAGGTAGAAAAAATATTACATACATGAAAATAACAGCCTTTGAAACCAGAAGGAATGCTATGCAAGAAAAGCTAACTGTTCCACTTGCGTACTTGGAAAAGCAATAGTTTCTTTCTTTCTTTTCAGTCTGGGCACCATCAAACTGGACTGTGGGATCCCTGAGTTGAAGAAATTTATTAAACCAGGGAAGGTTTTGTTAGTCTTTGCCTGCTGCTCCAGATGAAAAGTCATCGCTGTACCATTCAAGCACACATTTTGGACTGTTCTTTTTGTATTCCCTCAGATAATACTTAGATTCTAGTTTGATTAAGATTATTCTCCTTTCACCATATTCTACTAAATAAAGTATGATGAAAATAACTATTTAAGAATGTGAAACTTAGTTTGCTGCCCTCTTCTAGTTTAGTTTAGAGGGCTTTTTTGGGCTGCAGCCTGCAAGTTACAGAGAAATAAAATAAAAGTTGTTATTGACTGGGGTGAAAGGTGTAGCCTATTTGAATTTAATTTTTTTTATTTAATTTTTGAATTTACTGTCCATAGGAATAGAGGTAATTTTGAAATAGGTTTAAGATTTAGGAAATTAGTAGATGAAAAGTAATATTTATTAGAAATATTGTAAACTAAAATGAGGGCAAATATATCCTCTGACTCATGTTAGTTTGGTTACAAATAAGACTACCAGGAGCTACTATACTTTGAAAAATAATAAGTAGATTCTTCCCTCTGGTCCCAGCAACAAGAATAACCATTGGATATATACTTGCTGAAGAATCAGACTGGTTGTCTGGTAGCAGTTTGAGAGAAAGTATTTTCTCTGCCAAGTATTTGAGCTCTTCCCAAGACAGGTAAGGTTAACATTAAAGTTGTGATGGGTTTCAGGATAGGCTTATTATTCAGAACAGTTGTAATTGAGCAGCAAGGTTTGTTCAAAGATCTGGTAAAACCCCTAAAAGCTTGGAAAAATTTTACAAATATCCTAAAATTATGTACAAATATCCTAAAATTATGTACAATATTGAGACACAAAGACTGAAGAGCTATATATATATAGTTTTTTTCTTTAACTTTGTACAGTGCATATTCAGAAGGTGAGGATAAGGGCTGCTGCCAGAAATGATTGCTGGAAGTTTATGAGAAATTCAGAGACAGGTTTGATTTCAAGGATAATTTTGCAGCTAGTTCTTTTCAAAGGGAGTTAAGAAAAGTAAGAACTGAAAATTAGATGATTATTGGTTCCTTAAAGATCCACTGTGGGTGTTAAGAAAAAGGTGTGGACAGTAAGAAAATGGTGTAATCAAGAGCAATGATTTAAGACAGAAGTAGGTAGGTTTCCCTGAATTATAAGCACAATTTAGAAGGAAGAATATGGGAAGACATGGTGTGCTTTCTTACACTGTCCAGTCTTAGCCAGTCTTGTCAAAAGGGAAGCCATATTGTAAATAGTTAATAGTGGAAGTCATATAGTAAATACAAATACAGTAAATATAGTAATGACTTTTAAAGTTTTTAATTAGATAAGTGACATATCAAAATGTAGCTGTTATCTGTATGTAGCTTAATCCAGTTGAGTGCTAGGACACCACTCTTCTACCACCTGATCCATGTGTATTCTTGTAAACCTGCTTGGAAACAGCAGCCACAACTATCAGTATTGTAGTTTACTAATTTTACACAGCAATTGTCTACTAAAGCATTCACTGAAATATTCCCTCCATTACATTCCTATTCATATGTACCAGGATGAAATTCAATGCCATTCATGCTGGATAAGCCTGAACACAGAACTAAAAACCTGGTATTACGTGGCATGAGGGATGGAGTGCTCCTTCAGTAAAGTCACTTTGGGGGATTTCTAGCCCTTAATGGAACACCAAGCTTTCAACTGCCAAATGTAGGGCCTCCAGAGAAAGAGACAAGAAAACACTATTTTTTCTTCTTTTTTCCTTTTATTTTTTTCCTTTTTCTTTTTTCTTCGTCCCACCACCCCCAGCAGTCACTGTGCAAACCTGAAGCTAGAGACCAGAATGATCAGAACAGTCCAATTACACATCATAATATTTAACTGCTGCATTTATGTGAGCAGTTGCTCTGCAGAATGGAAAGTGTTGAGTTGCAAGATAAATTATTTTCTTATTTATCTTCTAGTTTTTGGTTTTCTCTGCTTTTTTGTTTCATGGAGGAAAGTACTTATGCTCACACTGAAGAATAAGTAAATGTCAATAGAGCAACATGGATTTTTGGTTTTCAACAAATCTGGCAGCAACACAGGGCCGGGACAAAGAATAGCCCTCTGATTCATGTTTAAGCTCTCCTACTCCTTGTATTACACAGGATTCTCTCTGTGGATTCCTGGTAAAGAATCTTTTCTGGAACATGATATTCCTTTACACCTGTGTCAGAAGAGACAGCTCACAATTGGTGGATTTTCAAGCAGCTCTGACTGTCTCGATCTGAATCCACATTTTAATTATGACCCAGTCTTTAGCTGTTTTCTCCTATGGTCACCTTTTAGGACCTTTCTGAGGTTTGGTTTATTAGTTTTGTTTTTTCCTCTTTGTTTGGCTGGTTTTGATACTTTCATGTTGACTTAGCTTGCTTTATATTCTATATTAAAAAACATAAGTCTTCTGCAGTCTTTTGTCTGCATTTCAACTCTATTTTGTGTTTTACTGTGTTTTCAGCAATAGAAACTAATTAAATGCTTTTTTTGCTTGTTTTTCTCTACCTTTCTTTTTCCTATTTCAGTATCTTACAGTTTTTGTCAATATTAAAAAAAAGCACATGTGAACGTACACAAATCAGATCAAATGTCTTACTGCAGCACTTGGTTGAATATCAGCTAATTGGAAAAATTGCTCAGCTGGAATACACTGTGAGACAGAAAAATAAATAACAGATGTGTGCACTTTATTACTTCAGGAAAACTCAGTCAGCTCGGTACTTGTACCAGAGTACCTGTGTCTTTTATAACTCAGAGCTGATGTCAAAGTAATTTACTTCATATTTAATCCCAGAAATATTTAGTGAAGAGTTGTGAATGAAGTCTAAGATTTCTTCTTGGATATCTCAGTCAAATGACTCACAATTATTGCTCTTACTGCTAGAGAGTAACATTCCACTCAAGATAAGTGCAATTAATGAGGTGAATGACACCTTGCATCAGACATATGGAAGGCTGAATTCGCCCTAACTGAAAACAGCAAATAGGAAGAAAAAATGGTAATGAAAAGCAGTGCTGAAACTATCCAACCTCACAAATTGCTCAAATATTTTTCTCTTATGTTGCTAAAACCCTGCTGCTATCATACTTAATCAGAGGAGCAAGGCTGTTAGGTGAGAACTAGTCACTATTAAATATAGAACTGCAGGGTTTTTTTTTTTTTAATTTTTGTGATTTTCTAAGAATTCAAGGAATTTTAGTAAGAGTTTAAATGACTGAAGTGTCAAATTAAAGCAGTTAATTGTACTTCTGAACCCTGGAAAATTTTGATATATTATTCTGGTAACATGAAGGTTCCTAGTGTTGAGACAGATATCACAATGTATACATATATCCATGTAACATGTCCATTGTGTTCTAACTCCCAAATACTTCCCACCTCAGAAATAATTCACATAAAAGTTCAGGAAAGATAGAACATTCTAAATTGCGGTATCATTGTTTGCAGACAGTATCAAATTGTTTTATGCTGATTTGAGATTAACTACTGGAATATTTGTAGGCTAGGCTTACTCTAAAAATTAGCTGATTTTACCTCAAACTAGTTCACTGACATAAGATTTTGAAGCTTCCATACCCTCCAGAATGATTGCTAGTTTTCAGTTTTGTACTAGATTGAAAAGTTATTCTGGGACACTAAAACACAGGGGTAAGAGCAGTTATTATTGTGTTTATTGAAGCTGGGTTTGGACTATTTCATTGTACAGGTCTAACTATCCACTCTAAAATTTAGATTATGGCTTTTTCTAAAGCAGAATGAATTAAGCAAAATGGGCTTTCATAACTTGCCGCAGAAAGGACTCAATCAGAGACCAATATGATCAGACAAAAAGCCATTTATTGCAAAGCATTAACTCCTTATATACTATTGCTTACACACACCTACAGCAATTTGGCATATCATGATTGGATACTTGTCTTGAAGACCCTTAGTGACTAACATACAATTGGTTAAGCACAGGTGTGAGAACTTGACCTCCAACGCTTGCCAACAGTCCACAGTTTTCATCACTCAGTGAATTACAGCTTCTTCTTATCTTGCTTGCTTAGGCTTCCTCAGGCCTCCCATGGCCTTGCTGTATCCCTCAGAGTTATTCAGAGCTCATGTACCAAATCTCCATTCTCCTGTGAGAACACTGTCTCCACAATAACTGTTTGTGTTTTGAGACTCTTAACCTGATGCTTTGTATCTTCAGACAAGACCACCCCTCCCCACTTAAAAAAAAAAAAAAGAGAGAGAAAAAAAAAAAGGGAAAAATAGAAGGGGAAAAATGGGGAGAGGGTGGGGAAAAAGGGTGGAGGACCACTATAAGTTAGATGTTCTTAGTTGGGGTGGAACAGTTGATGGAAATAAATAGAGTAATACTGCAACAACATTTGTCTGGGGACAACAGTAAAGTTTCATTAAATTTTTTTGATAAAACAAAATGTTTCAACTTTTTTAGTCCCAACTGTGGTACACAAAGTATCTTGTTCTCAGGGGACACCAGGATTAGTCCTGACGTAGTAAGAGGTTAAGCAGAGGCTGTGCATTTTCCTGTCTGTTAGAGGAAAAAGAAAAAAGCATAAGGAGGAAGGCTTAATGAGTACCTGTATTCCAAGTAGGAGAGAGGCAATGGTTATAGTTATAATTTCTTGTCACAAAAAAAATAGAAGTCTTATCTAGCAGTGGCACAAAGTTTGAGAGCATCATTACACCTCACAGATAACCCTGTCCAATGAATAAATACAATTAAAAAAAAATATATAATGAACCGTAAAAGAAAAGATATAGCAAAAATGACTGATTTGTTTGTTTATACAGAAAGCCTTTTGGCATTTCCCCCCCCCCCCCCATGTGTATTACTTTCAGAATCTATAGCTAAAGCAGTACACTGTAAGAGAAAAAAGAAAAAAATCCTCAGGTGGTCTCAAATTATTCTCGTTCATAAAAAGAGCTCCAGTTCCCAGCTAAATGTAACCCTCACAGTCATTAAGTAATAACCAATGGACTCAGAGAACAGCTTTGAGAATGTTGAAATTCATGGGGTTCTTTATTAATTTTGAAAGGAGCTAAATCCATTACTGGGAATTTGTTAATCAAACATAGATAAATCTAATGTACATGGCTCATTAGAGAGTTTCCACTAATGGAAGCCAGAGCTGTTCAAGCTAAGGGCCCTGGCAGTAGAAAACACATGAAAAGCATTATGGTTATAACTGTTTTAATAATTTTCTATACCAGTCTCCCTAGAAGCATTACATCCTAGTTTTGCTGCCCAGAAAGATGCAGAAGTGTTCAGGGCAGCATGTAGATGAGCTCTTTTGTTTAATCTCTGGAGCACCTTACGTTGGCAATACCCCTGCTAAACCTTGGGAAAGAATTGCATTTTCCCAAATCTGTATGGGATTCAGAGAAAGGAGAGCATTGCTACTTGGCCTTGCCAGCAGATCAGTACCCTTGAGGCATAATTGAAACTCAGTCTATGTAACATTTATTTCCAGTGTTGATCATCCTAAAATTGAGATTGCTTTGGAATGTTTTCCCCTACCTTCAGATACTTGTAATACTGCTGTTAAATCCTCAGCTAGAATTCTAGTTCCAGGAGAAAAATAGACAAGTGAAGGTTTATGACTTACTAAGGCTAAGGGTTGAAATAGTTCATATGAGTGTGTTCTTGGGGTGTATACTACTCTCCAGTGAGTCTAAAGGGAGGACAATGTTACTGCTGCAGATAAAAAGATCTGTAGGTCTGTCCTGGGTTCAGCAGTAACAGTCATTTTTTCTCCTTCTTAGTAGCTGGTGCAGTGCTGAGACTTTCAGCCTGAGAACAATGCTGATAACACCAGTGTTTTTAGTTGTTGCAAAGTCATGTTTACTCTGACCAAGGACTTTCTGAGTCTTATGCTCTGCCAGGAAGGGAAAGCTGGGAGGAAGCAGAGACAGGACACTTGACCCTAACTAACCAAAGAGGTATTCCATACCATAGCACATCATGCCCAGTATATAAACTGGGGGCAGTTACCTGGAAGGGCTGGATCACTAGGGTGGGGCTGGGTATCAGTTTTCAGGTGGTTAGCGGTTGTGTTCTCTTCCCTTGTTATTTCCCTTTTCATTATTATTGGTGGCAGCAGTATTTTTGTGTTATACCTTAGTTACTGGACTGTTCTTGTCTCAACCCATTACATTCTTTTGTATATTCTTTTAACAACATAGTTACATTCTTTTGATTCACCTCCTCATCCCTCCATGAGCGGGGGGAGGAAGAGGAGGAGTGAGCGAGAAATGCAACTTGTGTTTGTTTGGTTGTTGTTTTGGTTGGTTGGCTGGTTGGTTAACAACCATGTGTTGAATTCATGATCCTGGCAAGTTCTTTCCAAGGTATGACCAGGTGATAATCCCAATTGCATTGACCTAGTAAGTTAATTCAATGCTAAACATTAATTGTATTTTTTTAAGCTATCCCAATGTTCATTTCATATAAATGCAAAATAATAGAAGTAAACTTTGTATTTTTTTTAGTGTAACTCAGTACCAGATGGGGAATAACAAAAATAAACCAAGGGAACACTAAAAGAGAGATGACTAATATTTGCAATTTCTTCTGAAACTTGAATTTCTAAATAGTTCCAGATGATTTCCACCAAAAACTGCCTATCTTTTCTCATTTTTTTTTTAATTTTAGATTTTTTTGCTGTTTTTCAGGAAAAGCTTAATTGACCTTCTCATTTAATTAAAACAGTTTTTATTTTTTTCAGTCTCAAAGGGAACAGTTTGGAGGGAAGATCATGAATAAATTAACTGGAAGAAATCTCTTTTCCATAACTTTGTGTGTTTTGCCCACCTGTACATTTGTGAGATTTTTTGTTTCCTCAAATGCTGCTGCGGGCTGGCTACCCATGTTATTTTACTCTCCCTTCCTAGTTGGCATAAAGACAGTTTGGTTGTAGGATTAGTGGAGGACCTTTGCTTCTTGTGTTGCCTGACAGGAAAAGAGTAAAACTGACAAGCGCCCCCATGATAGGGTAGTTTGTATCAATTTTTCAAAATAAAAAGTCAGTACTTCTGAGCAGACATTCCAATCACTTTTTCCAAGGAAATGAATATTTCCTCCAAATTATCAAAAAACTTCTCACAAAAAATTTAACAAAATAAAGTGTATTTATATATCAATGTATTAAGGATAAAATTCCATTTAAGACTATTCAAATGTAAAAGGATCAGAATAGAACTTACAGTAACATTCATATTCAATAAAATTAGGTAAAAGAAAGCAGTATTGTAGTAAAAAAATAAAAAAGAGTAACTTTCCAGTTTACACAATGTACATACTAAAGGTTTATGTACATTGTGTGTCATACATAGGAAGCCCTGTTTCAGACTATTTCTATAGTGATGTCACTGCTGGACCAGTATTTTATGAAGACATCTATAAGCTGATTTTAAACTACCTGGCTTGGGCTTGGAAAACAATATAAGACAGGCTAAAAAGCTCTCCTGAGAAGGTGGAAATGCGTCAGTGTTTTGTCTGCACCGACTTCCGCTGTCTTGTTGATGTATTACTTGTGTCACTTGGGCATGTGCTGTAACTTGCACAAAAGTATGCCAGTAATACGGTTGTACTGATTTTCTCTTCAGCAATTTCTTTTTATATGAATAAGTCAGAGATCAAAATGAAAACTTTGATAACTTTACTTTGTGAAATTTATACACAGTACACAGTATACAGAGTAGATACGCTTCAATGGACTGATTTTAGAGAAACCAGTTGTGATTGTTACAATGTTAAGTGAAACTTTCAGAAAACAGATCACAAATAAAAATAATAAAAATATTATGAGGGTAAAGAAAGGAGAATCTTTATAAAACAAGCATGCAAATGACTAACAGGAGAAATTTTCAGGACGTTATTGGATCTACCTTTGGGATTTCCTTAGAAAGAAATGCTTCAGGCTCTCATCTATGCTGAATTGCTGGACTGTGCTGCAGGAAAATTGGATATTGATTCTAGCTGTCAATGGATATACCACCTATCATCCATTTCCTGGCAATGTGAAATGCATAAAGTCTGAATTAGTTTTGGAACTACATTTAAGTAGTTACATTTTAATTACATATTGCCTGCCACTAAGAAAATTAATCCCATTAGAAACTGAAAAGTGTAAGAATTTTTAACGGGTAAGTGACTGTAACATTAAGAATGGCAACTGAATTTTGCCTACTGCTGTTTTTCAGATATGCATGTATTTGTAACACTTTCTGATCCAAAAGTCTTTGATCTCATTTGTTAACAGCCATCTGTAGAAAAAAAAAGTCAATAGTAATAGCTAAAATCAATTTGAGCTTGATTGCTTTTCTTGAAAAGTTATTACAAGATCAATGTCTACTTCCATCTACAGTAACTATTGTTTTCAGAGTTGTTAATGTTACCTTATAAATCTTTCATTATGTTCCAACAGCTGAAGCAAGACTTTGTGCTCAACTTGATGATATTATTCTGTTTGTCTTCCTTAAATATGATTTTCCCTAATTTCGTCCAAGTGAATAAAGGAAAAGATCAAAGCCAAACAGAGCTGTTAGAAGAAACAAAGTTCTGCAGAACTAGCTAAGAATGCTGTTAAGTTATACTCATGTATTGAATATTTTGCTGGTATTAGCATAGCCTCATCTTTTTTGGTCTTGACTAAACCTACATCTGCACATTTTTCTACATATGAGGAACTGAGAGAGTAGAAGTCTAACACTTCAGAGTGTTGGTTTTTTTTTTTTTTTTTTTGCAAAGGTGTATATCATACTGAATATAAAGGCAGAGATAATTAGCTGTCCTTTGAAAAAAAAACAGATTTTCTTTATTTGTATAGGACTGATAAATTCTAAAGTTGTTTCCTTGTTTATTGTTACAGTATTTCGTTGCCTGAATGGACTAAGGGCTTCATTTTTCTTTTCTTATTAAGTTAGAATAGGTCCACAGAAACAATGGAATTATATGGATCTAGTACCTAATATAGATTAAAAAAAAGCAAAGTAAAATAAAATAAAATAAAATAAGTTATCTATTGTAAAACTTTTCTACTTTTCTTCTTTCTTTTTTTTTGTATTTCTGAGTAAATGAACTTGCTGATGTGAATTTAGAGTGTTAACATAACTGTACTATTCCTTGCAAAACTTGTGCCTCAAATTTTGTTTGAGGTAGTTAATTGGGAACTAGTAATTGAGTAAATCCTCCTAATCACTTTGATGCATCACCGAAACAACAGTCCATTAAATTATTTGATCCATGAGTAACCTTCTCAAGACAGTCATTTTCTGTTATCCCCACAGAACATACACAGTATCACAGTTTACTCGCTTTTTTCTTGAAGTAACAGTAGCTCAAAACCAAAGCTTCCAGATGAGAAAGCAGAGTGCCGTACCTTGTATCAGAAATGTGCTTTCCAATGGATGCATCTCCATTAAGAAATCAAACAAAATCAAGATAAAATTAGACAAATTAAACAAACAAACAAAACAAAACAAACAAAAACCAACCCCACAACCAAATAAAAAAAAAATTATGGTAAAATTCAAATACTAGTGATTTGAGCAGTCATGAATGAAGGACTTTCTTGCTGTCTCCATCCAGCCAAAACCTATTCATGTTGCACTCTGCTCAAGGACATCTAATAAGTTTTCTCCTCATGACAGTTGATGAAGCCAGCTAAACAGGGGCTGTGAAGTTTATATAACCAAGCAGCATTCTTTAGATACTAGCAGCAGCTGGTCATTAGGTATCTTCTCATTTCCAAAATTTCTTTTTTTTTTTGGTGATGGTCTTATTAATAAAATTCAGACTTCAAATAAGAATTACTGTAAAACATGTTATCAGTATTTTTGCTTTTTTAATAGGTCAAAAGATCACAATCTCAGCAGTTACTATAATTAATACTTTAAATAATTCCATTACCTTTGTCCTTGGAGGAATTAAAGTTTGTATTGATGATTTACCAGAAAATGAGATCCTATTTTGTAGCAATCTTCCTACTACTGGAGCCCTGCAGGAAGAACCTAATATAATATCTTATTATATATGATAAAGATGAAAGATTCCCAGATGTCAAGCATTTTGTCATTGTCTTGCTAGCAGTGCAAGAAGCCCTGGTGACAGTGTACAGTTTTATGGACACCTTTGTGTTTTCCCTTAAGGCTTGTTTGACTGGTGAGAGAAAGAGGGTCGGGTTGAGCTGTTCAAAGGAAAATGTAATAAAATGTTGCCACAGTCTTTGAGATCTTGAATCTTTGAGTAAACTTCCCAAGTGGAAGTCAGGTGAGGGAAAAAGAAAATCCAAAGAGAATTAATTAGAAGTTGGTTGTCAAGAAATTCACTCAATGATCTTCCATTGCTTCCTAACAACTTTGTGTTTTGTCACAGAAGTGCATGCACAGAAAGAGAAAGGATTACAACATTGCAGAGCGTATGTGTAGATGTGGCACTTAGGGAGGTGGTTTTGTGGTGGACTTGACAATGGTAGGTTTATGGTTGGATTCTATCTGAAAGTTGTCTTACAACTGAAATAATTCTGTTATTATCTGTTTCTGTGACTATTCATTTTTGTAAGCAGATCCACAGAAGGGTCCTTCACCCACTCATGTCCCTTGTCCTCTTACTCCTAGCTATTTTAATCCACTTGGTCATATTCTGATTAACTGTATATTCCAGAAGCCTTGTATTCAACACTGACATTGATTACATCCATCAGATATCAATGTCAGGTTCACTGGATATGTATTTTGTATTCTGTTCATTATTTTCAAGCGTTTTTTGAGGCTTAACAATTTTTTGACAGTTTTGATAAGAAGCAGTTCTTGTATTTTAAACTGTTCTTATTAATTCTGTTTATGAACAGAATTCATGAATAAGCACTTCATAACAATTTAGTCACACTTTGATGTCTATCCTAAAAATGTGGAAATAATAATTAATAATGATTCCCAAATGTAATAATTCAAATGTTTTATGCTGGTAGATACTGTTGACTAAGAGATGATGAATTTCAAAGCTATGAAGGGTGTTTTCTGACTAAAACATACACAAATTGAAGAGAGAGAACATCATTTTTGTTATTTTAGGTAGGTAGCTTACTTACACGTTGGTGTATATTCCTAATTTGTTACCCCACAGTTCCACAGTTGAGTGTGGAAACTCAGTCTCAGGTTTCCCAAACTCATATTTTGTACATATTGTTTACTATAATTTTTCCTTTGATGGAACACTGAATGGAAAAATGTCTTGTTTTTACAAATGGAGCCTTGTAGACATTTTGTTGTCCTCAAAAAAAAAAATCAATATGTCAAAATCTTAACTCAAAAAATAAAACAAACAAAAACCACCAGCTCCTTTTTTTTTTTTTTAAGTTATGCATTACTTCAGTGCAGTAACCTGTTGTGTTTTAATAATGACATCTCATGATGTTAGGACAAAAAAGTAAGCAACAGAGAAAGAACTACTTTTTTTTTTAAAGTCACATATGTGACTTTCTTTAGATTTCTATAATATGACATTTAATTAATTAATAATTATTGATTTGCATATATTTTTCTGTTAAGGATTTACATAACCTCTTAATACCATTTCTGTTATTAGACTAATATATGCATTCTTGAATATATTGGCAATTCAAAATAAATCTATTTCTGTTGTGCATAAACAAGCAAATGCTCTTCAAAAGAGGTGAACTGGATATGGACATCTCATACCCATTGCAAATAATGACCAAGCTCCTGAGTGATTATCTTGTACCTCTTCTTTCTCCAGCTCTGTGAATAGTACTATGTAGTTCATATTCTTTTACAGCCATGATAGATTTGGTTTTGTTAAGATTTAGGTAGTTTTGAACGTGCTTCCTCAGAGAAAATTCACAAGCTACTAAAAAGTACCAGTATAGTAAAAGCTAAATCTCTTGGAGATTTTAGAGATGTTGATAGTGACTAAATATGTATTTGGTCCAACTATGTAGTATATCATGCACTTAAAAACATTGTAGATGCAAATTTATTATTTTTAGCTGATTTCTATATGCAAATGTTTGACACTTTGAAGCAGAGTTTCCTGAGTAAAGGAGATAAATAAATACATAAATAAATAAAAAGAAATAAAAAGAAAAAAATATCTTGAAAACTTCATAACTTGCTACTTATGGTTCACTGTTTTATTTTCTTTCCTGTTCACATTACAGATCCTGTGATCTGAATGCTGATTTACCTTCAGCATATTACTTTGCAGGAAATGGTATGTAATTAATATTCAAGTCATTCTCTGAACGGGTTGCTTCTATAAAGGATAAATATCTTAAAATTAGTTTAAAAAAATACAACATGCTTTCTTATGTATCATGTTTTTTTTGAAATATTTTAAATTTAAAAGAGTAAAATAAATTCCACACTAAATCGATAACAAAATTGTACTTAGAAAATAAATGATACTGTGTTAATATAAAAACAATACACTCCACAATAATTTACATATACTATTGATCATCTGAGTACACTTCACTTGGTATTCTATGAGATAGCTTTGAATACAACAGAGCAGAATAGAACAGAACAGAATAGAACGTCCTCCACCTTGTTATAATTCAGCTTTTTGATATCACTACTCATTTATGAAGGAGCAAAGTCAAATAAAAAAAAAAATAGATGTTTTCCCAGCATTTGTAAAATTGTGGATCCTTTAAAACTCCATTGCTTCAAGGACATCTGGGCTTTGATGACATGATGGTTTAAGATTTAGGAAGTTTCTGGCATACTGTGCTCATCCCTAAGCAGAAATTACTGAGTCACGGGCTACATAGGATGAGCTCTGGGGCTCTCTGAGAGGCTGCATATGTCATTCTGGCTTTTGTGGCTTTCTAAACTAGTGGAGCCAGGAAAAGTTATTCAGCTAAGCAGAAGATTATTACTCAGAAATTGAACAAAGTTCTCAATTATTCAGATTCAGTCCAGGTGATTGAAAACTTTATTTAGCATATTCATTTGTGGAGGTGAGACGGTTCTATCTGAAACAGCCTTTTGTGTGTGCCTGTGCCTACCTACACAGTTTATTGAAGATAGATGAAACAAATTAAAAGAGTGGCTCAAAGTGCCTATTGGTGTTGACAGATGTGAATTTTAAGCAATGTTCTTCAAAATTAAGATATTAAAATAGATCAAACTGGAGAAAAGTCTACAGAAAAGCTAAGTAAATTTTCCCACAAGTGGATATCCCAATTAAAAACATCAGACCTCATTGTAATTGTGCAGGCTACAGTTAGGGCTTCTCTGCCTATACAGGAATACTAGCTAAATGACTCAATTTTTGCTATGTAGGTGGAAACAACAGTTTCTAGAGGAAACATATCTCTCTGCAGGATATCCTTCAGATTTACAACTTCTAAGTCCATTTCTACTGTCTTTGTGCTGAAAGACACAATTAGAATTCCTGTGCAGTAAAATATTTCTCAGGATGCTTGACAGAGAAAGAACCATCTACTTCAGTCACAAAATCGTAAATAAATAACTAGGCCCTGTATTTGCATACGTTTGTAGATATTCAATTTGACTTTTAGATACCTTGTTGAGATGTTCAATATTAATAGATACTCAATACAAAGATTAAGCTTTGACTTGCAGGAAAATATCATCTTATAGAAAGTAATTTCTCACAGCATTCTATAAACAAGGTGTCAAATAAACTTAAAGACCATCTAATGTCCTGAATTTATATACTTTCTAATCCTGAAAGAATACATTCATTCCTATTCAAAAGCTTATAGTCCATTACACTAGGAAGGGTACTTGCAAGTACAATGAAATGGTGTCAGTTTCAGCTCTCTTTAACCTCTTTTTTTTTCCTCCAGACTGTTCATCCAAAAGGAAGGTTCCCTTGCTATTCCCTGGTTTCCACTGGGATGGCTACGTAGTGCAATTGAATTCAGCTCCTTTTCTCTGTTCTGGAAAATATTCCCTTCTGGGGCCTAAATATACTGAGAACAGCAGTGTGGGAGGACTGCTATTTCCACTGTAGGCCCTTTAGGGTAAATTAAGGCCACACAATAAAATAGCAACATCCCTCAAATAGAGTTATTTTGGAATACCTATATATATATATATGTTGGTTTTTTTTTCTGGAAAATAGATGTGGCTGTACTGGAAGAGGAGTAACATTCCTTTTTTAGAGAAGCCGTATGCCTTTTAGTTACCAACTTGATGTATGAGCAATTGTTTCCTAAACAATTCAGAAAGTGACTCAATAGTTTCTTTTTTTTTTTTTTTAAGGTATGCAGTGTACTGCAGAACTACAAAGACATATTTTAACAATTCCTGTAAGCCTGTTTTTCCTTAAAAGCAGTGTTAAATAACTTGATATTCCACTTAAAAAGTTATTAAGGTTTTAATAAGAAATGGTGTCCCCTTATCTGAGTGGATCCAGATATTAAAAAAAAAGTACATTCTACATTGTTTATTAAGTCTTTTACTTTCCCTTCCTCCTCTGTTCAGCAAAAAGAGTACATAATTTTATATATGAAACATTGCATTTTCCTAGGTCAATTTCATGTCCTTGAATACCTTTGAAAATGAATTTATCAATATCCTTAAATGACTAACTCTTAATTAGGCCTATCAGTTCCTGAAAGAACAACCCTAGCTATAACTTGTCTCCGTGAGGATAGGCAGTCATATTCAAAATCCATTTTAAACCAATTTGTAAAACCATGGAAATATTGCAACATTATCATAGAAGACTGTTTTTAAGACAAAGCTCTCAAACATTTTCACAGTGTTGTTTTTCTCACTAAAGTTCCATGTGGTGGACTAGAGTTACTTAAATGGGGAAAAACAATGTATTAGGAAAGTAATTAGAGGGAGTCACCTACTATGAGAAATAGCAGCATGCATCATGAAGGCTTTTGAGTGGGGCACCATATGCTTCAGAACTTGTGGTCAAGTGAAGAAAAATGTTTTCTACAACAGCAAAAATCAATGAATTGAAAGACAGATGCATTACAAAAAGAATCCTCTAAGGATTTTCCTGAAGGACAAATGCCAGATAATTCACAAAGTACTGCACTGCTGACTGATTCTAACTCTAAGTCATTTAGAGTGTCAGGAATGAGTGCCAAAGCAAAAGCCTGAGATAGGCAAAAAAATTAGTAATCAAATTTTTGTAACTGTTCACCCGGTTAAGTTCATCAACCTAAATTAAGAGCAATACAATTTATATTCATAGAATCATAGAGTATTTTGGTTTGGAAAGGAGCGTAAGATCATCTAGTTCCAACTCCGATGCCATGGGCAGGGATGCCTCTCCCTAGATCATGTCACCCAAGGCTCTGCCCAACCTGGCCTTGAACATTGCTAAGAATGGAGTTTTTGCCACTTCTTTTGGTGACCTGTTCCAGGGTCTTGCCACCTTCACAGTTAAGAACTTCTTCCTTATATCTAACCTCAACTTCCCGTGTTTTAGTTTGAACCCATTACCCCTTGTTCTATTGCTACAGTCCCTTAGAAATAAAGCATATGTACAGACTGCTCCTACACAGTGCTGTTGAATTGCAACTGCTATTTGTCCCTAGTGGGGTGGACCTGCAAGGTGTAAAGTACTCTATCTGATAAAAATAAGTGAACAAGAAATAGGTAATATTTACCTCTGTAACCTGATAATGTATTTCCCAAATGCTTAGGAAAATGCTTAGCCTCCATCTATAATATTTTTTCTAATAGAAACAGAAAGAACAATTTTCTGTTCAAAAATATGTCAGCAGTTCAGTAAACAATCCTCCTCTTCAAGTTGGACTTATAGGCTGAGCTTCGCATGCTTGAATAGTTTTCTTTTTACAAGTGAGTTGGTTTCTTTTTCTACCGTTTTGATTTTAGGGACATAATAAACTAAACTAAAAAAAAAAATCATTCAAAATACGTGCATTGAGAAAAGTTTATCTATCTGTTTTTTTTTTTAATATTGAATTCACAATGTTGGGTTTTTTTTTGTTTACCAGAGGACTTCAAGTTGCCTGAACTTATTTCTAGTTAAGGTATTTTCATCATGTATTAACATAGACAGGAAAGAAAACATGCTTCTGGCACAAACAAAAAAACTCATGGGGATTTAAAGGCTACCTGGACATTCAATTTATAATTACTGAAAAAGATAAACATATCTGACCACAGGAAAAAAAAAAAAAACAACCAACAAACCTACCAAACAAACAAACAAACAAAAGCCCAACAAGAAACAAAGAAAAGAAAACAGTAACAACAAACAGAATCTTATTTTTTTCACTGTAGTATTCTGGATGCTGAATGACATAACTGAATTTTGGAAAGAAGTGATTGTCACCAAAAAAACATCCAAGGGTCAGGTGCTGGAGATGTATGAAATCACCAATGATGCAGATCTTTTCAGCATGCAAAGACAGTTACACACACTGGAACCAACTCTCCAGCTTGATTTACATGGACTTGGTCAAAATCATTTAAGATACAAAACCAGTTTTGATGTGCCAGTTGTGATAACCGGTAAGATCTCAGGCAATTAAACTGCAAAGCTCTATCAAAGCCACTGGTGATTCTTATTTTTTTAAATTATTGACAACAATAAGATGGCTTTTTGAATGGCTTTTTGCTTCACTGGTGCAAGTAGAGCACTTAGACAAAGAGGATGTAAACTTCCCATTTTTATTTCTGTTTTAAGAACTGAATTGGAAAACATTTATCTTTGGATCTATTCCTTTTTTTTTTTTTTTCCAGTCAGCTGCATTTCTTTGACTAAAAATATTTAAGTGTGATTGTTTTATTGTCCAGAATCTGACATCTTTTTACATGTTTAAGATTTTGCAGTGAGTATCGTCCTCAGAAACATACATTTCCTCTTATAATTTTACATCCCTGTAATGGAGAGCTTGAGAGACAACATTTTTATTTTTCTTTTAAATATTTTCTCTGCATTATCTGTCCTGAAGTTAGAGTAAGAACAGCACCAATTTTATCTTTCAGTTCTTTAGCATCAGATGTTTATCTTGAAACAACCTTCGACTATGCTCAAGACCAGTCACATCCAATCATCAGCTTTTATCAAACGTACCAGTTTCAACACATCAGACATGGACCTTGATTTCAGAGGTGATGCTCAAAACACTACAAGACTTCAAATAAACAGCAAACATGCTGCAACAGCATGTGAATGAGAAAGCTAGCTCCCTTGCCAAAGACTCATGAATACTTCAGAGAACAGAAAGCGTAGATTGTTGGGTTTTTTTTTTTTTTCCCTAGGCAATCTCAAGCATAAGTCTTTTAATAAAATGTCAGTTTTGAAAATACATTTCTCTCATTCCATAATGGCATAGGAAAAAATAAACTGAATTTCCTTGAGGGTGGATAAGCCAGTTGCCATGCACCGGGTTACAATGAAGAAACTTCATTTTTAATTCATCAGATACCTTCATCCAAGCAAATTTTCTTTTCGCAAATTCAGTAAATATATTGATTCATATTCAGTGCAGGAGCAATTCATATTTTAATATTAGTTCATACAGTTTGTACTCATCAACAGTGTTGGAATACATTTACCAGAGATGCCCCTGAAAAGAAAAACAAGTTTGCTGTACAGCTTTTTGGGCACACAGGTTACCTTTCTAAAGACTGCACTCTCTTTCAGTTGTATATTTTCTGACAGGAGAAAGAGGAAAGGGGGATATGTTTTCCACATTTTGGTTTATGTGAATTCTGTTTTCATTGTTCAATGAGTAGCATCAGAATTTTATTTTGTAAAATTTATTTGGCATTATAATCTAACCTGTTTAAGTGAGGGATGGCTTTCCAATAAGAATTGGCTGTGCCCACACTTGCTAGCACATACAAGTAGGGAGCTTGTAAAGCAAAGTCCAGTAGGCCATTGTATTTTTAACATTTCAGTGCAGACATCCATGTGGGAGTGGGTTTTTTCCTTTTGAATAAAAAATGAGCAATGGAAGTCTATTCTGAAATTGAAACCCTAACAAAGAATTTTAATCATTCGGGTTCTTTAGTAATCTAACATTACATTAGATTATTCTAGTCTCTCTTACGTCCACCTCACTCCCCAGTTATTGAGAACTTTTTTGCAAAATATAAGAAAAATGCTTTGAACTAAAAGTTCAACTCCATATAATGTTTCAAGTAAAAAAAAAGAACTATTAAGAAAATTGGACTAAGAACGTTCCTCAAAATATTTAAATCTGATTTTAAGCTCCAAACCACAATGTCTTAGATTAGATTTACAGACCAAAGCTCAGCTGAAAAATATTGCCACAGTCTAAAATTTGTGTTTTACTTCATTCTAAGTTTTCACCTGCAAAGTTCTAACTCTACCAAAGGCTCTGCTGTAGAAAATATATAAGGCTTTCTTTTTTTCATCTATGAAAGTATTGTTAAGTACCTATTCTAATTTTATCTGCAGAGACTGTTTAATGAAAATGTTATGGATGTGAGTATGGATCCACGCTGACATTGAAGAAATGAAAATAGTCCTAGCAGTGCTGAAGAGATAGGCAATAAAAGGCAGATGAAATTCAACACAAAAAAATGTAAAAGCAGTGCATACAAGTTACGATATTATTAATTTCATGCATATAATCGTATACAATAATAATAATTTCCAACATGACCATCACTGCTCATGAATGATATCCCAAAGTTATTAAAGAAAAATCTGTGAAGAAACATCAGCTTGTCATTTAAATGCTTAATAGAAGAGGCAGAGAGAGTAAATGAATGACAGAAACTATTAAGAAACTAGCAGAGATATTGAAAAAACACTGAGAAACTATATGCTCCGGCTTCAATTTGAGTACTTTAGTTCTCATCCCCTGTGTCACTAAATATGTAAGACAACTGGATCAAGTAGAAAAAGAATAATTAAAGGTAGAGACAGTAAGGGAAAAACTGAATTGAAAAGCATTCTTCAGCATTCAGAGAGAGAGAAGATATGATAAATGTAAGACCATGTATGTCATGAAGAAACTGAACACTAACAATCCCTTACTTTCTCCTCAAGTACAGGAAAAAAAAATCTTTAAAGACATTGGGAGGCTGAATATTCAAAAGATGATTCCCTTCATACAACAGAGTTAAATTGTGTATTGCATGCTGAAGTCATTACAGACTTCTGGAATTCATAGCTCTGGTGTTCAAAAAGCTGTTGACTGCACAATGTAAAATTTCAAGCCACCCAGAGATACTGGATGGAAGTATCAATGCAAATACAAATATCATTGGTTTGAGAGGTCCCAGGTAAGATAATACCCTGAAAAACAAACAAAAAATAAAAGATTTTGATTTCTCTCCCCCATGTTCTTTCTTAGGTCTTAACTATTGGACAATGTTGTTGGAATGACAGTCTTGGGCTAGATTAACCTTCTGTCTAATCCTGTACTGCCACTCTTACATATTATTGAAATTAAAACCAAGCTTACTTAACTTTTTTGGTTTGCATTTGATAGGAAAAAAAAAAAAAAGATGCACTTCTGTATTCTGCTTAATTTTATAAGTGGTTTTCTTCAAAGGTTGCTAAAAGGAAAAATATGAGTAAAAGATAAATAATACATTTTTTTCTTAATAAGCTTTCCATTCAAATCTTACTCTGCAAGCTGTAGAAAGCAGTTTGTGAAACATGCTAAAATCTATATGTTAAGCTTTGGTTTTGACTGTCTGCATAAAGGACCCAGACAAGTGAAAAAGGCAATCTGATCCTCAGATTTGGGTTGGGTTCGGGTTGGTGCGTGAGGGTTGCTGTCATTCATAGGTGTATTCACATGTAGTAGGACAAAGAATAAAAAAGAACTTGTTTTTTTTTTTTGTGGTCTGCAAAATATCCTCCTTTATCTACTGGAAAACGAGGGCGTTTCCTTAAGCTTTTAAAAGTAGTTTATTTTTCACACAGAACAATAAAAAATAAAAATAAGAAGTGGATGTACAGGTATGCACTACAGTCCACCCACAATGTCTGTAGGTATTTCCTCAGCAAATTAAGTGCAGACCCTTTGCCTACATATGTTTTGGGGGTGAGACTGAAACCTGTTAGATGCATTGGAAATATTAACCTCATTGATATCTGTTCAGTAAAATCTGGTCTGGCAAGCTACATAGAAGAACAGAAGGCATAAGTTATGAAGAAGACTGTATTACATAATGGAGGGAGATGGCTTTTGTTCATTTTGGGTGTTTGGAAAATAGAAGGCTTTTTTGACAGACATAAAATATGACAGTGTTCAAAGTATAATCAAAAGGCATATTTCAAAATCTCTGATAAATGTAGGTTTAGTGTACATATGTTTCAAAAAATAATTTAATAATTAAAATGTTATTCATCATATAGAAATTCCAGATTCATTTTTTTCTTTTCTGTCACTAGGTTATAGTCTATATCAGGCAGCTATCAGATAAATACTATAATAGCTGTGCCATGGTGATTTTAGAGAAGGGTTACTTCCAAGCACTGCAGCAAAAATCTGTTTCATTTTGCTATAACAGTAGAAAGACATTGTTTTAGAATGAGTCCAGGCACAATTCTGAAATTTAAGCATTAGAGTGTTCACTGAAGGGTGTCATAACTTCACAACTGTGTTACAATGATTACTTAATATTGCTTAATATTACACTAGATGAGGGAATCACTCATTTTTCTGGACCAATGAATATTTAATTATGCTATGCAAAGAGGAAAAAATTATAAACCAGGACACTGGGAGGCACACAGTCCTTGAGAAATTATCTGTACTGTTTTCTTGAATTGTATGTTCACTCTCAGAAGACAACTGAATACAAACTTTCCGTAACTTGAGCTAATGCTCTAACCACACAAAGCTATATTAAGGGGAAACTGGTAGCATGAGTACCAGATGAACTGTTCCTTAGTTAGATATGTTCTGGGAATGCTCATCAGTCCCCATATCTACTGCTGGCAGAATGAACACATCTAACTGAGAGGCAGAGACAGGCCTTTTGTATATGGGGAAGAGTCAAGCTATTCTGCACTGATCATGGCTGTGACCCAGACAACATGCAACTTCCCCCGTACTAGTATCCAAACACTCTAAAAGTTAGTTTGCAGGTAAGTTTGCATATTGAGAATCTAGATGTTGGACTTGTGAAGTTACAGGTTCAGCTAGCTAGGCTATAAGTCCATATATCTCCTAGATTTTCATCTTCTAATATACATACTCATTTTGCAAAATATAAAATAATCCCTGAATTGTGAAGCAGAAGAAAATATAAGGTACTCAGCCAGTGGGTTTTTCTTCCTTTGTAACATCTGAAGTTTTATTGAATTAATCTCTTGCAGCTGTAACCCAAACAGACCTCAAAGAACGCACAAATGGGCAAAGTTGCAAAAACTATGATTAATATACTCAGTTTACTATCTGTTTATATTTATATTATATAGGGAGTTTACTATCCATGGAAAGATAGAAATCACACATGAATAACCAAATCAGTGGATTGCTAAGGTTGGAAGGGGCCTCTGGAGGTCAACTTGTCCAACCCCACTGCTCAAGCAGGGACACTTAGAGCCACTTGCCCAGGATCACATCCAGATGGCTTTTTAATGTCTTTGAGGAGGGAAACTGCACAGCCTCTCTGGACAACCCGTGCCAGTGCTCTTTCACTGTCAGAGTAAAGTGGTCCCTAATGTTCAGAGGGAACCTCCTGTGTTTAAGCTGGTCCTGTCACTGAGCACCACTGAAAAGAGCCTGGCTGCATCTTCTTTACATCCTACCTTCAGATCCTACCTTCTTTACACCTTACTTAGCTTCCCAGACTAAACAGTCCCAGCCTTCTCAAGCATCTTCAGTCTCTTCAGCATCTTTGCGGTCCTTTTCTGGAGTCTCTCCTGTTTGCCCATATCTCTCTTGTACTAAGAAGCCCAAGACTGGATACAGCGCTCCACACAAACCACACAGTTGTAATTTTTCTGTTCTGTCTCTGTCCTCTTATTATTACTACAGTTTTCATTAAATCTAGGAACAATAAAAAGTAGATCCTTTATTAGCTAATATCAAAACACAGCTGTATCCAGTGAAGTTCTCTAGACTACAGGATTAAAAGAGGAATGCTTTCCATCTAAGCTAGTCACTAGCAGTCTATACCATGTTTCCATCAAGATTAATACAATATTCATTTTCAAACAGCAATTTTGTTCAGTTGTTGGTACTGTTTTGCCTTGTTCTGTATTTTGTTTTGTATACAATTAACTAATGTGGTATTATAAAAGACTAAAATAAACAAAGTATTTTGCTATGATATTCTGATACCCATTGTCAGGTCATATACAATGTAAAGAAAAAACCTGTAATTTACAGTATTTATTTCTTAACAAAGTTTCATAAAAACATAGGTTCCCTTTCAGGATTTTTGGTAATTATTTGACTGAATGGGTGAATGGCTTAACTATCACCCATGCTAGTTTCTATCATCATGAATATTTTTGGACTATGAAAGTGTCAGAGACATAATAATAGCACCTACAATATGTAATTACATACTTAATCCTGTTTTAGAAAAAAAAAGGAAGTCTTATTTATATATATAAGATATATATATACCTTATTTATATACCTAGTTTGGCAAATAGAGCAAGTTTGCTTCAAATGAACTAATATTTATATATGTGAGGAGTATATGATCTAATCTAAAGCTAATCAAAATCATGCAGTCAAGGAATACCAGTCTTTCTGAGGTTTTGTTTTGTTCTCTTTTGGTTTGTATTTTGTTTTGGTTTGGTTTGGATTTTAATTTGGTTTGTTGTGTTTTGTTTTGTGTTCTTCCAAAACCAGAGTGTAAATGCACAAAACTGTATCTTAGTCTCTGCAAGATTTTCTCCAGTGGAGTCAAACGGTTCTGAAACAAAAAAAAATAAACAGCAGGTGGTGTAAAATTTATGGCCACATTTTAGAGCTCTGTCTAACCATAAAATAGCAAAGTCTAATAGCTGACCAAAATGTATTTTATTTTTACAGATTTTTTTTTAGGCTAACAAAAATCTCGTAGGATACAATAACATCTTAACTATATAGGCATCTTGACTGATTTTCTTAATATTTTATATTATTATCTTGATGCATCTCTGAATTGAAAATGATTCAGCCAAAATTTGTTTAGAAAGACATAATAGTAGGCTTCTATAGTCATTTATAATCCCAAGACAAACACAGGCATTTATTACTTTGAAAGGTAAAATTGAACATAACTGATTACTACTGTCAGAGGACAATTGACTTAATGTAAAATTCTAGTTGAAATAACAGATTACCATATGACTCAAATATTTACAAAGATTGGCTACATTCTTACAGCTGAATCATATTGAAGATATCACTGCTTAATCATGAAAAAGAACTAAAAACAGCCATTCAGGTCCATCAAGTAAATAGATTGCACATCAATTTCAATAGTAACTACTTTCAGGCCTTTTGAAAACTGTATTTTAGGGGAGGATTTCTTCTTCCTAATTAGTGAATAGAAAAACAACATTGTGTGCAACATCCATCAACTCATTCAGTGTTCAATGAATTATCAATGCATAAATATAAAAATAACAAAATATCATACCTACATTTTCCAAGTGAAGTACTTGTAGTGTTCATTCCATTAAATTGAGAGAATATATGAAATTGGAGATCTGCTTTTTTTTTTTTCTTTTAGTAAAGTGCTGATGAAGCATATGGACGGGAATGTATGACAAGATTATTTGAAAAGTGCTAACCTACATAAAATCCCTATATCTGATATACAGTACTGCATTTGGGTTAAATTTTCATCTATATGTACACATCCTTCTAGCTTGTCCAAATAACCTGAATTCAAACATAGCATAGTACGCTACATCAGAATTTCTGAAATTATTTTTAAAAAAACAAACAACCCAATCCAAAGCCAACAAAACAAAACACCAAACTAAAAAAGGACATTTTGCTTTGCTTACTTTTATGTATGAGTGGAACATTTGTTTCATGTCATGTTTATACATTGCAATCACCATTTTGATGTTCTTTATTTGATTAATGTTTCTTAAATGTATAGGCATATGCAGGCTCAGTGGATATGAGAAGTAACATTATTATGACATCATTTGGCATATCAGGTTAAGGACACTATCCTGTATCAGTCTAAAGCATGGGTGATTTTTCAAGTGGAGAAACTTTCTTATATTTCAACTGTTTGTCAAAACAGTTGTCAAAAGAATTCTTTCTGTTATTTTGGTATGTATTAATTAATAATGACAACCATAATGGAATAATACTGTAGTATTATTGTGTTTATTATGAGAGTATCAAGGATAGTTATCGTGTTACATGAACTGGCAAATGTAATTCTAGAATTTAAATCTTAAAGATTTTTCATATGGAACATATCTACACCCCAGTTTTCAAGAGAATG
The DNA here is from genome assembly GCF_012275295.1 of Melopsittacus undulatus. Lineage (NCBI taxonomy): Eukaryota > Metazoa > Chordata > Aves > Psittaciformes > Psittaculidae > Melopsittacus > Melopsittacus undulatus. The sequence continues at coordinate 70,624,296 of NC_047528.1, read as the reverse complement.
TGATTTTTTGCAAAAATGGCCAAAATGTTGAGGATCTTCCATCCAGGGTTCATAGTGTAACCCAAGTTATTACTACAGGTAACAGAAGAATTAACTGAAGTAACACACGTAGCCATTGACTGAAAAATGTTGCTTCCACATGTATTTCAGGATCTGACAGAGCTGCTTTAGAACTTGGACTTAATTCACTTCATAGCATCACCCTTACTTTTTGAATTTAATTCTAAGGTTTTAGGCCTATCTTGGTCTTAAGTTCAAGCTCTTCCCCTGGTCAGCCTATACCCTAGGAATGGTCAAGGGGCATGCATACATTCGGCTTCATCATTGGCACTAATATAATGGTAGTATTTATTACCTGGTTTGTGGTTTATTAAAAAAAAAAATTAAATAGAATTTCTCTGGAAAGTTTATAGCACAGAATGTTTGTGAGAGGACAAATAAATTCATGAAAATTCCACAGTGCAAAATCTTGAGTTTGATGATGATGTTAAAATAATTTCATTTAAAAATAGGGTATAAAAAACCACAGCAATTTGTTGTGAAAACATGATATAAATGAGGTCCATCTCCATACAAATTACAGAAAAAAGGAACTGGCAAATCACAGACAAGAAAAAAAAATATTCCTTAGAAAACTAAGAAGTATTTTTTTATAATATATCTGATAATTATAACATAGATTCTGAATAAAATATGTATTCCCCAAAATTAAAAATCAAAAATTAAATAAAGAGTAAAATTTATTTAAGACATTAATAAAAATATTTCTTTACTCCTGTATTCAGCAAATATAATCCTGCTGAAATTGGCTATGAAACTTCATAGAGAGTAATCTACAATTATTTAACATATATAGTACATAGATGACTTCCTGAAGAATATTAGGACACAGAGACTCAGATTTTAACCAAGATGAGATTTGTTTGTGATTTGGTTGGGATTTTTTTCTTTTACTTTTACATCATAATTTTGAAAATATTTGTGTGGTTTATGATTACAAGATTAATGCAATTGAATAAGGATAAGTCTCATATTTAAATAATTAATCTATTTTTCTTTCAAAAAGCCTGAATAATTTTAAAATTCACATTTAGAAACTGCACTATTTGTTATTTTTGTGAGAGAGATTAGCAGAAAATGGATAATTTCTGCAGTTGTTCACTGGGCATAATTTAGGTTTTCACTTGGAACTGGTACATTTGTCACCTATCACAAACATCTTTCTAGAAGATTAGATTTACAAAATCTGTAAAATTTATTAAATGTATATACAAAACTTGTAAAATATTTATTTCAGTGATCATAGAATCATAGAATAGTTAGGATTGGAAAGGACCTCAAGATCATCTAGTTCCAACCTGCCTGCCATGGGCAGGGACACTTCACACTAAACCATATACCAAAGGCTTCATCCAACCTGGTCTTGAACACTGCCAGGGATGGAGCATTCACAACTTCCCTGGGCAAACTCCAGTGCCTCACGACCCTAAACAGTAAAGAATTTCTTCATTATATACAGTCTAAACTTCTCCTGTTTAAGTTTTAACCCGTTACCCCTTGTCCTATCACTACAGTCCCTAATGAATAGTCCCTCCCCAGCATCCCTGTAGGCCCCCTTCAGGTACTGGAAGGCTGCTATGAGGTCTCCACGCAGCCTTCTCTTCTCCAGGCTGAACAAACCCAACTTTCTCAGCCTGTCTTCATATGAAAGGTGCTCCAGTCCCCTGATCATCCTCGTGGACCTCCTCTGGACTTGTTCTAACAGTTCCATGTCCTTTTTATGTTGAGGACCTTATTAAAAAAAACAAAATTTAATTTTAAAATATTTTTTCAAAACTATCATTAGGTAAACATAAGGTAAAAAATATTCTATCTGAAATGTAGAATATATCCATATGAAAGAAACAGATCATTATAGACATGGAATGGCTTTAAAATCTTCCTTAATTCCATGAATAAAAATATGTGGTTAAAAGAAGTATTTAATTGACTTATAATATTTATTATCCACACATTCTGTTTGTTTCTAAGTAAATTTGAACACCAATCTTTTGTTTTATATTGGAACAGTAGCTGTCATGAACATGGATAGATTGTTAGACATTATTTCCAGGAGATAATAGGTTCATAGAATTTATCTTTACATAATAGACTGAAGCAGATCAGACTAGATTAGTCCCTGCAATGTTTCATGAAAACAACATAAACCCTAATGATAGACAACAAGAAAACTACTGAGGTGTTCTGTGACTTATTAAATACCTTTAAGCAGACAGCATTTCTCCTAAGACTGCAAGCATGTTGCAGGATTAAGGACTAAATCCTGATATTTGCCTAATTGTTTATATGAAAGAGACAACAGTGAACCTTGATCTGTGAGTTTAGTACCTGGTATGACTTTGGGAAGTTATTTTGGTCTATCCTGAATGATTAGACTACTTTGTAGCTTTCATCATTTTGTCCAATATATATATTTTTACCCCTTTTAGATACATACTATTTTGTTAGGTGAAAGCTTGAAAATATCTCTCACATTCCAAATAAGCACCTTATCCAATAGGCTCTCAAGGTCTTTCACCACTCTACTGCAGTTTCATATATTTTATGCCCATAACAGAATCTATTATGTCACTTTATAAGGTGTCACCGGATGGGTAACCTCTAACAACCACTCAAATTTTAAACCAGCCCTTTTTTGGGGATATCATTGGAGTTTCTAGGAAGGGTCCAAGCCCATGTATATCCCACCCTGAGTAAATAGGTAAGCACCTTCACTTGGAGGTACATCTGCAGAAAGAACTCCAAATCTTGGGTGACTGGTCCAACCGATAATAAAAATAAGTAAAACCATCACTGTGCCCAATTTCATACAGGGGTTTCTCTGCACATGCATGAAATGACTTTTATTTTATTTTCACAATTATTTCCAGACTTTATCCTGTAGGCAAGAAAAATTTAGGGATCACTTGAGAGTCATGATAGAGCTGAAGCAAGGTATGGTACTGGCCAACTTTGAAGTCTGAGTCATGTGAATAAATAGATCTTTAATCCCATAAGCAATCACACTGGAATACACAGTGTATCAGGATGTTATTTAGAAGTGAGCAGAAGCTCTGATTTCTACAATTTTCTTGTGTTGTGGAGAAAGCAATAGTTCCCATGAAATGAAAATGTGTTATATGTTCCTAGTCAAACAATTGCAGAACAGTGACACATCAAGTAATGTAAAGAAACCTAGTAACAAAGAATGTTTACTTTCTCTATATATAATTGTAACATAACTTTAAGACATTCAGCAATTTTTGATTTGGGGGAAATTACAAAATGTTGCCCATTAGAAGAGCTACCTTTATTACTATCTCTAAACAGTCTTGAAAATGCGGCTTAGAATATTATATGTAAAAAAATTAAGTGCATTTGTTTTTTTTTTTCTGATAATGGGTAAATACACATGACAGGTGTAGATGTGAGCATGAATATATAATATATAATGTCTGCATTGTATGTTAATACATGCATAAATGTATCTGAGCTCTACATGAATGTTTTTACTCATTAATGAGATGGGACCAAACATTCAAGTAATTCTTGTGAAGCTAAATGTCTTAGGAGTGATGAAAATATTCTAACATGCTTCTGAATATTTCTGATTAAGCCAAAGGGTTGAAAGTAATCTTTAGTTAAGTTCCATCATTCAGTTTTTTATTTCATTCCTTCTTTCTTTCTTGCAGAGTAGCTCTTTATTTAATTTACTCATGAAGAGTATAAGTAGTCATATTTTGCAAACCGTACCATATCAGATCAGATTTCTATAAAAACACAGCTCCACAGAGATAATTGGAAAAGAAAAATCACCATAATATGTGAATAATTGAACTGCAGAATGAGAATGTTTTTATTAACTCTGTAATTTAGTCAGTCACCTGAAATGTGAATTATGTATACCAGTGGTCATATGATTGCTATGCAATGACATAAGTAACTGATAAAGTCACTACAGTGCTGTGAGTGGGAAATGGTTGCTGCATTTTCCATTTAGTAATTATTTTACACTATTGGAAACAGTCATTTAAATTGAAATTATATTAAGAAACATAACAAGTTTTAAAAATTGCCAGTTAGGCATTTCTTTATTAATACAGAAAAACATTCCAACTCGAATTGCATTAACTCATCTGTGTGCTCATTAAACTACTCCATCATTAATATACAGCAAAGAATTGCTGATTACTTAATATGCAAAAATGAGTTCTATAAAGTTCTGAATTTTTTTCTTCAGAGTCACGTACTAAATCTGTGAATTTTAATTAATTATTTTGTATACAAAACTGCTTTTGTTCTTTCATTTACCCTTAGGTAAACTAAATGCTTAAGACAGGCACATACCTTGCATGGCCTACCTGATTTCCAGAGAAGTTTTTCTTTTTTCTTCACAACTACTCGACTTCAACAAAGCTAACAGTGATTGAAGCATACCTAAGAAAGAGAGGGGAGCATCTTTATTTTTTTTCAGGCTAAGGGGGAAAAAAAATCCCAAACTACTGAATTGAGGCTTTCTGCTTTTACTGGTAGTTGTAAGGCTGCTTTGGTCCTGTGTCCCAAAGTCCAACCAGCAGTGGGGCTAAATATGAGTTCCCAGTAAATAATGTGCATATAGGGAATAGCATTTACAGTAATTGTCTGCACACACATGCTTGCACATATGTGCAGACCTACAGAAAGCCATATGGATTAGCACAGATGGAGGGCATAGCCTTTACACAGACCTGCTTCTCTCCTTTCCAGCTGATCAGGATTAACATCCTTTAGTAGAACATGCTCATATTTATACACAATGTGGATTCTCCAGCTTTGGACACCTGGTCTTCCGAGATGCTACCCCTGAATCCCAGCCTGCCAAGTTTCTGGCACCAGGGACATGGGAACCCCTGAGGCTGCAGCTCCACTCCAGCTGTTGCATGTACTTGTTCTGTTCCCACATATACAAACACAAACAACTCTCTCTAGAATCTGCCCCAGACCTGCAGTCTCGCCAGCAGCTGACACAGGCTCACAGTTTCTCAGGTAGCAGATCATCCTACTGTCTCTGAAGTATGTGACTTGCAGAGCCTTGGTTACTACATCACTTTGCCTCCACACCTAAGGTCTCCCCTGTATCTGTATCCCAGACATCTTACATTACCTACTGACTACTCCTGCTTGACATTTGTTTATGTTTGATGTAGACACCGCCAGGCAGAAGGAGTGGCTGACCCTTGCTCACACCCCACCAGCCCCTTAAAGACAAAGATACTTTCCCCTTTGTTTTCCCACTCTTATTCCTCCTTTAATTGCCTTTGGTCCCTTACCTAAATATCTCATAATGATCCTTGCATATTCCCACAAACCCCTTAGAATCATGTCAGTATAAGCTTTACACAATGCCCAAATCCTTTTTCCCAACCTTCCCTAATATTCCCTCTACCTTGTTAGGCAATAATCTGAAGTGTCCAAGGCATTTTGGGGAGAATTTCCCCTGTGTGTTAGCAATTACAGGTCTTAAAACGTATAGTATGGGTCATGATGAAAGAGTTTTAATCTGTAAGAACATACCTACCTCATGAGTAAAAAAAATCATTTTGATATTTATACCATGCCATTTCTTACTTGACAGTAAATTCCATGCAATAATATTTTAAAGTATCTCATGGGGTTTTGATCAGTCATGGAATTTTATATAATATTGTGTAATTGGAGTAAGAACATAGGTCTAGATCCACAATAGAATAGCACTATCCTGCTGTGTGATCACATTCAGGAAAGTTATCTTACTACAGATAATGTCAGATAGCACAACAGAAGTAATAAGCTGTTTTTTTCTTCCAGGAATCAAAGGAGATAGAAAAAATATTTTCTGTAATATCATAAGAAAATATTCCAAGTCTAACACACAGCTAATTAAACAAGCAAAAGGAATTAAAGAAATGCACCCTATTCAATTGTCCTTATTCAAATGTGTGAAATACATCTATGAGATGAAGAATATGCTAATTCCTTGAAACAAATGGAAGATTTAAAAACAAACACAAATTGAAAATGAAAACACAAACTCTGCTGTTGGTAGCAGAGGTGTAAATATGCAAACCTTCACTGAAACCAAATATGTTATAGAGAATTTATATAAGCAAGCTTAAGACAGAATGCACATGAAAACTTTGCAAAGCTAGTAAAGACCTAAAGTGTTTTAAACCTCATGGGAAACTGAAGAGTTGAAGCATTAAGATCAAACTGGAAATTGGAAAATTGTAATTTTAGTTTTCAAAATACTAAAAAAAAACCCACACTAAAGTCTTTTCCACCACTGCCCTTATTTTTGCATCTTCTAAATGAAGTATTTTAATGGAATGCCAAGGCTTCCTGATTTGATGAAGAAGTTATCAGAAAGCGAGCTTGGTCAAGCTGCATTAAAGAACACAGACAGGAGAGTAACATTAGATTTCAGACACGAAATGAAGATAAATGGCTTGGTGTATTTGAGAAGGAGCTTCCCATGGGATGTGAATGTGAAAAGCACATGATAAACATAGCCGTGGCGTGTGGTCAATATGAAAAATAATTGAAAATAAATCTTTGAGGTAGGTTTCTTAAACACATATTATATAGGCCATGTGACATCAGACCAACTAGAAATAGAGAATTCTAAGGAAAGTGAATTGCCTAAGTTACCCCTTTCAAAAGAGATTAAAAATCATAATGCCATACTTGCATTTAAGTGAATATTCAATCAACTACAGTGATGCAATGGATATGACTGGGAAAAAAAATCCACTACTGTTTTTGGGTTTATCCACTGGCTTGCATAAAATACTAGTAATATAACAGGCTCTGCAACAGCTGCCATTTGCAGAAAACACATTCTTTCTTACAGTCAGAGTGTGCATATTTATAGGAATATATGTATGTGTCTTTTCACCTGTGTCTGTTGTAAGTTATAGGGTGAGAGTAGGAAAGTAAAGAGCGAATTTGTATTTCTATTAGAATCTTCAAACAGTTTTGGTTTTGTTGTCTTGGTTCATTGTGGTTTTTCTTGATTTCAGTAAGGCATTTGATACTGTCTCCCGCAGCATTCTCATAGATAAGCTAAGGAAGTGTGGGCTTGATGATCAGGTAGTGAGGTGGATCAAGAACTGGTTGAAAGGAAGAAGGCAGAGAGTTGTGGTCAATGGGGCAGAATCTAGCTGGAGGTCTGTGACTAGTGGAGTCCCTCAGGGGTCGGTGCTGGGACCAGTGCTATTTAATATTTTCATCAACGACCTGGATGAGGGAACTGAGTGTACCCTCAGCAAGTTCACTGGTGACACTAAACTGGGAGGTGTGGCTGACACACCAGAAGGCTGTGTTGCCATTCAGCGAGACCTGGACAGGCTGGAGAGTGGGGCAGGGAGAAACTTGATGAAATTCAACAAGGGCAAGTGTAGAGTCTTGCATCTGGGGAAGAACAACCCCATGTACCAGTACAGGTTGGGGGTTGACCTGCTGGAAAGGAGTGAAGGGGAAAGGGACCTGGGGGTCCTGGTGGATAGGAGGATGACCATGAGCCAGCAATGTGCCCTTGTGGCCAAGAAGGCAAATGGCATCCTAGGGTGCATTAGAAAGGGTGTGGTTAGTAGGGCAAGAGAGGTTCTCCTCCCCCTCTACTCTGCCTTGGTGAGGCCACATCTGGAATATTGTGTCCAGTTCTGGGCCCCTCAGTTCAAGAAGGACAGGGAATTGCTTGAAAGAGTCCAGAGCAGAGCCACAAAGATGATTAAGGGAGTGGAACACCTCCCTTATGAGGAGAGGCTGAGGGAGCTGGGTCTCTTTAGCTTGGAGGAGACTGAGGGGTGACCTCATCAGTGCTTACAAATATGTAAAGGGTGGGTGTCAGGATGATGGAGCTAGGCTTTTTTTCAGTGATATCCAGTGATAGGACAAGGGGCAATGGGTGTAAACTGGAGCATAGGAGGTTCCATGTGAACATCAGGAAGAACTTCTTTACTGTGAGAGTGACAGAGCACTGGAACAGGTTGCCTAGGGGGGTTGTGGAGTCTCCTGTGTTGAAGATATTCAAGGCCAACCTGGACAAGTTCCTGTGTGATGTACTCTAGGTTACCCTGCTCTTGCAGGGGGGTTGGACTAGATGATCTTTCAAGGTCCCTTCCAACCCTTGGGATTCTGTGATTGTTTTGTTGAGTTTTTTTAAGAATATGCTTTGGAATTTAAGACCCTGTAAGCAGATGATGCAAAACACGAATTACAATTATGTGTAAAATTCTACACTATTCAGTTCAACTTGAAAGATGTGAAAGCTGTTGGAAACATTTTTTAGAACTTAATGTTTCTAGTTTCTACCCGTAAATCATAGAGAGCCTCCTGTAATTTCTAAATTATTCTTCCTTTATTAATGCAGATTATTTTCTATCAGTTTAACCCATGACAGAGTATATGCACACTGTTTAGCAAGTTCTTGTGATTATATTACAATGATTTCACTATTCTATACAGGAGCAAGTATCTCGAGTGCAGGTTTGTAAAAGCAATGTAATGAATTTCAGAATGGTTTTCTTTGAAGAGTAATTTTAATTAAGTGCATATAAATATGTATCTATGTTGTCTTGCACAGTATCAGAGACAATGTTGTTTCATAGAACAGGTAAATTGATGTATGGTGGGGTTCTTTTTCCCATAATGTCTTAGGGTGTTTGTTTTTCTGAATTTCAGTTTTTTAATTTTTTTTTTTATTTTCCAGTTTGGGCTGTGTCACCAGGAAAGGTCTGTCAGATAATCCTATCAGCTATTTCTTTTGTGATACATATAAGTTTCTGAAAATGGAAAGTGTTGGTACAAGTGATCCTTGAATAGCTATGGTAAGTTATGGTTCACAAACTATGCCATTGCCAAAAAAAAAAAAAAAAGATTTGGATTGTATTTGGATTCCAAAAGAAATATTTTAAAAGCTGTTTAGAAAAGATGAACCTCAGCGATGTTATGTTTTTATTATAGATACATGTGATATCTTTTTATGTTTTTTAAACTCTTCCCACTTTTTTCTCACTCTTTTTTTTTTAATTTCCATTTTATTTTCTATATATATATTTTTTTTGACCAGTACATTTATTTTCTGTTTTTTCTTCT